>NC_083352.1:60262203-60870857 GCF_030254825.1 Meriones unguiculatus | reverse complement strand
GCCCTAGTTTGCTTTCTGTTGCTGTGATAAAACATCACAGCTAAAACCAAATTGAGATGGAAGTGTTTGTTTCAGTTTACAGTTTATAGCCCTCCCAAACATCTACTGAAACTAGTGTTGGTAGAGCAAACCTTGGAAAACAGTCTGTACCTGTGTTCTCGCACTGGGTTCCCCCTTAGTAAAGGTGTTGTCGCCACATGCATTCTTTGTCTTTTTTTTTTTTTTTTTTCCAGAGCTGAGGACCGAACCCAGGGCCTTGCACTTGCTAGGCAAGCGCTCTACCACTGAGCTAAATCCCCAACCCCAGCCACATGCATTCTTACACCAAGGTGCCCTGCCAGCTCTTCTACCTCTTATCCTTGTGGTTGTATCTCCCTGAATTCAACACTGCAGATTGTCTTCTAAGATCATCATTCTCATTCATTCCTCAAACTTCATCTGCCATCTCTGTACACACTTTCCTTCTATCTAAATGCAGTTCTACCTGCTTTCCTAAATTTCAGTTATCTTTACACTGTGCTGCAGCCATTGGGTCAATACTTGCATGCACCATCTCTTTCTAGCCTTTATGAATACTAGTAAATTGCTGCTTGCCTGAGTTTTGGCTTCTGCATAACCTTTGACTTCACCCACAACTTCTTTAGCCTTGGCTTTCAAGCAATATCTTATCCTCCAGTCATGCTACTGCCACTCATACTTCTTGAAGAGTGCATCCTGTGTGTCTCCTAAACAAATGTGTGTGTGTGAATCTCTTGCTTCTCTCTTCTACATTAATGTGATTGAAGCACCTTAGGCTGTAAAACTTCAAGTAGCCCCTACACATATTTTACTACGCACTGTTGGCTTCACAGAGTTCTCCCTTCAGCTCAGTGCAGTTACTAGTGCCTGACCCATGGCTCTCTGACTTTCTCTCCATTCTCTGCTTGCAGTCATTTCCCAAATTCATTACAACTCAGCCTCTATGACACCCACTCCTTTTAGTCTTTCTTGGCCTCTGCAACCAGAAATGATCTATGTTTTACTTTATCCGATAGCACTGTAAATTTATACTCCATGTTATATCTAGCTCCATAAAATTTCATTAGATTCTAGGTTCCATGAGGAAATGATGTGTGTCTGCTTCCTCCATGTATTTCCTCCTTTGTATGCCATAATGCATACATGTAGTGAAGATTCCATAAAAGGTTATAGGAAAGGTTGGCTGTGCAGGACAGTGGGAAGATATGTGCTTGGCATGTTCCGAGCACCTGTATCAATCTCCAGCACCAGGAGGGGGACATGAGAAGGGGAAAAAAAGCAATGCTGCAATGCTTCAATGCTATAGAAAGAATTTAAATGATATGCAAGGAACTACATTCTGAAAAGACAATCCTGCATGTATATCGTTCAGAAGAAAACTACAGGAAAGATGCTGCTGGTGCTGAATTTCTAAGATAATGTATACTTGAGTGGGAGTTCCTTTGTTGATGATTTTAGACCCATTGAGGAAACAGATATATAGAATTCTGGACTGCTCTAGTAACTAAAGGGATCTCAGCTATTTAATACAACTTCTTTCTAACTGGGTTTTGTGGAGCCCATGGAGTCCATGGAGATGTCTGAGGGATCACTTTCCCTGGGGTTGTGACTGAGGGAAAGAGAAATGAAAAACAATTAGCAAAAAGTATTTCCTTCATGATATTTTTAAAGATGTGATTCAAGTTTCTCTAAATAGGTTTCTTTTTGTATATGTATCTACAGTGTTTTGGGAAGTGTGTTGCTCTAGTATTCAGCTTTCTTTCTCTATGTAAAGAAAACTGAAATCAAGACACATTCATCCATAGGTTCAAAAATATCCAGCTGGTACCATGGGAAAGACAGGGTCTGTTTCCTGTGGTGGCATCCCTGGCTTCTCTATAGGTGCATAGTCTTATGACAGTTCACACTCTTGGAGAGCAGAAATCATATCTGGATGTTTTTGTGTCAGTCTTTGGCACAGTGCAAGTTAAAAGAGTTTTATATTGGTGTTGGAGCCCTATCAGAAGCCCTATCAGAGCCCACAGAATTAATGGTATCACCAGGCAGCTAGATGGTAAAGATTCTCCATTTATTTCTTCCATTCTTTTCTTCTAGGCCTGGCCAAGTGTAGAGTAGAAGGTACAGATGTGACTCTGGTGCAAGTCTGTTGCTAATAAGAACAAAGTGTGAAGGGAGGAGAGGCTGCTACAAGAATGAAAATATGGAAACTAGTGAAATAGGAACAGGGTTTTCTGTCTGCTGGAAGAGCTCAGCCACCTCACGGAAAGATACTATTTTTTCTTTCCACATTCCTTTTCTCAGTTTCTGGGAATTCAGAAAGAACAAGAGTTTGTTTATACCACTGAGGCATTTTCCTTAATTTTAAGGCAATTCATAGTTCAAGTTCACTAAACTCAAAGTAGAGAATAGGACAGATAAGATGGCATTTATGACTAATTCCAGCCTGGTTTAAAATATGGCCACATGATGATCTTCAGAGAATACAACCAGCATTGTGGCAAAGTAAAATAAATAAATAAATAAATAAATAAATAAATAAATAAATAAATGTATAATAGTATTTAGAAGAAAAAATTATGAATTTAATGTTTAACCTCTGTGATTGTTGTTATCACTATATGACATCGATATGTGGGAATTACAAGGTGTCCCTCTTAGAATGTATGTACCTGCCCTCACTTTAATGCACTATTGGGTTATCTCATACTCCTGTTCTCAGTGTGTTGCTTTTACTTCTCATCTTAAGTCTGAATAAACATTTTATAACTACATCATGAAATAATCTTTGTTACATCAGAGTACCCTACCAATTCATTTTATGATGAGATCATTTCAAAACCTTTGTTGTCTTTTCTTCTAAATTAGACTGTTTCTTGTCTGCCCTCAAATAGTGAATTATAGTTGCTTGTTTTGTGGTGTAGTGTCACAGCAGGTTCTTTCTGGCCCTTCTCATGGGTTAGAGGAGTTCTGCACATTTGAAAGTATGGTTACTGGTTTCTATTCAGGAAGTTGTCTCATCAGGCTCTAAGATCAACAATCAATAAATGGGACCTCATAAACTGAAAAGCTTCTGTAAAGCAAAGGACACTGTCATCAAAACAAAACAACAGCCTACAGACTGGGAAAAAGTCTTCACCAACCCTACAACTGACAGAGGGCTAAATATTCAGAAGATAAAAAGAACTCAAGAAGTTAAACACCAACAAACCAAGTAATCCAATTAAAAATGGGATACAAAACTAAACAGAAAATTCTCAATAGAGAAATAGCAAATGGCAGAGAAACACTTAAAGAAATGCTCAGTATCCTTAGTCATCAGGGAAATGCAAATCAAATGACCCTGAGATTTCACCTTGCACCCATCAGAATGGCTAAGATCAAAACTCAATTGACAGCACATGCTGGCGAGGATGTAGAGAAAGGGGAACCCTCCACTATTGCTGGTAGGAGTGTAAACTTGTACACCCACTTTGGAAATCAATCAGGTGCTTTCTCAGAAAATTAGGAATAGTGCTACCCCAAGATCCAGCTATACTACTCTTGGGCATATATCCAAAGATGCTCCACAATTCAACAAGGCATTTGCTCAGCCATGTTCATAGCAGCTTTATTCGCAATAGCTGTAATCTGAAAACAACCCAGATGTGCCTCAACTATGGAATGGATACAGAAATTATGGTACATTTACACAATGGTATACTACTCAGCAGTTAAAAACAAGGAAATCATGAAATTTGTAGGCAAATGTATGGAAATGGAAAAGATCATCCTGAGTGAGGTATCCCAGAAACAGAAAGACACACATGGTATATATTCACATGTGATATGTTAGACATTTACTATAGGCTAAACATACTAAAATCTGTACTCCTAAAAAAGCTAAGCAAGAAGGAGTGCCTTAAGGAAGATGATCAAACCTCATTCAGAAAGGTAAAAGGGATGGGAAGCAGGAGAAGACAGGAACAGAACAGAGGCCTACCACAGAGGGCCTCTGAAGGAATTATTCATCAGGGTATCGAAGCAGACTTGAGACTCATAGCCAAACTTTGGGCAGAGTGCAGGGAATCTTATGAAGGAAGGGTAAAATAGAAAGACTTGGAGGGGACAGGAGCTCTACAAGAAGACCAACAGAGCCAAAAAATATGGGCCCAAGGGTCTTTGCAAAGACTGATACTCCAACCAAGGACCATGCATAGAGAGGACCTAGAAGCCCTGCTCAGAGGTAGCCCATGGCAGCCCAGTCTCCAAGTGTGTTCCCTAGTAAGTAGAGCAGGGTCTGTTTCTGATGTGACCTCAGTGGCTGGCTCTTTGATCACTCTCTCCCTGAGGGGTGCAGCCTTACCAGGTCACAGAGAAAGATGGTGCAACCAATCCTAATGAGACCTGATAGGCTAGGGTCAGAGGGAAGGGGAGGAGGACTCTCCATCAGTGGGCTGGGGGAGGGGCTTAGGGGTAGAACAGGGAGGGAAGGTGGGTTTGGGAAGAGATGAGGGAGGGGTTTACAGCTGGGATACAAAGTGAATAAATTGTAATAAATAATAAATAAAGTTGTTTTGTTTTATTTTGTTTTTTTTAGAAGAAGAAAGCATGACTGCAAAGAGTCAAAATTAGACTTTTACTTCTTTCTTGTAAATTTTTCTCCCCAGACCTGAGGACCTAACCCAGGGCCTTGTGCTTGCTAGGCAAGCACTCTACCACTAGGCTCAATTCCCAACCCCCTTTCTTATGAATTTAAACGGTGGCTGTTCTTTCTGGTAGCATACTTGCTGAGAAACTGATATGCTGACATCAGAAAGTGGAAATAAATCCAAGATTTATGTTCATGCTTCTTTACTGCTCTGTCTAATGTATGCGTGTGAAGTGTCTGTGTGTGTATGGTGTGAGTATGTTTGAGTATGTGTGTGGTGTGAATGCGTGTTTGTGGTTTGAGTGTGTATGTGTGTATGGTGTGTTTGGGGTGAGTATGTGTGTATGTATGCTGCACGTATGTGAGTGTGTGGGTGTGAGCACAGCTTAAATGTGTATTTCTGCTGTGAATGTATGTGATGTGTGTATAGTATGAATGTGTGTGTTGTATGGTGTGTGTGTGTGTGTGGTATGGGAGAGTCTATGTGCAGGACCATGTTTGTACCTGTGTACACATATCCTCAGGGGAGGGGAAATGCCTTCTTGTCTAAATCTTTTCTGAGAGTTACAGAAGAAGCTTGAGGGCTGGAAAGGAAGGACATGGAGCAACTTATTTTACCTGAGCACTTTAATTCTGGGTTTAACCCAAGGGTTTGATCTGAAATTGATTATTACTTCCATTTTTCTCCATGGTCCCTTAAAGTCTTCCTTTCAAGAAATGACTCCTGAGAGCTTTTTTATTCTTGCTTTTTTATTTCCTTTTCATATTTTACTTAACTCAGTATTGATTCTAATTCTCAGTAATAGTACATAATAATTAAAATGTACTCAGTGGCTCTTTGGGATTTAGCAATCCTCAAGAAACAAACCATTTTGTTTTCACTAGAGGCACTCCTTTTAAAATTCAGATTTGGATGTGCCACCTTCACTTATGAAGGTAATTTCTTCCCTTTTGTTTGGGTTTGCTTTTCATCTTTTTTTCTTGTAGTTCTCCCTCTGAGCTTTCCCTCACCACATCTAAAATCATTTAGTAATAAACGTTGAAATTTCTTTGTCTGCCTTTGGATTTAAAGTAGTGTTCTAAAGGAAAGTGTGCTTAGCCTCATTAAAGTTAAATTAATAATAACAACAAGAACAACCAAAATCTAATGTAGCCCAGCTGGCCTTTACCTAGTGTTTGTAGGTGAGTATAACCTTGAACTTGATCATCCTGCTCTAACTCTGTGGAGTACTGGTACTGTAGACATGCCACACCACACCAAGTTACATAGAGGGCTGACGGTCAAATCCAGGGCCCCATGTATGTTAGACACTCTACCAACTGACACACATCTACAACCCTTTCTTAGACTATAATTTTATGCTGAGATAAACTTATTTTCATGAAGAAACTAAACCACAGTAGTTGTTTTGGTTTCATTGCTCTTTTGGTTTATGTTCAGATTCCTAACATGGTAGGTACTGTGTGATGTGACTATTGGTAAATTAACAGTTCTAATGTCAATGTTGTCACCACAGCTTAGGGGATGTGGACAGTGTTTACATTGTCTGACAGGGATGAATATGAGCAAATCACAGAGAAATATGTGTGGAAATGTCATGATGAATCACATTATTTTGTACACTTGAGAAGATAATTTGAATATAAAAAACAGCACAGAAATAAAAATTGACATTTAATTTAAGATATTGAGTGGAAAAAGACATATCATCTGGGTATGATCCTGGATCAGTCTCTTTCTTGGTCTTCCATGTTTTAAGAAAGCAAAATTTCAGGATGGACACTTAGAGAAGACTCTCAGGGAAGTCTATAAAATGTCATTTTATTAACCTAGATCATAGTTCACACAACATTTAATCTGGAAGTTAATTTTTCCTCTCAGTTAAAAAGATGTCTTTTTCAAATGTATATCATTCAGGCATATAGAAAACTGGAGTAATTTGCTACCAAATTCTTCACTTTCAAATGCAAATTCAGAAAGAAAGACACAAGATGTATTTTGTGCATAAATGCTATCTCTAAGTGATGGGGTTGAGATGGATCCTTGGGATGTTTAAGGGTTTCACTGTGAAGATAGTGTTAGCATAGAAAAAGCTGGCCTTGAAAGAGAAGTTATCTTTACTTCACATCTTGTTGGGAATATGCAAAGTCATCTGGTTGGGGAGTAAATGGGACATGATTATAATGTTACTACCCTCCTTGTCTTAGAGCAATTTTGGAGTCACTGGCAGGAGGAAATCTGGGGGCTGGATTGTAAAGAAGTTTTTTTCTAATACATTGGCCATTTAGGATTTGATATCATCTATAGCATTTGCTAACCTATATAAGAATAACACAAAAAACATAATTTTTAAGTGACCTACAGTATACATACTATGAATAATTATAGGTCCTGAACATGTTAGACAATGTTTTTTTGGATTTCATCATTTACCTATCTCTACATCTTAATGTGAATGTTTAGATGTCTTTTACTGCCTCTGACATAATCTGATTGGCCTCCTCTTTGATCACCTCTGATATAATCTGATTGGCCTGCTCTTTGATCACCTCTCCCTGACGGGGGAGCAGCCTTACCAGGCCACAGAAGATGACAATGCAGCCACTTCTGATGAGAACTGATAGTCTAAGATCAGAAAGAAGGAGAGGAGGACCTCCCCTATCAGTGGACTTGGGGAGGGGCATGCATGCAGAAATGGAAGGATGGGTGGGATCGGGAGGGGAGGAGGGAGGGGCTTATGGGGGGATACAAAATGAATGAAGTGTAATTAATAATAATAAAAAAAGAAAAAAGTCAGAAAAAATTAGCTATATTAATAAGGCTAAAGGAAATTACTTGCCTATTAAAAATTACTAATAGTTATTTTGAAGTCTTTTATTAGGTTTGACCTCAGTGTATTTTCAAAACTTTTTCTTTAAAGAAACACATAAAGGCCACCAGTCATAATATTTAGTTTAGAAAGCTAGGCAATTGTTTAAAGTGGATTTTTATTTAGAACGAAGGCTATGAACCACCATCTTCTTTTCATCTGTCAACGTTCTTATTGATATTAAGGGACACCCCACAGAGCTCAACACTTTAAATAAAGGCATGTTTTTGCACTTAAAAGGTCTATGCCAAATTAAGCTATTTTTAGAAAATAAAATCCAATGTGTTTCACACTTGAAGCAGTGTTTTGAAGTTTATCTATGTGCTTTGTTTTTATTTTTGGCAAGTGAGAAGGGCAGATCCATTTTACATTCCTCTTGCCTTTTAGTATAATAATGTAGAACAACAGAGCGCTCATGATAAGTCATTACTGTTTTCCTGTTTATGCTTCCATTTGTTTTGCAGCTATCATCTGATTTAGTATATCTCAGTAACTAATTTAGCAATTTACTCTTAATTTCAACCACTTTTATCTGTTGTTTTTAAGTGTTTGGCTAATTAGTTTAGAGACTTCACTTAAGTACAATTTTGGGGTTTTTTTTGTTTTGTTTTGTTTGTTTGTTTGTTTTTTAATGAACTATAAGATCTAAGAGCTACCGTTACCCATTACCTCATTTCTACCACTCCTGAAAGAGTCCTCATGCTAAGATACCAGCTTACTTCATGTGGACTCTTCCCTCCTTGTAAACCTGTAACAGGTACTTTGTATACAACTGTGCTGGGCCATGTATTTACAATATTTCAGTTAAGAGATGATACCCATTATGTGGTATTTGTCCCTTTAGGCATCTTCTTCAATCTGATACCACCCAGAAACCTTAGTGCTTGATTTGATTTTGTATTTATTAAGCTGAGTATGTGCCCTGGGGAACATATCCAGGCATTTCCTTCATGGAGGAGAAAAGGGCTCTGGTTGCCTCCAACTTTCTGTGTTCCACCTGCATTCCTATAGAGACATGAGACAGATAGGGACATCATCTTGAGGTCATGTGAACTCTTTTCCTGTGAATTCTCCCTTCTCCTATCTAGAGCTTTATTTTTCAGTGAGATGAAAGCATCTAGCTTGTAGAGCAATTCTAAGATGAAGCTCCTAAGTGATGGTGATCACAGCTGGCCTGGAGATACAGGATGATGTTTGAAACCCAGCCCCTTCTAATGTTTCTGCTAGAAGAATATGTATGCAGAGTGAAGAGCTGAGGCTATTGAGTTGCTCAAGCCTTCCTGATAGAGGAAAAGAAATGTAAACTTCAATCGCAAGATAGGGATAAAGAACCTGGCACATCATAAGTGCAGACTCACTAATAGCCTGAGAGCAAATCCTGAAATTTTAGAACACTCCCCAACATACTTACATTATTTTACTACAGTACTGTGACATGTTTAAAATACTTACTTTTTCCCATAACACATTTCTAGCTGTAAGGAAAAAATAAAAAAACATACTAGAAAGCAGAAAACACAATTTGAAGAGACAGAGGAAAGCATCAGAATCAGTCAGAAAGTGCATGAAAGTTGGATTTATCAGAGCTAGACCTAAAACAACTTTGGTTAAGATGCTAAGAACACCAGTGGATAAAGTAAACAGCACACATGAACAGATGGGCGATGTTAGCAAAGAGGTGGGAGTTCTAAAAACAATAAAGTGAAACTATATATAAACAGCACTGACAGACATGGTAGGGTGTTTGGGCCCATTAATGGTATGTACCTCTGTGGAAAAAGACTCTAAATTTGAGGGTATATCAGAAGGAACTTCTGAATGGAAAAAAAGGGGAGTTGGGTGCAAGATTTAGAAAAAGAACAATATCTGAGAACTCAACAACTTAAAGATGTAGCATACTGAGAACGCGACAACTCCAGAAGGCGTAACATACTAACAGCATGTGGAAGAGTCTAGAGAGAATGGAAAAGAGATAATGAACCAGCAGTGACTGAAATCTTCCCACCAGTGTCAAGCAGAAAGCCCCAGATCCAGACAGCTCAGAGAATGCGAGGTAGGGGATGAAGGACCCTGCATTTTGGTATATCATTTCAAGCTACAAAGAAAACCTACTCTGTTAGCTCAACAAACCCATTTTAAATATAAATTACATATGTAAGCTAGAATAACTAGTAAAGGAAAATAATGGCTAGCACTAAGGAAAAGGGCAGCTAGAGAAGGTTTAAGAGCAAGGAAATGTTCATGAGTGAAGAAGGGTGTTTGATGATAATAATAGAGCAGTCTATTCTCCAAAAAGCCATGATAGCCCTTCATGTGCTTATCTAAAAGGAATGTCATCATGTCAATAGACAGTCAAAGGCTGTGGGCTGGAGAGATGGCTCAGAGGTTAAGAGCACAAGTGGCTCTTGAGTTCAATTCCCATCAACCACATGGTGGATCATAACCACCTGTAATGAGATCTGGTGCCCTCTTCAGACATGCAGGCATCCCTGCAGACAGAGAACTGTATACATAATAAATAAATCAATCTTTCTTAAAAAAGAAAGAAAAGAAAGTCAAAGACTGATAGATTCGAAAGTGACCATGTCAACAGAAAGTCAGAAGCTGATAGATTATAAATGTTGTATATGAAGGATCTTGACAGATCCAAGAAGGCAAAACATCAAAGCCAAACATTGCTCAGAAAAAAAAAAAAAAACATTTTTTCAGTTTTACTGCACCATCAATAAACTGATATAATTGATTTCTATTGGTGACTTCATACAGTAAAAACAATTCAAATATTGGTCAATTTGTTGATTACAACAGAATTGGGAAAGTTGGTTGCACTCTCAGCCACAATAAAATACACACTAACATTTCTTAATTAGAAAGCATGTACTATTTGCCCTCAGACTATAATATACTTAAATTAGAAATCAACACTTAAATTGTAAAACCTAGAAACAGAGAGACTAAGCAGCATGCTTTTAAATAGTCCGTGAGGGCAATAACCCTGTAGAGAAATTTAAATGGTTTCAATCTAAAGGAAAATGAAAATGCAACTTATCATGATTTGTGTGCTGTGTTGAAAGCAGTGCTTAATTACTTAGCAGCTTGTGTGTAAATTAAAGGAAGAAACGGGTTTCAAATCAATAACTTTCTACATCAAGAAACTAGGGGGAAAGATGAATTAAAATCTAATGTAAATAGAAAAGACAAGTTTGGGCAGAAATTGAGAACAGGTAATTAAGAGAAGTAAAGCTAATTCTTTGAAAAGGTTGATAAAGTAGATAAGGTTTTAGGCATTGTTAACTAACAAACAAATTGAAGGCTTAAATTAAAATTATATATTTTAGATATGAAAGAGGAAATGTAATTCCAAATGCTATGAGACTTAAAGGATTATAAAGAGATACTACAAGCAGTTCTATGCCCACAGATTTGATGGGAACACATTTGTTAAAGAAAACATAAGCCAGAACTCATGAGCCAATATTAATAAAACAGTTGAATCAGTAATTTATTGCCTCCTTGACCAGCACCACACCTGGATGGTGTTACTGGTAAATTCAGCGGAACATTTATGGAACAAATTTTACCAGTTCTTTATAATCTCCCCAAGACTATAGACATGAACAGGGGTCCCACTACACATCCTCACTTGCTATTTTTAAGGTAGGACTCCAAAAGCACCAAAGTTTGGCTACAAGTAGCACTTCTGTCCTCCAATCACAGCCATCGCACACCAAAATAGTCCATGCTGAAGATCAAAAGACAGCCACCACCGGATGGCACCACTCTGCATCTGGAGCAAGTTGAATTTTTACTCCCAGAGCCAAACAAGGCCATTCATAAACCTTCATTAACACTAAGAGCACTTGCTTTAGAACCTTCATTCTTAATAGTTTGTCATAAAGTACTCTGATTCTGTACTTAAAGTTTTCCTAGTTTTTAATTGTCAAATGTCAGAATTTGTAACCCACACTTAACAGTTTGCAACACATCATTTAAATGTAGAATATTACATTATAAAAGCATAAGAGCCAATTGAAAATCTTACAGAATTTATAGTTAATTATATTTATCCAGAATATTTTTCAAATATATAATCATTATAGATTATTACTGTAATTTCTTTTGCATTGAGTTTTTAAAAATTATACAAAAATTTGAAGACAGACTTGCCATATATCAGATCCCTAGTTGCCATACACACTATGACACTGAACACTGCAGCGCTACAAACATCTTTTGCCTGGCATTATAAAATTCATGTTTGCCATCCCTAAAGCTCAGTACAGTAGTTCAAGTGAGAGGGTGTGTGATGAACACCTCAGATCACTTTTTTAATGGCGAGATTTAAAAAACTCTGCAATTCTAAAGTAGGCAATGTATTATTGCTTACTGAGGTCACCTATGCTATAAGGGTCTAGTTTTATCCTTTGCAAAAGAACAGTCAAGTTTTAAGTGTTTCTTTGCCATTCAGTATTTCTCTATTTAGAATTCTCTGTTTAGCTCTGTACCCCATTATTTAGTTGGATTAGCTGATTTGTTGGTGTTTAACTTTTTGAGTTCTTTATATATTCTGGATATTAGCCCTCTGTCAGATACAGGGTTGGTGAAGATCCTTTTCCAGTCTATAGGTTGTCATTTTGTTCTGATGACAGTCTCCTTTGTTTTACAGAAGCTTTTCAGTTTCATGAGATCCCATTTATTGATTGTTGATTTTAGAGCCTGTGCTGTTGATGTTCTGTTCAGGAAGTTATCTCCTGGAGATAACCCAGAAACCCTGCACAGATCACAGATAGCAGCAATCACCAAGTGGGTTCCCTAGTAATAGGAACAGGGACTGTCTCTGACATGAACTCAGTGGCTGGCTCTTCGATCACCTCTCCCTGACGGGGGTGCAGCCTTACCAGGCCACAGAGGAAGACAATGCAGCCAGTCCTGATAAGACCTATTAGGCTAGGGTCAGAGGGAAGGAGAGGAGAACCTCTCCTATCAGTGGACTGGGGGAGGAGCATGGAAGGAGATGAGGGAGGGAGGGTGGGATCAGGAGAGGATGAGGGAAGGGGCTACAGCTGGGATACAAAGTGAATAAATAGTAATAAACAAAAAAACCCAAATAATTAAATTAAATTAAATCATATAAATGATAACATTAAAAAAGACTATTCTTTAGTGTAAGTTCTGGGAGATTTTATTAAAATCAACTGACTATAGATTTATGTCTAACTTTTCATCCTAGTCCATTGGTTGTGGTTTCATGATGTAATTTTAAAACACACTTTTTAGTATAAAATGGAAACATAAAAAGTAGGCAATGCATGGCTCCCCTTTTATATGTGAATTAATAAGCTGGATATATCTATATCAGTAAACAGTACCCCATAATAATAAAGATAGTTAGTGGTTGATATGGAATATGGAGGATGTTAAGTGTATTTTGCAAATGAAAAGAAGCCATTTATATATCATTCTGGAAAAGGTAAAACTATAAGCAAAAACTATAGAGCAGTTGCTAAGGATTGGATGCAATTTCAAAGAGGGCTGTAAATATCCATATGACTACACTGAAAAATGCATGTAAATCAAAAGATACAGAAATTCACCACAATAAGGATTAACATTGGGAGATCCATTTATGAATATTAAGCCAACGACAAACAAAAAAACAAGGTATTAGTCAAGAAACTATCTCTACTAAAATACTTATAAAAAGTGTGGTAACTTTGGCTAAATCCCTGAGAGACAACATGGTTAATTAACTCATGACCAATAAAACCTCTATCCTTGAATCTGATGAACTGTAAAAGGGTACATGACCTAAATTGTATTCTTTCCACCCTGAACCCCAAACTTAGTCTAAAGGGAAAACAGCAGGCAAATCTAAATTGAAAATCATTTTCAAGATAATTGGCCACAATTCTTCAAAGTGTGAAGGTCATGGAGGACTAGGAAAGGCTGTGGAATTGTTACAATATGAGAAGAGAATGAGACCTGACAGTGATGACAATGACTAAATCTATTATGGGATATGGGATTCAATTCTGGGACAACAAAAAAAAAAGTGGATTAGTTTAAAAAAGGTGGTGAAACCTGCAAAAGTGTCTCTTTTAATCCATAGTATTTTACTAATGCTAATTTTTTAGTTTAGAAAATGTCACAGTGGTTATATAAGACGCTTGCAGGAGAGGCTGGACATATGGAAACTTGATGTACTGTCTTTGCAAGTCTAAAATTATTTCAAAATAAATGTAAAATATGGATGTTTAAGAGCTCCAGTTTTAACTTCATTTACCTCTCAGTTACTTACCATGGGAGAACAAAGGTCGTTTTCTCCATCTTCCTCATTAACTATTTTTGAAAGTAATTTTTGATTTACTTAAAATACACTTAGGTGATGGTTATGTTGGATAAAATTTTAATAAAAGAGCCAATGATTAGTAAATAATAAAGAGACAAAAGTAGATAATAGAAAACAGCATTGCCCGGACTCTTCCTATGCTGTTTATCAGATCCTGTGAATACCTTTCTCCTGCCTTTTCCCCTTCTTTATTAACTGAATATTGACCAGCTAATCATTTGGCCTCTTCATGCTCAGGGCGTGTCATGATCTCAGATTTAAAGTTGCTGTGCTCCAGGGTAGCATACAGAGATGTAGAGAGCAAGGCAAGGCAAATGAGAGTTTCACAGTGGCTAACAGGCAGACCCATCCATGCCTTTGTGGTAGTTGGAAAAGTAGCACCTCTTGAGAAGCACTGTGGCACTGTGGAGACACTGCAGCTTTATCTGGGGTTAGGATGCAGTAGTGAGCCTGTTTGCTTGGTGAACAAAACACAGCACTGTTCACTGACCTCCATCTGTAGGTGTCTGTTGTCTTCTACACCTGTTGTTTTGCAAGGTCCTTGTAAAAGTGTAACTTATAGTCTCTGCCAGTAAACTCACTGTTTGAAAGATAACCAAGAAACATCATAGCAGGAGAAAGCAGAGCTATAAAGATTCTCCAGACAGATCTTCCTTATCTCTTAATTACTAAATCTGTGGCTATGGGTATTTATTTGGACTCACTGAATCTGTTTCCTTATCTCAATTTAAAATGCTAATAATGGTCTTACATAATTGTTGTGATCATTAATATTTAACTCACAGGAGACTGTCACTAATTGCTGGCTGTTATTATAATACTTCTTTTATTTAATTAAATATCTGAATAAGTGCTTTTTGTTAATTTTTTAATTGAAAATGGATTTTTTTCCTATAATATATCCTGAATGCGGTCTCCCCAAGTTCCTCTCTGCTTTCCCCCATCTAAATCCACCCCCTTCCTGTCTCTAATTAGAAAATGAACAGTTTCATTCTAAGGAATAATAATTAAAAATATAATAAGATAAAACAAAAACTTAACACATCAGAATTGGACAAAACAAATAGAAGGAAAAGATTTCAAGAGAAGACAAAATTAATAGAGACCCACTTGATTGTGTACTCAGGAATCCCGTAAGAACACTAAAGTGAAAGCCATAATATATTTGCAAAGGACTTGAAGGGTGAAAAGAGTGAATACATACATACATATATATACATATATATAATATTTAAAAATATTTAAAGTATTTTAAAATATTTTAATATAAATATATTTTTAAAATATAAAAATATGGGGCTGGAGAGATGGCTCAGTGGTTAAGAGCACTGAATGCTTTTCCAGAGGACCTGGGTTCAATACTCGTACCCACATGGCAGCTCACAGCTGTCTATTATTCCAAGATCTAATATCACAGACATATATGCAGGCAAAGCACCAATGCACATAAAATAAAAATAAATTATTAAATATATATATAACTATTTATTTTATATATAATAAATATTAAAAATAATAAAAGCAAAGCCCTGAAACATCCTTATAAAATGAGGAACCTTCAAAGATTCTGTTGTTCATTTTCTGTAGGCCATCTACCGCTGGGCATGCAGCCTGAGTACTTTACCTCCCCAGTGACACTCCCTTGGATGACACTAAATTTTTATTTGCAAGTGTTTATCAGCTTGAGACTGCTTCTGGATTAGGGATGGGAGCATGTGTCCACTTCTTTCATCTCTGGTGCAAGCCCTGTCCATGATGCCTCAGTCTCACTGAGTTCAAATGAGCATCTGTTGTGTTGATTTAGGGGACCTTGTTTTAGTAGTGTCTCTCATGTCCTCTGGCTCTTACACTCTTTCTGCTTCCTCTTGCACGGGATTCCCTGAGCCCTGAGAGGAGGGATTTTAGGTAGATATTCCTTTTAGTGCTGAGTGTTCTGAGGTCCTAGGTCTCTCATTTTCTGCAAAATGTCTGTGTGTTGGTCTCTGCATTTGTTCCCATCTGCTGTATGGCGGAGTTTCTGTGATGATAGCTGAGGAAGGTACTGATCTATGAGTATAGCAGAATGTCAGGAGTAATTTCATTGCTATAGAACAAGAAGGAGGAGGAAGGAGGGATAAGGAAGAAGAGAAGAAGAAAGAAGAAGAAGGAAGAAAGAAGGAGGAGGAAGATTATTTGATTTTACTGTTGGTTCCTGGGCAATGTAGCCCCAAGTTCTTGTTCACAAACAGGGTTAGGTCTGGGTTCTATCTCATGGAGTGTGCCTTTAGTCAAGTCAGATATTGATTAGCTATTTCCAGAAGCTCTATGCTACCATTGCACCGGCATACCTCGCAGGCAGAACATCATCGTGGGACAAAGGTTTGTGGCTAGGTTGCTGTGTAAGTTTTTCCTTTGTGAGCCTCTAGAGTTCCTTTCTTATCAAGGATGCTGATGTGTAGGGGTGAAGGTTCTATGTAGGCAACAGGTCTACTCTGTGTTCGGTGAGTTGTGCATATGTTGTTCCTAGCCAATGGGGACTTCATTCAGTTTGTGGAGAGCAAGCTATAGTCTTGACAGCACTATAGCTGGTTTTTTGTTTTTTTTGTTTTTTTGTTTTTTGTTTTTTTTTTTTTTTGGGCATTCCTTTAGGACCCCCTTGACTAATAAGTCAATTAGCTATAACCCAGGCCTGGTACTGGAAGCTTCATTTTGTGACAAGAGATGGCTAGTTGGGACTCTGTCTCCTGCATTACGTGGTGATTTCATTTAGATTGTCTTCATATATGTTAATATTTTAGTATGCTGCTACTGTGTTAGGTTTCCATAGCACCCCTCTAATGGTCCTTAATTCTAGCTGTCACTTCCCATATTCCCTCCTTCCTCCCCTTCAGGTCTCTGCCTCTCCATTTGGTCTTCCCACTACAGTACCCAACCCATGCATCCATAGCTATTTATTCTATTTCCCTTTCCTAAGGACGTCACTCTGAGACCCCACCCTCACCTATACTACCACACTCCTATACCTACACACTCTATACTTACCCCTTGTGGTGATCTTAGTTAGCATTGACCTAACACCTAATATCTACATATAAAGGAGCTATTTCAGTCTTTCCGGGCCTGGGGTCCCTCACGCAAGATCATTTTTTTTTAGATCCACCCATTTACTTACAAATTTCACAGTGTCATATTTTTAAACAGCTAAGTAATACTCAATTACATAAATGCACCACATTTTCTTTATCCATTCTTCTGTTGGGGGACATCTAAGTTGTTTCTGTTGTGAAAGTGGTTGAGCAAATGTATGTGCGACAGCATGGAGTGCCCTTGAGATATATGCCCAACAATGCTATCACTGGATCTTGAGGTAGAGTGATTCCATCTTCCTGAGGAACCACCATGCTGATTTCTGTGTTAGCTGTAAAAGTTTGCAGTCTTACCAGCAGTGGATGAATGTTCCCCTTAATCCACGTCCTCACCAGCATGTCTCTTGTCATTTGTCCTTCTGACAAATGAAAGATGAAATCTCAAGTTTCTCTTTTTTTTGTTGTTTTTGATAAGGATGTTGAACACTTTTTTAAAGTTTTTCTCAGCTATTTGATTTTCTTCTTTTGAGAATTTTCTGTTTAGATATCACATCATTTTTAATTAGATTATTTGTATTTTTGTGCCTATTTTTTTTAATTCTTTATATATTTTGGATATTATTCCTCTATTGGATGTGTTGTTGGAAAAAATCTTTCCCATTCTGAAGACTGCCACTTTGTGTAAATGATGGTATCATTTGCCATACAGAAACTTTTTAGTTTTGTGAAGTCCCAATAATAACTCGATGATCTTAGTGCCTGTGCTAATGTTCTGTTCAGAAAGTCCTTTCCTGTGCCAATCACTCTTCCCCTATTTTCTCTTCTATCAGGTACAATGTATCTGGTTTTATGTTGATCCATTTGGAGTTGTTTTGTGTAGGCTAATAGGTATTAATATTTGGATTCTTCTATATGCAGTCGTTCTGATTGATTACTCCTATTTGTTGAGATGCTTTTCCCCAGTCTGTCTACCTTATTGAAAATCTGGTGTCCATAGGTGTGTGGATTTATGTCTGCATCTTTAATTTCATTCAGTTGGGCAACATGTCTGTTTCCTGCCAATACCATGCTGTTTTTATTGCTATAGCACTCTGTTGGAAAATTTGAGGTTAGGGATGGTGATACCTCTAGCAGTTCTTTCAGGATTCAGGATTGTTTTAGCTATCCTGGATTTTCTTTTATTTCTATATAAAACTGAAATTTTTCCTTTTAGGATCTGTAAAGATCTATTTTAGAATTTTATTGGGGATTTCATTGAATCTGTAGATTGCTTTTGGTAGGATGGCAATTATTACTATGTTAATCCTATAAAATCCTAATCATGGGAGATTTTCCATCTTCTGATATCTTCTTCAGTGACTTGATATTTTTGTACACAAGTCTTTTACTTGTTTGGTTAGAGTTACCCCAAGATGTTTTATATTATTTGAGGCTATTGTGAAAGGTATTGTTTCTCTGATTTCTTTCCCAGTTCATTTGTTGAAGTGGAAGTTTCTGGCCTCTTTGGAAACTCAGTTGTGCATATGGTTTATTGGTCCTAAGTGTAGGACGTGGGAATGTTTTTCCCCACGGAAAACAGCCTCCCTCCTAACAGCCCCCACAGAAAGCAGCCCCTGTGAAAAGGCATGTGATGTTGGTCAGCTGAAAACTACCTAGTGCAAGGGACATGGATTTTCAGAGCTGGAAAACCTTCTTGTGCAGACTCTGAGAAGAGATAAATAGAAGCCCACAGACAGAGACAATTTCTGCATCTGAAAGGTTTTGCATTGCTACACTCTGCAACAGTTTGGATCCTTCACTGGTCTTTGCAGAGAGAAATGTTTCAGAGAACTGCTCCTGCTACTTTGGTGGAGTTTGGCGACTTCGGGGGACTCATGCCACTTGGGCAGAGTCTAGCCACTACTACTGAATGATTCTGCTGCTGCTGCTGCTTTATATTTGGCTAGACTCCTGGTATCCTGATGACTGGGTTTGGTAATATCCAAAGAACTCATCAACCCTAATCAGCAGGAAGAAGCTAAAGGAGATCTACATCCCTTTCCCTACTAATCTCCTACCTAAGGTCTGGGGTGGCAGGTGGGGGTTGGAAGGGAGGTAATGGCCTTTAAGAACCTCAAATAAAGGAGTTTTTTTGAAAAATCAAAGCCTAGTAGGGGAGAAGAAGGGACAGAGGATGTGATTGGAAGGAGTTGAGAGAGGGGGCTTCAATTGGGATATATAATGAATAAATTGTAAAAGTAAAAATAAAAGACTTCATGCAGCAGGGTACCGAAACATATGCTGAGATGCATAGCCAAACTTTGGGCAGAGTGCAGGGAATCTTATGAAAGAAGGGGGAGATAGAAAGACCTGGAGGTAACAGGAGCTCCACAAAGGGAGCAACAGAACCAAAAAATCTGGGCACAGGGGTCTTTTCTGAGACAAATACTCCAACCAAGGACCATGCATGGAGATAACTTAGAACCCCTGCACAGAAGTAGCCCAAGGCAACTCAATATCCAAGAGGGTTCCGCAATAATAGGACCAGGGACTATCTCTGACATTAACTCATGGGCTGGCTCTTGAGTGCTCCCCACCTGAGGAGGGAGCAGCCTTGCCAGGCCACAGAGGAAGACAAAGAAGCCAGCCCTGATGAAATCTGATAGACTATGGTCAGATGGAAGGGGAGGAAGACCACCCCTATTATTGGACTGGGGGAGGGGTATAGGAGAAGAAGAGGGAGGGAGAGTTGGATTAGGAGGGGATGGAGGAGGGGGCTACAGCTGGGATACAAAGTGAATAAACTGTAATTAATAAAATTTTTAAATAGTAAAAACTAAACTAACAAAATTTAAAAAACCAACAACAAAAGAAGAAAAATATTCAAAAAAGAAAGAAAAATCAAAGCCTACAGTTTATCATTTGTATATAAGAGGGCTACTAATTTTTGTGAGTTAATTGTGTATCAAGCTACTTTGCTAAGAATGTTTATCAGCTGTAGAAGTTTCCCTGTAGAAGTTTGAGGGTCATGTGTGTATGTATATATATATTTATATATATATCATATCATCTGCAAGTAAAGATAATTTGACTATTTGTATGCCCTTGATCTCCTTCAAGTGTCTTATTGCCCAGCCTTCAAATACTATATTGAATAGGTATGGTCCTGATGTTGGTGGAGTTGCTTTGAGTTTCTTTGCATTTAAGTCATTATTGTCTATGTGCTTGCTGTAAATTGCCTTTATTATGTTGAGGTATGTCCTATGTTTCCCTAATCTCCCCTGGATTTTATTATGATGGCATGTTGCATTATGGTAAAGGCCTTTAGTGAGATGATTGTGTGGAACTTTGTTTATATGGTGGATTACACTAATTTACATATGTTGCACCATCCCTGTTTCTCTGGGATTAAACATACTTTATCATGGTGGATGATCTTTTTGATGTGTTTACCAAGTATTTTATTGATAATTTTGCATCTATGTTCTTTGGGGAAATTGGTCTGTAATCATCTTTCTTTATTGGGTCTTTATGTGGTTTGGATATCAGGATAACTGTGGCCTCATACTTCTGTTTCTATTTAAGAAATATTGGCATTAATTCCTCTTTGAAAGTCTGGTAGAATTCTGTGCTAAAACCATCTACCCCCGAGTTTGCTCACCCTTCCTTCCTTCCTTCCTTCCTTCCTTCCTTCCTTCCTTCCTTCCTTCCTTCCTTCCTCCCTCCCTCCCTCCCTCCCTCCCTCCCTCCCTCCCTCCCTTCTTTCTTTCTTTCTTTCTTTCTTTCTTTCTTTCTTTCTTTCTTTCTTTCTTTCTTTCTTTCTGTTTTTGTTTGAGAGACTTTTAGTTACTGCTTCTATTTAACTAGGGGTTATAGGTCTGTTTAAATTGCTCATCTGATCTTAATTTTACTTTGTAGTTGGTATACATCAAGAAAATTATTGATATCTTTTAGATTTCCCAATTTGGTGGAATACAGGTTTTTAAAGTATGTCTTTCGGATTCTCTGGATGTCATCTGTGTTTATTATTATGCACCACCCGTAATTTTGTTAATTAGGATATTTCTCTCTGCCTTTTAGTTAACTTGTATAAGGGTTTGTCAAACTTACTTTCTCAAAGAACCAACTCTATGTTTCATTGATTTTTTTTGTATTCTATTTTATTTATCTATTTGTTTTTATTTGATTGATTTCAGCCCTGTGTTTATTTTGTGTTGTCTTATTTTGGATGTGATTTCTTCATTTTAGCTTTTAAGTGTGCTGTTAAATGGCTAGTATGAGATCCCTACAATATTTCATGTAGGCATTTAGTGCCATAAACTCTCCTCTTAGAACCGCCTTTATTGTTTCCCATGGGTTTGTTATATTGCATATTAATTTTCATTCAGTTCTAGAAAGTTTTTTTTATTTCTTTCTTAATTTCTGTCTTGACAGCTGTTCAGTTTCCATGATTCTATAAGTTTTATGTGGCTTCTGTTGTTGATATCCAGCTTTAATCTGTTGTGGTCAGACAGAATGCAGGATACCAATTTTCTTACATTTCTAGAGACTTAATTTGTGTCGTTGAGTATGTGGTCAGTTTTGGAGAAAACTCCATGAAATGCTGAGAAGCTATATTCTTCTGTGTTTGTGTGGAATGTTCTGTAGATATCTCTTCAGCCCATTTGTTTTACAGTGTCCTTTAGCTCCAGCATCTGTCTGCTTAGGTTTTTGTGTATGTGTCCTGTCTATATCATTAAGAATGGGCTGTTGAAGTCACCCACTATCAGCATGTGATGGTCAGTATATGTTTTAAGCTGTAGTAGTATTTCTTTTACAAACTTCGGTGTCTTTGTGTTTGGGGCATAGATACTAAGAAATGCAAAGTTCTCTGTGTTTTTGTTGTTGTTGTTGTTATGTTTTGTTTTCTTGATGATTGTGTAGTGTCCTTTCCTATCTCTTTTGATTCATTTGGTTTAAAGCCTATTTTGTCATATATTAAAGTGGTTACACCAGCTTGCTTTTTAGGTCTAATTCCTTGGGATATCTTTTTTCTATCCTTTTTATTCTAAGGTGACATCTATCCTTGATATTAAGATGTGCTTTTGGGATACAGCAGAAAAATGGAACCTATTTTTGCATCCATACAGTTAGTCTGTGTCTTTTTATTGGGAGAGTGGAATTTTAATGTTGAGAGATATCAATAAACAGTGTTTGTCGATTCCTGTTATTTTGTTGTTGATGTTGTGGCGACAGCAGTGGTTGTGTGTGTGTGTGTGTGTGTGTGTGTGTCTGTGTGTGTGTCTGTGTGTTTGCCTGTGCTTCTCCTTTTGTGATTTGCTTGCTGCTCTGGGATTATTTATTCTTTGTGTTGTTTTAGTTGTGGTTAACCTCTATAGGTTGGAGTTTTCCTTCCAGGACCTTCTGGATGTTTCTTAAATTTGGTTTTATCATGGAATGTCTTATTTTCTCCATCTATTCTGACTGAAAGTTTTGCTGGTTAAATATAGTAGCAGTGACTGACATCTGAGGTCTCTGAGAGTCTGTAGAATATGTATCTATACCTTCTGGCCTTGAGAATTTCCATTGAGTTATCAGGTTCCATTGAGTTAATAGGTCTTCCTTCATAAGTTACTTGGGGTTCTTCCCTTTCACATTTACTGTTTTGATTATTACATGCAAGGGGTACTTTCTTTTCTAATCAGTCTGTTTGGTGTTCTGTACACTTCTCGTACTTTGATAGGCATCTTCTCCTTTTGGTTAGAAAAATTTTATTTTATTTTATTTTTTCTTATAATTTTTATTTTTTATATTAATCACAGGTTATTTACTTAGTATCCTAGCCATAGCCTCCTTCCTCATTCCCTTCCAATCCCACCCTCCCTCCCTCATCTCCTCCCTGCCCCTTTCCAAGTCCACTGATAGGGGAGGTCCTCCTCCACTTCCATCTGACCCTAGCTTATCAGATATCTTCAGGACTGGCTGCAATGTCCTCTTCTGTGGCCTAGCAAGGCTGCTTCTAACTCGGGGGAGAGGGGAAGAGGTCAGAGAGCCAGCCATTGAAATGTCAGAAATTCCCCATACTAAAGTACCCACTTGGATACTGAGGTACCATGGGCTATATCTGTGCGGGGTTCTAGATTATATCCATTCATGGTCCTTGGTTGGAGAAACAGTCTCATAAAAGACCCTTGTGCCCTGATATATTTTGTCCTTGTGGAGCTCCTGTCCTCTCTGGGTCATACTAACTCCCCCTTCTTTCATATGATTCCCTGTATTCTGCCGAAGGTTTGGTTAAGAGTCTCAGCATCTGCTTTGATACAACTGCTAGGTAGAGTCTTTCAGAGGCTCCTGTCCTGTTACTTGTTTTCTCCTACATCCAATGTCCATCCCATTTGTCTTTCTAAGTGAGGATTGATCATCTTACCCTGGGTCCTCTTTCTTGTTTAGCTTTTTTAGGTGTACAGATTTTAGTATGTTTATTCTATTTTATAGGTCTAGTATCCACTTATAAATGAGTATATACCGTGTTCTTCTGTGATTATTTTTGGTTGGAAATACTGTGTGTTCCTTTGACCTTTCTCTATTCCTATCATTCTTACATTTGGTCGTTTCATAGTGTTCCTGATTATCATAATGGTTCTTGTGAACAGTGATGGACTTTTATAAAACAAAGGAGCTGATGACACTACATAACTTTGTTCATTCAAAGTTACGGTAATTCCTTGTTTCAGTTTTTGTGTTTTCTCTCTTACAGAGATGATGAAGAGAAAAAAAAATCTCCCTCAGAAGGTACTGATGAGAAGGCCAATGGAACACACCCAAAGACCATCAGTCGTATTGGGAGTACAACTAACCCATTTTTGGACATTCCTCATGACCCAAATGCTGCTGTATACAAAAGTGGGTTTTTGGCCCGCAAAATCCACGCAGATATGGATGGAAAGAAGAGTAAGCCTTGCTGATTGACATTTTCTATTTGATTTAATTCATCTTTAGTCTCAAATTTTAAAGTGAATTCATTTGAAATAAAGTTAAGGATGAAGGAAAGTTGTGTTTATGTAGTGAAGTATTCTTGAAGTAAGAGTAGGCTTAAAGCAAAGACTAACATTTGTACCCAATCTTTCAAAAGTCATTTCAGAACTCTAGAAATGGAAAACTGCTCACAGATTATTCATTTCCATAGCTCTCATTTATTTGTGTATCCATGACTTTTGACAAATAACACTGATTAAGACAATGTAGCACTGAAAGGATGGGCACAGACACTATATTCATAGATTTACATTCTTGACGGCTGGGGAAAGGTTTAATTTATAGCACATAGAGTAATTAGTAACATAAGGTTCCAGAGACAATGAGGAAAGAAATTTATATCTGAAGGATATAGGGCATCGGGGTGGGTCGTTGGTAACATGGAAAGGTGAAACGCAGGGCAGTGTGATGTCATTAGTATTAGGAAGTTAAAAGAGTCATATTTGATAGTTTCCAATTTCTCTGTGTATCATGAAGTGTTATTTTCAGGTAGATAATATATTTGAAATTTGAAAAGAAGGAAATATGTTCACATAGTTTAGAATAATATTTGAAGAAAGTCATTAAGCAGTTTGTTGTAGGTGAATAGCCTAAGGCAAATTTTATGCATATTCAAAATTAGTAAACTTTATCTCTGGGATGTCCCTGCCTTCCTACAGACACAAACATGGAGTCCTGCCCTAGAATATATTAAATTAAAAGTTAGACAGGATTAGAAAGCTCTTTACTGTCAATGTTAACTTATGTATAGCTGCTAAGAGTCATGTACCCAGCTGCATCCTAAGGATTTTGTTTATAACTGAGGGGATGAAATACTGAGACTGACAGCATCCACTTGGTTACAGCAGTAAGGGATTTCTTAGGGAAGATTATGATACAGGTCTCAGAAAAGGAGTTGTTGGCAGTCATCAATAGACAATCATGTCTTTATTTTGGCATGCACATACATCCATTTCCATATGCCAAATATGAATAGCCTGTTACAATGACAAATATATCCCTTTCTCTGCAACTTGCCATATTCAGCTTCAGCTTTCATCTCCAAGGTATAGGTGTAACCATTTTCTCCAGACATATACTTATGTGGATTCAACCCACGAGCTAAATATAAAATAGAGACATGTCTGATATAGCCAGTTATAGAGGTAATGTAGGTTTAGAAACAAAGGGAAGCAAAATGAGTTTATTTTTAAATACCTCGTCAGGAAACTATTTTAAAGTTAGCAAACACTAGAATTCCAGCATTTAGGAGGCGAAAGCAAGAGGAGTTTAAAAGACCTGTCCAGCTGCATAGTGAGGTCATGGCCAGAACAGATGACATAACAAGTTGTATTATGTCTGTAAGTATGTATGTACACCAGCATCACCTACATCTCTGAAGACAATATTGCTGTGTCTTTAAGAAAAGACTTAAGCTGAAGTTCTTTTGAGTTATAATTTCCCCTAAAACATTGACTTGTCTTGAAAAGACCACCTTTTCATTCAAGAATTAATATTTTTTTACTTTTTAGTTGTTTTGTATGCTCAAGATTTTCAGTTTAAATATACAGTTTTTCAAACGAACATATTTTAAGCCTGGAAGATTTTATTTGTTTTTTGGTTTCCAAAGATATGCTCAGAAATTGTTCCTCCAGGAGACAATTAATGATTCGGGTCAAGTGCTTGTATCCCATAGAAGTGGATGTGTTTACCAGAACCATTAAATATGACATTAAGAAAAAGCTTTGAAAAGTCAAATTTGAAAAAACAAGATGTAGCTTTGGTATTTCGTCAGACAGAATGAGAAAAAAAATATACAAACTCTTGTTTTATCAGTTTTACTTGTAGAAACCAAGAAAGTGATTACATACTTAAAATACATTCCACGTGATCAAAACAATAATAATTTAACAATAGTAATAATTGCTTAATATCCAAACTTGATTCCAAGCACTTCATTTATAAACTGATTTAACGTTGACATATGAAGCTGGTGCTATCATCCACCTATAGATAAATGAAAATCTCTGACTTGTCTTAGCCTAAGATTTATCCAGTGCAGAGTGACAATCAGACAAAAGAGTCTGATGCTGCTTAACTGCATCTTTTTGTAAAAGCAATTTGAATGAGAAAACATGCCTGGAAAACAATTGCATTCTGCATCTCTTGTGGTGGGGACAGTCTGTCACTTGAATGGCATGCATTTAAGTGACTAAGTTATAAGTGGGAGCAGTGATCTCTCCACTTGGCCAACACAGTACTTTTTCAGTCTCGAGGTGCATGAGTTCAGTCAGTTCCTATTGACTGTGGTTTCTGCAGAGAATGAGAGCCTCGTGCCAGGCCTCCTCACAGTCCTTGCCACTGTTCTGTCCCCAGAGTGACTTGTTACCATGATGCCTTCAGCTCACTGACATAGTGTGCAAGAAAAGTACTCACATGTAATGCCATATGTGTATCTTTTTGGTTAAAATGTGGGCTTATCAAGTGTTTAGTTTTATTTCAAAGCCCATGGAAGTTAAGTTACAGGCAATTAAGCATTCCTTCAGAATGCAAGACTATTATAGATTATATGTTTTTATAAAGGTATAATAGACATAACCTATATCCCTCGAAGCAGTTACCTGTGGTACTACTGCTTGGAAAGAAATCACAGTTTGTAATTAGTGAGAATAAACTTGTTATCTCCTACAGCTTAAGTGAAGTACATCATAAAATACTAAAAGTTGAGGGGCAGAGGAAGTGTGGTAGGTGCAGGCTGACGATTCCCATGCGATTAGGCATAAACAGCACACTAGTGTGGAAAGAAGACAAAAGTACAGGTCTCCAGTACTTACGGCAGGCTTTTATTTGATATAAGAAATAATTTATACAGCATAAGACAGCAAAATGCTTCTGTAAATGGTGCTGGTGTGTGTGTGTGTGTGTGTGTGTGTGTGTGTGTGTGTTTTGATGTACACATACACATGTGTGCACTATGTATGTACATATACGTCTGTGCATAGAAAAATCACAAGTAGTAGAAAACACATACACACACAGATAAGCGAGGCATTTGATCTTCCACAGAACTATACCTGCAACCAAAGAATTCTTTATATTGTGATTTTCTTCTAAAACTTAAAAAGTTAAAGAATAGATTAAAAGAAGATACATGTAGCATTACAATAATAATTAGGACCTATAACATACATTTAACAAAATTTAAATTTTAAATTAAATTTAAAACAAGTTAATTAGGAAAAGAGATAATCCTGTGCTTTTCAAAGGGCTAAAGTTATGATAAGCTAATCTCACAAGAAGCTCAGGTTATTTATTTAGACGGTTGTATTTATTCTTTATCATAGTTTAAATCAGTCAGGTGTGGCAGAGAAGCCAGGGTAGCAGGAGCTTGAAGGAGCTTTTCGCATCACATCACAGGAAACAGAGAGCAATGAATGCTTACTTGTGCTCAGCTTTTTCTCCATGTGTACAGTCTAGCATCTCCTGTCAAGGGACTAGCCTCCTCTCCAATCAAGAAAAATATTCTCATATCAATTAACACAACCAAGACAATCCTTCACAGGCATGCAGAGAGGCCTATGTCTCAAGGGATTCTAGATTCTTTCAGTAAAATCTATTTGTTGTCCAGATTGACCCTATAGTCATCAATAAAAGGAGTTATGAAATATAAGTAGGGAACTAAAGAAGCAGAAAAAGTCCATTTATGTTCTTCTAAAGAGGAAAAATGCTGCCTACACAGAAAACAATAGTTTCATCAGTTATATATAAATTGAAAACTGAATAGGAAAAGTATAAACCTGTGAATTTAAAGCCATGTTAATTAGCTTCATTGTGGTAATTCACATGTATATAAACATTAAATGTCAAATTGTACCCTGTAAGTACAGCTCTTACTTGTTCGTGATGCCTTAGTAAAGCTATGGCATTGGTATGGCTATAGTTCACCTGGCAGAGGCTGGCCTTCCATGCACAAATCGCCTGTCTCTGTTCTCAACACTGCATAATCCATGTGGTGGTTCAGCAGTGTAAGATGTTCAAGGACGTTCTTAGCAACATAGTGAACTTATGGCCAGCCTCAGCCAGAGGAGACTGTGTCTAAAAACCAGTAATTATGCTAGAGATTGGGAGTAGAGGGTTTTGGTGAAACTTTATACTTCTAGCTGTCATAGTCTACTTGGTATGTGAAGATTAGGTTGGTCTGATATTTTCTGAGAGCTGTCTGCCTCTAAGTTCTAGAGTGAAAGGTATGTGCCACCACCAGCTAAGGAAAAAGATTTTTGCACCAAAAGCAACAATGCTTTCAGGATGTTCCTTTAAACTACAGAGAACAATCGGAATTTAAATTAAAATACAAAAGATGTAGTGATTATTTGCTAAACCCTTCTCTAACACAACCAATAGCCAATAGAGAGTGTTTATAATCTATGAGGACATAGTGAAGAAACACCTTTCAGATTATCATGTTAGCTAACTACCAGGATTCGGTGGGGTAAAGGGAGTAGAGGGTCAAAATCACAGTTTGCCACTTAGTGTTTTTTAAGTTTTTAATTATTGCATTTCTGTCGATTTTACACTGATATTACTAAGCTGGGATGTCTTATCTGAAGGATTTTAACGCTGCCAACACTTTAAGGCTGAGAGAACTTATACATTTTTCATTCTTCTTCATCGGCATGCAGGTGGCTGGGGATCCTGCATAGAAAGCCAGGGACTTCCACTTACTCAGAGGGATTTGCACAACTGTCTGTCATTCAATCCTACATGCCAAATGTGAGGAGGGTAAAGGTTACCTGAGTCACACATGCAGAAAACAAAGTTTAGAATGGCAATGGAGGCAGAAGTCTTCGCTATTGCATGACATTGGTAACTGTGATACTATAATTAAAGAGATAATAAAAGTGATTTTTTTTCCTCCATAAGACAGTTGTCTTTCTTGTAAGAGAGAAACTCATTTAAGAAAAGACCAAAAAAAAAAAAAAAAGCAATTATATTAAAGGAAGGCTAAGATCTGCCCTCCCCCTTCCACTTGGCTGTTCTTTGTAAACTGGGTAGATAAGAAGTTTCAGCTGTCCATACATGGTCCAAGAGCTGTCCAGTAAAAGACATCATGGATGTATTGAATAGTCCTTTGTCACATGACAGTTGGATTTGGTGGAATTTCATGCATTTTCTACAAGAACACCCTTTCACAGTCCTATATTCAAACCAAAAAAAAAAAAAAAAAAAAAAAAAAAAAAAAAGGATATTTTAGGTTGATCCCCATTTTGATGGCTGTGTCTTTAAATCCTTTTCTGCAACCAAGTTAGTGAAGAGAGGCCACCCACCATTCTCCTCAGAAGCCGTACTTTTGACAGGGAACAGTGGAACATAAACTGCCAATCTTTCAGCACCAAAAAAGTCTGGGTACAGAGGCTCTGACGTATTTCTTGCTGGAAGAGAAATGTAGTTTTCACTGCATCTAATTTTTAGAAGTTCTTCTATTTTTACTGTTTACCCTTTAGGTTTAGTTAACATTTAAGAGGAGGAAGAAAATAAATTTCTGTATCTCTGCTATGGTAATTTAATACAAGTATTAAATTCTTCAGTGGTTGAAAATATTATGTGGATAATGAACAATGCAGTTCATAGGCTCAGGATGAATGAAGCTCTGGACCCAGTCCCCAGCACCACTGATAACAACATGAACAACAGCTGAGTAGTTCTGGTTTCCTCAGAGCATACATTTCTAGATCCCTACTTTCTGTCTGAAGTTGTGAACAGAAATGAACACTGTAAGCTAATGCCATGTCCCCATTCATTAAACAGACATAGTGTATGTTGCTATAACTTTGGAATTTTGTTATTTATCTATTTATTTATGACACTTTATCCATGCTGTATACACATGCTGGAAAGGTTGTGGAGAAAGGGGAACCCTCCTGCATTGCTGGCGGGAATGTAAACTTGTACCCATCCATTGTCTCCTCCTAGTCTTGCCCTTCCTCTTCTCCTCCTGTGTCCCTCTCCTACTCCATCCTCCCCTCCTGTCTGACCCTCGCCTATCTGATCTCATCAGGACTGGCTGTATCATCTTCCTCTGTGGCTTCACAAGAATGCACCCCTCCAGAGGGAGGTAATCAAAGAGCCAGCCACTGAGTTAATGTCAGAGACAGCACCTGTTCCCCTTACTAGGGAACACACATGGAAAATGAGCAGCCTATGGGCTTTCTCTGAACAGGGGGTCTAGTTAATTTCCATGTATGGTCCTTAGTTGGATTATCAGTCTCTGCAGGCCTCCCTGGGCCCAGGATTTTTGGTTCTGTTGGTCCCCTTGTTGGAGCTACTGTCCCCTCCAGGTCTTTCTATCTCCCTCTTCTTCTATAAAGTCCTGCACTCTGCCCAAAGTTTGACTACGAGTCTCAGTATCTCTTTTGATACCCTGGTGTGTAGAATCTTTCAGAGGTTCCCCTGTGGAAGGCACCAGTCCTGTTCCTTGTCTTCTACTTCTGATGTCTATACTGTTTGCCCTTCCGTGCAAGGTTTCAGCTTCTTCCCTAGAGTACTCCTTGTTGTTTAGCTTCTTTAGGACTATAGATTTTAATATGTTTATCTTATATTATATGGTTAATATCCACTTATAACTGAGTATATGCCATATGTGTCTTTCTGCTTCTGGGTTACCTCAACCAGGATGATTTTTTCTAGTTCCATCCATTTGCCTGCAAATTTCATGATTTCCTTGTTTTTAATTGCAGAGTAGTATTATGTAAATGTGCAAAAATTTCTTCAGTTTAGAAACAACTAGATTGCACATGGTTGAGCAAATGTCCTTATTAAATGGTGGGGCATCTTTTGGGTATTTGCCCAGAAGTGGTATAGCTGGATCTTGAAATAGCACTATGCCTAATTTTCTGAGCAAGCGCCAGATTGATTTCCAAAGTGGTTGTACAAGGTTATATTCCCACCAGCAATGGAGAAGAGTTCTCCTTTCGCCACAACCTCTCCATTATGTGTCATCCTTTGAGTTTTTGATCTTAGCTATTCTCATGGGTGTGAGGTGAAATCTCAGGGTCGTTTTGATTTGCATTTATCAGATTACTAAGGACATTGAGCATTTAAGCATTTCTTTGCCATGTGATATTCCTCTGTTGAGAATTTTCTGTTTAGCTCTGTACCCATTTTTAAATAGGATTACTTGATTTGTTGCTGTTTAACTTCTTGAGTGCTTTATATATTCTGGATTTTAGCCCTCCGTCTGTAGGATTGGTGAAGTTCTTTTCCCAGCCTGTAGGCTGTCATTTTGTTCTGATAAGAGTGTTCTTTGCTTTACAGAAGCTTCTCAGTTTCATGCGGTCCCATTTATAGATTGTTGATTTTAGAGCCTGTGCTATTAGTATTTGTTTTGGAAGTTGTCTCCTGTGCCAATGAGTTCAAGGTTCTTCCCCATTTTTTCTTCTAACAGATTTAGTGTGTCTGGTTTTATGTTGAGGTTTTTGATCCACTTGGACTTTAATTTTCTGTAGGGTGATAAATAGGGGTCTGTTTGCATTTTTCTACATCTAGATATCCAGTTAGACAAGCACCATTGTTGAAGATGCTATCTTTTTTCCATTGCATGGTTTTGGCTTCTTTGTCAAAAATCAAGTTTCTGTAGGTGTGTGTGTTTATTTCTGGGTCTTGGATTCAATTTCATTGATCCACCAGTCTGTTTCTATGCCAGTATCATGCCATTTGCATTACTCTTGCTCTATAGTACAGCTCGAGATCAGGAATAGAGATACCTCCAGAAGATCTTTTATCGTACAGGATTATTTTAGCTATTCTGGTGTTTTTGTTTTTCCATATGAAATTGAGAATTGTTCTTTCAAGGTCTATTAAAAAAACTGTATTGGTATTTTGATGGGAATTGCATAAAATCTATAGATTGCTCTTGGTAGGCTAGCCATTTTCACTATGTTAATCGTGCTGATCCATGAACATGGGAGATTTTTCCATCTTCTGATATCTTCTTCAGTTTCTTTCTTCAGGGACTTAAAGTTTTTTTCATACAGGTCTTTCACTTGCTTGGTTAAAGTCACACCGAGATACTTTATGTTATGTTATTTTTGGCTATTGTGAAGGGTGTTATTTCCCTAATTTGTCTTTGGTATACAGGAGGGCTTCTGATTTCTTTCTTTCTTTTTTTTTTAGTTAATTTTGTATCCAGCCATGCTGAAGATTGTGTATCAGCTGAAGGAATTCTCTGGTTGAATTTTTGGGGTCACTCATGTATACTATCATATCATCTGCGAATAAATGATATGGTACTTTGACTTCTTTTCTAATTTGTATCTCTTTGATCTCCTTTAGTTGTCTTACTACTCTACCTAGGACTTGAAAAACTATGTTGAAATGATAAGAAGAGAGTAGGCAGCCTTGCCTTGTCCCTGATTTCAGTGGAATTGATTTAAGTTTCTCTCCATTTAGTTTGATGTTGGCTATAAGCTTGCTGTATATTGGTTTTACTATGTTTAAGCATGTGCCTTGTATCCCTGATCTCTCCAAAACTTTAAACATGAACAGGTGTTGAATTTTGTCAAATGTTTTTTTGGCATCTAAGGAGATGATAAAATGTTTTTTTTTTTCTTTCAGTTTGGCAGCAGTAAATCAGCATAGATTTCTTTTCCTTCTTTTTAACTTGATAGAAAATTGTTCTTAACATAGGTCCCACATGATTCTCTATTCCTCTCCTTCTTTCCTTTTACAGAAAGCACTTTGCATCTTCTCTTTTGTACATTCAAGCTGCCAGTATCACTACTTTTGTGCTCTGGGGCTCTTTGGGAGTACAATAAGGTTTGTAGAGAAGACAGTGGATTGGAGATGGATATTAAGGTCTAACTGTGTAAAGAGTATGGCTGTGTTGGACATATGGATGATAAAAGGGCCTTGGTCTCGCTGGATCCTGGTGATTTGGGATTGCATCACACTAAGGGCAGCACACAATTTGAAACTTCTGAATTGCAAAGTTCTAGAATTTCCTGCTTAATATTCTCTGCTGGGTAACAGACCACAGAAGCAAAGCTGCAGATAAAAAAGGTTTGAACTAGTTCCCTAAAAGAGTTAATTATGGTTGTAAAACTTTATGTAAGAAATTTTGGACTCTATATAGCACTAAATTAAGAATTTGACCTTTGAAATGAGATAGGTCATTGATACATTTTAAAATTTTTTCTGAGCACCAGTTTTGTGCCAGTAATACTTACTGTTGGAGGGGAAGGTAGGAAGAGACAAATATATCTGAGTAGGTGTTATTTAACTGAGCAGAGTGCTAAGTTACAAATGGAAGGTGATAGAGATTATGGATAAGAATATTCCGACAGAGAATGAGTACAGCACAGAACCCTGAGACTGGAAATAATCAACAAGGTTCTTTGTATGTAGCACTGTACTTGGCTCAAGGAAAGAATTCATGCTGTTACTTCAGCTACCGATTATCACCGTCTTCCTAAAAGGATATGACATAGCTGTACTGTTTGTTGAATGACATGATATATCATTATACATTTTTAAAACAAGTTTATTATTACAAGGTATACACCATCAGAAAATTTTAGAAGGCTGTATATCTTATTAGTGATACCAGTTCTCCTAGACTGCTAATCTGATATATTTTGTAGGGTGTTACTTTTTTTTTTGAGGGGGGTAGTGTGTATGTGTGTGTATTTGTGTATGTGTGTGCCTGTTTACATTTTTATTTTTGCCACTGATTCTAGAAAAATATGTGTATGTATCCTAGAATGTTTGTTAGTTAAATATACGCTAACGCAAAGGAGTATTTTAAAGTCATAGCCAAATGAAATTATTTAAATATAAAAATGTTTGGAAAATAATGGTAGACACAGAAAAGTATAATCGCATGTATTATCATGTGATCATTCAAAAATGGTAACAAGTAAGGTGTGATTGTAGGTATTTTCCATCTGATTTAAGACTGTTGCAGTCATCCCTCCCTGTCTACAGAGCTCTGGTTCTAAAACTTCTGTGAACTGCTAGAGTATTTGCAAATGACCTATGAGCATTGCCCATGTACTTAACTCATCTCTCCATTACCAGTAATGCCTAAACACGCATGTGCTCTGGAAATAGATGTTATGCTTTGTTGTTTAGGATTGTTTTTATCTACATGTTTGGTGCAAATGCAACCCTAACTAGATGCAGGCTTAACTACAAGTACATGAAGGAGTCTCCAGGTGGATGATGTTCAAAGGAAGAATGCTAGAATCTAAGGAGCTGAGAAATAGCAACTACATCAAGGTTCATTCTTGGGAATTGACCATACAACTTGACATACAACAAATTTAGGTTTTGATTTGGGAACTTTTTTTTGCGGGGGGGAGTGGGCATCAGTATCTGTAGTTGGATGAAACACATAGGGAACCCAGAATACAGAGGGCTGGCTCTGTTATTCACCGTAAATAGTGTAGAACGATTGATTAGCTGACCGGTGTTTTAGCATCAGTTAGTGAATTGCAGAAGAAAAAGCAGCTGTTTTGTCACTCTTGAGGGATACAACACATAATGGTCACTCTTTTATGGGAAGGTGGGAAGTACTTGACAGCTGAAAAAGTCTGATAAGTGCAAGGCTTTGGTTTGACTTAGGAGAAGCTCAGCATGTAACAGAGAAGGCAGCATCCCTTGGCCATGTGTTTCAGAAGTTGCTGAGGTCCTGAGTTTGGGAGAACCAGTCATACCATATCACTTTGCTTAAAGAACAAATCCTGTCTGGGGGATTTGCTCATCCTTGCCACTGTGAATTATTTTTATTGACCCAAAGCAGCTTTTGCCTAGAGGCATTTTAAAGGTGCCAGTGAGCCTTGGGCTGTTTTACAATTACAATGACTGACTTGAATTGCTATTTGTAGAGATGCGTGCTCAGCAATGGCTGTGGCCATGTCATTCCAAGGGTCACAGGGTGCTTCTGAATTTAAAAAGCTGGATTATTACAATAACTCTCCTTTTCTGATGATCAATAACCTGCAACTTTAGAGACAGACTGCAAAGAGCTAGCTACATTTCATTTTAGCACTTAACTCTGTCTTTTTAGTTCAATGTTTATAGCTTTCACTTAAGTCAAGTTACTGTACTTGAGTAAGATTTTGCTATGCTCAATGTTTTTTAACATTTACTAGGAAAAATTTTCTAGCATCTTCCCTCAAACAGATTCATTTATAAGAGTTATGATATTTCTTTCCTAGAACTTTAAAGTAAATTGCCCCTGCTATTTATTCCTTAACCAACCCTCAAATAGCCTCATAATTTGACAAGCTATATTAGTTCCTATAAGCCAGCTTATTTTCTGATATTTTATTCTAACAAAACCTTAATGGAACAATTATTTTTTTCATAAATGACCTTTTCTTTCTATTATATTATTTTTATTGTTGTTGTTATTATTATGGTATTCTGAAACTAGTCTTACACTGTAGCTTGTGCTAACCTGAACTCTTAGTTCCATTCAAGCTCATGGCAGTCCTCCTGCCTCACCTACCATGTCTCACTGTCCTTCACTCTTTCTGCATCCCATCTTCTAACATGCCTACCCAATTGATAGCAAAAGTTCTATACACAGACTCCCCCATGATATTAATATCTACTGGATCATATGTTGTATATCTACCTATTTAGGATATTTTAAATTTAGAGTGGAAGGTTTATCTGCTCTGTATACATCAAAAAAAAAAAAAAAAAAAAAAAAAACAGAGTATATTTTAGTTTAAGTTGAGTGTGAGAGATCCAAAGTTTAAAATTAGACTCTTAGGGCAGCGACTGAGGTCCTGGATAAAAGTTTAGACAAAGAACCGGGTAAATTGAAACATGTCCAGCCTGCTGCAGGAAGTAATCAGGCTTGCCGCACTCCTTCCTGGACTTAAGAGATACTGTTTCCTGGCAATCCACCTAGATAGCCCCTAGCTTGTGACCACAAAGTATGTTAATTACTCTTCTTCTAATCAGCACATTCCAGGCATTTCTCATGATCAAGTATCCTACAGATGGCCAGGCCAGGACCCATTATGGTCTTGGCACCTAAAGTAAACCAATCATTTCAAAAGTCAGTTTCCCTTACCCTATCATATACACCAAGGCTTGGAAACTCCCTGCTTGTGGTTTTGTCCTTTAAAAACCTTGTTCCTCTAGACCTCAGAGCCGCACTCCTGCTGCTTTGGCAGGAAGTTTTGCAACCCGGGCTTGAGTTTATATTGAATAAACCCACATGTGTTTGCAGTGGAGTTGATTCCTGGTGGACTTTGGGGGTCTCACGAACTGGTCATAACAAGTGCTATGTAATAGTTGGGATAAAATCATGTAAGTATTAAGTAATCCAAGGAAAATTAATGCTAGGCCAGAGATGTAGCTCAGTGATAGAGCATTTGTCTCACATGCCTCAAGCTAGAGGTTGGATTCCAAGGGACAGGATGAAGGAAAAAAGAGTGAGGAGAGAGTAAATGTTAAAGTTTGGAGAATGAAGGAAGTATGCACTGTACAACAGAAGTGGGTTGAAGACTCCTAGATGGAACAACACTTGCAGAGACCAAATTGAAGAGAAAGAGCAGGTCATGATGCTATCTTGGAAAGGAACATTCTATCAGGAGATATAGTGTAAGATATGCTTTAACCAGATTAAAAAAAAATATGAGATCTGTTTTTGTAGATAGATAGATAGATAGACCATTATTCCAATACTTCCACCCCTTTTTTTGTAACACCTAATGCTAATATGCATACTGTAGTTGCCTTCTACAGCATTTTTCATAGCTATTTATCTAGGACTTGTAACAGTGACCACCCATGGAAGTACCTTCTGAATAAAAGGAGAATGATGCATCCGTGAGCTTGGTTTGAATTATACATATATGAGTTTGGTTTGAATGTCCTTTTGCTTATTAATACTTGGGTAGAAAGTTCAGCTTGTCACTTCTACTACTTCATTGATACCTCAAAGTCAGCACAGGGCATAAAAGTAAATGGACACAATGAATGTGTTAATAAATATGTTGCACTTTGTACCCTCTCCCAGGTAAACTAAAGGTGCTAAGTGTCCTCCTTCCAAAGTAGCTACGCTCCCAAAGAATTTATTTTCCCTCCCCCAGCAGATAGACATAAACTACCAATAGCTCCTTAATTAGTGACAGAACACCAAGAGCTCCTTCCTCATTCATATTAGAGCTTAGCTAAATTGATCTTATGCTGGTAGCCAGAGCTGTTATGAGTTCATGAGTGCAATAGCCCTTTCACAGACGACAGGATTTCACAGACGACAGGATTTCACAGACGGCAGGATTTCACAGACGGCAGGATTTCACAGACGGCAGGATTTCACAGACGGACGACAGGATTTCACAGACGGACGGCAGGATTTCACAGACGGACGGCAGGATTTCACAGACGGCAGGATTTCACAGACGGACGGCAGGATTTCACAGACGGATGGCAGGATTTCACGAACGGCAGGATTTCACAGACGGACGGCAGGATTTCACGGACGGCAGGATTTCACAGACGGCAGGATTTCACAGACGGACGGCAGGATTTCACGGACGGCAGGATTTCACAGACGGCAGGATTTCACAGACGGACGGCAGGATTTCACGGACGGCAGGATTTCACAGACGGACGGCAGGATTTCACAGACGGACGGCAGGATTTCACAGACGGACGGCAGGATTTCACAGACGGCAGGATTTCACAGACGGACGGCAGGATTTCACAGATGGCAGGATTTCACAGACGGACGGCAGGATTTCACAGACGGCAGGATTTCACAGACGGCAGGATTTCACAGACGGCAAGATTTCACAGACGGACGGCAGGATTTCACAGACGGCAGGATTTCACAGACTCCCTCTCTTCCTCCTAAATCCCTTCTGCCTCTGCTGTGAAGATGTTCTCTGGACTTGGCAGGAAAAGGCCTGAGGTGAAGGGAGTGAGGTACTGATAAAGGTACCTGATTTAGGACTGGGTACCTAAAAACCACTTATTCTCAGACCTTGACTAGTTATACATCTTTCCACTGCCTTCAGAAAGAAGGTTCTCCTGCCTAAGGTTGAGAGCAAGACTCATCTATGCGTAGAAACTTAAAAATTCAAAAGGAAGTTTGATGACATGATCATTTAGCAAACTGTAACAAGAGTATGTTCTACCATAGGCCTAGAAGGCCCTACCATGGGCCTTCGAATGTTTGCTTAACAACTCTAAATTCCCTCCTAGACCAGGCTTCAAATCAAACCAATAGGTTACCCTACACTGGGTCTGACCTATTAAGGCAATAGCTACATCTTGCCCTGTCAGTTGGTATTTCATGTAGAGTCTAGCAGTTAGACTGTTCATATCTTTTCTCCTCCAGGAGCATACATTTCCTGATCAGTTTGAGATTTATATCTTTATGATCTGCAACTAAAGGGTATACACGATTTCTTTAAAGGTCGACTGTGTACTGATCTTATTCACCTGCCTGGAAAAACTGAACAGCATTGTAAATATGAAGCTTTTAATATTGTATTGCAGGTTTATAACCAGAAACGTTAGGTTGGTAGAATTTTAGAGTTATAGAAATTATAGGCATTAAGGTGTTGATAAACCTCAGATGTCTGACCCTAGTTCAGAAGGCTTTGTGAAGCTATTAGGGGCATTGGAGTAGGATATTCTTCTAGTTCTCTCCCTTCACGTCCTGTTCTCTGTCAGTAATGTAAGTTCATTTCTATTATATAAGAGAAGAAAGTCTCTTTCTGGAAAAGCAATAGGTATAGGTTAGACTTTCCACATTTTTCCTTTTATAAAACACAAGTAGCTGAGCAGGCAAGACTATCCTTACCTTACAGAAAAAGAATAGAAGAGTCAAATAAATTTTTAATAACTAAATTGCCTTGTGTTTCAAAGTAAATCAATTTTGAAATATAACATTTCAATGGGAGTATTGTATTTTTACTGCTCTGTTATAAACCTGGGAATAACTAATACTCTCATTTGCTTCATACCGTGTGACTCATCTTCCCCCAGTAGCTTCTCTTATGCTCACCTTGGACTCAGTTGCTTCAAGCACTAGTCTGAAAGTATCATACCTCTTGTCTGTTGATAAAGATTTAATATTATGGTAGTTCTCATGCTTGAGGATATTCCGTTAGGAATAAGTTTGCAACGATTACCATTAACTTCCCTTATTGATGCCGTATCATCTACGGCTTATTTAAGTCATTGCAAAACAGTTGCATGAAACAGATTCTGCACATCTGACCTGTCCCCCGTACAATGGATACCTGGGGGATTTTGCTGAGACTTGAGATACCATAGTGATGGTGAAATAAAGTAACTTTTAAATTACCTTCTGCCTCTTACAAATCTAATCTAGATGTGTCTTCATTGTATTAGTACAGAATGTTTTCTGACTGCATCGTTGTTTCTGAGTTTAGCAAAATGTTGGGTTTATTTATGAATGCTCTCATTGGGACTACAGTGTATTTTGAATATATTTCTCTACGAACCTAATGAAATGGAAGAATGTTGCATTAAAACTGTCTTAGCTCCATATTTGTGCTGTTGGTTGACATCGCAGAGCCTGGATGTTAGGCTTTAGACCAAGTGAGCAGAGTGTTCCTCCTTAATGTCTATATGGCTTACTGACCTCCACCCTCAAAGGAAAAGAGGTTTACCATATTACGTAGACTGATAGCATGTTTTCAAGATAACAGATGAGAAGTGCTGGTGTACTAAATGGAAAAAAAGGAAATGTGAATATTTTATGTTTGCCTAGTGTGTCTTTCTGATTTGGAGTTGAAAAAGAGGAAATGTAGATGAGTAGGGAACTCAAAGAGGAATGGTTGAAATGGGACAAGACTGTGCACTCCTTGCATTGTTTAGGGATGCATTCTGTTCTACAAAAGTGCACAATTCCATTTACATATTTCAGTTTGTTATGAAGACCCATGGTAAACAGAAGGCAGAACATTATTCACATCACATTATGGTTCCAAATATTATCCTTCAGTGTAGAAGAAAGATAAAAATATGACAATCCATAATATGGAAGAATTAGTGATAGTTTCACGGTTGACCATCTCCAGAGGCATTGCCAGCTTTTATGTTGCAGAAAAATTTATGCAGAAGAGTAATGACAGAAGCTTGTTGGCCTTCTTCAGATTTTATTTTAGCCCACAGAGGGCAAGAAATAGTGCGCATGATAGGGCTGATAGTCAAAGGGGTATGCACTGATGCAGTTACATATCTTATTTACTATAAATGTCTCTGTAATACATTTGAGGCAATGTGTTTCCTGAGAGGGCAGGGTCTTGCTGGATCAGCTCTTAAATAATCTGGTCACCCTTCTGTCCCATAGCTATCCAAGACACTGTGCCCTAGATCCAGCTTAACCTGCCTTGGCCTAACCACACAGCAGAAGGAAAATGCCCAGTGATGAGTGACACATGTGTGTTGAGTCTGAGGGTCTCAGATCTAACACCAGCAAAATGTAGATTGTACCAAGGCTCCATCACAGAGCTTATGTTTAATTTATACATGTGGAATATTTGAATGATCCATATACAGTATGTGCTCAGAAAACATTAACTACTGTTCTTATTTATTTATTTATTACAATTTATTCACTTTGTGTCCCAGCTGTACACCCCTCCCTCATCCCCTCCTTCCCTCATCTCCTCCTATGCTCCTCCCCAAGTCCAGTGATAGGGTAGGTCCTCCTCCCTTTCCCTTTGACCCTAGTCTATCAGGTCTCATCAGCACTGGCTGCATTGTCTTCCTCTGTAGCCTGGTAGGGCTGCAACCCCCTAAGGGGGAGGTGATCAAAGAGCCAGCCACTGAGTTCATGTCAGACAGCCCCTGTTCCTATTACTAGGGTACCCACTTGGACACTGAGCTGCCATGGGCTACATCTGAGCTGGGGTTCTAGGTTATTTCTGTGCATGGTCCTTGGTTAGAGGATCAGTCTCAGAAAAGACCTGTGGGCCCAGAATTTTTGGTTCTGTTTCTCTCCTTGTGGAGCTCCTGTCTTCTCTATGACCATATTTATTATACTATTGATGTTTGCATTATTCTCTAGAAAGGTTGGAGAGAGCAGAGACAAGAATATGCCTATATTCTAACTGTGAGCAAGGATGCATTTGAAGGCCCCAGGTTTTGGAGAGACTAAAGAAAGTAACTTAACTTAAAAATGCCCTCTTCTCCTGTCTCACTGCCTCCTTTCTAGCACCTACTTCCTAGGTTGTCCTTAACATGTTTCTTCATCTGAATTGCCTCATTAAAACTGCTTTGGAATCTTCAAGTGGACAGTCTCCTCGGTAGCTCTTTTTTTTTTAACTTTTCAGAACTGCATAAGTAATTAGTTATAGATATGTTAGTATGAGTTAAAGTTCATTATATACCCAGAATATTGGTGTTGATCAATAAGAACTCATACATACACAGCTATCCCACTGCCCAAAGCAGGACTCAGGCGAAGTCATCTCCCCTCTCTTCCTCCATTTCTTTATTTTAAATCACTTCAAACCTCTGTGCTCTCTTTTCTCCTGCCTCTACTATTCCTTCCCTTGTCATTCTGAGGGGCAGTGCTCTTCAGTCCCTCAGTCCCGGTTCCCAACCCATTGTGTTTCAGAAGGTGAGCCTGGATTCATGCAGTCACAATAGCAACTCTATGGAGATGGTAGGGAGTGGAGATCAGAGAGCCTTCCAGCCTACATCTGTGCACCGTGGTCCTTCCTTTCCCAATTCACTTGTTTATGACCACAGTCCCCTAAATAAATAGAGGTAATAGTTCCTTACCTTTAGCATTGTGGTGAGACGCACTTAGAGCTCTGCTTTACTGAAAACTGGATGTAGTTGATAAACACGGACTTGCTGGAAGTATCTTAAATTGCTTGATTTAAGTCTTAAATAATTTAATTGTAATTGACCAGACAAGATTAAGTTGTAGGCTTCTGTGGAAAATGGGAAAGTAGTGAGTACAGTAAAAGATGACTTGGCATTACTCCCCAGGGTTGATGTTCAGGTTGATTTTTCACACAAATTGCCCTTCAAAATCTGTTTCTTATAGATGCACTGTTTTGATGCTAAAGAGCCTTTACTTGGGTTCATAGATATATTTCTACTGTATGGCAGAAAAATAGATTTGTAGATATTTGCATTGAAGTCATCACAAGATCTCGTACACTGACCTCAGAGTGTCAGGGAAAGCTTTTTAATACTAGTACCTATAAACTTCTCATAGAAAATAACAGGCTTTTCTCTAATCCTGGCCAATGTTTAGCCAGTCCTTTGCATACATAAAGTTATACAAATTATCCATATATTTTAACATATTGGCTAAAGTCCTGAGGGATTGTGTGAACTTTCAGAAAGGGGTCAGTCCTGAGATAATGTGAATTCTAGAAGGCACAATGTTACCTCCGAGTCTACTTTGCAGCAGATGACATAGCCCATGGTTACTCTATGTGCATGATTATTTTTTAAAATTTTTATTAATTATTTACTACAGTTTATTCACTTTGTATCCAGGCTGTGGAAACTCCCTCGTCTCCTCCCAATTCCACCCCCTTCCCTCTTCTACTCCTATGCCCCTCCCCTAGTCCACTAGTCCACTAGTCCACTAGTCCTTCTCCCCTTCTACCTGAACCTAGCCTATGAGGTCTCATCAAGACTGGCTGCATTCTCTTTTCTGTGGGCTGGCAAGGCTGTACACCCCAGCAGAGAGCCTACCACTGAGTTCATGCCAGAGACTCTGGCCCCTGGTCCCCTTACTAGGGAACCCACTTGGAGGCTGAGTCTATGGACTACATCTGAGCAGGGGTTTTAGGTTCTTTCCATGCATGATCCTTGTTTGAGATATCAGTTTCTGCACCCAGGTTGTTTTGTTGTTGTTTTTTTTTTTTTGTTGTTGTTGTTGTTTTCATTTGTTTTTTGTTTTCTTTGGCTCTTTTAGAGCTCCTGTCCTCTCCAGGTCTTTCTATCTCCCCCTTCTTTCATAAAATTCCATGCACTCTGCCCATGGTTTGGCTCTGAGTCTCAGCCTCTGCTTTGATACCTCAATCAGTAGAGTCTTTCAGAGGCTGACTGTGGTAGGTTCCTGTCCTGGTCCCTGTCTTCTCCTGCTTCTGATATCTATCACATTTGCCCTACTAAATGAGAATTGAGCATCTTCCTTAGGGTCTTCCTTATTCTTTAGCTTCTTTAGGAGTATAGATTATAGATTATGGTTTATCCTATAATATATGTCTAATACGCTATGTGTGTCTTTCTGCTTCTAGGTTACCCCACTCAAGATGATCTTTTCTAGTTCTTACCATTTGCCTGAAAATTGCATGATCCTTATGTGGGTAGGATCAGAATTTAATATCTCCTAGAGTGCCATGGCTACCTGATAAATTCTCCTTCATGTTAGTGTATGTACACACACACACATTTTATATATATATATATGATATATATATGTATATATATCATATTATAATGTACTTTAAAAATCATTTCAGCACATAGCTTTAAAATTCACCTAGTAGAAACAGAAGGGATGGTATTTTCTATTTCCCCTGGAAACCTGCAGAGCGGATGTTTTGAGGCCGTTTTTGCCAGGTGGCTATCTCAGTGTGCTGCTGGCAGGAGCCCTTGGATCTGTAGGTGGATGCTTACCTGGACCCCAAGCTGACAGTCCATAAGGATTCAGTTGAAAGAGATTTGTATATGAATATTTCCCAAATTAAGCAGTGCCCAAATTAAAGAAAGCTAAATGTATACTAATGGGATATGAGTAAATGATCTATGTTTGAGCTAACATTTTATAGAAACAATATTCAGGTGATAATGTGTTCTAGTTAGATATTCTGGATTTATTAGAATAAATAGTCAGCATTTGTCTGAACTGTGTTTTTGCTTGAGTGATTTGCTAAGTTGCTTAAGTGAAAAGTAAAAATCTGCTTTATATTTTAGAAAAATAAAAGGAATATAAAGACTTGTGAATGGATTGGTTTGGGGAATCTTTGAGATAGTATCTAAATCTGCTTATACTACACAAGAAACTGTGAATTCTAAAGGTGAAGGATGTCTGTTATTCAGTCATTTTGAAGTCTAGGAAAAGAAACATTTAGGTGGGAAAAATGGACCACAATTGCATTGTGGCAATATCAGCATCACAGACATGATCACATTGTGAGAGAAAGGTCAAGGGAATAGTCAGTCCTTTCATAATCTAGCTGGTGACACCTTCTCTTGAACTCACATGCATCTCTAACCTGCCTGTTTTCATTTTCGTAGTCTGGGAGTCATCTGTCCTGAAAGACAGAAAGTAGAGCTATGTTCCCTGGGTTCTGTGTCCAGCTTCTTCCAGTTGTATGACTATGAGCAAGATGCTTCTCTATGCTTACTTTTATAAAGAGGAAAGTCATAATGCCTGCTGTGGAATCGACAGGATTCCTGGGTGATGAAATACAACAATACATGGAAAGTGTTTCAGAACAAGTAGATTTAAAGAGACTTTTAGTTTTCATTCTTTCAATATTGAAAAGCAGTTATGTTGAAGTTTTAAATTGTCCTTCTAAATGTTGATTTTGTCGACTAATCTTTTACATTTCCCCCCCTTAGCTCCAAGAGGAAAGCGAGGATGGAAAACCTTCTATGCTGTCTTGAAGGGAACAGTTCTTTACTTACAAAAGGTAAAGTACACTGGGTTAAAACCAAAATTCACTTCTGCGTGGAGACTGTCAGAAGCACAGGTGCATGGATATCTTCCTCCAATGACATTTTATCAAAGTCCATAAGCTGTGTCAATTACCTTGGCTACAATTCAACAGATAATTCTGACTTTACTTGAGTACATGTCTTCTCATCTTAATTACAGCTAACTCCCAGATCATTCAGTGATACTTAGAAATAGCTTTGAGGGAGTTAAAGAGCCTACTAAAGGCAAAGGCAGAGAACTGATGCATACTCAGCATCCTGGTGCAGAGTCATGTGATACAGAGTCACACTGTGAGCTGATTCATGCACAGGTACAGGATCTTGCTGAGTTGAAGTCCCTGGAACAGGAGTTAGTACCTTGTCACCTGGAGATCCTGTAATACATTCACTGAATGAGATGACAATTCAGTAGGTGATGGTGATGATGGGGCTCTATTCTTCCTTGGTCTGGTGTGTTTGACGCTTCACTGATGTTATTTTGATTTGTACATGTGTTCCTGATCTACTTCAGTAAGTTTGTAGGTGGTAATTATTATTGTTTTGCATGAACAAGTTTTAGTCTGTGCCTTGTGGTTTGTGCTGGGAAAATGGTGGTTTTTAATCACACAAACAAGATGTCAAGTCATTCTTCATTAGCATTTTCACTCAAAATACAGGCAACTAACTACTGCTATGTAATATGGAGTCACTTGGACTTGGCTTAGCATGAAAGTCTCTGTTCCATTTAAGTATGGAGTATTTTAAAGCTTGTCAACAACCTAAAGCAGGGCATAGCCTGCTCGTGCCCAGCGGAGTGGAATGAAATACTGACCAAACCTGTATCCTTTTCTGCTAAGGTATGCAAGCAAGCCATATCAAATACACATCAGACTGTTTAATTTTTGCTTAGAATCTCTGTGTGTGTTTATGTTGATGAAAACAGAAGTTATATAGATACAGATATACACATGATCAGGGAAACAGATAAGTTTTGTTCTAATTATTCAATAATCAATGTGGTAAGTTAGACCTGTGTATAGATACAGACCAGTGGCAAGGTCTGATTTCATAGATATTTATTATATAGATTGATTATCCCTTTTATATATTATTTGACCATCTTACTTTTAGTCACATCTGCGTGCACACACAAACACATACATTTTTATGTCCTGAAACTGTTATACTTAGCAGTTCAGATGAATTCTGAGTTCCCTGGGTGCATTTCCTGTCAGTTTCCTTTCTTCCAGTTCCAGACCTGCAGATCTGTTTGTGGTTCAGTTTATAGTTCCTGTCCCAATGAAGGGTGGTCTCTAGAGTTTCCAGCTCTTGGGTGGACGGAGACAGGAAGGTTACGTGATAACTGAAGCTTAACTGGAAGCCGGTCACCACTTACCAAAGGCCAGGAGGACTTTACAGATCTGTGAACAGGCAGATGAGTTGGGGCTGAGGAGAAGAAATATCTTTAAAATATTTTTAAATATTTCATAGTTTTAAGTGTGTATGTGTGTTCATTTGTGTGCACTTGCCCACGGAGCCTGAAAGATAGTGTCAAATGCTGCCCTGAACCTAGAGTTACAGATAGTTAGGAACCACCTGATGTTGGTGTTGGGAACTGAACTCCTGGTCCTCTGGAAGAGCAATACAAGTTCTCGTTGCTGGGCCATCTATCAGTACCTTTAAATGTTAAGACAAAACATATTTCTGACAATGTAGCTAGACCAAGGATTTTAGAAATGTATGCCAGGACATGAAAAAGATTGTGTGTGTGTCTCTCTGTGTGTATGTACATATATGTGTATATATTTATAAGAATGCTGTTGGGTACCTTTGAAATATCTGCTGATCATTTGTATATCTTCTGAGAAATTCTATTCAAGAACTTTGTTTATTCAAATAGTATTTTGCTTGTTCTTTCTATTTCATTTTTGTTTGTTTTGCAAGTGAGTTGTAGACTTCTCTTTTGGAGCATTAAGCATGAGGGAGTTCTCCATTTCCTAAGGTGACAGTTATTCAGGGTTTACTTGTTCACTATAATTTAGTCCTTCTTTGTGCTTTCAGTGGCCTATCCAAAAATCATTGTGAAGATTTTCCTGCTTTGTTTTCTGGTTTCCTGCGACTCTTGTGGCTTAGAGTTGTAATATACTTAATATTTAAATACTTAATGTTTATGTTTGCCCTAGCATGTCTAAGGATGGGCAGATTTTTCTAGCACCATTCTGTTGCTCATGGTGTATCACTGGCCTCTGGGAAGGATGTGGTCATGGATTTAGGGGACTCTCAGGGCTTGTCCTCCTACACATGGCTGTGCCTTCAGACCATGCAGTACTGGAGCTTTGGTATATGTTTTGAAACCAAGACTGTGATTCTTTCCACGTTCCTCTTTCTCTAGACTATCTTGGCCCTCTGGGGTTCTTTGTGAATGCAGAATTTATTTTTAATTTCTATTAAAAATGTCAATAAGATATTGATTCCACTGAATCAGTAAGCTGCTTAGAATAATGTGGATATTTTAACAATATTAAATATCCTAGCCCCGAACATGACCTATCTTTCTATTTTTTTCTCTGTAATATCATTCAACACTGTTATACAGTTTCCAATGTATGAATCTTCTGTTATTGCAGTTGCTTATTCCTAATTTTTCTATGTTCATTAATACTTCTCTAATGGAATTATAAATTCCTCATTAGGTTGATTCCACTTAGTGCATAGAAATGCAAGTGATTTAGTGTATTAGTTTATATTATGCAACATTGCTGATTTTATTAGTTCTAATGGATTTTTGGTGGGTTTTCGATTTTCTGTATACATGAGCATTTCAAACTGTGCCTAGTTTTTAGATAATTTCATCATGGTATTAATAAAGTATATTTAATTTTGTTAGGTATGTTTAATGTATTTGTTAAGGGGACATGGGATGATATAAGGGAGGGAGGGTAGGATTGGGAGGAGATGAGGGAAGGGGCTATAGCTGGTATACAAAGTAAATACACTATAATCAATAAAAAAATAAATTAATTTTTAGAAAGGAACATAAATATAAATGTGAATCTCCATGAGATTTTATGCATTGGTTTATTTTCCTATGCTAAATTATGTTCTGTCTTTACTGATAAATACTCTGGTTTGGGTCTTTGATGTTTTTAATGTACCATCAGATTCAGCTTACTATCGTTATGGGTAGTATTTCACACCTCCGTTCATCGTGAGTGCAGGCTGGCAATTTTCTTTTCTTATAATGTTTTTTTTTTAATAGTTTTGATGTCAAGGCCATGCTTGCCCCTAAGATGAGTTTGGATATGTTCCCTCTTCAGTGCTTTGGAAGTGTCTAAAAAGTATTGGCAAGAATTCTTCAACTGCTTGATGGGATTAATTCACTGCTGAAACCATCTGGTGTGAAACTCATCTTTGTTGAGAGCTTTTCTGTTGATTTTTTTTTTCTTTTCTTTCCATTGAATTTACCTTCTTACTGCTTATAGATTTTTTCCATGGTTTTACCTTGACGATTATATGTTTCTAGTGATTTGTCCATTTCTTCTAGATTGTCCAATATGCTGCTCCATAATTAATCATTATAGTTTCTTAGAAACTTCAGTGTCATTGTGTGAAGTTATTTCATATCTGATTTTATTTATTTAAGTGTTTCCTTCCTTTATTATTCTAACTGAATATTGATCCATTTTGTTGGAGGGGGAACATTTCTTAGAGTCCACCAATTCTTTCCATTTGTTTTCTATTTTCTACTCCATATCTTCTTGAGTTTTAATTCTTTTCTTTTTTTGGTAGTTTGTTTAGGCATAAAATTAAAAAATTTAATGTTGCCTTCCTTTTTACTCTAGATTTTCACTGCCACAAGTTCTTACTGGAGCTACTTTTGATGCATCCCTATGTTTTGATTTCATATGTTGTATCTATTTTGTCCCAAGAAATTTTCCATTTTTTTCCTTCGATTTCCTTAACACATTAGTTCAGAGACTATGGAAGAGTTATGTCTGATTTCTGCATATTTTGTTCTGCTATTTTCATACCATTGCAGTTGTTAAGATGTGACTGAAAAAATTTCAGCTATCTTGATCGACATGTTCTGTGGTGGAGAGAACATTACATGTGCACTTCAGAAGAATGTTGTGTCTGATGTTCTGGACATGTCTAAATATTTCACCTAAAGCTTTCTTTTAGTGATCCATTTCCTTTTCAGTTTTCTACCTGCCATTCTTCTGTTATTGAAGTGGAACGTGGAAATCTATCGTTTGCTACTTTTTCTTCACAATCGATGTTTGGGAGTTCAAATGTTAAAGGGGGGGAAAGAGAATTGACTTTATTATCAGTCCCACATTCTCTCTTTTGGCAATTTTCACTTGAGGTCGATTTTGTCTAGTATAAGGGCATCCGCTGCTTTTCTGGCTATTGTTTGCATGCATTACCCTTTTCATAATTTCACTTTAAAGCTGTCCACTTCTAAATCTGAAGGAAGGTTCTTAACGAGAGCGTTTAGTTGATCCTTTTTGTGTGTATTGTTAAGTTCATGTAGCCATTTCCCTTTATTTTGATTGAGTAGCATAATCTGTTGATCTTTGCTGAAATAGTAGCACAGATTTTGTGGAAATAACCTTTATTTTAAAGGATACGTTTGCCAAATGCAATTGTTCTGTGGCAATTTTTTTTTAATACTCAGTATATAAAATCTCATAGCCCTTTCTGAATTGTTGGTGCTCAGAAGTCTACTGATAGTCTTCTGGGCATTCTGCAGTATAAGACAAATCATTTTTCTCTCCTATACTTTGACTTTTCATAACATTGTGAGTCTTGGCATGATTTTGCTGCATCTATCACGTTGAGCTGTAGCTGTCCATTTTCTTTCCGATATTTGAGAGGTTTTATATCATTATTTCTCTGAGGAATCTCCCTACACCCCCCTCTTTTTTTCTTCTTATACTTCCATAATGCAAATGTTGGAGTCCCTGTAGTCACTTTCATATTGGTTTCTCTCTCTCTCTCTCTCTCTCTCTCTCTCTTTGATTACCCTGAATGGAACAATTCAAATGGTTCTTTTCTTCTGCCTGAGCAAGTTGAACCCCTTTGTTAATTATTTCACTTTTAGACATTGTATTCTTCAGCTTAAGATTTCTTCTGTCTTTCTTTGTTCCCATAATCATTTTATTATTTGTAATTTTCTTAAGCATATCTAACCTCTTTGTGGTTACATTTTTATATTTTATAAATATTTTTATATTTTACATTTTATCCTACATAATTTATATATCTTCTTTTCCTTTTATATTTGGTTTCTGGAGATTTATTTCTCTTTCTTAAACCAAATTCCTTGTTTTTGTATTTCCTCCAGGATTTGTTTATAATCTTTCCAACTGAAGAAACAACAAGTGTTTGTTGTTCTGATGGCTTAGGAAGTGCTTGATACAGAAAACACTCACCATGGAGGCCTGTTTAGAGATTCTCTTTAAGAACCTGTTATTTCTTTGTACCTATGCATGTAATTTCTCAATTACAGAGGATTGAAGATTGCTAGTTTCTTTTATAGAAACCAGTTGTCTTTCCCCATTCTGATATCTGTCTTCATTACTCCAGGTTATCTGAATCCACAGTGGCAAGCCACCAGCTTTTCTTTATTTCGAATAATTATATCACATTTGATTTATGCCAGTTCACCAGTCAGGTTCCATTTTCTCTGACAGTCCTAAGGTGAGCCAGAATACTTCATACATATTTGTTGCCTCCCTGCTTCTCCCAAGGGAGAAATCTTGAGCTGTAGAGTTCTCTGCACAGAGGTGTTCTATGTACCACATGCTCTTGCTTTTCTTCTTTGTTCTCTACAGGTCCCCAAGCTATCAATTCTACTAATGTTCTGAGTGAGCCATGGCAAAGGTTGAGTCCCCCAGGTGTTCTTGGAAAATCTAGAATTCTGGCCACATGCTCTCCTCCCCTTTTCTCTCCCCAGAGAGAAACTTTAAAGTTGAGCACATTTCTCCAATGTTTCAAGCTGTGCTGGCTACAGCAAGCTACCCACCACTTTCTTTCTTTTGTTCTAAGCAATCCCCAGGCATCCAAAGCATGCCAGTTCCATCCTTCTTATAGGGAGCCAAGAGAAACTCATTAATTGGTTAGCTTTCTTAAAAGCTAGAACACTGAAAGCATGCTCTACTCTTTGATTTCTCCAGGCAGACACACACACACACACACACACACAGAGAGAGAGAGAGAGAGAGAGAGAGAGACAGACAGACAGACAGACAGACAGAGAGACAGAGACAGAGAGAGAGAGACAGAGACAGATAAGAGAGATAGAGGAGAGAGAGGGTGAGTGAATCCTGAGTCAGACTATTCCCTTCTGCACCATCTTGAGGAAGGGGCTGGTATAGGCAAAGTGAAATGGTTCTTCTTACCTGTTACAGTGTAGATTGCTCAGTTCTGTGCTCTCCTGGGGTATTGCCTGCTTGTAGCTAAATTCCAGCATTCTGTTAATACTTGGACATAGTTTTATGTCAGCTTGACACAAGGTAGAGTCATCAGGGAGGAGGAAGCCTCAGTTGACAAAAATGCATCCATAGGCTCAGGTTGTAAGCATTTTCTTAATTAGGGATTTATGGAGAAGGGCATAGACCATTGTGGGTGGAGCCATCTCTGGGCTGATGGTCCTGTGTTCTATAGGAAAGTAGGATGGGCAAGCCATGTTGAGAAAGCCAGTAAATAGCACCCATCCATTTACTTTTCATCAGCTCCAGGTTCCTCTGGGTTCCTGTCCTGACCTCCTTTGATGATGTGGAAGCATAAGCTGAAAAAAAAAAAAAAGAAAAGAAAACAACAACAACTTGCTTTTGTCTTGGTGTTTGATTGCAGCAATAACAACCCTAACTAAGATAATATGTAACTGTAAAATCAGTGTTTCTGTGGGGCCATGAGTTAGGACTCCCTCTTCTGCTGTTTTGATAATATCACTCTCAAGGAAAGTTTTAAAAATCTATTGGATTTGTATAAGAGCACTTTTTTTTACATTTGATCTTTTTACTCTGCATATTATCTTAAACACTTTCTCATTAAATTCTTTCAGAACTGATCTATTTATTTATTTGGTATCTAGTGACTATCAAATAGCATGCAATCTAACTCCCCCCTCCTTTATAAGGTTTATGAAAGAATTTATTTTAATGTGTGTGCAATAGTTTCAGTTAAATAATTTTGCACAATGTAACCTTTTCCAGTTTTTCAGACATATCCCTTTTACTTCTTTATAAATACAAATAATGGTACTTAGTTAGGGTTTATGTTGTTCTGATGAAAATGCCATAACCAAAAGCAACTTTCAGGAGGAAAGGGTTTATTTTGCTTACAAAATGAACCAGGAAATTGTCAATCACAAGCCTGGGGCAGGAGCTCAAGTAGAGCCGGAAAGTAGGAGCTGATGCACAGCCATAGAGGAGCGCTACTCGCTTACTTTCGCTCCATAGCTTGCTCAGTTTGCTCTCTTATAGCAAACATGGCCACCAACCTGGCATTATTATAACACTCAAAATGTTTAAAGTACCAATTAGCCAAAATTTTTCAAGTGTTTACACTGCCCTTCTAAAGAGTATATTATCTCTAGTCACTGATTGTGCATAGATCTGATTCAGTCCTGCAGATGATGAATCAAAGAGAAGGCCCATTTTCCAGAGAAACTCAAATGTGTAAATTGTGTATGTTAATAAATGAACAGTGTCTCTTTCTCAGAATAAGCATAAAACCCCAATAACGGGTTGGGAAAAAGCTGTTGTGAGACAGATACTGTCATAAACTATTTAGATAGCAAAAACTGGTATAATCTTTATGTACATAATTTTAAAATGTCTCAAAAAGTGCTAATACTTTCTACTCTTGTGATTCATGACACTCCCAAGGATCAGTTTTTAAAGAAAATAAATAGATAGAAATGTGTTGGCTAGTTTTATGTCAACTTGACCAACAAGCTAGAGTCATCTGAGAAGATGGAGTCTCAATTGAGAAAATTGAGACCATCTTATAGGCATTTTATGGAGTGATGCCTGTTGTTAATTATTAATATTTGTTATTGATTTATCTTTTAGTTAAACAGTGGTTATTCCTAAACTATCTGTATACCCAAATCACCACACAAAGAATAGGATTTATTTAATTAACCTAGAGCACAATGCTGGGCAATAGTTACTCCATCCTAAACCTCCAAACCCACATAGCTTCCTCCCATTCAGATTTCCCACATTATACTTGCTTTTTAGTCGTCTTACATCAGGTTCTTCTCTCCTAGGGTTTCCAGGTCCTTTCCTCTCCAATCTCTCCCCTCAACCCTCTTTGTACTTTCTTCCTCCTCCGCTCTGGATCAGGATGACCCACTGTATTTTCTGCATTGCTCAGCATTGGCTGTTTTTTTTTTTTATTGACAATATAGAGAACAATGGTGGCATGTTTACACAAACTTGAGACAAGTGATGCTTAGAAAAAGCATCACAATGCAGTGTCTAGATGGAAACTAGATAGTGGGGTAGAGAAATCAGCATGTGAATGAACAAGGGTAAATTGTATACATTGCATAAGAACATTATACCAACAGAGGGAGGGGGCTACAGCTGGGACACAAAGTAAATAATCTGTACTTAATATAAAAATAAAAAAATATATAAAAAAAGAAGAGATCGTGGAAGAAATTTCATGGAAAGTGATATGTAAGCCTGTATTAAAATGACAGATGAAAAAATAAAAGTCATGTAGAGATATGGCGAGGACAAGCTTATGTGGGTGTGTAGATGTGAAACCATAGCACATTTGGAGAGCTTCAAGTTCAGTAGAGTATAAAGAGTGCTCAGGGCAGGTTTAAAAGGCCTAGAAAGATAGATTAAAGAGTCAAGACTCTCTGAGTGAAATGTGGAGCTAATGTTTGAAATGCACAGTGACAGAATTCTTACAGTTTAGAAACATCAGCATGCCTGCAGTGTAAAAATTGACCTAGAAGCAGATTCATCCACACATGCAGACTATTTTGAACTAGGGTATGTTAGCAGGAAAGGGTCTAGTGAGCGAGTTCAAACTAAAGCATTGAATTCAAAATTCTATGGAATAGGAAGTGGCTATGCCCAATATGAATTGTGCATGTTTAATCTGTAACTAAGGGAGAAATTTACTCTAAAGAGTCATCAACAAATTATTGATAATTTAAATCATAGGAATGGATGATGTCACTCTTACCTAGAGGATAGAAGAGGATACACAGACACACAATATTTATTGTAGAAAAAGTTTAAAGGAGCTTGAATGAAGTGACCATAGAGAAAGTGGTACCATAGACAACAGAGATGTTGGGAGCATTCCCATCCTGTAAAACAGGAATTAGACCATGTCACATGCATTCAGCAATCAGAATATTATTTATAGAAAAGTTCTGGTTGGAGCAACTTGTAGTAGATGCTAGGTTAGAGAAAAGTTGAGGACAACTTCCTATATCCTCTTCTGATGTCTTCTTCCTATGACTTTTGCAAATTGCAGATCCCCAGTTTCTGTCTCATTTCTAGCTAATCTCCGAATCTTTCCTGTTGTTGATTCTCTCTAGAGTAAAATAAGTTCCATCTGTCATTTTCTCTTAAAGGGGGGCTTGTTGAATTTTTCTACCCTATACAAAGTCTTTTTTCCACCATTAGCTTTCCCTCTCTCTGTCCTCATCCCAGTAGCTTTTATGTAAAAGCTTAATCTACACAGTATCCATATAGTAATGTCAGAGTCATTCACAAATGTTTTGTTGAAGGGTAGGCAGGAAAACCACATGGCCTTTCTATGCCCTGGCTCAGGTCTGAGTAATGACACAGAGACTTATATTTAGCTTTAGACCTTAGCTTACTGTTGTTCCCAAATAGCTCATGTTCAATCTATGTTCTGCCACGTGGTCCCTTACGTTTCATTATGTTCAACTTCCTCCCATAGGCCAATCTTTTTATGCCTCTGATTCTTTTCCCAGAGTTCCTATCTCTCCGGAAGTCCTGCCTCTCTCTCCTGCTTTGCTATAGGTCGTTCAGCTCTGTATTAACCAATGAGAAGGTGATGGAGAACAATGTTTACAAAACATTGAGATAAGTGATGCTTAGCAATACCAAAGTCTTACCTGTACTCCGCTCTCTGCTGCGACAAACACCAGCCTTTGAATATACAAAACCAACCTTCACACAGTACATAAAAACATCACTCCAACAGAAAGTAAACGTTCTGTCTACTCCTCGAAGAGCTTGGACTGAATGGTAGAGATAAAAAGACGTATCTTAGACAGTGAGTGGCTAGTGAACTCTTTTTTTTTTCTCTTTTTAATTTTTTAATTATTTTATGTTTTTTATTAATTACACTTTATTCACTTTGTGTTCCCTCATAAACCCCTCCCTCTTCCCCTCCCGATCCCACCCTCCCTCTCCCTTCTTCACGCATGCCCCTCCCCAAGTCCACTGATAGGGGAGGTCGTCTTCTCCTTCCTTCTGATCTTAGTCTATCAAATCACATCAGGAGTGGCTGCATTGTCAGGGTTCTAGGTTATCTCCATGAATAGTCCTTGGTTGGAGTATGAGTCTCTGGGAAGTTCCCTGTGTTCAAGTTTTCTGGTTCTGTTGCTCTCCTTGTGGGGTTCCCGTCGTCTCCAGCTCTTACTATTTCCCACATCTTACATAAGATTGCATGCACTCTGCCCAACAGTTGGCCATAAGTCTCAGCATCTGCTTTGATAGTCCGCAGGGCAGAGCCTTTCAGAGACTCTCTGTGGCAGGTTCCTAGGTTGTTTCCTGTTTTCTTCTTCTGATGTCCATCCTCTTTGCCTTTCAGGATGGGGATTGAACATTTTAGTCAGGGTCCTCTCTCTTGTTTAGTTTCTTTAGATGTACAGATTTTGGTAGGTTTATCCTATGCTATATCTCTATATGAATGAGTATATACTGTGTGTGTCTTTCTGCTTCTGGGATAGTTGCTAGTGAACTCTTAAAAATCATTTTATGAAAAACACTAGGTAACTAAATAAGGAAAGGGCTGTGGTTATAGCTCACTAGTGCAGCAGTTACCTTGGGCTAATCTCCAAATCAATCAATCAATCAATGTTATATAGGTTAGGATCAGAAAAAATAATAATAATAAACAACCCACAGATAAATGGAATGTGTTTGGGTGGGAAACAGATTACAATTTGTGGAGTCCTCCAGAGTAGAACCTGTGAGATACTACACTAGAGTTGGGGCTGATACAAATATTTGTACACTTAAAACCATTTTAGAGTTTGGGAACCAGGCTGGCAATATTGCCACACTGGGAGCTCTCTATGCTCTGTGCCAAATTTTTGCTTCATTTTGTGTGTGTGAGTGTGTGTGTGTGTGTGTGTGTGTTACTGAATGAGTTTTACTGATCTGTGCCTAGGGTTCTGTAAAAGTCCATTTGAAAAGGGAGGGGATTGTTTTGTTTTATGTTTAAAGTGTGGTTAGAATCAGGAAGGAAGGAAGAAGACAAAGATGACACCCAGAGCTCGGGTACTAAACTCCACAGTGCTCAGGGCAGGATGATCCCAGCCAGGCCTCCTTCGGCTCGGTTCTTTTATGAATCCTGTGCACTCAAGGCATTTTATCTCCTTTTCTGAAAGTGCTGACTTTGTGACCTTTCATGCTTTGAAAAGGTTATACACCCACTTTCAATCATTTTCAGTCTATAGTGGTTAATGCTTTTAAAAGAAGCAAGGAAGTGGGCTTCAAAGCCTGGTGTTTGTTCCCAGAGGAGAACTATGATGACATTCAAGTTTCCATGCATCCTAATCTAGATTATTGACCCAGTGGAGTAGATAAATGTGTCTGCTATGTGAGTGATACAGAGTATAATCACTATAAATTCTTAATAAGATACTGCAGCTGATCCTTTAGCTTTTAAGCATCTAGGCTGTGTTCTGAAGGATTCTACTGAAAACCAGTTGCAGTTTGCTTGATCCCCAGCTAGCAGAAAGCGCCCCTTACCCCTGGACATGTAGAAGGTGGGTACTGGCCATTCCAGGCTCCTGTTCCTTTCTACATGTCAGCTGCACATCTTTCCCCTTTCTCTTTCCAAATGCCTTCATCCCCCTTTCTTTCCCTTTTTTCTTCCTTTTTTTCTCTCACCTCATTTCTGCTATTCTCTTAACTTTCAGAAATATTACCAGACCTTCACCAATCATGTGAAAGAGGTAGAGGGAAATGGATGAATTTCCGACTGACTTGCCCTCACAGGACTTGGACTCAGTGAAACTGCTGTGAGTGATGGTCAGATCTGACAACAGTACAGCAATAGGTGTACCTGAACACACACACACTTTCATTCATATTGCAGGTGTGTGATTGTGCTCAACTAGGTTGTACATGTGGAGTTCAGAGAGCAACTGGTAGGAGCCCAGTTCTGTTCGTTACAACTATGTGTGTGAGTCAAGGAGCTTGAACTCAAATTGTCAGCCTGATAGCAAGCCGCCCTTTCCACCCCTGAGTATCCCAGTGTATATTTGCTGGCTCTAGAACTCTCTCCCTCTTCCCCTCCCCTCCTTCCCCCTTCCCTTTCTTTATCTACTCTCCTTCCCTTCTCTCTTTCTCACTACCCCCATCTTCTCTGCCCCAAGCATGCCTTTAGCACCTTGTTAGTGAAGTGTGGTATTGAGTGGAAAGCAGAAATGGTCTTCCATCATTTTGGCCTTGTACTTCTTAGAAAAGTAAATGATGAGAAATTTTAGTTTCACTTATAAAAAAAGCCTTCTTAGTTTGTTTGTTTCAGATATTGGTCAAAAGTATCCTATAATCCCTCCCCCCCCCCCAAGGACAGTTGTGCTCTCTCTGTTTCCAAATAACTTGTTAAATCTGACTCATTTGTGAAATTTATCCTGGAAAATGTCTGTGTCTCACTGAAGCCCAAGGCCTTACTGAGAGCACTTCAAGTCCCACTGTGTGTACTGTGCTCATGGCTCTAAATGAGGAGGTGTCAGTGCCAACAAATAATACTGAAATCTTTCTGAGGAAAAAAAAAAAAAAAACATAGGAAACTATGCATCTTTTTGCTTTCCTTGGCGTATTTTCTCAATTCTCCTTTCTATAGAAATACGGAGCACTTTTCTACTGAAAGTTTGTTTACGTATATGAAAAGATTAGGTTAAATGAGACTCGTCTCCTTTCAACTTTAAATTTGTGACTTTCACTTATAGACTTAATTTAGTGACAGATCAAAGCATGGTTTCATTTGCCTTGCTGCTATTCCTCTGTGCTGTGTTAAAAATAAAAGGATGAAACTGGGTAATTTTAGAAAAATAACTGAAAATACTAGAGGTTTTAAAAGATAACTATTAAGTTGTAGGAAATATTTATTACCATGCGAGAATTGTCATTATTGGACAATTTAGGATCCATTGAGCATTAGAATTTCAGCAATCTTGAAGCCAAGCCTGTCTCTCTTACTGTGACGTAGAACTGTCCAGAGATGGTTATGTATCAAGTGCTCTGCAGGAGGACCAGCAGTTAACACTTTAGTCATGTTGTAATCATACCTACATTATCTACTAATATTGCAATTTATAGCTTCATAACATTAAACAGTGGAGTGTTCTCAACTCATATTCTCAGGAGTCAAGAATATTTCAACTTGTTAGTTTTTTATTGCATATACTAACTGTAACTATTTAATAACACTTTAATATAAAGAGAAACTGAACATGCTTTTCATTGATGTTGATGATTTTTGTTACTTTCTAGATTGCACTTTATAGTACCTTACAAGGGAGATTTTTCAAGCTTGATGCAGTAATTTGTGGACCTATGAGTATTATGATGTGAATTCATACAAACTTTAATTAACAAACATTGTAAGGGAAAGAACTCTCTTTTTCATGCCTTAAATGAATTTTAAAAAAGGCTTTGTGAAATCACACTCTTACTGCTTATTAGGATGGCAGAGTGCTCTAATGAGTCATCCTAGATAAAGCAGTACAGATTGCAGGGAGCATGGGGGAGGCTAACATGTTTTGGGGCATCATTTTCACCTTCGTTTGTTGGAGAAAATGGGTTGTAATTAGATGTCGTGGAACATTTTCTTTCCTTATAGAAAATGCCTTGATTGGATTTATCATTCTCTCTGTTTTACATTTAGTTTCCACAGCTAACATTCTTGAGTTTGAAATGGTTTGATTACAATAATTTGTACCTTATTTCTTCCTTCTCAACCCCATCATTTAAATACCATCCTCTAGCTCAAGCAATAAACACTAAAGCTATCAGGGTAGATTCGTTAAGGTAAAGTAATTTCTCACTCTCATCGTCAACCTGAGTATCGCCACACTACCCAGAGCTGCTATCATTGGGGGTAAAGTTGCTTGGTGCTTCATTTTATTTATTGGTTATTTGTTTGTTTGCTTGTTTGCTTACTTATTTATTTGTTTATTTGGAGTTATTTGAGTTACCCAAACATATCTTCTTGTTAATATTTTGCGTTTAAGATAGCGATAATGTTGTCTTAGTATTAACTAGAATGGTAGAAGCCAATAGACTTAAAACCCCTGACTTTAGTTTAGTCCTAATAAATAGACCCTACCTTCTATTTCTGCCCTGTGTGAAAACATTCTTTCCAGTTTGAACTAGGATGTGTCTTAGAGTGCCTCAGTCTGCCTTGAGATACATTTTCTTCGAAAACAGTGTTTTCTAATGGCTGATTAGTCAGCTTTTGAGTATTATAAAAATTGGCTAATGTGAACTCATTTGCAAAGAATAGAGGTTTGCTTTGGCTCATGGTTCTAGACCTATAGACTCTGACAAGCGCACACCAAACTGCATCAACACCATGGTAGAAACAGGTGTTTCCCTGACTCCCTCCTGCTCCTTGGATGTCAACGAGGCTCCTCCCTGGTCTCCTAATCCAGTCACTACCCAAAGGTTCAACATCTAAATGCTGTAGATGGAATAAGTTTCTCGCTCTTCAATGACATGGGTGTAAGACTTTGGGAATTAAACACCTGCAGAAGAATGGGAACAAACTAAGCTTGAAACAAAATATTGTGAAAAATAGAACAAAAATTGCTCTTCGGTTTTACTTACAGGATCCATAATAAATGTTGTCTTTTGATATTCATTGCAGTTTTATAGTAGTCTAAGAATGCTATGCTTTACACATTAATGAAAATATTCACAGAATATACATCACAAGTAATTATAGTCGTTTCAAGTGCTGAAGTCACTGAGTGTTAATAGTGAGCAACTGGCCTTGCTTATTATTACTTCATAGCAGTTTGTTAGATATTATGATATAGGTGAGAGTTGAAACTATTAAATCTAGTTATGAGTATGTCAAGGGGTAATTAACGAATAAGAAAGAGAATGGGCCAGTGGCCGGATGATCATTTAAAGAACAAACTAAAGACATCATCTCTATTAACAGAGGTATTTTTACTGGTAAGAGAAAAAAACTAATGAGTTTAACCCATCTAAGGTCATAAAAACATCAAATATCAGAACCAGGTATGTAAACATACAAACTCTAGTTCTAGATCCCAGTGCTTTGAACCATAATTAGTTAAGGGTGTTGTGTCCATTTGGCAGGATAGAATGAAGGGCTTATCATGGGAGTGGACATGAATTGTCAATTAGTACTGAGAACATCCAAAACTGGAAACCTTAAATCCCTGGTACAACCATTACCTCTGTGTGCAGTTGCTTACCTTCAGTGATTGTTAGCCAGCCATTTCAATGACCACAAAAAGGAGCATCGGTGAGACTTTTTTACTTTTCAGATGAGATAGATGAAAAATTCAAGTACAGCCAAGCAAAAATTATTGAATGCTGTGAATAAAGAGAAAAGTCTATGAGATTCCTAGTAATATGTATGTATATGTATATGTATATGTATATGTATATGTATATATATATATATATACATATATATGTGTGTGTGTGTGTGTGTGTGTATACACACACACATATATACATGTTTAAATGAAAACAGAAAAGCTGGGGAGATAGCTCAGTAGACAAGTGCCCACTGTGCAAACATGAAGATTTGAGTTCAGATACCCAGCAAACACACACACACATACACTCACTCATTCACTCACTCACACACACACACAAATAGCAACAACAACAAAGCCAGGCATGGAACCATGTGCCTGTAATTTCATTGCAGAGGCTTAGGGAATAGTGGCCAGGAGGACCCTGAGGGCTTAATAGTCAGCTAGCCAAGCTGAATTGGTGAACCTCAAATTCAGTGAGAGATTCTACCTCCAAAAAGTAAGGTAGAGAATGATTGAGAGAGATAGCACGCTTGATCTCCGGCCTCCATGACTGTGCCCAGTATATTCATGCACACATGCATATACACTGAGCACAGCCCGCAGGATCAGAATGGCATTTGACTCTATAGTGGAAACTGGATGAAAAAGAAAAGCGCCTGCAGACTGTAAAGATAGGAGTAGAAAGGATTGCAACTAAAATTCTATATCCAGTTCTATACCTGTCAAGAATGCCCTGAAAGATACTTGAGTAAAACTAGAGTATATGGTCTTCATGAAGAAAATACTTAAAATATCAAAGGGATAAGAATAGAGAGATCAAGGCAAAACAAAGAAATAAAGCAAATAAGCAACGGACCATGGCACACAATCAAATCTATAAGAACAAGGAGAGAAAACAGTAACATGTAAGGCAAAGTGAAGTTTTTAAAACAGAAAATTCATAGTAAATACATTTTAGTAATATTTTAAAATAAGGCACACTAAAGTATTCTAGCCAAATTTAGAGTTAGTGAGAATAAGAAAGGTGAAATAAAATTATTTAAAAGTCTTGTTGATATGTTTGAGGAGTTAAAAAATATATACAATTTATATGGAAGGTATCTTCTGAAAGTTCACCTTCCATGACTAAATATAAAAGTTTATAGAAAAGATACTAAAAAAAAAATAGCACATGCTTTTGAGAATGATGATGCTTAAAATCTAAATGCACTAAGCTGTATAGGGCCTAACTAGGAAAAGTAAATTTATTAAGAATGGATGGAAAACTTGCATTGCATCCTCAGTAAGTGGGAAAGGTCAGTATGTTCTCTGAAGGTGATGGACAGTAGGAAAACATGTATGGACAAGAAGAGACTAGTCAATGTGCTTGGTCATAAAATCTTATCTGATAAATAATGTACCTTTTAGAGGAGCATAAGCAAAATCAACATGTGTTCAGCAACGTGAGTACCCTTAATAACTTTAATGAAAAAATAGACTTAATAGACCCCAGTCTCTGATCATAAGCCAACAATTAAAAATAGATAATGACAAGTAACTTAAGCTTTGGCACTTTCTATTACTAAGATCAAAGAATGTATATAAAAGTGAAATATAGACTGCCTAGAAGTAAATGATAGAAACAATTCATTTCTAAACTGTGTTATACTGTATAACTCACAGTCAAACAAAAATTATAGCCTTAACTTCTTCCTTAATGAAAGAAGAAAAATAATGGGACTGTGCTGTGGAGACAGGAGCAGGAGGATTACTGTAAGATCAAGGCTGGACTATCTGTTTATTGAGCTATAGAAAAGACAGAACTACACAGTAGAACTCACCTCAAGAAATGAGGTGAAATGAGAAAGGTGAAAAATAAAAGTAATAATTATCTTAAGAAATTACATACAATAAAGAAAGAAACCAAGAAGAATTGAGAGTAAATCCTGACTTATGGAGTCCAGAATCAAAAGAGGTTCATGTATATTCTGGGCTAATATCAGCAGGCCACTCCCATGTGTGTTGGGAAGAAGTACATGAGAATGGAGCATGTGTAATTCGCAGGGATAACTTCAGTGCTGATCATTTTTCTCCATCCACACATATAGCTCTTTTTTCTCAGTTTTCTATCTAGAAACAAAGACACTACAGTGACTAAAGGGCCATGCATGCAGGACTGTGTTACAGAACAGTCCCGAGGATAGAGGGGATTTTTCACTTGGGCTGTGTCTACTTGGAACTCCTACTCAAAAATATGTCATGTGAAGAGAGTCAGAGATGTTAGAATGCTGAGTCACTGAGAAAAGCCTTTCAAAAGTACAAAAGAGACCTCCCAGCAGAGCTAGAGTTTAGCTATGTGGACTGATAGGACGCATTCCAGAATATATGGTTTAATGTGGTGAGTTTATTTTTTAATTTATTTTTTATTTATTACAATTTATTCACTTTGTATCCCAGATGTAGACCGCTCCCTCGTCCCCTCCCAATCCTGCCCTCCCTCCCTCTTCTCCTCCATATCCCACCCCCAGTCTAGTCATTAACTTTTGTTCATCTTATCTTGCCACAAGACTGTCAGCAGCAAATCAGAATCCCTGAGCCTTATTAAACCAAGACTTACTGCAATCCCATTCTGGAAGTTGTCATTTAATATGCTGAATGTGGGCACTCTTTATATTGCTACTTAAGTTTACTTTATGATTAAAGGAAAACCTTTTGCTTCTCCGCTTGTACAGATAGTGATTATTAAAAACCAACATTTAGCTTGTCTGCTTTTATTCATTTTGAATAAGTTCTAGGCATTAATATATTTGAATTGTTTGAGTTTTGAATGGTATTGGTGGAAAACAGATTAATATGGGGAAAAGTACTGATTGCTTTTCTAAAAGGTTAAAAAAAAAAACAGCCTGTAATTCTCTCTTTCCTATGAGTTGGAAAGTGATTGTGTGTGTGCGCGCGCGCATGCATATGTATGATGTGTGTGTTGTGTTTGTTTTCTTTATAGGAGAAACTTAAATTTTAGTAAACATCTTGTTTTTGATGATATATGAGAAATGGAGCCTAAGCTTCAAAAAAAAAAAGCATACTGTCACAGCTTGTAGCATACACAGCAGTTAGGAATTTTTTACATTGGTTTATACCTTTTATTTATTCTAATAAAGCCAGCAATTACTAGACATAATTTAAAAGCCTGTTTTCAATTCTGATTATTATTCTACTATTGAAGTTTTTGTTTTGAGTGTCATGTTTGGATGGTACCCATACAAAAGAACCTTTGAAAACTCTGAACTATGTAGTTGTTGTCAAAAAACAAAATTGTATATGGATGAGACCCTCTTAAGTATTTTATGCCTACTTAGAGCAACAGAGTCAAGCTTTTTTTTTACACTTTATTCACTTTGTATCCCAGCTGTAGCCCCCCCATCCCGTTTCAATCCTACCCTCCTTTCTTCTCCTCCCATGTCCCTCCCCCAGTCTACTGATAGGGGAAGTCTTCCTCCCCTTCCATCTGACCCTAGCCTATTAGGTCTCATCAGGACTAGCTGAAAGACACGTGGTATATACTCACTTATTACTATTTATTAGACATATAATATAGGATAAACATACTAAAATCTGTACACCTAAAGAAGCTAAGCAAGAAGGAGGACACTGGGTAAGATGCTCAGTCCTCATTCAGAAAGGTAAATGGGATAGACATCAGAAGAGGGAGAAAACAGGGAACAGGACAGGAGCCTACAACAGAGGGCCTCTGAAAGACTACCCAGGAGGGTATTAAAGCAGATGGTGAGGCTCATAGACAAATTTTGGGCAGAGTGTAGGGAATCTTATGAAAGAAGGGGGGGATAGAAAGACCTGGAGGGTACAGAAATTCCACAAGGAGATCAAAAATATCTTGGCACAGGGGTCTTTTGTGAGACTGATACTCCAACCAAGGACCATGCATTGAGATAACCTAGAACCCCTGCAAAGATGTAGCCCATGGCATCTCAGTCTCTAAGTGGGTTTCCCTAGTAAGTGGAACAGGGGCTGTCTCTGATATTAACTCAGTGACTGGCTCTTTGGTCACCTCCCCCCAGTGGAGGAGCAGCTTTACCAGGCCACAGAGGAAGATAATGCAGCCAGAGTCAAACTTTATATTAAGTTGATCTTCATTTTTTTTTCTATCAGAAGAGCTAGAGAAATTACTTTATTTCATTGTCCCTTTTTTCTTTTGATAACCACCTCAAAAGATAGCCTCGGGAAAATATCGTGTGTTCAGACCCAGAGGCACCGTGTCTGCCATCAGTGCAGCTCTGTTGATGGTGACTGCAAGCTTCAGCGTGTGCCCCTTTGTTTCGGAAACCTGGCAGACCTAGCCATGTTGAAGGTTCCCAAGATGTATTATATGTCCGTCTGGCCTTCCTCAGGAGTCTGCCTTAACCAATATGTATTGGCTCTTACAAAAATACCTTCTGTGCATGCATTGTCTCATTGCACATTGTTAAAAAGTGTGGTACTGTCACATTTACAAAGTTATCAAGAGTTTGTACTCCCCATTTTACTTTTTCCATGGAGTTTCCAGAAAGTTTTTCTTTTAATTTCAGATTCAGAAAACTTGACTGGTGGTCATGCTCTTGTGCTTGTTTTCCTTATGTCCATGTGCAGGATGAATATAAGCCAGAGAAGGCTTTGTCTGAAGAGGACTTGAAAAATGCAGTGAGTGTACACCATGCTCTAGCATCCAAGGCCACCGACTACGAGAAGAAGCCCAATGTGTTTAAACTCAAGACTGCAGACTGGAGGGTCTTGCTTTTCCAAACCCAGTATGTTTGTTGGTTTTGTTCTTATTTGATCTTAATGTTCTCCTTGTCATCCCCCTTCTTCTCCTTCTCCTCCTTTTCTTCCTCCCTCATATAAAGGTGGAAGGAGAAAACCAACTCTCATCTCCATATTCATGATCTGGCACATATACAAACTTACACAGCATAATATACAATAGCAATAATTTGTAAATAATGATGCAGTAAACATTGACATACAAATATTTGTGTATCGGTGTTGCATGTGTCTTGTGCAACTCCCTAAAAGTATAGTTACTGGGTTGTATTACAAATGTATAGTTACTATTTGTGGAAATGATCCAGTTCTTTTCCACAGTGGTCAGGCGTGCCTCTTTGTATTTCTTTTTACTGTGTATGCCTGAGTTCAATGTTAAAATAAAATTTGTGGCTAAAAGAGAAGAGTTAGTTTTAATATTACTTTTGGCCTAGACTACCTTCTAAGAAAAAGTGGAGGCTTGCAAAGCATATATCCCATTTTCTCTATGTCTCTTGCAGAGAGGGCTACAGCCTTGTACTGTGATAATAATAATGTGTGTAGCCTTTCATTCCCATAGTGAGCCCTGTTGAGAATGTTAACCTCTAGTGAACCAGTGAAATTTTACACTAAGAATAAATTCTCTTAATGTTCCATTTTAAATCAGTAATAAGCAAAAGCAAGGCATGTTCTACCTAGGCACAGCACTATTCTGATGTGCACATCTCTTCTTCTCCTAGGAGTCCTGAGGAAATGCAAGGGTGGATAAGCAAAATTAACTGTGTTGCAGCTGTGTTTTCTGCACCACCGTTCCCAGCAGCCATTGGCTCTCAGAAGAAGTTTAGCCGCCCACTTCTGCCAGCCACCACAACAAAATTATCCCAGGTAAACCGCTGTGATCATGCTCAGTGCTTAGGAACCCATGCCTATGATGATATTAGTATTAACTAATTTTCAGTATTGAAAGGCTCTGCATATTTTGGCATGTCTTATGGGATCGGTCTTGTAAGAGTGAATTGCATAAATGGGGCAATTGCAATGTGCTGTGCTTCAGCTTCAGAAGCACTTTGATGCTTTTTTTTAATTTTTTAATCCTAATTTTCTCTTATGTGACCTAGGGGTGGGACAAAGCCCTGGCTTGTAAATGTACTCTTCACCCTTTATCCATTATTTTTCTTTTCCTAAGTGTTTTACTGGGGAATATAAAAGTATTTCCATGATTCTCTTCTCACTGTATAGTGAGACTCTGGGGTAATTCCAGTTTTAATTCCTCAACCTCAGGGAAGAGCTGGTAATATTCAGCTCCACTGAAGTCATCACAGTAAAGAGCTGAAGCTCTTTGCCACATTCATTCACATAAACTTCTCTGCTGTTGTCAGATGAATCGAAGCATGATCATATCTTGCCATTGTCAGATTACTCTGTCTAAAGATTATCATACCCTCTCCTCCTCAAAGCTGTCCTCTGAGGCCCTGCCCAATATTAAACATGTCTGAAATGGCCCCACTGACTAGGAAAGGATTTGGGAAGTCATTTTGATGTTTTTATGAAATTCTTGTTTCCGACTATAGAAGTAACTTCATCTATGATGGGCCAGACACTGCACTGAGGAGCAAGTTACTTTAGTTCCATTTGATGGATGTAAGAGAAGCATGAGTCCAGAATACTATGCAGCACAAAGGACAGGATAGCTGGTGAAAGAGGAAGCGTGAGGCCTGATAGGAAGCTTAAAGGAAGCCAAGTTATTATATGAAGTGTGATAAGGAATATGATGATGAGAGGAAAAGGCACTGTGGTGCAGGAGCTATGTCCGTGTTTCTATGGCTCAAGAAGCCTTGAGACACGCAGGAATATACTTGTGAGGAGGTAAGCCAGGGCCATGTCATAAAAGAACTCTGTTCTAATCTGTGCTGCTTTAACAGAATACCACAGAGTCGGTAACCAATTTAAAAACAAAACACAGAAACTCACTTCCTTTGCTGTGAGTTCAGGATCCTGCTGTATGGTAATCCTGTAGAGCACTGAAGGTGAAGAGGCTGAGCTGGAGGAAGTGGAAGGTGTCAAACTGATTGCTAGCAGCTCACACCTATGCTCAAAACCATAGTCTCAATCACCATGAGTGAAACTCATGGGACCTAGTCACCTCTTCAGAGCCCCAACTCCATAGCATCACTGTGGAAATTAGACTTTCATGTACATGTTGGTGAGGGACACCAAACATTGCATGTTTGCCACGTGTAGGATTTGGGTTGTTTTGGTAGCTCCCGGTGTCCTTGAGACAATAGTGTAAAGCAGGATAAGAATGCCATCCATTGGTAATGTAGGCGTTATGATTGTTACGATTTGACGGTAGAGTTTAAAGAAGGTAGTAATAGAAGAACAACGGCCTTTTGAGGAGCTTTAGTAATCCAGAAGGCAATATTTATACTAGCCTTGGAGAGAAGTGGAAGCATTCGAGCATATGACTAGACAAGATGAGAAGGGCTGTCATACAGATGTGAACAGCTGGGGACTGACTGATTCCTGACCTGGCTTGTGGAATCTTGCCTCACTTTATCCTCATCTTCCTTCTGACTCAACGTATTGCAGTGCCAGGACTCAGAAACAGATAAGGCACTTAAGAACCAGTTTCTGTAGTTATTTAGGTGGGAATAAACAAATACAGAGCCTTAAGAAAAGAAGGGAAGTCAGAAAAAAATAAAAGCAAAAAAATAACTTCTACTTGGTGGCAGAGAAATCATTGGTAAACTTGGTGAGAACATTTTGGCTGGAGTGATGGGAGACACATCGTGCTCCTCTTCTTTGATGAGGTAATGCAAGGTGATAAAGATGGAGAGAAAGGGAATGCACACAGACATGTTCACAGTTATTAAAAAAACAGTAAGAAAAAGGCATAGCTTCAGGATTTTTAAAACTTGTATTAGATATTTACTATACATGCATTACTTTTACCGTATAATTCATTTTCTGCTTACAAATGATTAGGCGTAGAAGGACCAAGCAGCAGAGAAGAGTACCATTTAATTTTCGTATATACTAACAATGTTTTTAGTAAAACACTACCAGATCTTCTCTGGGGTCAAAGGTCACCCTCTCCCATTGAGGACCACTGCTTTTCCCAATGACTAAATCCCAGAGCTTCAGATCCACTGATGGACAGTCTGACCATGGATGCCAGAGACTCTCTGGTAATTTGAATTTGTAAAGTGTATAGCAGCAAGGTGAGCACTCTGCTGGAAATATAAAGAATGTTGGGACAATTAAAGGTCCGATTAACAGTGCTTGATTCTTTAAGACACATTTGTTCGTTATCCTGTCACTTGTGAGCTTTCCTTTAATTTGTTCTTGTCTTTCCTCCAAAACATATTAGCCTGGATTATTAAGTGTGATTGCTGCCAGTGTGGCACAGCTCTTCCTGAACAGCCCTTCTGTGTAGGAGTCACCTTCTCTGTTGTTTTTGTCGCATTGCTGCCAGGGTACATTTTTCTTCTGTTGGGGGTGGAGGGACCACTTCAGACATTTAAAGCTTTCCCCCCTCCTTCTGGTGTAGCTGTCAAAACTGAATATCATGCCTCCACACACACCTTCTAGTCTATTGAGGATGTCCTTTTATACCCACCAAAGCAGTCATTTCGAAGCTTGGATGCACACAAAATGAGCTGAGACCTGTACCACAGGCTCAGTTTGCAGACCTATGTGATGACTAAGATTGAGACTGAGCCAGGAAGTGTGCATGTGCCTTAGATATGCAGATAGCTGGTTAGGAAGAAAGGTAGGTGGCACATAGACGCGTGACTGTGGCACTCTTCCTTAGGCCTTTCACCACTTCTGGACATTTATATCACACAAAGTCACTGTTTCTTGAATCTAGTTCTATTGTCTTTGAATCCCAATTACTTTCTTGTAAAAGTCTAAAATGGATAATGATTAGATGATGAATACTGTACGTTAACTGAGGGTAAGCACAAGGCAAACACTGGCGAGAAACAAGAGTCCTATGCTCCCCTTTCACACTGAACTATCCACCTCTTACTATGTGGTAGGTATTGAACCCAGAGCCTCTTGCATGCTGGGCAAGCACCCTAAAACCCAACCTACACCTCATTTTATCCTTTGCTTTGACTGAGGGTGGGAGTGCTAAGGGCCCACTGAGAAGACATTGGGAGTATCTGTGGTATGCCAGAAGACAAGTCATTCTTGTGGTTGCCTTTCTCACTGGTCAGAACTATACACCTTACCCCCCACACACTTATACAGTACATTGTGTACTGTATGTATGTATTAAAATATCACACTGAACCTCATAAATTTGTACTGTCAATACAACTAGCAAAAGTTAAATAAAGTCAGGTGCACTGAACACATCTGTAATCCAGCTCCTTGGGAGACTACTCAGGAGAACTGCTTCAAGGCCAGCCTTGGGCAATATTTCAGTTATTAAATTTACAAAAACAAAATATGAAATGCCTTTCAAAATAAAAATACTGTTAGGTAAGAGAGCGTGAAATCTTGTAAACTTCAGTTGACATTAAGAAGTGTCTCTGTTTATAGGCACAGTGTGTTTTTATAGTATGCATACATTGTGCAGTGGTGAATCAAGCTAGTTGATGTATGTTCCACTTCTGCGGTGAGAACATTTTACACCGTTTTTTGCAATTTTGAAATATTCATCATGCTGTTATTATAGTTGTCTTGATTCACCATAGAATTCTTTCATTTGTTTTTCCTGACTGACATCAACCAACGTCTGTCCAGTCCCCACAACCATCAGGTTATATAGATGCTATTACACCATCTAGTGTCATGGGGTTTGATGGTTTTGGATTTCACATGTAAGTGAACTCATGTAGTGTTTCCCATGTGTCTATGTTATAGTATTGCCCAGAATTTTATTTTTAAGGCTGAATATATATGTCACATTTTGACTAGTAATGGTCTCTGTGGTTGGACACATAGTTTATGTCCATATCATAGACATTGTGAGTAATGCTACAGTAACCATGAGAGTGCATGCATCTCTTTGACATTAGTTCATTCCTGTAAGAATATACTCAAGCAGGTGCAGTGGTGCTCACTTGTAATCCTGGCACTCAGGGAAGCAGAGGCAGGCAGATCTCTGTGACACTTTAAAGACAGCCTGGTCTACCAAGCAAGTCCAAGACATCCAAGACTACACAGAGAAGCCCTGTCTAGAAAAACCAAAATTTAAAAAAAAGAATATACCTAAAGTATGGATGGCTGGATCACCTAATAATTCCTTTTTTTTTTTAGTTTTCCATAAAGCCTGAAGACACAGGTCAGGATGGCAGCTGTATCATAATCTGAAATATCTCCCTTTGGGCTGCATACACTGGCTGTTCTTTATGATTGCTGTCCTTCTAGCCTATCCTTGCTGGGTAGTATGCATACCGAGAAGTCAAGCTTTCTTGTGTCCCCTAAGGACGCTGGGGCTTATGACCTCACCAGCTTTAACGAGGCTCCGTCTTCAGATGAAGCTGTGGGTTAGGGCTTTAGCATATGCATTTTAGGAAGGCATTCATTTGTAACATGGTCTTTACACTCCTTGACAGAACATAACAAATGACTGAAAATTTGTAAACCAAGCTCCCTGAAGAGTGTGCATTGGCTTTAGGCATTATCAGCGAGCAGCTGACGGGTTTCCCATAATCTTAGCTATATTTATCTCTCTGTGCTCCCATACTTTTCCAGGACGACTTTGGGTATTTTGTCAGACCTGGTACTTCAAATGAATGTGATCCTATTTTTATCCTTCACTTTGTGCTCCTTTTTTGCACACATTACTTTTCTTTTCATTATTTTCTACTTGATAACATTAAATATGCAGGTTATTTTCTTTTGGTTCTAGAGATGTCACTATTTTAGAGGACCTTAAGATACTGTATAAGACTAAGACTCATGCTTCTGTGTAACTTTTTACATAAAATATTATATAGTCTTGATTTAGTTTGTGGTTATTAATGTTCTGGTGACTTAAATATTCACATCTATTCTGCAATACAAATTTTATAACATTTTAAAATGTTTCTGTTACATTCAATATATTTGTTGATTGTTTTAATTCCTTTTCATTTACCATCCATTTACTTTATACTGCTCAGGTAAAATCTCTCAAGACTTTGAATACATTTTCATGGAAAAGCAAAATGCTAAGCAGTTACACAATTGTAGGATGCCAGAGAATTAAAACATCTTTTGTTTCAAGCATGTTTTAAACAGCTGGATATGGATTATGGGTCTTTAATCCTAGCACTCATGAGGGGGAAGAAAGAGGTTAATGAATGAGTTTCAAGGTCAGCTGATTCTATTCTGTGAGATATAGTCTCAGAAAAAAGCAAGAAGGAAAAGAAAGAGAAAAGAATGAATATTTTCAATATGTTATAAGATAGCTCAGCAGCCTATATTTTTACATAGTATATTACTGAGTTGATATAAATTGTGTCAGGAATGGACATTCTTATACACAGAATTGACATTTCATGTTAGCACCTAGTGTGTGCACTAATGCTGTTCAGGCAGTAATTACACTGTGTTTAACTGAATGACTGCTTTGGGTCAATGAAATTGAAGGAAGTTAAAAACCTCTGCCACTCTAGGGGAGAATTTCATCAGCACATAGGTTTCATAAAAGCATTTTTGTAGCACAATTTCTTCCCCCAAAAGGAAAACATTATGCAAATAGATGGTCATTATGATAGGCAGGGGGAAGCTAACAGCATTGCTGAGTGGGCATGAAAGGAGAACTCATGGCATGTGACTCTCAGGAAAGGCAGTTAATTGTTCCACTTGTAACTTTTTTGTCTGGATTTCTCCTAAGAGATTGGGTCCCACTCCATGACAATTACAGCTGGTGAAGGGCTCAGAAATGATATGGCTTTGCCACAAGAGACTGGCTAGTAATATTAGTCTCTGCTGCCTTCCTAGAAAGGATTATATTAACATTGGCCTAAAAAAGTTGGAAGATCTTAGGACCAAAGGCTTACTGTACTATTTGGGTAAATTGAAGTCATTAAGCAGAAAGGCTTTTAGAGTCGTCCTGTGCTTCTCTTTGACTATTCTCTGCACATGAATGACTTAAACAATTTCCTGCAGGAGGAACAGCTGAAATCCCATGAAAGCAAGCTGAAGCAGATCACTACCGAGCTGGCTGAGCACCGCTCATATCCCCCAGACAAGAAGGTCAAAGCCAAGGATATCGATGAATACAAGCTCAAAGATCACTATCTGGAGTTTGAGGTATGGTGAGCCTAGGTGTTACTAAGGCTTGTTTTATGATCTGTCTGTGAAATAAACACCTCATAGAAGTCATGGTAGTGAGCTTGCCTTGTCCTAGCTCCAACTGAGAATGTCTTGATGTAATAGGAGCCCTGGCAGCCCCTCACGTTTGTGATTTTATTTAAGCACCAAATAAATATCAAAGTGGTGGTCAGTTTGTTCACTTGAAGCAAACAGCCTGAGCTGGACTAGTCTGCACCTGTGATGAGGGTAAAGAAAGAACAACAGTAGAGGGCATGTGCCAAGGAGGACAGATGCTTTCTCTGACCCTGTGTTTCCGCCAACAGAGTTTAGGTCCAAATAAAATACAGTGGAGGAAATGAGCTGCAGGGTGAGAGGCAGCGTCTGCTCCTTCCTGCACATGCTTGCTGCCAGGTGCCATCGGTCCACGTTGCTCCACCTCTCACCGCCCTGTTTTGCACAGAGAGTGGATGAATTGCATCTTAGCTCATTCATGTGGTGTCGCCAGGATGAGGGTGAGAAAGGCAGCAGATTCAAAACCAAACTGAAAGCATCCTTCCCCAGTGTGCCCTTCGTCTAAGGTTTCCCACAAATCAAAGCCAGTATCCTCCAATTCTCCCTCTTAACAACCACCTTCCAATCCCTAAAGTATTGTTTTTATAAAACAAAGTAAAAATGTATATGCCATGATTTTTTTTTACTCTTCACTCACTCTTCTGTCAGAACTGTATGCTGATACTGCACCTCTCGTCCCTTTCATGCCCTTCATTCTTCCTCATTCCCGTATTGTATGATATTTCCTCCTTGGGATTAAAACTGGGAACATCTGAGCTTGCAAATCCTGACCAGTCGTTGCAATGCTCCAACCTGTACCCTCTTTATCATAGCCTCTGCCTGGGTGCCTCCTCTGTGCCATCCTGGCTTCCTTATCTCTCACGTGAGACCAGCGGTTGCTTCCTGCCTCTTTCCTTCCTTTAATTCATCCATGTCCTTTTTTGTTTTGTTCTGAGGCCCAAGCTGATTGATAGTGATACCTATTACACAGCTCCCAGCTCTTACATCCAAACACCCTCCCATTTACTGTCTAAATAAAGTCCCACACTGAAAGGATTTGCCTTTCTTTCCTATCTAGACCACAACTCTCTCCGCATGCAGTAATAATATTTCTGACCCTTTCTCACCCCAGCCACATACGCATTCCTTCATTAAGCTACTTCTACCCACAATGTCCTTCCTATAGTTTTCATTTCTGTGAGTCCATTTGAATAAGGCCTAATTATCCTATAAAGAGCCTGCTCTATACCCACCATCCAAAGTCAGTCTACCATGAAACTTGCCATGAACTGGCTCTATGTTACAGTCACATTAGTCTCTCTTGGGTTCATTATAGATTTCATGGGCCCCAATGCAACATGGCCAGGGCCCTGTACTTGATTGTTGAATTACATGGGATGTCCAAGAAACTGCTACCTCAGTCGTTATTATGACATTGGATTTAAGACAGACAGCAGAGGCATACACTACTCTTTTTCATGGTCAAAGAGTCCTTCTTCCAGTCAGAGGACTGTGCAGGAAAAACATCTTCTAGTAAAGATTGAAAGGCTGTTGACAAAAACTGCTGCAGCCTAACCGGAAGACTTGAAAAATTAATAAAAAGAAAAAGTGAGTAGCTCATTTTTGACCAAGCTTGTTTATTCTTGGGAAATGTGAGTTCTCAAAAAGTGATCATTATTCTTCACACCTCTGGAGCAACTTGAAGCCATGGACTTGTTTTGTGTATTACACTTTTTAATTAAATTTCCCAACACCTCACTCCCCTGCTTCTAGCATCCATCACCTTGCTTTGAGCCGTTGACTCTTTCGGAGAGCCTGTCCCCAGGAGGGCAGGCCCTTGCAAGACCATGTGAAGGTAGCCAGACAGAGACCAATCTGTGGCTGTTCTCTGGGGCCCTTTTCCTGAAAATGGAGCCCATGGAGAAAGAGCAGTTCCATTGCCTGAACATTTAAATTAGACAGGCTTTGGAGAAATTGGATCCTATTGTCATCATTATGGAATTTGAAGATTGTATTCCACGTTAAGGTCAGACTCAGGCCCCATGTTCCAAGTGTGTTGAATTGTCTGTCAGGATGCATTAACCTGTGTCGGTAAGGAAAATCCAAGGGGCACTTACTGTGTAAATTCATCAAAAAATGGTTTCTATGAGATGAATAAATGCTCTTGGGAAAGTGATTCATTGCTTTTCACTAACTCTGATAAAAATTGAAGTAATGGATCATTTAGAATCTACTGTGCTGTGAGTTTAGCCGTAAAACTGATCTCCTGTGGGTGCTTGTAGAGGCTCTTGCACAGCATCTTTTCCTTTATAGGCAACGTTCCTTGAATCACTCACTTCTGTCCTGAATAGAATGTAGGCAACTATTGACCAGTTTGTTTATTTTGCTTATAGTTCTACCCCAGATCCTAGAATATTTACAAGGTTCTTGATGCTCAGCTGAAACGTTATCCTAATGTATAAAGGAAGCATCAGAGAGACAAGTGCACTCAGAAAGCTTAGTGTTAATCCTTTATAGAGGGATAGATGCATGTGTGGCAGCAAATCCCATTAGCAGGTGAGACAAGAAGGCCTGCAGGTCCACAGAGCACTCGGATGGTCAGTGCCAAGAGGAGGGTGCTAATCCAGGCTGCATTCTCACCCAGGATAAATCACATGGTAAGCTCTCTTAGCTCTCAAGGATTGAGGCTCACCTACTCCATGGCAGGTCATCATTTGGAAGCCTCCTTTCATTTCACACCAGCTCTTGTCATTTTCACAAGCCTCAGAAAGAAAACACTATTGCTTTGGACAAATATTAAATTGCTGCTGACAACAGCAGGACTGTTCCTATGTTTATACATTTCAGTTATGTATGCTTCAAACACAAAACAGTTCTTCATGGCAAACCAAATTCATAGCTGTCTGTATTGCTAAGAATTCCTGCAAAGCCTCATTCACAGTAAGTAATTAGAAAATCCAGTAAATGTGTAGGGTTAGGACTTAAAGAAATCTGTAGAAAACAAAGATATCTGCATGTTAGCCTTGTAGAAAAAGGTTCATTTTTACCTAAAGCAGCAAATGTCACTGAGAATGGGCTGTAATTAACTGAGCCTGTACTTTGCTACCTGACTAATATTTGGTGGAGAATGGACAGTTTTGTTCTTGACTGAATTAGCACCTGAAGTCGTGGCTTTTTTCTTAGAATTTCCTTGGAAAGCTTGCTTTTGGAAGGAGTATACCCTGAAACAGGGTTATTAAACATCACTAGTCCACAATAAAGGAAACTAAGTTTTTTTTCCAGTGTGGGGGAATCAGCATGTGCAGTAACCACACATCTTTACACATTACCTTATTTCTATCCACTTTATTTAGTTCCCATTCTATTCTAAACTGTTTTCATTGACATGCAAGCTTCTGAACATTAGAACGTATATAAAGACTTAGAGGGAAGACAGGTGGTTTGTAGATAGCATAAACAGTCATAAAAGTCAAGCCAGTCAAGGCACAGTTGGCAGAGCTGTGCTGGGAAGCATTTATGTGCTCGAAGAGGCAGCATCTTCAGTTCTGTTGTTGGCCTTTCTTCAGCCTCATTATCTGGCTTTACTTCTTTAAAAAACAATAGCTACTAGAAAACGAAGACATTTTTTATTTCAAGGTGTGTTTCATGTAACACTTAAGGTAGTGGCAATAGGTAACCAATTTGTACATTGATTTAGAGCTGAGGAGGGAGAAGGAGAAAGTGTGTCAGTATAAACTGTAAATCATTGCTGGACTGGGAGGCATTTGTTGAAGAGGGATTGTAAAGGTGGCATTGGCCTCAGGCACACAAATGTGCTTGTAGAACTATCTGCAAAACTGAGTACAACACAGTGCTCCTAGACTGTCTATGACGGCACAGTGCTCTGCTTGCAGTGTAAATTCAGCTAAGCAAAACAAGTTATTTCCTTTCTGTTGGCTCCATCATATCACAGGTGATAGCTCTACAAACTGTGCTAATGCTTAGAGGTATGAGTCCTTAAACCCTGTTACTGAGACTGCAGCAGCCAGATCTTTAGAATTGAAGTATTAGTTCAGTTGTTGAATATGGGCTTCAGAATTTACCATCCTGATGTAGTTTGAGTACCACACGAAATGAGTGTGTCAGAATTCTAGTCTTCACTACAATAGTGTTGGGTGGTAGATACTAAAAGGCGAATTCAGCTCTTTGTTGCTCTCTCACTCATCTCCTCTTGCCTTCCTTCTTGCACTATAGTACACTATTGCATGACAACTCATATTCTTTGTTCTTTATAAACTACCCTGCCTCAGGCACTGTCTGCCACCACATAGACTGACAGTAACTAGAGACTAAAGAGTAACTACAGAGAAATGAAACTCGATTCTGTTACAAATGCCTGGAAATGTGGCAGTGACTTTGGAATTGCACAGTGGGTAGAGGATGACACTGTTTTGAAATAAATGCTGGAAAGGCCCATACTATCAGGAATGAAGCATAAAGATAATGTGTTAAGGGCTCCGAGAAAAGAGTCTAGGATCAAGGCCATGCCTGAAAAATGGTCACGAAGCAGAATTGTCTGTAACCTAGGCCATTAGGGAAGGCTAATTTTAAATTGGTAAATTCAGATAATAGAAGACATTTGTAAGCAAATTATTGAAGAAGTGGCTTGGCTGCCTTTAATCACATACAATAAGATAAAAGAGGGCTGAAATTAAAGACCAAATTTATCATCAAATGAAAGCAGAGCAAAAAGATTTAGGAAATTTACAGCATGATCCCATAAAAGTGTGAAAGGACCTCTTAGGGGTACAAACCACAGGTACAGCCAAGCAGCTAGTTAACTGGAGAGGCTAGCATGGATAGAAGAGATCACTGGAATGATGGGAAAGTCCTGAGGTCGCCTTAGATGGCACCAGATCACAGGTCCAGGAGAAGCCTGATTAGTGAGATCGCAGAGAGGAGACCACAAGATCTTAGCATATATTCCCCCACACCATGTAGGAGAATGGCTGTGGATGCTTCAGAAGGAAGCCCTCAGGACCCCACAACTATAAAGCTACTGGTATGCAAATGCCAGCCTAGGAAAACTGCAGGCATTAGATTCCAGCTTCCAGATGGGGTTGATGCCTAGACTAAGCCCAACAAAGCTTTGAGACTGAATCCTGCCAGCCAGGGGCCTTCATCCTTAGGCCAGGAGACAGGATATGAAGTTGAAAAAGACTTCTCCTGCTTTAAGATTTAATAATGTTTTCCCTGTTGAGTTTTGGACTTATTTGGGAGCACAACACACCATTTTTCATGTGTTTCTACATCTTGGAAAGAGAATACTTGGTCATTTGTTTACTTTGATTGAAGCCTAGTGATGATCACACTAGGATCATATGGAGATATATCTTCATTAAGATAAATTATGCCTTGAACTCCACACCCCAGTATCTAATTTAGATGAGAATCTAGACTTAAGACCTGTGCTGTTGAGCTGTGGTATTTGCTGGGTTAGTTTTTTTGAACACATATTTGACTTACTTTAAATATGTTACGGGCTTGTCAGAACATATCCCACATAAGTAGCTTGCAAACTGGGATAAAGAGACTATATTTTACATTATGAGAAAAACATGAATTTTGGAAGCTTAAAGTGGACTGTTGGTTGTCACTTGAAAGATGTAGCCCATGGCAGCTCAGTCTCCAAGTGGGTTGCCTAGTAAGGGGAACAGGGGCTATCTCTGACATGAACTCAGTGGCTGGCTCTTTGATCATCTCCCCCTGGTAAGGTGGCCTTAGTAGGCCACAGAGAAAGAGGATCTAGACAATCCTGATGAGACCTGATAGGCTAGGTCAGATAGTAGGGGAGGAGGAAGTCCCCTATCAGTGGACTAGAGCAGGAGCATGGGAATTGAAGAGGGTGGGAGGGTGGGAACAGGAGAAGATGGGGTTGGGGCTACAGCTGGATACAAAGTGAATAAATTGTAAATAATAGTAATAATTTTTTGAACAAAATAAAATAAAGATTAAATTGTTTTTAAAAAGATAATAAATAATAAATTAAATATTATTAATAAACCCAAGACCCAATACTCCTGGGTATTCTATTAGAGTGGCACAAAAATGATTAAAATATATTGTTTTGTGCTTACGAGGAGGATACTGCTGGGATATGTGTATGCACATTTTTATTTATCATAAAAGAGTGTCAGATTCCCTCCTGACTGGAACCAGGCAGTTAGAAGCTCCTTTGACTTAGTGGGCTGGAGTTCAGCTGAGCCCCTGAATTCAGAATTCCTGAATTCTGACCCAGAGTAGCATATGCTCATGGTGTAACACACAGAGGACCCACAAAGGCCACATGCCTAAAGAAATCAGTTTTACAAACAACAAATGTCTACTGTAGCAAGACATAAAAATATTTTAAGAGAGAATATTTTAAACATAAAAAATCTGGGGCATTCTTAAAGATGCATCCTTTCTGAATTTTTATTTTTCTTGTCAATTAAAATGACTTTATTTCTTCACACAGTGGTATGTTTAAGAACAAGAATACATTGTGTATGGTCATTGAGCAAACCAAAAATGCTAGTGTCTGAAGGCCACACAGTATCAATTAGAATTTGCTAAGCTTCCATCAAACTGTCAGCATTTTGTTTCATAGTTCTTAAGTGGGTTTGTGGCATATTTTCTTTTGATAAAATTCTGATTACTTACTCATATAGTTCATTTTTCATTTCCCAACACTGCATTAGTAATTTTCACATCGGGAGCTCTATAACTGACTACCTTTCCATTCCTAGCCTGGAACTAAATGCCACCTCTTTTATAGACAGCATCATAGACATGATGTCATATGTTTGGATCTAAGGAACCAACAATTCCTGGAAATAAAATTATTTTTAGTGGAATGCTGTCTTAAATTATGTTCAAGGATAGAGATATCAGCAATGTCTAGATGCTCATTTCAGGTAATAATAGAAACAGGGTTCTTTGTTATTTGGAATCTCATATTGTATTTCACAGGTGGAAAGGACTACGGAGTCCTGAAATTTGATCTTTAAATGATTACAGTTGCAGGCACAGGGAAGCAAAGCCTAGCAACTGGTTCTTTGAACGTCGTTTTAGAAGGCAGACTAAGCATTCAGTCATTTACTTGAAGTGACTCAGACCCTAAGTCCTTTCTTGATCAGCTGTGCATATGTGCCTGAGTGTCTTCTCTGATGACAGTCACATTCCATTTGCTTAAAAGACCATTCTAAGGAACAGGGTAAATGTTCTCAGAGATGTTTGTTTGTTTGTTTGTTTTAAAAAAAGGTATAATTAGCACAGACTGGGAGTCATCTGCCTATAGTTCCAGAGTATCTGGAGAATGATGTAAGCAAGAGAGTCAAGACCAGCTGAAGGCAGTGTAACAAGACCCCTTCTCAAAAAGCAAAAGTTCTGTACTAAGCTAATCAAAACTGTATAGTTTGATAGCTGAGGGATAGCTCAGCTGTACAGTGCTTACCTGGTGTGCATAAGGTCTTGGGTTTAATCCTCAGCACATGAATACAAACAGACAAAAAAAAAAACTTAAATTGATGTGTGTATTAAAAACAAGTTCTGGGGGAGTGATTCAGTGGAACAGAAAAGATCCCAGAAATAAATTTCTGAATAAAAGTATGAGGGCTACTCTTGGCTGTCAACTTGACTATGTCTGGAGCTAACTAAATCGAAAGCAGCTGGGTACACCTGTGAGGAATTTTTTTTTTCTTAATTAAATCATTTGAAGTGGAAAGATCTGCCTTTTTTTTCATTTTTAATTTATTATTTATTATAATTTATTCACATTGTATCCCAGCCGTATCCCCCCCCCCCTTTCTCATCTCCTCCCATTCCTACCTTCCCTCCCTCTTCTCCCCTATGGCCCTCCCCTAGTCCACTGATAGGGGAGGTCCTCCTCTCCTGTTATCTGACCCTAGCCTATGTGGTCTCATCAGGACTGGCTGCATCATCTTCCTCTGTGGCCTGGTAAATCTGCACCTCCCCCCCACAAGGGGAGATGATCAAAGAGCCAGCCGCTGAGTTCATGTCAGAGACTGACCCTGTTCACCTTACTAGGGAACACACTGTGATCATCCTGAACGAGGTATCCCAGAAGCAGAAAGACACACAGGGTATATATTCACTTATAAGTGGATATTAGCCATATAATATAGGATAAACATACTAAAATCTATAGTCCTAAACAAGCTAAACAATAAGGAGGACCCTAAGGAAGATGCTTAATCCACATTCATAAGGGTAAACAATATAGACATCGGAAGTGGGAGAAGACAAGGAGCAGGACAGGAGCCTACCACAGAGGGCCTCTGAAAGAATCCACCCAGCAGGATATCAAAGCAGATGCTGAGACTCATAGCCAAATCTTGGGCAGAGCGCAGGGAATCTTATGGAAGAAGGGAGGGATAAAAGACCTGTAGGGGACAGAAGCTCCACAAAGAGACCAAAGAGCCAAAAAACCTAGGCCCAGGGGTCCCTGCAGAGATCAATGAAGGACCGTGAGTGAAGAGGACCTAGAGCCCCCTGCTCAGATGTAGCCCATAGGCAGCTCAGTCTCAATGGGAAAATCCACTTTTAATGCAGATCTTTTGAGGTAGGGAGATCCACCTTGAATCTGGAGCACACCTCCTTCCGGCAGCCTATGTAAAGGACATGTAAAAAAGATGCTTAGGCTACTTGCCTGGTTGCTCACTCTCTCCATTCCTTCATTGGTAGCAGAGACCAATTGCAGTTTCTGGCATGTACTGAAGACAAGCTGACTCATCCAGCCTCATGGACTGAATGACTTGCTGAATTCTTGGATCACCCATTAGTACACAGCCATTGTTGAACAACTGAACCATAGCCTATAAACGGTCTCATAAATTCTCCTTAAATACATACATACAAATATACACACATACATATTCATTCTCTGTTCTAGAGAGCCCTAATTAATACAATAAGATTAAATAATCTTCAACAAAGATGCCAAGAATACATAATAGGGAAATGACAGTCTCTTTCATAAACAGTGCTTTGAAAACTAGAAATCCATGTACATGAAAACTAAAATTGAATTCTTACCCGATATTGTTTGCAAAAATAAATTACAGATAAACTAAAGGTTTAAAAACAGGACATAAGGCCAGACAAGGTGAGGTTCACCTTTAACATCAGCATTTAGGATGTTGAGGCAGGAAGATCTCTATGAATTCAGTGCTGCCCTGCTTTATGTACTGAGTTCTAGGCCAGTCAAAAAATTAAAGAGTAGAACCTGACCGCAAAAACTCAGAGAGCAAAGAATAGCTAAAATGCTCCCAAAACAATAATATTTTGACAATAATATTTTTTCAGTGTGTCACTAAAACCACAGACAACAAAAGCAAAACGCAACAAATGGAACTGTGTCCATCTAAAAGTTTCTGCCCAACAAAGGAAATAAGCTACAGAACTAAACAATAAACAAAAAAATCCTGTGTGTAGAGCGTGTATTCAGTAGGGGCTAACAGGCAAGCAAGTCAACATGCAGCTAAAGAAAACAGACAGACAGACAGACAGAAGCCTTACAGGAAGGACCTAGGAAGTGATACCTAAGGAAGCTATACTTTATAGGAAGGACCTAAGGAGCTATTGCCTCAGACATCCATAGTTGTCCCACCACTACCTGCTGTCAGGGAAGTTCAGCTTAGGGTGGCTATTCTGAGCAGATCAAAAAGTAGTACGTTTTGTTGAACAAAGAAAGAAGATGGAACCCTGATCCACTGAATATAAATTGATGCCACTGAAGTAGGGAATTATGAATAGAATCATTATTTGACCTGGGTATATGTCCAAGTAGAGGGAGTTGCTTTCTCTCAGAGACATACCTACATTTGTGTTTGATTGGAACATTGCCTTTAGTAGCCAAGACACAGGAACAACTTGTGTCTACCAACGGACAGGTGAAAATGCAGTTGTGATGTATTCATGATTGAGTAAAAATAATCTTATTTTTGTTAAGGGGTAAAGACTCAAAGGCTGTTCATCACAACCACAGTCTGAATTGAGAGTCTGTTAAGGCAGTGACTGCCTAGAGAGTAACACTTCCCACAGAGCAACCTTAAATGCATTTACAGGGAGCTTTTAAAGGCAAAGAACGCAAAAACTCTATCCTGGTCGGCAGCTGCAGGGAAAAGTAGAACAAAACAAGTTTAAAAGAAGCCAAAAGCATGCTGTTAGCTGGGGCATTTTGAACCCAAGTTTCTAGAACAGGGTTGAGTACTTTCCCATGGGACTTTTCATGATTGGGTCAGAAAAAGGAGGTCACTTTCAGGTTAAACCAAAGATAGCTCCAGCTTAGATAAGATGGGGGAACCTTTGCCCTGTTACATTTTATTCAACTTTAATAAAGGAAGAAAATGATACCATTTGTTACATAGTTGGACCTGAAAGAGATCACTTTGAATGAAATATGCCACACCTCATTACCAGGATTCTCTAGAGCAGTGGTTCTCTGCCTTCCTGATGCTGTGACCCCTTAATATAGTTCCTCATTTTATGTTGACCCCAACCATAACATTATTTCTGTTACTACTTCATAACTATAATTTTCTATTGTGAATCATAATATAAATATTTGTTTTCTGATGGTCTTAGGTGGCCAACAGAAAGGGTTGTTCAACCCCCCTCAAAGGAGGCATGAACCACAGGTTGAGAACCACTGCTCTAGCATACTAAAACCATTACAATGGTTAAGTAGCAAATGGGGATTTATTAGACTGGCTTACATGGTCTGGGTAATCCAACAATGGCTTCAAGATGGAGAGAGTAAGAACCCAGTAGTGTCTGGATACCTTAGGCTAGACACATCAGAAGTCCCAGTGTGGTGCTGCAGACCTGAAGGATTTCTTAAGAACTACTAGTATTCAGTCCACATATGAAGTTGGTGAAGACTGGGTTTTGATGGGAGCAGAAGTGATAGCAACAACAGGTTGGATAACATAACAAACAAGAGGCAAAGCCAAGCAGTCAAAGGACAACAGCATTTCCCTTGAACCTTCTTAGGTCTGAAGAACCTTGTTCATGTCAATCCTTCCAGAGAGTGCCTTTTACACTCTTACATATGTCTTGTTTGATTCTGGATCCAGTCAGGTTGACGATGAAGATCAACCAACATCCATGCAGAGTACACAACTACTGTATGATATACTTAACATGTCTTAGTTTCTGTTGCTAATAATATCACACAGTCTGAGTAAGTTAATAAAAGAGATTCATTTTCACTCATAGCTGTGGTTTATAGTTGAGGACTATATCTGGACCACTTTGCTGGCAGATTCTCTGTCAGGCATAGGGCATTGTGAGATAATATGCATCATGTGTGCAAAAGATTTAGCCAGACTAACTTTGATAACATGTGATGGTGAGACAGCCCATTTACCATTTGATCCATTCATGCGGGCAGACTCTTCATCACCTCTTTAAAGTCCTACTTGGCCCTACCTCTTAATATGTAATAACTGGAATGTAATTTCAACACAAGATTTTGAGAAAACAACCTATATTCAAAATATAGAATGTTTCAAGTTCAAAGGGAGTAATAAAATAAGGGTATATGTAGTGGGCGGGCAATGGGGAAGATAGTTTAGGCCAGAGTACTATAAAAGCTTGCTCAAGTTGTTTTGAGGAATGTCTGGAAAGGCTGATGTTCTTCATCATGACTAACACTAATGACTTGTGTACGGTGTAGTTGTGACAGACAAGCTGTAGTGAAGGACTCTGGGAACTGTGGCTAGGGAGATAACATAGTCGTCAGAGTTCTCTCAAAGCAAATGTGCAGACATGAGTTTGGATTCCCAGCACCTACATAAAAGCCAGGTGCAGCAGTAAGCATCTGCAACTCCAGCAACTGGGGAGTAGAAACAGGCAGCTCACTAGAGCTCACTGGCCAGCCAGTATTGTTACATCAGGGAGCTCTGGGTACAGCTAGAAGCCCTGTCTCCAAAATAAGATTGAGCATACTGAGGAAGAAATTCAACTCAAACTCCAGCTTGTGTACATGTATAGCCACATGCACATGTGCCCATTGCATGAACATGCATACATGCACACATATGTACACATACACACAAACTCCGAGAGCAAGAACATGCTTTTGAGGATAATCTCAGTTAATTCCCATGGAAGAAGCAAAATCAAAATACAAACCAAAAGATGATGAACATGAATGAATAAAATATTGGGTTTTTTAAAAAGCCAAAGTGTTTGTCTTACGGAGGTAAAGGAAACATTCACAGAGATGGCAGTATTTCTCTGGCTCGGATCTTTATATCGTGGACAAGTAGAAGCTTAATTTTATATACCTGAGGTTCAAGAGACAACTTGTTTCACTTTGCTAAACAGCAAACTCTTGAATTCCAGTAATCCAGTCAATCCAATCAGGGTGAATTTCTTACCTTTGGTTAATTTTATACCAACTTATGGTAAAAACTGTCACCAAGGAGAGCTGGTGTTAGTTACCACTGAGAATGGACATAGCCATATGCATTTGGTTGCCATTTGTGGGTTGGAACCTGACAGTCATAGTTTGAGCTTCCTCTCAGGAAAACATATTTAGTACTTTTAAGTAAGTTTTTCAGGCTTTAAAATTAAGAAATTTGAGCTGAATTTTTAAAAGTGAGCAAGTAGATACTATTGCAGACTGAGTAAAAGTAATGAGTGGCAGCAGCAGCAATGTAGAGGCAGCAGTCTCTCTCCTTACCAAGCCTCCCCTTCTCCATATAAAGAGGGTGCTCCTAGACTACCGCAGGAGGACCAGTAGGTAGGGGACAGTTACCGCTGCCCAGGATGCTCCCTGTCTCTCCAGAGACTCTGTAGGGAAGGCGGGATCTTTAGAGGTGTTAATAAGAGATAGAATTTATTTATGCTAACAGGAGTTTAGCTCTAAAAAATTAAACAGAATTCTGACAATTCTACAGATTTCTAATACATCTTGAAGGCATAAACTACAAGTAGGGGATAAGATAACATTGGTCATGAAGGATTCAGATTCATGTTGGTTGCATGGAAGAAATATTTAAAGAAATTGGTTAACTTGAATGAAGAGCAAAGACTTTCTAAGAGTTATGGGGTGGATGAGTTTACTTGAAGTCTTCAGGTTGCGGTATTCTACTTTCATGAAAATCCAAACATGGCAGACCTGAATGTATGTACCAGTTCTAATCCCAGTTGTTTGGAGTCTGAGACAAGAGAAGTCCGCATTAAAAACAAGCCTGCACTATAACGCACTCAAGGCAACTTAATGGGACCTTGTCTTAAAATAAACCGTAAAAAGACAGCTGGAGGTGTAGCTCGCTGGTAAAATACCTGCCCCGCGTGCATGGGGTCCTTGCTGCAGTTATCTCTGGGGAGGACATAGGAAGTGAGTTTCAGATTTGGGCCTGGATAGGTTTTAATATATTCTAGGTGTAAGGTACTCATTTGTGTACATCAAGATTCTTTGAGATAGATAGAAGTAAAGCATGATCTAGATGTCCCATGGGTGTAAAATTTTGGAGGTGCTTCAAATTGCTTTGATTTTTCTAACCTCTTCCACATATTAGATTCCATAGGAATATGATGGGGCAAGGCAGGGACCATAGAGTGGTGACAGGTGACACTCTGAAAACCATCCCTTTTGTCTGTATCCTAGTACAAGCTTTCAATTTCTGCTTATATAATTTTATAAAAGGTTTTCATTTTTTCTTATTTTAGAAACTACACCCACTAAGCTTATTTAGAGGACATTAAAGCAGAAATCAATACTGAATAAAAAAAAACAGACATCTGTGGGCTTTCAGACTGCAAGCTATACACACTGATAATGTAGGGTATTTGCTGTATTCTGAAAGTGGCTTCCTAGTGTACGCAGATGCTTGGCATGGGAGAAGAGGGTGAAAACCCTCAGACCCAGCACAGCCTCTGTTAGGAGTCTGTTCTGCCTGTTGATACTTTCTGAAGTTAAGAAAGAGGTAGATGAGCTACGTGGTCATGAAGAAACTAAATTGCACATCAGTTCTTCCATGTCCTCCAGGAAATCAGCCTGGAGATGACCAGTCTGTGCTTGCATAAGCAGCCACTTTGCAAGCTCCTTGCTCTGTTTCTTTGGATTTGGCATTTATTTCTGTATTTTCCAGCTCTGGAGAAGGGAAACCATCAGATGCAGGGATGTAGGTGTGACAAAACAGTAATAAAAACAGTTTCAAAGACTATCAGTTGCTGAGGCTTTTTTTTTCCAGAGAGCAATTAACATTTAATCCAAGTAGCATCTTACGTGTCCTTAGGCGAAGTGCTCTTTAATCATCACTCATAGACTTTGCTACTAATGAAGAGAAATAACTTTTTCCTACAAATTATATAAAGATTTTTTTTTAAACAGGGAATTAAGGATAGGCTTAATGAAAATAGTGAAAACTAAAGAGGTTACAAATTGAAGAAATTATCTTAGCTCTTAAAAAGCCATTAGTATTTGAGTTGTCCTTTGTACTTGATGTTGGTAGAAGCTTCATGAAAACAGCTAATTCTAAGAAAGGAATTATCAGAGAAAATTTACTGGCCCATCTGCAAGAAACAACACTTATGAATTTGGACACTTAAGTACTTTCATCTCTTGTACTTAGTATGAATCCCATCTGGGGTTGTTATCAGGTGGTAAGTTAGGTAATGCAGTCTAGACTTGCTAGAAATTTGTTTCACACTATTGGGACAGCCTTGGGGAAGGAAGGTGAGCGTGCAGCTCAGAAATACAGAACTGATCTGAAAATGTGTTTATAGCATTTGTAGGCTAAGACAGATTTTTTTTAATGGCATAACCAAAGGTTTAAAAAATGTCCTTGACACATCCCTTCTTTTCATAAACTTTTTTTGTCCATTATAATGAAAGGCACATACCTGATGGGGCTGAATAATAATAACAGAGCAATGATCTAGGCTGGATTAAGGTCCACATTTACTAGTTTAATGACATTTTCATCCATAGCTATCTCTTGTATACTATTTTCTTGCTTCCACTGTGTTTTTCATAGAGTCATTTTCAGACATCCCATCTCATTTTTAATGTCTTGATCAGAAACTATGTTAGTTTCCTATGTAGTGATGACTTTGTGGTGTTATATAAAATTAATTTAAAAGGACTTTTTTATTTTCTTTAATGTTTTATTTTATTTTATTTTTATCAGTTACATTTTATTAACTCGGTATCCCAGCCGTGTCCCGATCCCTCATTCCCTCCCAGTCCCTCCCTCCCTCCCTCATCTCCACCGTGCCCCTTTCCAAGTCCACTGATAGGGGGGACCTCCTCCCCATTCATCTGATCCTGTTTTATCAGGTATCTTCAGGACTGGCTGCAAAGCCCTCCTCTGTGGCCTAACAGGACTGCTCCTCCCTTCGGGGGTGGGGAGACCAAAGAGCCAGTCATTGAGTTCCTGTTAGAAATAATCCTTGTTCCCCTCACTTTGGGAAACCAATTGGTCTTTTGTGATATTTTACCTTCTTTTTTCTACATACTCCTTTTTGGATGCTCCAATTATAAAATTTGTCAGTGAAGTATAATCCTTCAATATTGTTATTGTTAGTGCTAATTCATTCTAATTAATAAGACAAGAAACCACTGTTCTTTGGCCCAGAGGCCTGACCAATCTTAGTTTAGTGTCCAAGCCATAAATATGATCCTGACATGTTACATAAAAACAAGATGTGAGACTGACCATGCAGGTAGCTATAAATAAACCCTTAGAAAATCTTCATCTCCTTAATTTGCACTTGTATTTGTGTGCCTAGAGGATCCTTACCAATCAGAATAAGATCAAGTCACTAACCAAATGAGAAAGCACCTGAATCTAGGCATAGTAGTCCAATATCTCACTTTATCTTTAAGTTTATAATGGGTATAAAGTTCATTCTTCTCTTACTGCCCATAAGACATACTCATAAAATATACCAGTGTTTTATGCTCCTCTAAAATATTTCTCTGTCTCTGAAGAAACTCAGTCTCAGTCAGGCAGCTTATATTTGGTGCCCTGGTTAGGATTTGTCAACAGTTAAGGTCAAGTAGATATGGGGACAGAAGGAATAAGCCTTGGAGTGACAAGCCAGACCTTAGTGATTCATGGAATGCATAGAAATACTTAAAATAATGACATATTCTCAGAGGTTCTTGAATTAATAACCTCCAGGCATCTACTGTCAATATCTGTATCCCTGTTGTTTTCATGTTTATAAAAATTGTCATAATCTATGTATGTAAAATATGTCTAGAATATATTTTCTGCTAGATGGATGAATTTATTTTCTTACATATACCTTTTTTCCATTTATGCATTCAATGGTGTTCAGTGTTTACTCTTAGTAAACAAAAGCAATTGTTTTGCCTTCATCCGAAACTGTCTAGGTGACAAAGGAGAAATAAACAAGGTTTTCTAAAACGTAAAAATACCAGGCTGCTGGATGGAGGAGAAGTGACAGGGAGAAAGGATGAGAAGTGGTGTGATGATTTTAGTGGCAGGCCTTGGTATGACTGTGACATCTTGAAGTCTGAAAATGATGAAGGAAAGTGCAAGAGGCCCTAGGAGATGTCTGGCATATATAAGGGCAGCCAGGAAGCAGTTTCTCTGGTGCATTATATGTAGCCCAGAGTTCTTTAGGAGAAAACCAGTGATGTTGGGGTCACAAAGAGTAGCAATCAGCAATGTTCAGAGGTGCCTAGCCCATGTGAAGAGTTTGAGGTCAACAGTATTTCAAGAATCAGAGAGGCATTAGACTACTTTGAGCAATGACAGCGGGCTTTGTCTCATATCATTGTCTTTTGGGAAGAGTGTACATGGGTGCTAAAGAAGAGAACAAAGAGGCAACAAGGCAGCTTCTCTTGTAGTCTAGCTCGGAGATGGCTGTGCTTGCTTCAGAGTAGCAGAAGCAGTGAGAAAGCACAGGATTCTGAATTTATTGTGAATATGGAGGAATGGATTTGCTCACAGATTGAATGTAGGATATGGGAAAAGTAGAGTCTAAGAGAGAAATCTTTATTATCAAAATTTCTTTGTGTTGTAAAATGTTCTCTCTCTTGCTTTCTATATTTGATTTTTAATCTGACCCTGGAATCTAAAACTTACATATATTACCTTAGAATCTTTTGAGAACTATAAGATACTCTGTAGTAGACATACAGGAAAAGACTGAGAGTTGTGTTTAGCCACAGAGAACAAGTGACATACAAAAACAATGGACTTAATAGTCACTGACTGAATGTTCATTATGTAACCACACTGTGGCTGAGAGTCATGTCTACCAATGAATCCCTGACTATTAAAAATTCCCAGCAAAATTATACCATACAATATAATTTTTTCATAAATAAAATTAAGATGAATTTCATTGCTATTCAATATGGATGTTTTTAATGCTTGAGACCAGGATGAGTGCTGTTTTCTTATTCAGGAGTGCTTTTGGCTATAAATATTAAAAAAAAAAATGACCAAATGTTTAAATAGCATAAATGTTCTTACATCTCACTATAAAACAAATATAAGTGGGTGATTGCTGTCTGCTAAATACTACCATTGTGAATGTATATTCTTTCTTAATTTCTAATCTGTTTTTATGAACATAATAGCTTTTATTTTCATGCTTATATTGTGGTTTCAAAAAGGCTACCTTAGTTGCAAACATTGGGTTTATCACCTGTGATCAGAATAGCATAATGGTTTTACAAAAATGTCCTAACAGACTTACACATACATATCAGGGGCTAAGCATGTGGCAGAAATGGAAACTGAAGGCATGGCAGAGCTTACTGTGTTTGTTTTTAACTTTGTTTCTTCTCCTCAGGCTAATCACATGAATATTTTTAATTAAAAAATAAATAAAATGCAGCTCCATTTGTGAAAAGGAATAGGCTGTTCAGGAAGCAGTAATTTCTTTGCTAAATGTTACTCATCAGAATCAGATTCTTTAGTCAAGGTTGACCATCCAAATATTAGCTGGGTTTTGTTTTGTTGTTGTTGTTACTGTTTTGTGTGTGTGTGTGTGTGTGTTTGTTTGGTTGGGTTTTTTTTTTTTTTTTGCTTGTTTGTTTTTGTTTTTTTTTTATTCTGGTACATCAGACTTTAAACAAAATTCACTAATTAAAAAAAAAAAAAACCTAGAGGGAAGAGGTGGTAGAGATGACTTAGTTGATAGAATGTTAGCATAAAGACCTAAGTTTTTAATTCCTAGCTTCTACAAAAAAAAAAAAAAAAAAAAAAAAAAAAGCTGCACACACAAAGAAGGGAGGAAAAGAGGGAAAGGAAAAGAGGATGGAAGGGAGGGGGAGAGAGAGAAGAAACTGTAAGGAAAACAACAATTCAAGATATTGGTTGGTCTGGGCAAAGATTGTTGGGTGGTATGACTCCAAAAGCATAAAATTAACAAATATAGTTTTTTTGTAGTTGAAAAGTGTCTGCACAAAGAAAATAATTAGCAAATGTAAAGAAGCAACTTGCTGAATGAAAGAAAGTACTTACAAATGATTCAGTAGTAATATCCAGAATGTATATGGAGCTCAAACAGCAACAAAAAGAAAATTTTTAAAAACTAATTAGAAATTATGAGCAATAAGAATGGGTCTGGAGATGGGGCAACAGAACAAAGCAATGGGGGAGAGGATGGCAAATGAACTGAATGGACTTTTCTCAAAAGAATGTGCAAATGACCAAGTATGACAAATGTTTCATATTATATTAATTTGGGGTAAAAATAAAAAAATCATAGCAAACATACAATATCTTGTCCCAGTTAAAATAGCTCTTATCAAAAACACAAAAAAAAATCAGAAAATTTGGTAGTGATGCAGAGGAAGGTGGGAGACTCATGCTGCTGTTGGTGATGTCAACTATTACAGTCATTGTAGCCTGTGTGTGCAAGTTGCTCAAAGCCTGTGGACAGAATTACCATTTGATCATGCAATCCCACTCACTCCTGGATGAATAATTGAAATCAGTATGTGAGAGAGACATTTGCATTTATTTAACTGTTCATAATAGCCCAGATAAGGAATCTCCATCTAAGTGCTCATTAATGGATGGACAAATCAATAAAGAAAACTTATATTGTTATATTATATTTATATTATTTTATAACCATGTATGTGTCCATGCCTTACCTGGCCATAAAATGTGAATGGATATCTAGCATTTGTAGAAACATAAGTGGAGCTGGACACCATCATTGTTACATAAGTCAGGCATAGAGAAAAAAATCTACATGTTTTCTTGGTAGATATTAAAAACTGAATCCTACTGAAGTAGAAAACAGAATCATGGTTACCAAAGCCTGGAAAAGAGCTTGAGGAAGAGACTAAAAGATAGCTTCAGGAAAGAGGGGTAACTTCTCATGGTCTTCAATACCTTGGTAACATAACTCAGTTGACAATATTTCATTGAGTATTTGACAAGAGTAGAAAGGATCTTGACTGTTCTCAGTACAATGTCTGGGGTGATACTTATGCCAACTACTGTGATCTAGTCATACATATTGTGTGTATGTATTGTAATGTCACACTGTACCCTCAGAGTATGTGCAGTCAACATGAGTAACTTAAGAGTAAAATCCTTCTCAAGAAGAGTATGGTCTTTCGCCTTTTCTTCCATGTGGCATAGACGGATATCCACTGGAGCTGAGCTCCCTATGATCTGTTGCTCTCTGCATTGTGTCCATGTATAGTTTTCTGCAATGGTATCCAGAAACTGATGTAATTTGATTTCAATTAAAAAATAAACTAGAAAAAAAAAAGAATGGGCATAATTGCACTTCCTACTGGATTGTTGCTTATGTACCAGCTTTAGCTTAAAACTTATATTCCTTGGTTTATCCTAGAAAAATCAATGAGAATCATGTCTTCTAAGAAAGGAAGAAAGAAAATCATTTCTCAAAGATGAGGTCAATAGTTCGAAGCACAATCTTTTTACACCTCAAAGAGAAAACAGTGAGAAATGAAGAAAGGGGCTTCATGTGGAGTTGTCTTTCTTTAGTGAGAAAGGAGCATAGGCATTTGTGAGTCCAGATGCCTGGGTTTCCTTGTCTTGCAGTGAAGTAGTCCTTTTCTCTGGTCCTCCTTCACCCTTCCCTCTACTCTGTCATTTCTTCTGAGTAGATGATTCATACACAGTCTTGCCTCTGTGCTGTGCCCCTTATATTTTGATGAGCAAACTCACGTGATGTACTTGTGATAACTGCATTGTAGTGGAGCTGTGAATTAAATGGTTTCCTTCATTTCTCTTTCAGGTAAATTCCCTCAGTGGTATCTGCTTCTTCCCAGTAATAGAAACTAGCCCTGTCAACTACCATCACCTTCTCTCCTTGCATCCCTTTTATGTCTTACCAAAACACTGTCTTTCATACTGCCTTGCTACATGAATGCTTCAGTTCATGAAATACTGTTTCCCACCATGGCTTCTTGAGTCGATTTTTAAACTGCCTATATGTCACTTACATGAAATCATGTATCATTAAAGATAATCTTTTCAGAACTTTAATTTGGCCACCAGGGCACTTTGGAGACAAAAGTGATAACGTCTTAAAATAAATACGGTTTGAGATCTGTGTCTTCGGATTTCATGTAGCTTGGTCTTCTGATTCGGGGACACATGTAGCAATGTGCAATGCTGATGACTTAGTGATTGGCAATGCTCTAACTATACTCACATGTGGCCCTCTGAGGTAATGTGTAGCATGTTCTCTGTATGTTTTCTTCTTTCTGAAAATTGGAATATTTATCAATTAGTAATACTTTCAGTGGCAAATAAAGACTGTTGATAGTGCCTTCTTGCATATGGAAAGTTATGGTTCCTCTTTATGAGTCTGAATAGGAATTCTTAGGGTTGGGTCAGATCATTGGGTCGAAAATCAGGTGCTTTTTTGCTTCTTTTCTTTCTTTCTTTCTTTCTTTCTTTCTTTCTTTCTTTCTTTCTTTCTGTCTGTCTGTCTGTCTGTCTGTCTTCTCATTCTTCCTCAGGCCTAGCATGTTTTCCTTTTGCCTCTATACCTCCTACCCCACATCATATGATAACAGCTTTAGGAATCATGTCAAATGGGGGTAAAGGAGTAAGGCTATGGGGCTAGAGAGATGACTTGGTGCTTAACAGTGCATCATGCTCTTGAGAAAGACCCAATTCAATTCCAAACACAGGGATGGGTGCTTATAACTACCTCTGGCCTCTGCTGCACTCAGGTACATAACCACACACATATACCTAACTAAAATAGATCCTTTTTACAAAGAATTAGGTTATAGAAAAGGTGGCCTCTCCTCCAACGCCCAAATCTCCCATCAGAAAGCAAAGTCCCCCCAGAGCTCCCAGCAAGAATGTCTGCTTCTTCTGCCTTCTGTCTTCTCATCTCCGTAGTCTCACATGGCCCATCCCAGCTGCTACAGGGGCTAGCGAAGCTGCCATCCACAACGTGTCTATCTTCAGGGTGGCAGGGACAAAGAAGAGGAAACTGAGAATAGCTTTTGATTGACCAAACAGTAGTGTCTTTGGGACTTCCTCCTACAATATATACAGTGATTTCTAGAAAGAAAATGTTTGCAAAACAGATTCTGCTGTCACCTTGCTGGGATTCAAGTCAAAGTTTTCTTCGATGCCTTCTGACTTCAGGCTTTGCTGCCTTTGTTTCCTTAGGAGTAAAAAGGAATACTAATGTCACAAGTTCTGTCTGATTTGGGTGAATAAACTTCATTTGAGCATAAGGGCACTCGGTGATTGTCATCACCAAAGTCTAGTGCCACACTCAGATGCAGACGGATTGATTAGCTAGCAGGCTTCTTGCTTTAACAAAATAATACAAAGTGAATAAACTGTAATTAATAAAATTTAAAAACAACAACAAAAAAATAACTTGGAAATGCAACACTTGAAACTGATGTATACAAAGTCTTAATCTAACTAGAAAAATTTCTGAAAGGTACATATTCTTAGCATCAGTTGCCTCTTTTATTTGGATAGCCTTATAAGTGATGTGCTCTTATTTAGAATTGAAACACTGGAGGGCTTATTCTGAGTCTTCTCGTGTGGAAAAACCATGCTGAAAAGCATATTTTGTCTAGAATGTATCAAATCAGGAATTGGTAATTTTCAATATGTCTATGTAACAGTTCCAGATAAGTGATGTGGACAGAAACAGTAATGTTAGGGCTACGATAAAACAAATATCTATGCAGTGTTTTCAGTGATTAGAAAAAAAAAAATAGTGCAAGAGAGATGGTGGGATGGGGAAGACAAGGGCTATCAGAAACATAGAAGGCATTCCATAAACAACCAGTCATAAAATAAATATTGCGGCATGAGATAAGCATCAGAAAGCAGTTCCATGTTCTGCAAGCCCTATCTTGTTTCCCAGTAACCACTCTTCATAGTCTGAGAATTTACTGATCCTAAAAGAAAAATGATATAAATTCAGAACGGCTTCTAGAATGTCTGACAGGGGATGAGCAGGTGGGTTCAGCATGGAAAGACAACTTCTGGAGTTACAGAGGGTAGATGGCAGTGTTCAAGCCATGTACATATGAAGCCTAGGTCATGTGCAAGAGTCTCATGTGAACCAGAGGTTACAGTTCCTCTTACCCAGACCCTCTTGGGCATGAGCATCTCAGATGCATTTACTCTCTCCAGTACATGGATATTCCTTCAGAATCTCGAGTAAATCCTAATGAAAATTGTAGCTTAATTTCTTGTCTGAATAAATGAGTCAGATGTCATCCTGAAGTTTTAAGAACCAAAGTAATTTGTCAGCTTGGGATGAAGTCAGGTATTCGAAAACCTCTCATGTTATGTGTAGTAGCTTGCTAGGTTTGCTGCAAATACACCATTGTGAACTGTACTGACCACACTTCTCTGATTTTTGCCTTCAGAAAACCCGTTATGAAATTTATGTCAGCATTCTGAAAGAAGGAGGCAAGGAGCTCCTGAGCACCGAGGGAAACGAGGCAACGGGACTAAAGAAGTCACACTCGAGTCCCTCCCTGAACCCAGACACATCTCCCGTCACTGCCAAGGTCAAGCGCAACGTGTCAGAGAGAAAGGACCACCGACCTGAAACACCGGGCATTAAGCAAAAAGTCACTTAGAATCTGACTGTGGCCAGGAAGTACTGGTCATGGAGCAAAATAGGGTTTTTCAAGATCTTTCTGGTAATCGGTGAATATATTTAAAAAATAGTCTGTGACTAAAATGGTGCATTAGTAACTTTTTACATTGTATATTTTTGTTAGTTTCTGTACAGGTGTCTTTACTCTTGAGTTCCTTGCTTTGATGATTTGGGCAACTCTATAACTAATGCACCTTTTGTGAGGAGCAGAGGAGGACAGATCCTTTCTCCTTCAGCTTTCTCTTATTTGCACTTCTGCACAGTTATTTTATGTTTTCCGATCAACTGTTGTACTTTCTTTTTTTTTTAGGTTTAAGTTTTTAATCCATTGTGAAACACATAACTGGACAAGCATTGTGCTGTAGTAGATCCTAGACTTTACATGTGACATTCTGCCCAGTCACGGAGGTGACATTGAAGGCTCGTAAATACTCAAGTAAGAACGGCAGTGCTGGGAGTCAAGGTGTCCTGGAGTGGTGCTCTTCTGCATTCATCCTGGCACCTGCTGTTGGTGCAGGACACAGAGAAAAGGGAGCACGAAGATGACAGGACTGGAGACCTTAGGGAGGCACAGGAGTTTGCCTCAGGCCTGGGCTCCATTCCAGCCATGCTAGGGAAAACAGATGTGGAGTCGTCATGCCTGAAGGGAGGCTGAGGATGGATTGATACCGGGCTACTTTTGTTTTCTAAAGGCTGGTGACAGTAATCAGCTCTTCAGGAGCTGCAGCAGTCATGTGTATGGTCTTCTAGAGGAATGTTATCTCACTCCCATTGGGTCTAGACTAGGAATCAGAATCATCTCTGTCATTGATAGCCTTCCTTCCAGGAATAGATTCATTTTTATATGGATGTGCAAACATAGAACATGTCCTGGTTGAAAGAAAGCAATGTTGAAAATGGATCCCTCCCCACCCCCACTTTTTCTTTCCTATATCAAGACAAATAAAGGAGCAAACACAACTTCAGTTCTTCAACAAGGGTCAGTGACCCTTCAGACTGAATCTGAAGTCAGTCTGATCATAGTGACTGAAGATGGAGGAATCTGATGAGTTGTATGCAGTTTCTTAGCTTATTCTCATTTCCATCTCTGTGGCCATCTTACTATGTCACTGTTACGATTGCTCCTGAAATTATTTGCATGTTTTACCTTATTTTTCCATGTATCCAAAATGGTTTCACCTTACAGTCAAAACAGTCCCTTTAAAATTTAAGGTAATATGTAGAATATTGTCTGTAGAGGAAGAGAAATGACTCAAACTCTCTGGTTTCCAACCTTGAGACTGTATTCTCTACAATTACTGTCTTCCCAACAGCATATCTTCAAAACTAACAGGGTAACATTTGACTAGTCCTTATCCTCCTTAAACATGTTCTCTGTTTCTGCTTGGTTAGTTGGAGGTACTATGACCAGAGAATCAGCTGCTCTTGCATGAATAGCATGATTCCAGTAAGTTAGAGAAAGCCTGTTCAAAAATTCTGGTAGTTCATAGAGACATATCATTAGGATATGCTAACATTTAGTTACAGGATTATGTATTAGCCTGTACCTTTCACCTCTTTACATGCCCATCTTGCTTGTGTCCAGAAACAGTAACTCCTCTTCAAGACTGTAGCTGCTTGCTTCGTGGTATTTTGCCACACTATTGAAAAAGTTCCTTAAACGTCTATTGAAAAAGTTCCTTAAACTTCTATCTCGTTTAGGTAAAGGCAATGACTTAATTTATATTTCAGAACCATGATGCAAATATGGTAGTTAACATTGTGGTTCCATATATCTGATCTATTTCATAGCTTCTTACTGAACCCAATATTTCCAGAGCAACTTGCCTTTCTTCTAGAAGGTGAAGTATCACTGTCTGCTTTTTGCCTGTGTATATGTAATCCCTGACGGGAAAGGTACCAAGACTTTTGAGTCTTGAGCATCATCTTTGAGCATCAGTAGCTGAAGAACACTTAATATGTTGAAATGTGTTTGTCTACAGTGTCTGTCTATATGTATAGGATGTTTGTGTGTACTTACCTAGAGTATCTAATATACATTGAATGGTACCTTACTGCAGAGTTTCTGAGGTGGACAATAGTCTGGGAATAGGCTTAGCATCAGCTCAGCCACTGTTCCTATTGTAGGACTCACTAGTGTTGGCTCCAGGACTTCTGGGCATACTTATAGATAATCAGATGAAGAAGGCACTTTTGAAGTGTGGACTATGTCTGCATCATTATCTAGAAAAATAGCTGTAGCATTCTTTTGTGAGTCAGAATCCCAGCCTGCCCTAGTGTGATGCTGTCCCCCTGTGGGGGACAGGCTAAAAATGTGTCTTCCCTGAGGCCTCTGGAAGGATGCTGCACTCTTTCATCTAATGGGACTCTGAGAGTCTGGTCCATAGCTAACTCCCACATCCCCCACAGTATTGAGTCATAAGAAATGGAAGGTGGTCCTTTGTGCAGCTACTCTAAGCCTGTTGCCCAGTGCATGGTGCAGGGAGCTCTCCCCCTCCTCTTCCTTCTCCTCCTTGTCCTTTTCCCTCCTCCCTCCTCTTCCTCTTCCTTTTCATGGTACTTCATCCTATCCCACCTATACCTGCTTTTACCCTACCTCAGTGCCCTGGAGCCTTAGAGTTCCTCTCTATATGATAAAGCATTATCTACTTCACATTAATACCCTAAATTATGATTTTTACTATTGAAAATATCAGCAAGTCATCAAAAGACTTTGATGATAGTCTTGTTGCAAAACTGACCATAGAAGTACCCCTTGTATAAAATCTGTTTGTAGTTTAGGGTTCACCCCTACCTCACATGCTGGCTGCTAAAAAATGTTTACCAGTAAACTAATTTAAACACTAAAATCTAGTTACTTCCACTCAGAATTCTTATTCAGATTTCTTATCCCTGGCATTTCTGAGATGTACTTTCAAAATATATTTATCATTTATCTAACTCTTAGCAATGTCTAATTAAGCCAACTATTACTTATATACATTTAAATTACTCCTAGTGAAAGCAGCATGTGGGGAGTCCTCTGGTAGAAATAGTCTGCAGGTTATATGTAGTGTTTAAAAATTGCTCTTAGCTAACTAAGATGGAGTCATTTTCCCATGCAGTGATCTTGTGATGTGTATAAGGCAGTCTGTGCTCCTCCATTCATTTCCTTCATCCTGAAGATGAGGACTGTGTTCCAGGCAAATGTAATGTGAAGGAATTGGTTCTGGAAGAGGAACACCAGGCCGGTTTTTCAAGGTCCAGCTAGGTTTGTGTTATAATCTAATTGGAAAATTGAGCACAGGAAGTTACACTGGTTTTCCCTTGCCTTCTTCCCCTTTATCATATAAAGAGCAGGGCTGAAGGGTCATGCTCTGAAATAAGGGAGGACTATCCTGAGATATGCATCATCTGACTTTTTGATTAGAAATCAGTTTTCCATTGTCTTCCTATATGATTAATTCATTGCCATTTATTTCTAGTAGTCATCAGTTAAGCCTCACTTGACATGAAGTTTCTTAGTTTTGAACATCTACATTTTTGTGGTTTAGTTTTTATGGATACAAGATTTTATCAGGTCAGCAGCCACCTTCCTGGTTTTAGTAGAGTATGACACCTTTGTAGTTCAGATGACAGCGTGTTTTCACTTGTAAAGCTCGCATTAGAGCTGAAGCATAAGCATAGCATCAGTTAAACATAGACTCTAGTTCAAGAATAATAATTCAATTTGGGGTCGAAGGCATATCTGCTTGTCTGAGAACATCTGTGTCACTCAGACAGAAGCAGAAGAGAAACTTTGCAGGCAGAAGACATACATTGCTTCCGGGTCTCTCACCCTTGTTCACCCAGGACAAGCTGCTGGTAAACCCTGAGATTAGCAGGGCTCCTTACCCACTTTCGACATATGCCATCATCATACCATCCAGAGGACTCTAGCAAACCACGTAAAATAATTCTCATATATTACAGAGGTACTTTGTCGCTGCATCTCCTTTCAGGCTCCTTTTCCATCCTTCAAACTTAAGGGACTGACATCCGAGGTCATTCTCATTCTGTATCTCCAGTGGGCATCTTAGAGCAGTTGGCTCATTGCATGTGGAGAGAATGTCAATAAATACTTGAATCTGCATGGCAGTTTGCTGACTTGTATGCAAGAGCAAGGAATGCAGCAAGTTATTTGTACATACAGTATGTTTCCTGAGGTCTTGAGGGTGCATCCTTTGTAATTTATATGTATATCTGTTGTATTAAAGTATTTGGAGAAATACTTGTATAGATAGTGTGTCACATGTCAAAGGAAATGCTTTTGTCACTTGCCAATGTTGTATTTGTGGGTATTTATAGTTGTATGTATGTATGTGCATCAATGTGTAGGTTGTGTATCAGTATATGGTATATGTATGTTGAAATTACTTTTGTCTTTAAAAACCAGTATAATATGAACAGAAAGTTTAAAACCCTCATAGGAATGATTATATAGTGCAGCTGTTCAGAGTTCCTATAGTGGTATCGTTTTATTAAACTTAAATTCAAATGATATTTTGATTACATTTTTTAATAAGACTTTACAATAGAAATTCCATCTTTAAGCTTTGAATTACCAGGGCAAAAATGACTTTGAACTAAACTTGTGAATCTATTGAAGTGTACAGTGTGCAATACAATGAGAAGTCATTATAATTTGGGAACTACAGAAGAAGTTGGCCGGGAAAGCCAGCCTGTGCAGTCTTAGCAACTTTAGTATTAAGAGCACTTAAACATAAAGTTGAGCTGATAACTTAGGGCTTATTACAAAGTGTGATGCTTTCAAGCTCACGTTCTTTATTGTTGTAATTAGTCCAGAAAAATACATAGCTTTCAGAAGAACTAAGTAAGTACCCAGTGTATCTTTTATGTGCTGGTGTATACTTTAGAGTAGATCACTCTCCTGGTGCCACACCCTTACCCTCTTTGTTATAAAGGAATATTACAGATACTGATGTCTATCAGGGCATCCCAAGATCGGGTACTGTATTCCAGGTTCACAATTGCACAAATTAACAGCTAGTGCCGCTGGTAAAAAAAGACTTTGGGAACAGGTTAAACTTTATTTAATATTTTTATACTTTGGTCTCTTTTTCCTGACTCTCCCCAAAGAAGAGCCACTGGCCTTAGTTGTTTGACATTATTGCTTATATTATAGAGTGTAAATAGTAATTAAAAGTTTTATTAACCAGCATGTTTGGTATATTTAAAGCAGCGACTGGGTGTGTGGTTGGGTGCAGTGTCTGTTTGAACACACTGCCTCATGTCTTCATGTCTAAGTCGGAGAATTGGAATTGTGAGGCCTGAGACCCAGCTTCAGCTCCAGGCTGTGGTCCCACATTGCCAGTTACACCTGAGTTTTGTTTCCTTATTTATTCTTTAGTCTCAGACTATTTTTACAAATATATTTCCCAATTCGTTCTTTATGTGTGGTGGACTGGTTGTGTGGCTAATCAGCAGAGCTTCTGCAAGAATATTTCCTTCTAAGAATTATCTATGATTTGCAGAAAACAGCCATTTGATTCAGAAATTGAGTAGTAGATATAAGGTATATTTTAGGTCATAGTTACTTGAAAAGTTTGGATTTTAATATAAAGCCATGGAAGTTGTAAAGCCAAGTAACCATTTGACATGGATGATAATATTCATTCTAGAGAGTACATATGCACATTGAATTTTTATGTCATTAAGATACTTTTTTAAGCTTTAGAAATAAGTAATTAGACCAAATTGAAGTGGAGGGGTGAGCTGGCTGTATTCCACTTGGGGTAGTCACGTATGTGTTAAATCTTCTAAGAGATCCAAAACCAGTTAACTGTCACCTTAAATGTTTAATGAGAAAATTGATATGCATAGGGCCTCATCTGTGTACACATACTTACACACACACACACACACACACAGAGAGAGAGAGAGAGAGAGAGAGAGAGAGAGAGAGAGAGAGAGAGAAGGGGGGAGAGAGAGTTGAAAACTATACAAATGTCTGACCTTAAGACACTGAGGGCCAGAATATTCTGAAGAGGCGATGCATGGAAGCGGTAGAAACTGTATCACAGATGTATTCCAAGAACCAGGGAAGAACGATGGTGTGCTCGTTTCTGACTCTAAGAGGCATCACATTTTTTACAGAGAAATGGGGGTGGGGACACTTGCCATGTCCTTCCTGGTGGACACCAACTTGAAGTCATTGTACTCAGTGACTCTCCAGCAACCCCCATAGCACACTGCAGACCATTCCTTTCAGGGGGAGTGTGAATGGAGAATGCATATTACCTTCTGAACTCCAGGTGTAGAACGCCTGCCCTGGCTGCCCAGCTGTAGGTGAAAGAGCTTGCACTGGAGTATGCTGAATGGGCGAGCACTTATCCTTAGGCCAGGATCTTTGGGATGAATATAGACAGGAACCCAATATAATGCACTTTTGTAGGGGGAGTTCAGCTCTCACTAGCAGTAGCATGAAAAAAGCACCTTGACTTCAATTCCTGAAAGCACTGGTGAATGGGGAGAACTTTGGAGTTTCACTTGGTGTTTCCCCCACAATCTACATGAGTCTTTGGACACACCTACAAGTCCCAACCACAGGATCAATGAAGGATCACACAGCAGGTCTGAGGCTCACTGCTCTGAGCCCTTAGCCCAGGGCAGTGGAGAGCAGGGTGATGATCCCTCTCTGTAGCTTCTCCTTGGCCTTCCACTTGGGCTTCTGCTCAGCAGCAGGTATATGCTGGGTTCCAGTTTCATTAGGAATCCAGCAGTCCCAGTGGCTTGACCCTGCTTAGGCAAGATATCAGCCCTGAGAGTGACTCACTCATGGAGGAAGACACATCAGGGTCACGGGATCCTCAGTTTGAAGCTAAGACCACATTGTGTCTCTTCTAGAAACAAATGGACCCATTGACTTCTGTTCAGTCAGATGATATCTTTCCTTTTGCTCCCGGCTTTCCAGAAATGGACAGTGTTTCATTCTGTGGGAAGGGTCAAGAGATATAAAATTGCTCACAACAGTGCTCTGTTCACATGAGGGTTGTTGAGCAAAGGCCGACATGCCTCCCTGCATTCTCTTCTACCTCAAGTTTTTGGAATTCACACCTGGAACAGAAAATTACACAAGAACCCATGTTGTCAGCTTTGATTACTATGGGATGCACTTAAGGGTGGCAGTTTGTATCTTTTAAGATAAACAGGAGCGGGGTTCTTGCAGACTATTAGCTGATTTATATTTACCGAGGCTCCAACTGATTGGCGATTCATAACATTCCTTTACCTTCAAAGTTTTCTCCACCAGTCCTTTTGCGTCACCACAGTCCCGGCAAATAGTGAAAGTAATTAGTGACAAAATAGCCTCCCCCCTTTCAGTGGCCAAACTGTCAGCTTTAGCAGACGTGGGAAAGCTAGTGGTATCACATTATATACAGAAAACCTGTTCCTTATCACCCACCAGACTCAAGAAATGCCATCTCCAAATTGTGGCGTTCAAGGTGGTAGTCATTTGAATGGAACAGTAATCTATGTGGATATTGTTAAAGTGTTTAAAGAATATTTTGAAAATTAAGTTTACATTTTACAATTGCTTTATTTTTATTGAAATAATTGTATATAAATATTACCCTATTTCACTGTCATTAAAGTAAACCTAGACCTTGTAGACAAGTGGGTCAGCTGATATATACATAGAAGCTGTGATATATATATATATAATACATTTCTCTATTGTATAAATGGTCATGAATAGAACTGTCCCTGTGTTTTTATAAGTTGAAGGGTATTTTGTTGTTTTTATGACAACAAAATTTATTGCATTTGAAATGGTTTTTATGTAACAGAAATCATGCAAACAGTGAAGGATTCTATTATGGTATATGTAAATGTGCAAACTTTAGAAAGAAATAAACACAACAAAGTTCGGTCATCTTGGAAGAATGTTTTATTTGCTAACCTATTCAAGTTAAATAATACTTTAATAGTAAACAGCGCTGCACCTTGTGCCCTTCCATAAAAAGGCCTGGTTTGCTGGGTCAGACACATGTTCCGTAAGCATAAGGACTTTTAAGTTTGGATCCTAGCACTCGGGTAAAATGCTGGATGTGGCCGTGCATGTGCCACCCACTGCTCAGGTGGGCCGAGACAAGGTTGCTCAGAGGTGCTGGCTGCCAGCCTACACCTGGGTTCAGTGAGAGACCATCGAAGGAAAGAGGTAGAGAAATCAAGCAGAATATTTGACATCTTTGTGTGGACAAAAGCACGTGTATCACCACATATACACACACACACAGCTGGGCATGTTAGCATACATCTGTAAGCCCAGCACCGAGCAGGCAGAGATAGATAGATCTGCAGAGTTCACTGACTGGCCAAATCGGTGAGCTTTTGGGTTCGGTGGGAGAGCCTTTTCAAAAAATAAGGTGCAAAGCAATTGAGAAAGAAACACGTGTAGACCTTTGACTTCCACATGCATTTCTGTAGGCGCATGAGCGTGCACACACACGCACACACACACACACACACAGCAAATAACTATGAAATGATAACAGTAGGAGACATACACCATGGAAGACCTCCACGATGAAAAGACTTGACCTCTGGAGTTGAACGAGGTGGTGCCCACTCAGATGGTTGGACTAATTAGCTTCCGAGAATGGCTGAAGAGTGCGTCAGCACAAAGATCTCAGTGGATATGCTAGAGACCCAGCAGCCTGTTGTCTGAATGGGAAGCTTAGAGCAAAGGAGAAAGAAATAGCTTCTTGAAGCAAATTCAAGAAACGTTTGCCTTCCCAGTGAAATCTTAGCAAAGCAAGTGTACCATAGTGTACTCTATCCTAAAATGCAGATGCTCAACTCCATAGCATTGCTGTACTGTGGCTAGCATGTACCTTTTCTCCCTAAGAAAGCCTAGGGTGAAAATTGAGGTCTATTGTCTTAGTAGGGTTTCCATTGCTGTGAAGAGACACCATGACCATGGCAACTCTATATTATACAGGAAAACATTCAATTGAGACTGGCTTACAGTTTCAGAGGTTTAGTCCATAATCATCATGATGGAAAAGATGGCAGCATCAGGCAGACATGGTGCTGGGGGTACCTGAGAGCTCTGCATCTTGATCTGAAGGCAGCAAAAGGGGGCTGTGTTGCACACAGGGCAGAGTTGAGCATAGGAGACCTCAAAGCCTGCCCCCAGAGTACATGCTTCCTCCAACAAAGCTACACCTACTCCAACAAGGCCACACTTCCTAATAGTGCCCACTCCCTAAGGGTTCAAACACTCGAGTCTATGGGAGCCTAACCTATTCAAGCCAACACATCTATTGGTTTAGAAAATGAGATTCCACCTTAACTTCTGAGTATTGGAAACAATGTCACAGTAGGATGTTTGCATCCTGTTAAACAAACAAAAGCACCTTGGAGAGGTCAAAGCTTCTATGTTATGCAGCTCTAGAACTAAAACTCCCTGGAATAAAGAGAGGCTGAGCTTCTGCATCCCCCAGCTTCTGTTTCAAGTCCTTATTTAAAGTGAGAAGCTCAGACAAGAGTGACACATTGCATGGCTGCCTGTCCTCCTGTGGCAGTTGTGTGTGTATTATATTCTCTGTGTTACACAGCTAATAACATGAGAACCACAGGGACTACAAAGATCATTTTAAGAACATTCCTAGGAGGAGACTAAAACTCAGGTCTAATTAAGATACTGTAAGGCGCAGGTAGAATTTCTGTTACATCCCTAAATTAATTCTCCGAAGCGGTTTTGGAAGAGACATCCAGAGGGACAGGTGAATCACTCTCAAATCATATGGAAAATTTTTGTCAACCAAGAACAAAACCTGGTATAAGAACAAAGAAAACAGCATTTATTTGGGACAGAAATCCAGAAAAACACAATCAAGCAACCTTGAAATTTTGCTGCAAGATGGTGGCTGTGTTTGGAGTTTTAAACCACAGGGATTTGGAAGTTTGGACCCATGCTGACAAAAGTTAAGCCATTTTGTTACCTAAAGGATTAGGGGTGGTTTTGAAAGACCTGGGGTCTCACAGCTCAAGAGTTCAAGATCACCCCCTTCCCAGAAACTCCCCCAGACCACGACTCCTTGCAAAAGCAAGAGGTTTATTAACCATTGCGCAATGGGAGCACCCCTGCTGGTCAGCAAAGAGTGGCACCGGGAGACAAAGGCCTTTAGGTTTTTAAAAGAAAAATTGCGGGAGATTTGAAGTTGCAGTTTTGGCAACTTAGGATTGGATGAGGAAGCTATAAAGTAAGATAATTGGTTAGTCTTAGGTGCTCAAGCTTGGCCAGTCCTGCCAAGTGTGGATGCAGCTGCAATTTAAGGTGGGGGTGGTTAGCTCATCCTTGAAGATTAGGGGCTGTGGACTTTTGGCTGCAGGTCAAAAGCTACTCAGAAGAAGTCTGGGTTCGTTGCTAAGAAATGCTATCTCAAAGACAAGGGTCTGGTCCTTTTTTTTGCTGAGTGAAGGTCATTGCTTGCTTTTTTTTTTTTTATCTGTCCTCACAGATAGGGTCACATTCCTCCATTCTCTGGAAAGGTACTAAGAGGCTTTAGCTTAACCTGAACCTAAAACTCAAAGCTATAGGCTTTAGAAGACGTACAGGTTACAAAGTTAGTCTAACCCTTTCAGTTTCCTTCTCTACGAAGTGTGGGGAGGGAGGGCAGAGGTTAACTATAGTGAAGGCCAGCTTACATGTGGGTGAGAGCATGTCTATAGCCCAGTTCAAAGGTGTACCTGACCAACTTCCCCGTCTGGCTAACATGGCTTCCCAAATATTAGTTCCTTGCTCTAATGCTACTCCATTTTGATTTTCTTCCTTGACAGTGATAAGCAAGGAGAAATATTAAAGAAAATGTCTAAAGGTATATGTCTGGGGGATGGCTCAGCCAGTGAAGCATTTGCTTCACAGACAGGAAGAGCTGAGCTCAGAATGTGGTTTGAAATGTAGGGGTTTGAATGAGGAACACCCCTATTAGCTAGGCACTAGGGAACTTGGCCCTCAGTTTGTGGTACTGTTTTAGGAGGCTCAGGAGGTGTAACTATTGGAGGAAGCACATCAGTGTGGACAGGCTTTGAGAGTGTGTAACCTCACTCTGTTTCTTTGTTCCCTCTGCTTTGTGCAGCCCTTCGGGTTAAGGTGTGCACTCTGAGCTTGCTGCTCCTGCTACTATGCCTGAGCTTCCTGTCATGGCTCCCAACTATGATGGACTCTTATTCCTATAGACCCCTAAGCCAAAATAAACTTATGGTGGCTATTGGTTATGGTGATTTATCCCAACCATCAGCAAGTAACTAATAAAGCATGGAAATATGTGTGTATCTGTGGTCCCAGCATTACAAAGACAGAACACAGCAGGATCCCTGCAGCTCGACTGGTAGCTTATGTAAAACTGATTAGTGTGTTCCAGGCCAATAAAAGACAACATACCAGGGCAGTTGACAGTGTTCTTGAAGGTAGTCACCCATCCTCCATGTGCTCCCACACACGTGTGCTCATAGGGAAGTAAGATGTACACATACTGATGCAGGCACACATAAAGGGTTAGTTTTCTATACTGTAGGCCAGTAAACTTAAATTTCACTCTGTGCATATCTTTAGGCAGAAAGCAAGCAATAATTATTGGAAGTCAGAATGGGCTCTGAAGAAGAAATTATATTAGACTCCAGTTTCTGTTCTGTAAGGCCAGTAGACTAGACATATGCAGTAAATGGAACATCAGGGCTTCGAGGGCATTAACATGCTCTTTAATGCAGTACACTGCAGCGACGTGAGTACAATCCACACTCAGCGTTGTTGGGTGTGGAGCCACGTCAACCGCACTAATTAAAGGATCAGCAATAGCTCGGAGATGCATCTCCAAGTGTCCCGCCACAAAGCTTGCCTGTGGCCCCATCTGTTCAACATTTTAATTAATAACTTGGCAGAAGCTACAGAGACAAGTTTATGAAAAATGGGTATGTCATGAAGCTGAAACAGAATGATTATACTAAAGGACAGAATCAGGCTTCAAAAAGATCTCATCAGGCAAAGAAATGGGGCAGATTAACAATGTCACATGGAATTGCCAGGTGTGACTTACTCTTTATTTCAAAACAATGAACCCTGGGCAAGCTAGGACTTTGAGTTCCTTAGAGTAGTAACTATACAGGACAGAAAGTCTCTCATTTCCAGCTGCAGAAAACTCAAGCCTAATGATGCTGCCACCAAAAACTTGTGGGTCTCATTTATGAGTTGGGTTTCCAAAGCAGAGGGGTGAGTCTCTGTGTCACAAATGTCCTTGTGACACCAGCAAGGATAAATGGAGTCATTTGTCTACAAACTGGCACGTTCACATGGCAGAATGTGCAAAAGCGGTAGCTAGCTGTCAAGGGCTGTGAGCCATGATATGAGAACAAGAGAAAGATGGTCAGTCCATGACAGGATGAGAGGCTGATATAAGTGTTGAAATAAGGTGGGAGCCATCAGGTCACTCCAACCAGAGAAGCTGAAAGGCTAATTGCAGGTGTTCAAATCTGTCTCCACTCCTTCTAGTACAATCCCTAAACCTCTGCAGCAGACCACCTCCAGCAGCCCCTGCTCGTCTCTGCTGCCTTCTGCAGGAAGTCACATAAAATTCCCCTACAAACTTCCTTCCCCCCACTTTTTGCTGTACCATAGCCTCCAAATCCATAGCCATTTCCTGGGAACCCTCAGGCCAATTAGGCCAGCAAAGCGTTAGACTAACTACAGAACTGCAGATCTTCAGCTCTCCCTTCATTCCTCCAAGTTCAGTCCCCAAGTGTCATCTCCAGGCATGTAGCAGACCATCTGCTTCAGTTTCTATTCACTCCCAGTCCCCATTCCCAGGGGACTAAGCAGGTCCTGATGGAACACCCTGCTTTCGTTCCACCTTGTACCTCCTTAATGTCCTCTCCTATCCCATCCTCATTCCTAAGTGTCAGCTCCCCCAAACCCAGAAATATGTGTTACCTGAAATCTCCAGTGTACACATCTATCAGGATCCAACGAGAATTGCCTACCAGGCACCACACAGCCACCACACTCACCTAAGAACCACAGAGGGCAACAAAACCAAGGAATAAAAACATCCACCCAATGAAAACAAGACTAATTTTCATCACCTAGAATTACAGTCTTCCCAAACCCAGATTCCGTGCATAAAAAGCACAATATCCGGAACACCATTTTTCCACTAGTGCCTAGTTACCCTACCATAGCAGGCCCTGAAAAGTGTGACATAGCTGAAGCACAAGAGAAAGATCTTAAAATAGCCTTTATAAATATGATAGAGGTCTTTACAGAGGAAATGCATAAATCCTTTAAAGAAATCAATGAAAACACAAACAGTGAAAGGAAATAAATAAAACCGTTCCAGACCTGAAAGTGGAAAAAGAATCAATAAAGAAAACACATACTGAGGGAAATCTGTATTATGAAAGATTCAGTAACTCTAACAGAAACCTCAGCAGCAACAGAATACACGAGACAAAAAGTGAATCCCATGCATTGAAGACAAGCTAGAAAAAAATGGATATCTCAATCAAATAAAAATGTTAAATCTAAAACTGTCCTGGCACAAAACATCCAGGAAATCTGGGACACTATAAAAAGACCAAATCTAAGAATAATATGACTAGTGACAGGAGAATAAGCCCAGGTCAGAGGCACAAAATCACAGAAGAAAATCATCCTAACCTAAAGAAGGAGATGCCTCTAAAGGTACATGAATACAGACACCAAACAGACTGGGACAGAAAATAAAGTCCCCCCTGGCACAAAATAAAACAGTAAATATACAGAACAAAGATACCTACAAGGGAAAAAGACCAAGTAACATATAAAGTCAGACCTATTAGAATAAAACCTGCCTTTTCAGTGGAGAAACTAAAAGTCAGAAGGGCCTGGACAGATGTTCTGTGGACTCTAAGACACCACATATGGAAACTTAGATTACTATATATAGCACAACTTTCAATTACAATAGATGGAGACTTTCCATGATAAAACCAAATTTATCAATATCTTCAAAATCAGCTTTCCAGAAATCACTAGAAGGAAACTTCAACCTAAAGGTTAACCATACTCTAAGCCAATAAGAACTGAGTAATTCCAGATCAGCATATCAAAACGGAAGAAACACATACACACAAAGGCACATGTACCCACATCTACACATACTCACCACAAACACAAAATAACAGGAATCAACAAACATTGCTCATTGATATCTCTCAAAATCAGAAGTCTTATTTCCACAATAAAAAGATATAAGTAAACAGTATGGATACAAAAAAAGGTCCATCCTTCTGTTCCATCCAAAAACCATACCTTAAACTTCAAAGATAGGCATCACTTTGGATAGAAAGGATGAAAAAATACTTTTTAAAAAATGGACCTAAACAACAAGATGGTGTATGGTCATTTTGATATCTACCAAATAGAATTCAAACCAAAACTAATCAGAAAAGAAAGGGAAGGACACTACATACTCATCAAAGGAAAAATACAACAAAAGGACATTGAAATTTTCAGCATGTACACAACTAAATACGTGGGCAACTATATTGACCATCACATGCCGATAGTGGGAGACTTCAGTACCCGACTCTCCCACTCTTGCCAATAGACAGATCATCCACACAAAAACTAGAAGGAGAGATGGGGGAGCTAACGGTTTACAAACTAAATGGACTTAAAAGATATTTACAGTACATTTCACCCAAACACAAAAGAATATATCTTTTTCTTAGCACCTCATGGAACTTTCTTCAAAATTGACCACAGACTTGGTTGGACACAATGCAAGTGTCAACAGATACAAGATATTTCATATAACTCCCTACACGCTACCTGATCACCATGGATTAAAGCTGGATATCAACAACAGAAACAATAGAAAGCTTACAAACTCAAGGAAACTGAGCAACTCTCTACTAATGAAAAATGGGTCAGGGTAGATATTAGGAAAGAAATTAAAAACTTTCTAAATTTGAGTTAAAATGAATACATACCCACACTTATGAAACACAATGAAAGTGATTCTAAGAGGCAAGCTCATAGTACTAGGTACATGCATAAAAGTATTGCAGAGCTTTCCTTTCCCTGCTGCGTCCGCAGCCATGAGTATGCTCAGGCTACAGAAGAGGCTTGCCTCTAGTGTCCTCCGTCCGCTGTGGCAAAAAGAAGGTCTGGTTGGACCCCAATGAGACCAACGAAATCGCCAATGCCAGCTCCCGTCAGCAAATCAGGAAGCTGATCAAAGATGGGCTGATCATCCGGAAGCCTGTAACGGTCCATTCCCGGGCTCGATGCCGGAAGAACACTTTGGCCCGGCGGAAGGGCAGGCATATGGGCATAGGGAAGCGGAAGGGTACGGCCAACGCTCGGATGCCCGAGAAGGTGACCGAGAAGGCGACCTGGATGAGGAGGATGAGGATCCTGCGCCGGCTTCTCAGGAGATATCGTGAATCTAAGAAGATTGACCGCCATATGTATCATAGCCTGTACCTGAAGGTCAAAGGGAATGTGTTCAAAAACAAGCGGATTCTCATGGAGCACATCCACAAGCTGAAGGCAGACAAGGCCTGCAAGAAGCTCCTGGCTGACCAGGCTGAGGCTCGCAGGTCTAAGACCAAGGAAGCACGGAAGCGTCGGGAGGAGCGCCTCCAGGCCAAAAAGGAGGAGATCATCAAGACTGTCCACGGAGGAAGAGACCAAGAAATGAAGCTTCCCTCGTGTCTGTACATAGTGGCTTAGCTGTGGCCTCTCGTGGATCAGTCATTAAAATGAAACAAACAAAAAAAAAGTATTGCAGAGATCTCATACGAGTAACTTCACAGCACATCTAAAATCTCTAGAACAAAGAGAAAAAAATCACACCCAAAAGAAGCAGAGAGCAAGAAATAGTCAAACTCAGAGTTGAAAGACATAAAATAGAAACAAGCATGTAAAAACACTACACAAAATTAAGAGTTGGTTCTCTAAGAAAATCAATTATTTTTTCATATGTAATTTTTTATTAATTAATTCAATTTACATCGATTTACATCATTGGCCCCTCCCTCTTCTCCTCCCAGTCCCACATCCCTCCTGCATCCTCTCTCCTATTCCTCATAACAGAGGAGCCCCGTACCCAGGCACCTCAGCTCATCTATTCACATATGGCCAGAGTTCGTCTTTCTCTCCAGTGGCCTGGTAGGGAAGTCCCATCAGGGGGAAGTAATCAAAACCCTCTTTGGAAATCAGTCTGGCACTTTCTTCAAAAACTGGGAATAGCCATACCTCAAGACCCAGCTACACCACTTTTGGGCATACACACGAAAGATGTTCCCCCATACAACAAGGACATTTGCTCAACCATGTTCATAGCAGCTGTATTCATACTAGCCAGAAACTGCAAACAACCTAGATGGCCCTTAACTGAAAAATGGATAAAGAAACTGTGGTACATTTACACAATGAAATACTACTCCACTATTAAAAACAAGGAAATCATGAAAGTTGCGGGCAAATGGATAGGACTAGAAAAGATCATCCTGAATGAAGTAACACAGACCCAGAAAGACACACATGGTATATACTCACTAATAAGCCGATTTTAGTCATAAAGTACAGGATAGACATACTACAATGCACAGGCCCCAAGAAGATAAGTCTGATGGGCATCTTAGGCTTCATGTTGGCCCACTAGTTAGGGAGGTGAGGGCTATCTCTGACATGGACTAAGTTGCCTTCTTTTTGAAGAAAATCAATTGTTGATAAACTCTTATCCAAATTAACTAAAGGGCAGAGAAAGAATATCCAAATTAACAAAATTAGAAATAAGGGGCCATAACAGCAGACACCTAGGAAATCCAGAGAATCATCAGGACAGACTTTAAAAACCTTTATGCCACCAAATTGGAAAAAATCTAAGAGAACTGATAATTTTCTCAATACATACCACTTAACAATGTTAAATCAAGCTCAGATTAACAACTTAAATAGCTCTATAACTCCCAATGAAATAGATGTAGTAATTAAAATGTTCCCAACCAAAAAAAAAAAAAAAAAAAAAAAAATCCCAGGGCTAGATGGTTTTAGCACAGAATTCTACCAGACATTCAAAGAAGTCATGCCAATATTCCTCAAATTATTTCACAAAATAGAAACAGAAGGCACACTCTCTACTAATGCCGGGTTTATTTTATTAGTATTTCATCTAAAAACATAAATGCAAAAATTATCAATAGAATATTTGCAGACAGAACCCAAGAACACATCAAAATGATGATTCACCTTGATCAGGTAGGCTTCATCTCAGAGATGCAGGGATGGTTCAACACATGTAAATCAATAATTTTAATCCATCATAAAAACAGAGTGATAAAAACCACATGATCATCTCATTAGATGCAGCAGGGGCCTTTGAAAAAAAAAAAAAAACAATCCAACACCCCTTCACAATAATAGTCCTACAGAAATTAGGGATACAGGGACATACCTAAAACACAATAAAGGCAATATACAGCAAACCTATAGCCAACAAAAACTTAAATGGAGAGAAATTCAAAGCAGTTCCACTAACATCAGGAGCAAGATAAGGATGTATACTCTCTTCTCCATATCTATTTAATATAGTGCTTTAGCTAGAACAATAAGACAACTGAAGATTAATGGATACATATTGGAAAAGTCAAAGTATCCTTATTTGCAGAGGATATGCTAGTATACATCAGTGATTTCAAAAATTCCTACCAGAAACTTCTATAGCTGATAAACAGTTTCAGCAATGTGGCTGAATACAGGATCAACTTAGAAAAAAATCAGTAGCCCTCATACACACAAATGACAAATGGAGTGGGAAAGAAATCAGAAAAACAAAACATTTCACAATAGCCTCAAATAATATAAAATATCTTGGGGTAACTCTAACCAAGCAAGTAAAATACTTGTGTAACAAAAACTACAAGTCACTGAAGAAACTGAAGACAATATCAGAAGATGGAAAGATCTCCCATACTCAGGGTTCTGTTGAATTAACATAATAAAAATTGCCATCTTACCAGAAACAATTTATAGAATCAATGCATTCCCCAATAAAGTTCCAACACAGGTCTTCACAGACTCTAAAAGGAAAAATTTCAGTTTTATATGGGAATACAAACAATTCAGGGTAACTAAAATAATACTTAATATTAAAAGAACTCCTGAGGTATCACCATCCCTCATCTCAAATTATACTACGGAGCAATATTAATAAAAACAATGGTATTGGCACAGAAATAAACACATTGGTCAATGGAGTCAAACTGAAGGCCCAGACATAAATCTGGACATTTATGGACACTTAATTTTTTAAATAAATAAATGAAAAATATACAATGGAAAAAGGACAACATCTTGCTCATCAAATTACATGGCTGCATGTAAAAGAATCCAATTCGGTCCTTACTTATCACCCTGTACAAAACTCAGCTTCAAATGGATCAAACCATAACATAAAACCAGATATGCTGAATCTGACACAAGAGATAGTGGGGAATAACGTTGAATACATTGGCACAGGAAAAGACCTTCCAAACAGAGCACCATTAACAAAGGCACTAAGATCAACAGTTAACAATTGGGACTTCATAAAACTGAAAAGGGCGCTGTCATTAGAACAAAGCATCAATGGAATGGGAAAAGAGTTTTTTTTTTTTTTAACAACTACCCATCCAATAGAAGTTTAATAACCAAAGTGTATAAAGAATTAAAAAAAAAAAACCCACAGATATCAAGAAAACAAATAGTCCAATTTGAAATTGGGGTACATATCCAAACCACAAGTGGCTGAGAAACAAAGAAATATTTAACATCCTTAGCCATCAGGGAAATACAAATCAAAACTACTTTGAGATTTCATAATATCCCAGTCAGAATGGCTAATATCAATAAAGCAAGTGTCAGCAAGGGGAAAACTCCACCGTTGTTGGGGGGGTGTAAACTTGTACAGCCACTATGGAAGTCAATGCTGCAGTTCCTCAGGAAGATGAGAATTGATTCACCTCAAGATCCAGCTATACCACTTTCAGTATATCCCCTATAGACACTTCAACCTAAGACACTTGCTCAACCATGTTCATTGCTGCCTTGTTCATAATAGCTAGACAATGGAAACAAGCTAGATATTCCTCAACATCAGAATAGATGAAGACAATGTGGCACATTTACACAGTGAGGTATTACTTGGAAAATTAAAATAAAGAAGGAAATCATGAAACTTGCAGGCAAATGGATAGAACTACTTAAAAGTCATCCTGAGTGAGGTATGTTGTGGGGTGTCCACCAAAAACTACACAGACATGGGCTTAAGCCAATAGAAAATCGATAGCCAGTGACTGTGCCCGGTGCTAGAGATCCCAGTGTAGCCCAGAGCCTTTCTCAGAGTGAGCTTTTAAGACAAATACTATGTTCTTAGTTAACAAAAAGAGAACTACATTGGTTAAAAAGCCAAGTTAGTACATTTAGAGACTTTCCCCAAACTATGAACTTAGATAAATTTTTTTTTTTTTTTTTTTTTTTTTTAGCAGGTGGTTCTGAATTTTATGCTGGAATGATTCTTCCATCATGGAGTCAGTTGTACTAAGGTCTAGAGCCCTGTTACATGGTACCTCTGACCCAAAAAGACCAATATGGTATGTCACTTTTATGTGGCTATTAGCTATTAATCCAACCATAACTAAGGTACAATCTGTAAAATAACAGAATAGAGTATAGAATAAGGGAGGGAGATAGATTCTCTAGGAAAGGGAAATAGAATAGATAATTATGAGGATGGGGCAATAGAAGAGGAAGACCAAGTGGAGAAGAGGAGGGATGATGAGGACAAGGGAGGGAATACAGGGAGAGACAGCTAAAATTAAGGGCCTTTGGATGGGCAGTATGAAAACCTAACACAGTAGAAGCTTCCTAAAATATACATGCATGAAGGTAACCTAAATGAAATGACCAAAATAATGGAGGAGACAGGGCACCAACTGACCATTGTCTCCAAATGAAGCTTCCAGTCTCAGATTGGGTTGTATCAAATTGAGATGTTGGCCATAGTGGTTCTATGATAATCCCCAAACAACCAAATCTGTTGCCAACAGCTCCTTAAACAGAAGGCAAGACCTCATTGCTAAAGACCATACCTATATAACCCATCAAACACAGTGAAGCCAAGCCAGTGCCACCATAGAGCCTCTACCCCTACATGCTAGCATCTTTGGTACAGGAAGAAACTCTGCAGGCTCCCAAAGGAGAAATGTAAACTCTAACTCAGCCTGAAGCCTTTTGATCGACAACGGCATCCTAACTGGAAGGTATGTTGATGCAACCGTGGCACAAAACTTGTGGAGTAACCAACCAATATCTGATTTGATTTAAGGCCCACTCCATGAGATGGAACCCATCCATGACACTGCTTGGGTGACCAAGAATTTGGGGGTACAAAGCCCATAAACCCGAATACAGTGGTTCTAAAAAAAGAACATAGCAATAAAATGATTCCTAACAACATCAGTCATTATCAGAGAAGTTTCCTTGTGCAGGGAGGGGATTCCTTGTGCAGGAGAAGAGAACAAATACAGAGACCCACAGCCAGACATTATGCAGAAAGTGTGATACCTAGGAACAGCTAACCATCAATGAGATGCTTCCATCAAATTCCTCCCTTCAAGGCTTTGGGAACCCCCGTGGAAGAAGAGGAAGACAGACAAAAGATTGTTAAGAGTCACATGGGATGGAGAATACCAAGGAAACAAAGTCCTCTAAATGCACATGGTAGATGCTCGCATGGTAGGTGACTGAGGCAGCATGCATAGGGCCTGCACAGGTCTGCGCCAGGTCCTCTGCATATACATTAGGGCTTCCGGTTTAGCACTTTTAATTTTATTTTTTATGGGATTTCTGAGTGTGCAAATGATGCGCCTCTGATTCTTGTGCCTTCTCTCTCCTTCTGTTTGTTTGTTTCATCCAAGTCCAACATGTTAGTTTTTGTTTTGTCTTATAACATTTTATTTTATTGTTATCCCTTCAAAGCCTGTTTGTTTTTTAATGAAAGGCAGAAAGGGGGTAGATCTGGATGGGTGACAAGATGGGGGAACTTGGAGAGGTTGAGGGAGGAGAAACTCTAGTCAGGATATATTATGTGAGACAAAAATATCTATTTTCAATAAAACTAACAAAAGAAGAAATTATATTGGTTTAATGAAATGGAAATAGTACATTCTTTTCTAGGGTCCATGGTCCTATCATTCATCATTTCTGTATGATTTATTATGAAAAAGCATTGTTGAAATGCATCTTGTTAGGGAAGGAAATAGAAACAGTCATATACTTAGTGAAGGACTGGGGAGTGAGACAGAAAGAAGGAGAAATTTTCCAACATGGTAGGCCAACATGCAGATGAGTCATGGGATCACTGAACAAAGATGATGGACAAGAGAGCTTGTACATGCTGAGCATGTATGATGCCTGGCAACACCATGAACATGGCATAGCATAGATTCTGGTTACATGGCCTCTACTCTTCAGATATTCTGCAGCTCGGTCCCTTCTCTTTTGTTTGTTTCACTGGTTGGGTGCTTTTTAGTGTTGTCCACTACTACTTTTCAGTAGTAAGTCCATTTGTATGAATAGGACTGTAAAGGCTGAGGAGGTGGCTTAATGGGTAAAATGCCCACCAGGCATATGTGAGGATCTGAGTTCAGAGCCCCAGGATCCACATAATCTGGATGTGTCTGCACTCTTGGGCAAGAAAAGAAGCAGAGATGAGATAAACTCCAAAAGGCCCGAGGCAGGCTAGCCCAGGGATCGTAGTGAAAAAGAGACTGTTGAACACAGTGGAAGGGAGAAATGGCTACCCTCTGTTTGAATGAGACTGGCTCCCATAGGCTCATATGCTTAAATGCTTGGTCCTCTCTTGGTAAACCCTTTGAGAAAGAATAGGAGGTGGGGCTTTGTTGGAGGAGGTGTGTCACTGAGAGCACACTTTGTGGTTTCAAATCCAATGCCTTTGGATCCCTTTCCCCTAGCTGGGTTGCCTGGTCTGACCTCAGGGGGAGAGCATATCCTTAGTCCTGCTGTGACTTGAGGTGCCAGGGTGTGTTGGTACCCCTTAGGGACCACCCCTTCACTGAGAAAAGAGAGGGGAATGGGGGAAGGAGGCATAAAGGCAGGATTGGGAGGAGAGGAGTGAGGGGGATTAGGCTGTAAAGTGATTTAAATAAATAAAAATTTAAAAAACTACTACATCCCTAGAAAATCAGAAGCCAATGGCATTCCCAGTTAGCTTTCCCTCTCTTCCTAGTGTTTGTTGCCTAAACATGTTAGCCCTGAGCTACTTCTCCAGTGCCATGCCTGCCTGCCATGGTCATGGACTAACTCTTTGAAGTTGTAAGCAAACACCCAATAAACTTTCTTTTATTAATTGCTTTGGTCATGGTGCCTTTTCAGAGCAATAGAAAAGTAAGACATCTCTGCATACAAGCTGCCCTGGGAGCACAATCAAACTCTCTCTCTCTCTCTCTCTCTCTGTCTGCCCATCTGTCTCTCTCTCGAACATGCACACACGCACGCATGCACAAACACCCACACACACATGCATGATAGAGGACTAGAGAAATGGCATGCACTTTTTTCACGTGGGAGGAGCTGACAGAGAAACAGTCCCTTCACTGTACACTGGAAACACAAAGCTTTTTAACTCCTGGCCTCTCCCCAGAAATTCTGATAGAATCGCTCCCTCTGGAGGGATCCTAAGGTGTGGAGAATTTTAGCTCCCTCCTGTATGATTCCATAGTACAGCTGGGCTTTAAAAACACATTCACTGGAAGACGCAACGTCCTCTGATTACACTTCCCGGAAGGGTGTGGGGGAAAAGCGGGCTCTCGGGCCCCCGAACCTGGGAGTTCGCAGTGTGCGCTGTAGTAAGATCACAGGTTCACAGGCACCAATGCTGTCTTGTCCTGTGCTATCCCCGAAGCAGAAGCAGCCCCAGTCCCTAAGGACTCATTAGAAATGCAATGCAGATTCTAATTCTGAATCAGGGATCCTGGAGGTGGGACCAGCCACCTACGCTTCTCACCTTGGGGTTAGCACTGATGCACTGTATGATCAGCACAAGGCTGCAGAGAGACCCTGCGTGTATGAAGAGCCACTGTATTCCCTGCCGCTGAACTGGGTATTTTACTGCACGCTGTCACTTGCCAAAGGTCTCAGGGATGAAGGGAAGGCTAAACCATGAGCACTGTGTGATGAACTGCAAGCCAGGCAGTGCTCCTGAGAGATAAAGGTGACCAGACATAAGTGAAGGAGAGGCCGCCAGGCCCACACCAGCAATTCCTGTCCCTACCCCTCAGCCCTGGCCAGAAACTCTACCTCCTCAAAGCCCTCCCTGCCAATCCACGCATATCCGCGCTCTACGGATCCACCTACCATCCTCTGCTGGGCAGCCTTCCCTCACTTAGTCCAGTTGCTACTCTGCTAAGTACACAGTGAAAAGAGCCTACCACACTGCCAAATTTCCCAAATTTCTCTACATCCAGGCCCAAATGGTACTTTTTTTAAATTTTTTTACATTAATTACATTTTATTTGTTTTGTATCTCAGCTGTAGCCCCCTCCCTCAATCCCTCCTAATCCCACCCTCCCTCCCTCATCTCCTCCTATGCCCCTCTCCAAGTCCACTGATAGGGGAGGTCCTCCTTCCCTTCCATCTGACCCTAGCTTATCAGGTCCCATCAGAACTGGCTGCAATGTCCTCCTTTGTGGCCTGTCAAGGCTGCTCCTCCCTCAGGGGTGGGGGTGGTCAAGACATGACTAAGTTCATGTCAGAGACAGTCTGTGTTCCCCTTACTAGGGAACCCACTTGGACACTGAGCTGCCATGGGCTACATCTGAGCAGAGGTTCTAGGTTATATCCATGAATGGACCCTGGCTGGAGTTATCAGTCTCAGAAAAGACCCCTGTGCCCAATATTTTGGTTCTGTTGCTCTCCTTGTGGAGTTCCTGTACCCTCCAGGTCTTACTAACTCCCCTTTCTTTCATATGATTCCCTGCACTCTGCTCAAAGTTTGGTTATGAGTCTCAGCATCTGCTTTGATACACTGCTAAGTAGAGTCTTTCAGAGGCCCTCTGTGGTCAGCTCCTGTCCTGTCCTGTTTCTTGTTTTCTCCTTCTTCCAATGTCCATCCCATTTGCCTTTCTGAGTGAGGATGGATCATCTTACCCATGGTCCTCCTTCTTGTTTATAATTGTAGCCAATGTGTAACCATGATGGGCTGGTTGTCCCTTTCCTTTAAAGAATGATGGTATTGAGAATCTGCTCAGGTGCCTACTGGTTATTCTTTCCTCTTTCAGAAAATTCTACCCAAGATATATATATTTTTAATTCTTTATGTATTCTAGATATTAAAACTATACCAGATATGTGATTTGTAATTTAAAAAAAAAAGATAAATAAAAATTCTCAGGGCTGGAGAGGTGGCTCCAGTCAGAGATGGTTGAGTGCTTTCTCCTCTTCACAGCTGCCAGTAACTTCAGCTCCAGGGAATCTGATGCCCTCTTCTGACTCCAGGGGTTCTATACTTGTGTGGTGCACATGCGCGTGTCACACATGCAACACACTAAAACTTTAAGCAACAAAATAATTCAATAAAGGTAAAATTTCTCCCATTTTTGAAAAGAAAAGGTTATCTGTTTACTTTCTGGATGATTATTCAGGGTTTTGTTTTGTTTTTAGCTCTTTATTATTGTTTTATTGCAATAGCTTTATATTATTTCTCTATCTTTGCACTTGTCTCTCTAAATTTTTCTTACACTTTCCATTATTTTTATTTATGTGTAAGAGCATGTTCCTGTAAATGCATATGTGCACTGCATGCAAGGAGTGCCCAAACAGACGAGAAGAGAGCAGTGGTTCCCCCCAAACTGGAGTTACAAATGGCTGTGAGCCACCCAAGGGGGATGCTGGAAGCTGAGTCTGGGTTGTCTGCTGGCAAACCCACAGCTGAGCCATCTTTGCAGAACTCCTCATAATTGCCTTAGTCTTTAAACATATATTAAATAAACTAGTGCCCACCAATATGTCTTTGTCATTTTTTTCTAGTTGTCCTTTGTTGGACGAGTGTTCAAGAGAAGATTTTATATATATTTTTTTATATAAATAAATATAAATATATATATAAATAAATATATTTTTTATATATAAGATTTTATATATCTTATGTTATACATCACATGCTATATAATGGAGTACCTACACTTTTATTTTTCAATTTTAATTTTTTTCTTCACAATTTATTCATTATATATCCTGATTGAAGCCCCCTCCCTAAACTCCCATCCTCCTTCCCTCTTCCCCTCATCCCCTTCCCCTAGTCCACTGAAATTGGGGAGTTCTCTGCTATTGCCATCTGCCTATAGCTTGTTAAGTCTCACCAGGACTGCCTGCATCCTCTTCCTCCGTGGCCTGGTAAGGCCACATCATCAGGATGATCAAAGAGCAGTCAGCTGAGTTCATGATAGAGGCAGCCCCTGATTCCCTCGCTCAGAGAACAACATGGAGACTGAGCAGCCAAAAGGCCTCATCTCAGCAGGGGGTCTAGGTCCTCTCCATGCATGGTCCTCCAGTGGTGCATCAGTCTCTGCAGGACCCCCCGGGCTCAGATCTTTTAGCTTTGTTTGTCTCCTTGTGGGGCTCCTGTCCCCTCCATGTCCCTCTATTCCCACCCCTCTCTTTTTCTGTAAGACTCCTTGAACTCTGCCCAAAGTTTGACCCTGAGTCTCAGCATCCTTCAAACCCCTGGTGGGTGGATCCTTTCAGAGGACCCTCTATAGTAGGCTCCCATCCTGTTTCCTCTCTTCCACCTCTTCTGGTGTCTCTCCTGTTTGCCATTCTGAGTGAGATTTAAGCATCCTCCCTGGTGTCTTCCTTAGTGTTTAGCTTCTTTAGGTCGGTAGATTGCTATCCTATATTATACAGATAATATCCACTTATAAGTGAGTGTATCAGAGGAGGGCTTTGCAGCCAGTCCTGAAGATACCTGATAAAACAGGATCAGATGAATGGGGAGGAGGTCCCCCCTAACAGTGGACTTGGAAAGGGGCACGGTGGAGATGAGGGAGGGAGGGAGGGACTGGGAGGGAATGAGGGATCGGGACACGGCTGGGATACAGAGTTAATAAAATGTAACTGATAAAAAAATAATAATAAAATTAAAAAAAATGAAAAAAAAATAAGTGAGTGTATACCATGCCTGTGTTTCTTTTTCTGGGTTACCTCGCTCAGGATGATCTCTTCTAGTTCCATCCATTTGCCTGCAAATTTCATGATTGCAGTAGTTTTTAAGAACTGAGTAGTATTATATTGTGTAGATGTACCACAATTTCTGCATCCATTTTTCCATTGAGGGGCATCTAGGTTGTTTCCAGATTCTGGCTATTACAAATAAAGCTGCTATGAACACAGTTGAGCAAATGTCCTTTTTGAATGGTGGGGCATCTTTTGGGTATATATGCGCAGAAGTAGTATAGCTGGATCTTGAGGTAGTGCTATTCCCAATTTTTCGAGAAAGCACCAGATTGATTTTCAAAGTGTTTGTACAAGTTTACATTCCCACCAGCAATGGAGGAGTGTTCTCCTTTCTCCACATCCTCTCCAGCATGTGCTGTCACTTGAGGTTTTGATCTTAGCTATTCTGATGGAATCTCAGAGTTGTTTTGATTTGCATTTCCCTGATGACTAGGGATGTTGAGCAGTTCTTTAAGTGTTTCTCTGCCATTTGATACTCCTTTGTTGAGAATTCTCTGCTTAGCTCTGTATCCCATTTTTTTAAATTGGATTACTTGGTTTGTTGGCATTTAATTCTTGACTTCTTTATAAATTTTGGATATTAGCCCTCTTTTGAGTATAGGGTTGGTGAAGATCTTTCCAAGTCTATAGGCTGCCATTTTGTTCAGTTGACAGTGTCCTTTGCTTTACAGAAGATTTTCAGTTTCAAGAGGTCCCATTTATTAATTATAGATCTTAGAGCCTGAGCTGTTGGTGTTCTGTTCAGGAAATTGTCTCCTGTGTCAAAGAGTTTGAGGCTCTTCTCCATTTTTTCTTCCAGCAGATTTAGTGTGTCTGGTTTTATGTTGAGGTCTTTGATCCACTTGAACTTTAATTTTGTGCAGGGTGATAGATATGGGACTATTTGCATTTTTCTATATGTGGACTTCCAGTTAAATAAGCACCCTTTGTTGCAGATTCTATCTTTTTTCCATTGTATGGTTTTGGCATCTTTTTAAAAAATCAGGCGTCCATTGATGTGTGGTTTTTTTTCTGGATCTTCTATTCAGTTCCATTGATCTATCATTCTGTTTCTGTGTCAGCACCATGTAGTTTTTATTACTGTTGCTCTATAGGACAGCTTGATATCAGGCATGGAAATACCTCCAGAAGATATTTTGTTGTAGAGGATTGTTTTAGCTAGTCTGGGTTTCTTGTAATTCTATATGAAGTTGAGGATTTTTCTTTCAAGTTCTGTTAAGAATTGTGTTGGTAATTTGATTGGAATTGCATTGAATCTGTAATTCAATTTTTCTTTGAATCTGTAATTCAAATTTGCCTTTGGTAAAATGGCCAATTTTTACTATATTAATCCTACTGAGCCATGAGCATGGAAGATCTTTCCATCTTCTGATACCTTCTTCTATATCTTTCTTCAGAGACTTGAACTTTTTTTTATACAAGTCTTTCACATGCTTGGTTAGAGTCACACCAAGATAGTTTATGTTTTTTTGGTGTGGCTATTGTGAAGGGTGTTGTTTCTCTAATTTCTTTCTCATCCCATTTGTCTTTTGTATATAGGAGGACTACTGACTTTTTTGAGTTAATTTTGTATCCAGCCACTTTGCAGAAGGTATTTATCAGCGATAGGAGTTCCTGGTGGAATTTTTGGGGCCACTTACATATACTATCATATCTGCAAATAGTGCTATTTTGACTACTTCCTTTCCACTTTGAGTCCCCTTGATCTTCTTTAATTATCTTATTGCTCTAGCAAGGACTTCACATACTATGTTGAAGAGATATGGAGAGAGTGGACCTTGTCCCTGATTTCAGTGGGATTGCTTTAAGTTTCTCTCCATTTAGTTTGATGTTGACTATAGGCTTGTTATATATTGCCTTTACTCTATTTAGGTAAGTACCTTGTATCCCTGATCTCTTTTGGACTTTAAATATGAATGATGTTGGATTTTATCAAATGCTTTTTCAGCATCTAAGGAAATGATCATGTGGTTTTTTCCTTTCAGTTTGTCTATACAGTGGATCACATTGATGGATTACTGTATATACTGATACACCCCTGCATACTTGGGATGAAGCCTACTTGGTTATAGTGGATATCTTTGATGTGTTCTTGGATTTGGTTTGTGAGTATTCTATTGAGTATTTTTGCATCAATGTTCAGAAGACAGATGGGCCTGAAATTCTCTTTCTTTGTTGGGTCTTTGTGAGGTTTAGGTATGAAGGTGACTGTGACTTCAAAGAATGAGTTTGTACCTGCCCTTTTAAACCATTTCTATACCTTTGAAATTTGAATACTACTTTGAATATAAAAAGTCTTTACTCACATTTTCTTGAATTTTAAAAAAGGTATCTTTGCTTTTGTTTGGATTTGTATGTTTCTCTTGAGGAGCCACGTGCTGAATTCATTTCCTCTCTGGTATCATAGCAAGGCTTTAAATTTAGGAGTTAAAGAATTTTTTTTCTGTCAGTCTGGAAGTCTGAGTGATGTAGTTTACTGAGATGCCTGACAGTTGGCTAATTTTGGCCACTATTTCCAGGTACACAGTTGGCCCTTTTAAACATTAGTCCTTTGGTTTCCATGTTTATCTGAAGGGCTGTATAATGGCTCAGATGTTAAGAGTGCATGCTGCTCTTGCAGAGGTCCAGAGTTCAATTTACTACTCACAGCCACCTGTAACTCTTGCTCTAGAGGGTTTAATACCTCTGGTTTCTGTATTTGCCTGTGCTCATGTGCACACATCACCACACAGATACCTTCTTCTATATCTTTCTTCAGAGACTTGAACTTTTTTTTATACAAGTCTTTCACATGCTTGGTTAGAGTCACACCAAGATAGTTTATGTTTTTTTTTTGGTGTGGCTATTGTGAAGGGTGTACACACAATTAATATACACACAATTAAAAGTAACAGAAAGTGAATCTTTAAAACGTTCAGTTGGGTTATAGTTTGAAATATCAGTACAGTCTTTTCTCTTCCCTGCTTTTGGAATTTTGGTTTGTATGCTAGGTTATTTTGGTTGCCTCTGTAGCTACCTCAGTCTCTATGGTCAGTCTGTCCTTTACTCTGTGTATACTGTTCTGACTCTATGTTTTCTTCTTATCAATATCCCTTATATTTTAAATAATTATTTTCTTTTGTACCCTTTATAAGCTAGTCTTTTTTCAATGTCTTTTGTGACCCATGGACACTCTTATCTCACTCTCCTATGAAACCTCTTGAGATGGCCTTTGTGTATGCAGCTGGGAGGACAAGGCGGCTGGTTGCATTGTGTCAGCCTTCTGGAAGCAGAAAGCTCAAGGTGGAGCTGGGGACAGGCTAGCCACCTCAAGGCCCATACCCAGACAACCCTCTTTCTTTGTCTAGACTCCATGCCCCTAAAGGTTCTAGAACTTCCCAAAACAGCATCACCACCGAGATGCCAACTGTTCGAACTCAATAGCCCATGGAGAACATTTCACATCCAAACCATAGCAATGTGTGTGCCAACTTTCATGTCCTGTTTATTGAAGTGCACTGTTCTCTTTCTCGAGCAGCAGTAAGAAGGTGATGTTTTAGATTTGAGAGTGAGTCTACTTGACATTCCTGTTTCCTTAATTCAAGCTCCTTCTTCTCTTGGTGTGGAAATGCTCACTTTCTCTAATGAATACTCAGTGGTAGACGCTGGCATTCACCAAATGCATGAGTTTCTTTTGTATTTTTAGGACCCTTAGTTCTCACCTTCTCTTCCTTTCTTTCCTTTCACAGCCAAGTTTTCTACTGCGAAGTACCCACCTCTCTCCTGAAGGTGCTGTTTTCACAAGGCTGACATCTTGTATTCTGAATAGTGTCAGGCCCATCCCTGCCATCCTTCTTTAACTGACCCTCTGTGTCACTGGGCCTCAGACAGTTTTCAGTTTTTTCATTCAGGGCATGACTCCTTAAATGTGGGTAGTCCTACCATAACAAGATCCTCAGCTGAGTGAAAAGTGACTTTAACTATATGAAGTAGCACTTAAGGATTAGGACCTAGATGGCTTTGAGGTGACCATTATTCAGTCAATTTAATTGTTCAGGAGATACATTCTGTGCACACTCAAGTGGAAAGATTATAAAAGAGAATCAGGAATCTCCCTGTGAGATTGTGTCTCCTGATATAAAAATCTATAGGCATAGTCTCAACAACACTTCCTGAATATAAGCTGAACAAAGACAACACCAGTGGACATGCCAAAGTGGACAGGAAAAGTCTACAAGGTCTCAACCCTACGCAGGGAAGTCTAGGCAACTAAAGAAAGAAGCCGGAGAGGAGTTTTTTCCCAGGAAGGGCACACCAACTGATTGTCTGGTACTTAGTAGTCATCCCTGAAAACATACAAGTAACTTTATACAAACTGAACACTAGGATAACAATGGGAAAAGAGGCCATAAATTTGAAAGATAGCATGAAGGGCATATGGGAAAGTTTAGGGGAAAGAAGAGGAAAGGGGAAGTGTTGTAATTATAGTATAATCTTAAGAGAAAACAAAGTAATGTGCTTTGTGAGCTGGAGAGGTGGCTCAGAATTTAAGAGCACTTACTGTTCTTACAGAGGGCCCGGTTCAGTGTCCAGTGGCCCTGTGGCAGCTCAAAACTATTTGCCAGTTCCAGGAAATCTGACTCCTGTCCTCCACCACACAAGGCATGCACACACATGGTGCACATTATACATTCAAGAAGAACAATCAGGACTAAACACAAATCTTAAAAAATCAATATGCCACACAGCACATTTTCATGACTAACACTCTTCTTTTTCACCTGTGCTTTTTCTATGATTCTTTGCTTTAACATTGATTCTAGAACTATCTTTTGGCTTATACAGTCAATTCTTTTCCTAATTAGACGCTAATAAAGTTTGGTACTGTTTTCTTCTGTAGGAAAATAAACAAATGACACCACTCTGAGGATCATTTCATTGAGCTTCTTAGTGGCCTCTGTGGCGATGGATGGACTGCATCACAGGCTCTGAGCCCTGAGGATGATGGTTTCTATTCCTCGTTGTCTCTTGGGGCAAGAATATGCTGAGCTTCTGTCTCCATGTTATTTTCAGGATCAAATAGTAAGATGGACACCCAGTGAGCACCAGGTGCCTGGTGATCTTTAGTTACTGTTATCATTCTGCTTGCCATTTGGGTCTCTCCTACACTGAATGCTATCACAGGGTCCTCAAGCACCTGGAGTCTGCCCGGGGTAAGAATTTTAGTTTTAATTTGCGTATTCTTTCTTAACGACACATTCCAGCTCTGCTTTACTTCCCTATTTGTTTGACAGGCATTTGTATTTTTTTAATTTCTAAAAATCTTTTTTTTTTTTCATATTCTGATATTTTCTCACTGGGAATAAAGCTTTCCTCCAAAGCAATTAGCCACAGAGCCAGATGGAAGGGTGCTGGATACACATGCTTGGTGGGTCCCAGGCTGAGGGCTGTGACGCTGGCTCCACCTCTCACTCTGCCCAGGCTGCCTGCATAAGGTAGCTGTGCCCTTTGATGTGTCACTTTTCAAACCGAGATGTTTCTTTCCCTTCTTCTTCTTTTCTGATCTCTCTCTCTCTCTCTTCCTTTCTCCTCTCCTCCTTACTTTCCTCCCCACCCCTGCATTGTGCCCCTCTCTACCCTGGTGATCCCTCCTGAATGTGCCCTCCGTGCTGCGAGCTTCTATTTAGTATGTGCCACTTGTAAGACATAACTAGCGTACACCTGGCCATTCTATCTCTACTCCTTTTTCTATCTGCTTTTAGTGTCATTGTCTCAGATACAGCTCTTATAAGATCTAGCACATTGGTGGGACCAATGTTGGTTTTATACTATTGCCTGTGTAAGGGGCAATCATTAGAGGATTCTAGTCCAGCTTCCTACTTTTGAACAGGAACTATTCTTGGCATTCCTACTGCCTGGGGAGTGTGTGTGTGTGTGTGTGTGTGTGTGTGTGTGTGTATGGGAAATATGTGGTGTGTGTTGTCTGTCTGTGCCCTTTGTGTATGGTGTGCATGTGGTATGTGAGTGTGCTCTGTGTGTATCTATGATGTGTGTGTGTTTAACTGAGCTTGGTTCTAGAAGTTCAGAATGGGTGTGTGGTCAGTATGAACATGTTTGTAAACAGTGCAAATAGTGTCTAGAATTTCTGCCTGAGGCATCCCATGCAGATGTGAGTGTAGAAAGCTCACCTCTGTGGCTTAGAACTCTGTTAGAGTTTTCTGTTGCCCTCGCCTGTAAGGACTCTGGCCTCTTTTCCTGGTCTTATCAAGCCTCCAAAAGTTTGTTTCAAAGCATCATTTTGTAGGTTGGTTTATAAAAAGTTCTCTTTTTTTTCCTCCCTTCAAATAATGTAGCATTTTGAAACACAATTTCTCCACCAGTTTTAGAACCTCTGCACTAAGGTTTGAAGTTATAAACTGGGGTGTTTGCAGACATTTTTAGAAATCTAGAAATCCCAATGTAGGTATGGTAGCTTTTAAACAACACCTCTGCAGGCGAAACTGTGGCAGTTTTCTCTGTTCTTTCAGAGATACTTCAGCCTGGAGTAATTTCTTTGATGCGTGCTTTTCATCTTGACATCCACAACTCAAATCTTTAGGTAACACTTGGTTTCCTTGACTGTGCTAGACCCCTCTTCGCAGCCTGGGATTTCTTTAGAACCACATATGGCTGCATGTCCGGCCTTATCTCTGTTCTTCTGAGATGTGTCACCAGCAGCCCACAAGAGCTGCTCTCTTAGTTCACCCTATAAGGCAATATATGAGAAACAGGTACAGGGGGAAGGAGGGAGAGACTGAGGCTGCAGCTGTCAACCCTTGCAGATATGATGGAGCTGAGAAGGTTGGGTCTTCATTCACAAATGTCTGTTGTCTGCTTTCCAGTTAATTAATAGCATGAAAGGCAAAGTCTGGGCCCTGGCAACCTTAAAGGGCTAGCTTCTGCTATCAGTCCTCAAAAGAATCAAAGACAAGAGCAGTAATAGTGTAAAACAGACCAAGGAGATTTAGTAAATGTGGCCATATTGGTAAGAGGAACAAAGGGGTCCAGTGAGGCCCCTCTCAATCCATCTTTGGGATCTTAACATGTAGCCTAGGTTCAACTGACTGCAAGGTTTTGCATAATTATGCAGTCCTAGTCAAGGCATGGTCCTCCCATCATCATGGTCTTCTCTCAAGTCTCTTATGCAAGGTGATTGGATGACCTGTACTGCCTTCCATGGTGCGGTACGGTCCCTAAGTAGGTCACCTTCTAAGATGAGAGCATAAGCTGCGTAGAGCCTCTCTTCTGCTCTCTGTGTGTGCGTACCCATGCTCATGTGCACCTGTACATTTGTGTTTGGAAGCCAGAATAGGGCATTGGGTGTACCCCTTTATTAATCTCTGCTATGTCTCTGAGGAATGGTTTCTCCGTGAACCTGAGGCTCATGTTTTTCTCAGCTGGACTGGAATCCAGCAAGCCTATTGTGCCCACTCACCATAGAGTTGGGAACAAAACCAGGCATTAAGAGCCCAGCTTGTTAGGTGAGTGATGGGGCCCATTCTCTGCTTCTCATGATTGTGCCAGAAATGCACTTAACCATTGAGCCTTCTCTCGAGCCCCAGTGAATCTCTTTTGCTGAGACAATTAGAAATGCCTCACTCTACGTTTGCACAACCTTATCATTGGATGATTAGAACACTTCTAGTTAGGCATCCCCAGACAAGTTTTCTGCTGTTCTTCCTCATTTTACAGAGAAAGACACAAAGTCTCAAACAACTGGGGTTTGGTTACCTTGATGATTCTGTGCTATGGAACTCTTAGGAGCTCTTCACCGAAGTAATTGTTATTCCAGTGATGTCACCATTGAGCAAAAACCCATCCTATCCCTTCGAAGGATATGGGGTGGTGTTTGTTTACCTTGGCTAGGTGGACAAAAGTCAAGAGCCAGTGAGTATATCCTTTTCCTATCCCTCAATTCCACTCTTTTTCTAAAGATTTTTTTGGAGCACAGCACACATTCAGATATTTCATTTTTGTGCAGCTGTGGGAACAGCATCACATACCCCATCCCCTAACCCATTTCCTAGGTATGCTGGCTAGTTTTACATCAACTATGACACAAGCTAGAATCATCTGAGAAAAGGGGAACCTCAATTGAGAAATGCCTCAGTAAGATTGGGCTGTGGGTCAGCCTGTAGGGTATTTTCTTAATTAGTGATTGATGGGGCAGTGCCCAGGCCATTGTGGGTGATGACACCCTTGAGCTGGTGGTCCTGGGTTCTGTAAGAAAGTAGGCTGAGCGAACCATGAGGAATAAGCCAGTAAGCAGCATTGGTCCAAGGCCTCTGCATCAGCTCTTGCCTCCAGGTTCCTGCCCTGGCTTCCTTTAATGCTGGATGATGATGTAGAATCATATAAGCAAAAAACCTGGTCCTGGTGTTTCATCACAATAATACAAACACTGGCTAAGATACTCGGTCTCGACTTCATGTCTAGAAGCAGAGGGCTTTGTTCTTCATCTGACATCCCTCTCAGTTTTTTTTCCCTCACACTCTTCTTGGCCTGCCCTAGTAGTGTCCAGAGACCAACAAAGCTGGTCTCTTCATTGCCAGCATATTCTACATGGACTTTTTCCTGAATCACAATACTGACAATTCAAACCTAACAATTTAGTCCCCAACAATTCTCTGTCTTTATATTTATTTTCCCCTTCAGTCTTTCTACCCTGAGTAAAGCCCTCAGTGTGTTTGCTTCTCTGTAGCCAAAATGATGCCAAACTCTTTGCAGATTGTGCCATAAGTAAGTCTCAACCACACCATATGCTTATGCAGGTCACAGGCTAGAATCCCCTTGGTATTTTTCCACTAACTAGGCTAGTCTTTGTTTTTAATCACATGAATTAATGCTGTTGGCTCTTTTTAGACCATTTTATGATATTATTATTTGTGTATACATTTGTTCTGTTGACTTTATTTTCCAAATGCAAAAAAATATATATATTTCTTTTCGCCTTCACCCCTGGCAGGGTCCTAGCCTATCTCTACCCCATTCCTTCTTCTGTGTTGATGGTAGGAACTCTTGGATCAGAACAACCCTCATGTGCAAGTTCTGGAGGATACCACTTTATTCCAAATGGAGATGACTGAACAAATTGTAAAAAACAAAACAAAACAAAAAAACATGGCTTTGCCAAAAATGTAATCACTCTTAACCTGCTCCCTAAACTCTTAATGTTAATCTAAACTCTCAAAGAGGCTAACAAATGACGGGAATGCTTTCTGCAGCATTCTTCTCCATCAGTGACATACTTCTGAATATGAACATGTCCATAACCCAGGAAGAGCCAGGAGGAAAAAGCCAGGTCTGGGCCATTTGCAAGGTCAACGTTAGATACTTTGTTTGTTTTTTTTTTTTTTTTTATATATATATATATTTTTTCAATGCAGTTTATTCAGGAACATTGAACAATCCTCGGACCCCGGGGAAAGCCAGCCCACAGCTTAAATAGCCTCTGGGTAGCCAACCCAGGCGTGCCACGGGGGCAATGCAGATAGGTCCACATACATGGAAGCAAGCCAGATCCTCAGCCTTAGCCAAATGTGGAGTTGTTCGTGACAGAGAGCACTCACCATCGGGAAGGTGGAAGGCGGAAACCAGCTCCATCTTTAAGGCATAGCATTCCGCAGCTCTCTACAGTTCCCCCTTTTTGTTTTAGACGCATCAGGCAAGAGTAGAGGTCTGATCTCTGATATTAGAAATAAATTGGGACTTTGTACAGATGTTCATTTAGGTGTCATCCACCCAAAGAGCATCAGACCGTCCGATACCTTTTTCTCAGAGGCGGGACCTGGGGCATCAACCCGCATGCAATCAGACATGCTCTTCTCTGGGTCCAAAGCGGCTGACCCTGAGTGCAGTGCTTAGCCTCGCATCCTGAGCGTATCATTTTAGCTTTTTATGGTATCCAACCATGCTTGGGGAGAATGTCCTGCTTCAATGGCTGTAAAGGCCTGAATGATCATGGCTGCATCACACTGTTGTGAGACTCTAATCTTGCATATATACCACAGGCAAACCAAGGAGACCAACACCAGAAGGCCTGCTAACTCTCCCATGCCCGCCCATTCCTTCAGATGATTCATGGCTGCAGCAATCCATGTTGATAATCCTCTGGCTAGTCCTGCGTCCACTCAGGTAGAATTTACTGTGACAATGGCCACTCTCAGCTGCTCCATCGTAGTATCGAATTCTCCAGTCCAATTACCTAAAATATAGCTCGACAATTGTTTAGACAGATTTGCAGCGCAGGAAAAATTCTCATGTTGTATGCTAGTGACACAAAGTCCAGCATACTTTCATTGACAGCCAGGTTGAGCGATTTGCCATAGGGTATCAATTTGCTCCTGCAAGAGGTCAATCCTCTGATTGAACACCATCAAGCTTCCTTTTAGTTGAGCATTAATTCCTTTATGTACAACTAAGGCATGAGCTACATTGGCTAAATGATTATTCAGGGTTTGAGCAGTCTGCCCAGTATGACTCATGGCTAATGCCCTGGTGGTAGCTCCAACAGCCGTCAATGAGATGGTAGTAACAATGGTGGCTGTAGTTCCAAGATCCCTTTTCTGTCTGAAGAGAGTCATAGCGTGAGGGGCATCAATGGGCATAGGCACCCAGTGAGGCATGCGAGTAACCAGGGCATACCTAACTTTACTAGCATTCCAGCATTGGGCAAAAAAGCAAGTATCATTACCACAATTACTTGGCTCTATCTGGCTAATAATGAATAAAAATGGGGGATATAAACAAACAGGTGTGGGCTTATAGGAAATATTATGAGAAGCCTTAACCCCTCGTTGGAACATCCTGCGTCAGTTCTAGAACTAGCAGTGGTGGTGTCCGAGGTCTGAGTAGGTTCAGGAGACCATTGCCCCCAGGGGCGAGACGTGCTCCATGCCAATTGACTAACTCCATGTTTTCCTCCAATTTTGAAAGTCATTTAAGGTTCTTAAATTACTTTTTTCCCTTTTTTCTTAAATTTTTCATGAATTACACTTTATTCATTCTGCATCCCCCCATAAGCCCCTCCCTCCTCCCATCCCAATCCCACCCTCCCTCCTCCCTCTGCTTGCATGCCACTCCCCAAGTCCACTAATAGGGGAGGTTCTCCTCTCCTTTCTGATCTTAGTCTGTCAGTTCACATCAAAAGTGGCTGCATTGTCCTCTACTATGGCCTGGTAAGGCTGCTCCCCCCCAGAGGGAGGTGATCAAAGAGCAGGCCAATCAGATTATGTCAGAGGCAGTCCCTCTTCACATTACTATGTAACCCAATTGGACTCTGAACTGCCCTGGGCTACATCTGTGCAGGGGTTCTAGGTTATCTCCATGAATAGTCCTTGGTTGGAGTATGAGTCTCTGGGAAGTTCCCTATGTTCAAATTTTCTTGTTCTGTTGCTCTCCTTGTGGAGACCCTGTCCTCTCCAGCTCTTACTATTTCCCAGTTCTTACCTAAAATTCCGTTCACTCTGCCCAACAGTTGCCCATCAGGCTCAGCATCTGCTTTGATAGTCTGAAGGGCAGAGGCTTTCAGAGGCCCTCTGTGGTAGGTTCCTAGGTTGTTTCCTGTTTTCTTCTTCTTCTGATGTCCATCTTCTTTGCCTTTCTGGATGGGGTTTGGACGTTTTAGTTAGGGTCCTCTCTCTTGCTTAGTTTCTTTAGATGCACAGGTTTTAGTGGGTTTTAGGTTTTTGTCCTATGTTGTATGTCTATATGAGTGAGTATATACCATGTGTGTCTTTTTGCTTCTGAGACAACTCACTCAGGATGATCCTTTCCAGATCCCACCATTTACCTGCAAATTTCATGATTTCCTTATTTTTCATTGCTGAGTAATATTCCATTGTGTAGATGTACCACAATTTCTGCATCCATTCTTCAGTTGAGGGGCATCTGGGTTGTTTCCAGCTTCTGGCTATTACAAATAAAGCTGCTACAAACATGGTTGAGCAAATGTCCTTTTTGTGTACTTGAGCCTCTTTTGGATATATGCCCAGGAGTGGTATGGCTGGATCTTGAGGAAGCGCTATTCCTAGTTGTCTGAGAAAGCGCCAGATTGATTTCCAGAGTGGTTGTACAAGTTTACATTCCCACCAGCAGTGGAGAAGGGTTCCCCTTTCTCCACAACCTCTCCAGCATGTGTTGTCACTTGAGTTTTTGATTTTGGCCATTCTCATGGGTGTAAGGTGAAATCTCAGGGTTGTTTTGATTTGCATTTCCCTAATGGCTAATGAGGTTGAGCATTTCTTTAAGTGCTTCTCTGCCATTCGGTATTCCTCTACAGAGAATTCTCTGTTTAGCTCTGTTCCCCATTTTTTAAGTGGATTACTTGGTTTGCTGCTTTTCAGCTTCTTTAGTTCTTTATATATACTGGATATGAGTCCTCTGTCAGATAAAGGGTTGGTGAAGATTCTTTCCCAATCTGTAGGTGGTCGCTTTGTTTTGATGACGGTGTCCTTTGCTTTGCAGAAGCTTTTCAGTTTCATGAGGTCCCATTTATTGGTTGTTGCTCTTAGAGCCTGTGCTGTTGGTGTTCTGTTCAGGAAGTTTCCCCCTGTACCAATGAGTTCTAGGGTATTTCCCACTTTTTTTTCAAGCCGATTTAATGTGTCTGGTTTTATGTTGAGGTCTTTGATCCACTTGGACTTCAGTTTTGTGCAGGGTGACAAGTATGGATCTATTTTCATTTTTCTACATGTAGACATCCAGTTAGACCAGCACCATTTGTTGAAGATGCTATCTTTTTTCCATTGTATGGTTTTGGCGTCTTTGTCAAAGATCAGGTGTCCATAAGTGTGTGGGTTTATTTCTGGGTCCTCTGTTCGGTTCCATTGATCCACCATTCTGTTTCTATGCCAGTACCATGCAGTTTTTAAAACTGTTGCTCTATAGTACAACTTAAGATCAGGGATGGAGATACCTCCAGAAGATCTTTTACTGTAGAGGATTGTTTTAGCAATTCTGGGTTTCTTGTTATTCCATATGAAGTTGAGAATTTTCCTTTCCATGTCTGTAAAGAATTGTGTTGGTAATTTGATGGGCATTGCATTGAATCTGTAGATTGCTTTTGGTAAGATGGCCATTTTTACTATGTTAATCCTACCAAGCCATGAGCATGGGAGATCTTTCCATCTTCTCATATCTTCTTCTAATTCTTTCTTCAGGGATTTGAAATTTTTTTCATACAAGTCTTTGACTTCCTTGGTTAGGGTTACTCCGAGGTACCTTATGTCATTTGTGGCTATTGTGAAGGGTGTTGTTTCCTTAATTTCTTTCTCAGCCCTTTTGTCTTTTGTATACAGGAGGGCTACTGATTTTTTTGAGTTAATTTTGTATCCTGCCACTTTGCTGAAGGTGTTTATCAGCTGTAGGAGTTCCCTGGTAGAGTTTTTGGGGTCACTCACGTATACTATCATATCATCTGCAAATAGTGATAATTTGACTTCTTCCTTTCCAATTTGTATCCCCTTGATCTCCTTCAACTGTCTTATTGCTCTAGCAAGGACTTCCAACACTATGTTGAAGAGATATGGAGAGAGTGGGCAGCCTTGTCTTGTCCCTGATTTCAGTGGGATTGCTTTAAGTTTCTCTCCATTCAGTTTGATGTTGGCTATAGGCTTGCTGTATATCGCCTTTACTATGTTTAGATATGTGCCTTGTATCCCTGATCTCTCCAGTACTTTGAACATGAATGGATGTTGGATTTTGTCAAAGGCTTTTTCAGCATCTAGGGAGATTATCATGTGGTTTTTTTCTTTCAGTTTGTTAATATGGTGGATCACATTGATGGATTTCCGTATATTGAACCACCCCTGCATACCTGGGATGAAGCCTACTTGGTCATAGTGGATAATATCTTTGATGTGTTCTTGGATTCGGTTTGCAAGTATTTTATTAAGTATTTTTGCATCAATGTTCATAAGGGAGATTGGCCGGAAATTCTCTTTCTTTGTTGAGTCTTTGTGAGGTTTAGGTACCAAGGTGACTGTGGCTTCATAGAATGAATTTGGTAATATTCCTTCTGTTTCTATTTTGTGGAATAGTTTGAAGAGAATTGGTGTTAGCTCTTCTTTGAAGGTCTGGTAGAATTCTGCGCTGAAGCCATCTGGTCCTGGGCTTTTTTTGGATGGGAGACTTTTGATGACCGCTTCTATTTCTTTGGGGGATATAGGTCTATTTAGTTGATTTACCTGGTCCTGGTTCAGCTTTGGTAAGTCAAATCGATCAAGAAAATTGTCCATTTCATTTAGATTTTCAAATTTTGTGGCATATAGACTTTTGAAGTAAGTCCTAATGATTGTTTGGATTTCCTCAGTGTCTGTAGTTATATCCCCCTTTTCATTTCTGATTTTGTTGATTTGGGTGGTGTCTCTCTGCCTTTTAGTTAGCCTGGCTAAGGGTTTGTCGATCTTGTTGATTTTCTCAAAGAACCAGCTCTTGGTTTCATTGATTCTTTGAATTGTTTTATTTGTTTCCAATTGATTGATTTCAGCCCTGAGTTTGATTATTTCCAGCCGTCTACTCCTTCTTGGTGTGTCTGCTTCTTCTTTTTCTAGGGTTTTTAAGTGAGCCATTAGGGTGCTTGAATGAGCTGTCTCGAATTTCTTTTTGAAGGCACTTAGTGCTATGAACTTTCCTCTTAGCACTGCTTTCATTGTGTCCCACAAGTTCGGGTATGTTGTGTCTTCATTTTCATTGATTTCTAGAAAGACTTTAATTTCTTTCTTTATTTCTTCCCTGACCCAGCTGTCATTTAGTAACAAGTTGTTCAGTTTCCATGTGTGTGTAGGCTTTTTGTTATTTCTGTTATTGTTGAGGTCCAGCTTTATTCCATGGTGATCAGACAAGATACATGGGATTATTTCAATCTTCTTGTATTTGTTGAGGCTTGCTTTGTGACCCACTATGTGGTCTATTTTGGAGAAGGTTCCATGAGGTGCTGAGAAGAAGGTAAATTCTTTTGTGTTTGGGTGTAAAGTTCTGTAAATGTCTGTTAGGTCCATTTGATTCATGACCTCTGTCAGAGACATTGTTTCTTTGTTTAATTTCTGTTTGGTTGACCTGTCCTTTGTTGAGAGTGGGCTGTTGAAGTCTCCCACTATTAATGTGTGTGGATCTATATGTGCTTTAAATTTTATCAATGTTTCTTTCACAAATGTGGGTGCCCTTGTATTTGGGGCATATATGTTCAGGATTGTGATGTCTTCCTGGTGGAATTTTCCCTTGATGAGTATGAAGTGTCCTTCCCCATCTCTTTTGATTAATTTTGGTTGAAAGTCTATTTTATCAGATATTAGAATGGCTACTCCTGCTTGCTTCTTGGGTCCGTTTGCTTGGAAAGTCGTCTTCCAACCCTTTACCCTCAGGTAATGTCTATCTTTGTGTCTTAGGTGTGTTTCTTGTATGCAACAGATTGCTGGGTTTTGTTTACGTATCCATTCTGTTAATCTGTGTCTTTTTATTGGAGAGTTGAGTCCATTGATGTTGAGAGAGATTAATGACCAGTGGGTGTTAGATCTCTTGATTTTGATGTTGGCTGTGGTCATCAGGTTGTGTGCTTGGTTGCTTTTTGTTTTACTGAAGTGAGGTTATTTATTTCCTGTGTTTTCTTGAATGTAGCTAGCTTTCTTGGGTTGTATTTTCCCTTCCAGTGTCTTCTGTAATGCTGGATTTGTTTGTAGGTATTGTTGAAATTTGTTTTTGTCATTGAATATCTTGTTTTCTCCATCTATGAGGACTGAGAGTTTTGCTGGGTATAGTAGCCTGGGCTGACATCTGTGTTCTCTTAGGGTCTGCATGATATCCGTCCAGGCCCTTCTGGCTTTCATAGTCTCTGTTGAAAAGTCAGGTGTGATTCTAATGGGTTTGCCATTATATGTTACTTGGCCTTTTTCCCTTGCAGCTTTTAGTATTTTTTCTTTGTTCTGTATACTTACTGTTTTGATTATTATGTGGCGGGAGGATTTTCTTTTCTGGTCAAATTTGCTGGGTGTTCTGTAGGCCTCATGTATTCTAATTGGCCTCTCCTTTAGCTTGGGGAAATTTTCTTCAATGATTTTGTTGAAAATATTTTCTGGGCCTTGGAGAAGGGAGTCTTCTTTTTCCTCTATACCTATTATTCTTAGGTTTTGTCTTTTCATATTGTCTTGCATTTCTTGGACGGTCTGTGTCAGGAATTTTTCAGATTTAACATTTTCTTTGACAGATACATCGATTTCTTCCATTGTATCTTCTACACCTGAGATTCTTTCTTCCATCTCTTGTAGTCTGTTGGTTATGCTTACCTCTGTAGTTCCTGTTTTCTTCCCTAGATTCTTCCTTTCCATTATTTCTTCCATTTGTGTTTTCTTTAATTTTTCCAATTCTATCTTCAGGTCTTGAGTTGTTTTGTTTACTTCCTTCACCTGTCTGATTGTACTTTCCTGTTTTTCTTTTAGTTCCTTCAACTCTGTTTCTTTCATTTCATTCAGTGTTTTAAGCATTTCCTTTCTAAAGGCCATAAACTGTTTGGCTGCAGCTTCCTCTATTTCTTTACAGATGGCAATATTCTGTTTGAGTTTATCTTCCTCTATGTCTTTACGAATCTTATTTGTTTCCTCTGTTATCATCTTCATGAGCATACTTGTTAGGTCATCTTCTTGGATTTCAGTTATGGTGGGGTGTCCAGGGCTACTTGCCCCTGGGTAACTGGGTTCTGGAGATGCCATATTGCTCTGTCTTTTGTTGCTTGAGCTTTTACGCTGGCCTCTACCCATTGTGTTATCTTAGGAGTTTGGGGTTATTTTCTGGTGGTTCCTGGGGATCCTGTGGTGGAGAGAATCCCCTTTGCAGAAAGCTGGATTTTCCTGAAGGATGTCTTCTCAGCTTTTTGGGTATAGTCCCTGGATGGCTGGTGTTTTTTCAGGAGTTGCTCACCTCAGGGATAGAGACCTGAGTGGTAACTGTGGTCTTTGTTAGTCGAGAGGGTTCTCCTCTCACCCAGGGAAGTCCTGAGGGCAGCTGCCCTGTTTCTGGGTTTCTTGTTGCAAATTTAATGATCAGCTGCTGTGACCCAGTTGGACATCAGGCGCGCCTCAACTGTTTGTGCTTGTGTCTGGAGCACAGCTGAGTGCTGGCGCCTCGGCCCCACTAGACTGCTAGACTTTTTCTAGGGAAGGATTGGGTGATTTAGATCAGTACAGCTTCCTTCCTTCCCCGTGGATTCTCTGGAGACACGGACTCCTAGTGTCTTTTTTTGCCCTGGTGCACAGTGCTCAGTGTCCGCCAGCTGGCTGGCCACAGAAATTTGCCTGTGCCTGGAGCACAGCTGTGTGATGGCGGCTCAGTCTCTGCCAGCTCTCTGGTGCGCAGAAACTGCCTGTGTCTGCCTTTGTGGCTTTTGGGAGCCTGAGTGGCTCCCTAAGCTGGGTAATTTTCCGGGGACCTTTTCAGGTTGGGGGTGAGCTGAGTGCTCTGAGATCAGACCCGCCGTTTCTATCTCTGGCGGCGAATCAGGCGCGCAGGCAGGCAGGGCTCTGTGCGGGAACCTGGGTCCCCGGCACTGGCTCCGGGCTGGCTCCTGGGGTGCCCGTGGAACCCGCCCGAGTCTTTTCCAGGGGATGTCTGGGTGACCTAAGGCCGGTCCCAATCGTTTCCTGTACCCTGGGGTTATCTCTCGACTGAAAATTCCAGTCTCTGATAGTGTGGTGCCCAAGGTTCAGTCTGGGACCGTGACCAGAGACACTGGCTTGTGGCTCTGGGCTGGGGCTGGGGCTGGCGGCCGGCAGCCAAGCGTCTGGCGGAACCGGGATCTCTTCCGCGGTTTAGCCGGGTGAGTTAAAAGCTGATTGAATCCCCCACCGTGGGGTATCCTCTCACCTGGGAAACACAATGACTGTGTTTTATGGACGAGAGTTCTGATTGCTGTTCACTGTGCTGATCCTGCTGTGCTGCTGCTCAGAATGAGAGTCCTCCCGGCGCCGCCATCTTGCCCCTCCGACAATAAATATTTTCTCACGTTAGATACTTTGAATGCTACTCTCTGTCTCCCCTTTTTTATTCCGGTAAGCTTGTCTTAACCATTTAACAAAGGTGTAAACTCCTACAGGTCCACAGTGATAGAGAACAATTCACTCTCCCCGAACACATTCTTCATAACAGAGGATCTTTCTGAATGCTGTGATGGTTACGTCCACTCCCCCTCTTCCCTGGGGCTGGTTTCATTTCTACTTGTCCTTTGGCTTTTTCCCTTCTAGAGAAATTTCAATTTTCCTTGCATTGCACATATTAAATTTTAACAGTCTCTGCCGGTGACACACTGAGGCTTTCCTGATAACTTCATTTCCCTCTATTATGGAGAGGCCATTCTCAAAGTCACCCTGAACCTTGAAGAGCTGCTGCATGCTGGTTGTTTGCTGTTTTTACAGTGAGATTCTGTTCTTCACGGACATTGTTATTCTGTCTTTCTGGTTATGCTTTCCTTAGGCTAATATTAATAATGTAATGTGGTGACGTTTTCAAACTTTTTCCTCTTGGAAGAAATTAACTCCATAGAGTGGGTACTAAGTGAATATTCTACCCTTTCCCAGTGCCACCCCCATCTGTCTCACTTCCTCACCAAATGGCTTCATAGGAGAGAGGAGGAGAAGGGGTAAGCCATGTTCTTGGCATCTGATTTACTGAACGTGGTATGGGCAATTGGTGGTGATCTAAGAGACAATTGTATGTCAAAATGAGGAGAGGAAAAGATGAAATAAGCTTTTGTGGGAAGACTCTTCAGAAATGAGACAGATACTGGTGAAAACTTATAGTTGGTTTTATCGTTTAATGGTGGCTTCTTGATTTCCTCCAACATTTCTTCCTGGTTTAATTTTTTGGGACTACAACAGAGTTGGTTACTTTTAATAGAGAAATGATTTTGTTCCAAGAATTACATCAAGGTAGTGAGAAAGTGGGAACCAAACTCAATTAAAGATGGAAGCCTAACTCCATTTCTGTGATGGTCATCCTTGGTTGCCATCATGACTAAACCTGAAATCAGTGTAGGGGCAAGCTGCTGGGCATACCTGTGAGGGATTTTCTAGACCAGGATAACTGAAATAGAAAGATCTTACCCTAGTTGTAAACATACTTTCTGGTTGCAGCCAGATTTAAGGAGGCTTGAGGAAAATCATTGCCTTTGGCCTCATTCACTCTGGGTCTCACCAGCCAGTTGCTATCCTGCTGCTATGGTGGCCATTGATGGCAGCAGAATCCAGCTTCTTCCAGCTTCCAACATATACTGAAAGCCAACAGTTCACCAAGAAGTCATTAGACCTCAGTTTCAGGTTGGAGGAGTTTCTGAGACACACTCAACCTCTCAAATTCTACTCCTAGTCTTCCCAGCATGAAGGTGGCCATACTGTAATACTCAGACTGTATCATGTAAATCAATGCAATAAGTCTCATTTTATATGCACATTCTATTGATTTTGTTCCTGTAGATAATGCTAACCAATAAACCCTTCACCTCTGTCAGTTTAAAACAGCTTTTTACATTGTGACTATAGAGAAAATACATAGGGAGAAGTGAGAGCTCTCCAGTTCTCTCAGTCATGGAGTTTGTCAGAGTGTTCTCTGGTGTTTCTGCCATCTCTGTTGATGAAGGATGCTGTGAAATGCTGCTGTTCCTTGCCTCACATAAATCCTGTGTCTGGGTCTATGCCTTGTATGATCTTATTTGCTTTTCTACACCAGTCAGTGAGACCTGGAGAAATGAAAGATGAGAAGTCTCAGAGCAGTGATGTCTAGTTCAGGTGTGACCTAGATTCTTGTCACACACAGAGAAGCATCTAAAAATTGAGAACATGAGGTCACATAACTGGCTGCACTTGAAGACTGATTGTATCACCTAAGAATATTCTCTTAAAACCTTAGGACTCTACCACCTTTGTTATTAACTCGTGGATTCCAATATGGACTGGGCAGCCAGGAGGTCAGGGAGCAGCTTTCTGAGGCAGCAGTCTCCCCTGGGAAGCCCACAGGGACCTGCAGGCTGTGATGGAAACCAAGCGTTTTAAGGTACCAGTGTACCTTTTTCTGAACCTTTGTGGCCTCAGACTCCACAGCTCTCACTCTTTGCTGTCTTGGTGTCAAAGCTGGGCTTGCTGGCAAGGAAATAATGCAATCATCTTGGAAGGAAAAGATTTATAAGAAAGAATTAAACTTGGCAGGTTCAGGCTGAAGATCCCACTGATGGAAATAGGTTGATGCATAAGAAACTACCAATGATAACACTCCATGCCTAATAAAAAATGTAAATTTCAGGGCTGGGGAGATGTTCAGTCAGTAAAGTGCTTTTGAGCACCTGAATACCGACTAAAATCCCACACTTAAATAAAGAAACATCCGGACATGGTAGTGCATGATTGCATTTCCAGTGTTGGAGAGATAGAGACAGGCAAATCCTTGGAGCTCATTGGCAGACAGCACCTGAGGATGACAACTGAGGTTGACCTCTCCCACCCCTATGTACACATGTGTACATGTGCCCACATATACACATATAACCCCAAACATGTACATATACATACAAAGACATGCCAAACAAAATGACTCCAATATACTGATTGTTTTATTTCTACAGCTTCCTGATGCTCTTGGATTGATGACCGAAATAATTGATTCATCCCAGCATCCCTTGCTCACCTATCCAGCTTCATAGTTTTTAGAGTTCTGTGCACATTTATTTGTAGTTGGCTACTTTCCAAGAAATCTCTCCATCTTGGGAATCTTGCTTACACCATGCCCTTCTTGGATGCTCCCCTCTCCCATACAGGTTACTCATCCTGCAAGTATCAGATGAAATGTCAGTTCTAGGAGAAGCCATTACATCAGGTCTCTCCCTCTTTTTGCTTCAAACACTTTTGTCTTTGCTGCGGAGCTTGATCCTGACTTTATATCTGTGTTAGTGTCCATATGGAATGCTTGCTGAGCCTACAATATGTCCCAAGAAAAGGTACATGTCAGCCTGCTCTATGACCATTAGATGAACATTCTGTTCTCACAGAATGATTTGATGAGTGATAAAAGGCATTTTTCATGCTCAGTTCAATGGGAACTTAACAAAAGTCCTTGGACAACAAGGCCCTGGAAAGAAAATGGTGATGGCTATGCCTTTCTCCTCATTCTCTGCAGAGTCCTCTCTCCTACCTTGGTCCCTATCTGTCCTACCATGGCTTCTCATTCAACTGCAAGCTCTAAGAACAAGAGCTAGTTTGAGTTCACCATACCAAGCATTAGGGAATATGGTGTGAATGGGCACAGTAGACACAGTAGCAACCCATAAGGAACTTGTGACTGGATGAAATGAATGAATGAATGAATGAATGAATGAATGAATGAATGAATGAATTACAGAAGAGTGATGGTTCCCTGTTACATGCCCTTTTACACTAAAGGGCTCCTGTTAGCTCCAAGGGCACCCTTAGCTTCTCCTTGCTCACAGTCTGCCATCTCTTGTGTATTTCTTTTCCGGTTCTCAGGGCTAGGACTAGACAAGTGACAGTTATCTTTCCTTCCTGAAGACAGTCATCCAGGTGCCTCTTGAGACCTCTAGGCTAGCCCCACTCCAGCGGTATTTCCATTCTGCAGGACATATTTAGCCCACAGTTGGTTTTCTCTACTCTTTTGTCTATAACAGTCATCTGAACACAAGGAGACATGTTGCAACAGCCGCTTGAACCCTAGTGAATTACCTGGCAACTCTACCTCTCAGCTAAGAATTCTTATCTTCTGGATCCTTTAGTGACCCACATACATGACTCTCTCTCTCTCTGTTTTTTGGTAACTATCATAATAATACAGCATAGTAAACAGCTATAAAACAAGTGTTTTACAACAATGAATGTTTATTTACTAACTATAGCTCCATGATAGAGTTCTTGTAAAACATGTGCAAAACCCTGGATTCATTCTCTATATACAGATGTACAAGATATAAGGGTGTATAAGAAAAGCATGGGGGGGAGCCAAGATGGCGGCGCCGGGAGAGCACCGCATTTGAGAAGCACTCGCAGTGCAGAGACCAGGAGACTGAACTCTGGGCCCTGAAACTACATCAATCGTGTTTCCCAGGTGAGGGGAGGCTCCCACGGTGTGGGAATCGGTCAGTTCCACTCACGGCTACCCAGCCAGAACCCGGAAGAAATCCCGGGTAACTCGGGCTTTGTGTCTCCAGGCTGGCGCCACAAGCTTTTGTGTCCCAATCACTTTCCCAGGCTAATCCGTGAGCACAAGGGTGCCTGACGCTGGGAGTCCCAGCCGCGGGGGGACCCCACTGGGAAGCAAACTTACCAGACTGATCACGGGTCACCCAGTCTATCCCCAGAAGGTCGCTAGGATGGCGGGTACCCACCGCCAACACAACTGAGCTCCTGCTGCGCAGAGATCTGCGCGCTCAGCTCAGCGGTACAGACAAACTGTGCGCCCCAGTACAACAGGGACTGGGAACCCCTGTCCAGAGAGGACTCCACAGGGAAGGAAGAAACCATGCTGCTGGGGTCACCTAGGGAAAGTCTAGCAGCCTGCAGATCGCAGACAGGTGAGTACACCCAGCCATCACAGATCTGGGCCCAAACAGTGAGCACAGAGTGATCAGAAACTCAGCTTCCGCAGACTAGCAGGCGGGCACACGCTCCACCAGCCCAGAGGCCTGCATTGTACCAAATACACCTTACAGGCAGAACTGTGTGCCCCACGACCCAGAGCAGTACTCACCCACCACAAATTACCTCTTGGGTCCAGGGGCACAGAGCCCCAACCTCAGACCTACAAAAGAACGGGAACCCTGAGATCAACCCCCCAGATACTGCTCCAAAGGGCAACCAGTTATCCCTAACAAAACCGACCAAACCACGGGACACACAGGTTACAGCAGTTGATCACTAAATTTACAGCAAGAAACCCAGAAGGAGGGCAACTGTCTCCAGGACTTCTCCCAGTGAGAGGAGAGCCCTCTCGACTAATCAGGACCACAGTTACTACCCAGGTCTCTAGGCCTGAGGTGAGCTGTAGCAACTCCTGAAAAACACCGGACATCCAGTGACTATACCCAAAAAGCTGGAAAGGCTTCCTTCAGGAAAAACCATCTTCCTGCCAAAGGGATTCTCTCCACTACAAGAGTCCAGGAACAACCAGAAACTAAATTCAAACAACTAAGATAGCCCAATGGGTAGAGGACAGCGTAAAAGTCCAACCAACAAAAGCCAGAGCAATATGGCATCTCCAGAACCCAGTTATCCAGGGGCAAATAGCCCTAGACACCCCAGCATAAATGAAATTCAAGGAGATGACCTAACATCTATGCTCATGAAGAAGGTAACAGAGGAAATAAATAAAATACGAAAAGAATAAGAGGAAGATAAAAACAAACAGATCATGGCTATCCGTAAAGAAATGGAGGAAATTAAAGACAAGGAGATTATGGCCATCCGTGAAGAAATACGGGAAGCTGCAGCCCAACAGTCTGTGGCCTTTAGAGAGGAAATGCTTAAATCACTGAATGAAATAAAAGAAACAGTGGATTGTTCAAACAAACAGCTGAAGGAATTGACGGAAAAACATGAAAATACAGTCAGACAGGGGAAGGAGACCAAAAAAAAATAGCTCAAGACCTGAAGATAGAATTGGAAAAATTAAAAAAAAAAAAACACAAATGGAAGAAATTGTGGAGAGAAAGAACTTAGGGAAGAAAGCAGGAACTACAGAGGTTAGCATAACCAATAGGATACAAGAAATGGAAGAAAGAATCTCAGGTGTGGAAGATACAAAGGAAGAAATAGATGTATCTGTCAAAGAAAATGTTAAATCTAAAATATTCCTGACACAGACCGTCCAAGAAATTCAAGACAACATAAAAAGACAAAACCTAAGAATAATAGGAATAGAGGAAAAACAAGATTCCCTGCACCAAGGCCCAGAAAATATTTTCAACAAAATCATTAAAGAAAATTTCCCCAACTTAAAGGAGAGACCAATAAGAATACAAGAGGCCTATAGAACACCCAATAAATTAGACCAGAAAAGAAAATCCTCCTGCCACATAATAATCAAAACCGTAAGTATACAGAACAAAGAAAAAATACTAAAAGCTGCAAGAGAAAAAGGCCAAGTAACATATAATGGCAAACCCATTAGAATCACACCTGATTTTTCAACAGAGACTATGAAAGCCAGAAGGGCCTGGACTGATATCATGCAGACCCTAAGAGAACACAGATGTCAGCCCAAGTTACTATACCCTGCAAAACTCTCAGTCCTCATAGACGGAGAAAACAAGATATTCAATGACAAAAACAAATTTCAACAATACCTACAAACAAATCCAGCATTACAGAAGACACTGGAAGGGAAAATACAACCCAAGAAAGCTAGCTACATTCAAGAAAACACAGAAAATAAATAACCCCACTACAGTAAAACAAAAAGCAACCAAGCACACAACCGTATGACCACAGCCAACATCAAATTCAAAGGATCTAACAGCCACTGGTCATTAATCTCTCTCAATATCAATGGACTTAATTCCCCAATAAAAAGACACAGACTAACAGAATGGATGCGTAAACAAAACCCAGCAATCTGTTGTATACAAGAAACACACCTAAGTCACAAAGATAGACATTACCTGAGGGTAAAGGGATGGAAGACGGCTTTTCAAGAAAATGGACGCAAGAAGCAAGCAGGAGTAGCCAGTCTAATATCTGATAAAATAGTCTTTCAACCAAAATTAATCAAAAGAGATGGGGAAGGACACTTCATACTCATCAAGGGAAAATTCCACCAAGAAGACATCACAATCCTGAACATCTATGCCCCAAATACAAGGGCACCAACATTTGTGAAAGAAACATTGATAAAACTTAAACCACACATAGATCCCCACACACTAATAGTAGGAGACTTCAACACCCCACTCTCAACAAAGGACAGATCAACTAAACAGACATTAAACAAAGAAACAATATCTCTAACAGAGGTCATGAATCAAATGGACCTAACAGACATTTACAGAACCTTACACCCAAACACAAAAGAATTTACCTTCTTCTCAGCACCTCATGGAACCTTCTCCAAAATAGACCACATAGTTGGTCACAAAGCAAGCCTCAACAGATACAAGAAGATTGAAATAATCCCTTGTATCCTGTATGATCACCATGGAATAAAGCTGGACCTCAGTAACAACAAAAATAGCAAAAAGCCTACACATACATGGAAACTGAACAACTTGCTATTAAAAGACAGCTGGGTCAGGGAAGAAATAAAGAAAGAAATTAAAATCTTCCTAGAACTCAATGAAAATGAAGACACAACATACCCAAACTTGTGGGACACAATGAAAGCAGTGCTAAGAGGAAAGTTCATAGCACTAAGTGCCTTCAAGAAGAAATTTGAGACAGCGCATTCAAGCAACTTAATGGCTCACTTAAAAGCCCGAGAAAAAGAAGAAGCAGACACACCAAGAAGGAGCAGACGGCTGGAAATAATCAAACTCAGGGCTGAAATCAATCAATTAGAAACAAATAAAACAATTCAAAGAATCAATGAAACCAAGAGCTGGTTCTTTGAGAAAATCAACAAGATAGACAAACCCTTAGCCAAGCTAACTAAAAGGCAGTGAAACACCATCCAAATCAACAAAATCAGAAATGAAAAGGGGGACATAACTACAGACACTGAGAAAATCCAAGCAATCATTAGGACTTACTTCAAAAGTCTATATGCAACAAAATTTAAAAATTTAAATGAAATGGACAATTTTCTTGATCGATTCCACTTACCAAAGCTAAATCAGGACCAGGTAAATCAATTAAATAGTCCTATATCTCCCAAGGAAATAGAAGCAGTCATCGAAAGTCTCCCATCCAAAAAAAGCCCAGGACCTGATGGTTTCAGCGCAGAATTCTACCAAACATTCAAAAAAGAGCTAACTCCAATTCTCTTCAAACTATTCCACAAAATCGAAACAGAAACAACATTACCAAACTCATTCTATAAAGCCACAGTCACCTTGGTACCTAAACCTCACAAAGACCCAACCAAAAAAGAGAACTTCAGGCCAATCTCCCTTATGAACATTGATGCAAAAATACTCAACAAAATACTCGCAAACCGAATACAAGAACACATCAAAGATATCATCCACCATGACCAAGTACGCTTCATCCCAGGTATGCAGGGGTGGTTCAATATACGGAAATCCATCAATATGGTCCACCATATTAACAAACTGAAAGAAAAAGACCACATGATAATCTCCCTAGATGCTGAAAAAGCATTTGACAAAATCCAACATCCATTCATGTTTAAAGTATTGGAGAGATCAGGGATACAAGGCACATATCTAAACATAGTAAAGGCGATATACAGCAAACCTATAGCCAACATCAAACTGAATGGAGAGAAACTTAAAGCAATCCCACTGAAATCAGGGACAAGACATGGCTGCCCACTCTCTCCAGATCTCTTAAACATAGTGCTGGAAGTCCTTGCTAGAGCAATAAGACAGTTGAAGGAGATCAAGGGGATACAAATTGGAAAGGAAGAAGTCAAATTATCACTATTTGCAGATGATATGATAGTATACGTGAGTGACCCCAAAAACTATACCAGGGAACTCCTACAGCTGATAAACACCTTCAGCAAAGTGGCCGGATACAAAATTAACTCAAAAAAATCAGTAGCCCTCCTATATACAAAAGACAAAAGGGCTGAGAAAGAAATTAGGGAAACAACACCCTTCACAATAGCCACAAATGACATAAGGTACCTCGGAGTAACCCTAACCAAGGAAGTCAAAGACTTGTATGAAAAAAATTTCAAGTCTCTGAAGAAAGAATTAGAAGAAGATATGAGAAGATGGAAATATCTCCCATGTTCATGGCTTGGCAGGATTAACATAGTAAAAATGGCCATTTACCAAAAGCAATCTACAGATTCAATGCAATTCCCATCAAATTACCAACACAATTCTTTACAGACCTGGAAAGAAAAATTCTCAACTTCATATGGAATAACAAGAAACCCAGAATTGCTAAAACAATCCTCTACAATAAAAGATCTTCTGGAGGTATCTCCATCCCTGATCTTAAGTTGTACTATAGAGCAACAGTTTTAAAAACTACATGGTACTGGCATAATAACAGAATAGTGGATCAATGGAACCAAAGAGAGGACCCAGAAATAAACCCACACACTTATGGACACCTGATCTTTGACAAAGGCGCCAAAACCATACAATGGAAAAAAGATAGCATCTTCAACAAATGGTGCTGGTCCAACTGGATGTCTACATGTAGAAAAATGAAAATAGATCCATACTTATCACCCTGCAGAAAACTGAAGTCCAAGTGGATCAAAGACCTCAACATAAAACCTGACACATTAAATCGGCTTGAAAAAAAAGTGGGGAATACCCTAGAACTCATTGGTACAGGAGAAAACTTCCTGAACAGAACACCAACAGCACAGGCTCTAAGAGCAACAATCAATAAATGGGACCTCATGAAACTGAAAAGCTTCTGCAACGCAAAGGAGACCATCACCAAAACAAAGCAACTGCCTACAGATTGGGAAAGAATCTTCACCAACCCTTTATCTGACAGAGGACTCATATCCAGTATATATAAAGAACTAAAGAAGCTGAAAAGCAGCAAACCAAGTAATCCACTTAAAAAATGGGGAACAGAGCTAAACAGAGAATTCTCTGTAGAGGAATACCGAATGGCAGAGAAGCACTTAAAGAAATGCTCAACCTCACTAGCCATTAGGGAAATGCAAATCAAAACAACCCTGAGATTTTACCTTACACCCATGAGAATGGCCAAGATCAAAAACTCAAGTGACAACACATGCTGGAGAGGTTGTGGAGAAAGGGGAACCCTTCTCCACTGCTGGTGGGAATGTAAACTTGTACAACCACTCTGGAAATCAATCTGGTGCTTTCTCAGACAACTAGGAATAGTGCTTCCCCATGATCCAGCCATACCACTCCTAGGCATATATCCAAAAGAGGCTCAAGTACATAAAAAGGACATTTGCTCAACCATGTTTGTAGCAGCTTTATTTGTAATAGCCAGAAGCTGGAAACAACCCAGATGCCCCTCAACTAAAGAATGGATGCAGAAATTGTGGTACATCTACACAATGGAATATTACTCAGCAATGAAAAATAAGGAAATCATGAAATTTGCAGGTAAATGGTGGGATCTGGAAAGGATCATCCTGAGTGAGTTGTCCCAGAAGCAAAAAGACACACATGGTATATACTCACTCATATAGACATACAACATAGGACAAACCCACAAAAACCTGTGCATCTAAAGAAACTAAGCAAGAGAGAGGACCCTAACTTAAATGTCCAATCCCCATCCGGAAAGGCAAAGAGGATGGACATCAGAAGAAGAAGAAAACAGGAAACAACCTAGGAACCTACCACAGAGGGCCTCTGAAACCCTCTGCCCTACAGACTATCAAAGCAGATGCTGAGCCTGATGGGCAAGTGTTGGGCAGAGTGAATGGAATTTTATGTAAGAACTGGGAAATAGTAAGAGCTGGAGAGGACAGGGTCTCCACAAGGAGAGCAACAGAACAAGAAAATTTGAACATAGGGAACTTCCCAGAGACTCATACTCCAACCAAGGACTATTCATGGAGATAACCCAGAACCCCTGCACAGATGTAGCCCAGGGCAGTTCAGAGTCCAATTGGGTTACATAGTAATGTGAAGAGGGACTGCCTCTGACATAATCTGATTGGCCTGCTCTTTGATCACCTCCCCCTGGGGGGGAGCAGCCTTATAGGACAATGCAGCCACTTTTGATGTGAACTGATGGACTAAGATCAGAAAGGAGAGGAGAACCTCCCCTATCAGTGGACTTGGGGAGTGGCATGCATGCAGAGGGAGGAGGGAGGGGCTTATAGGGGGATGCAGAATGAATAAAGTGTAATTGAGGAAAAAATTTTAAAAAAAGGGGGAAAATAATTTAAGAACCTTAAATGACTTTCAAAAGTGGAGCAAAACCTGGAGTTAGTCAATTTACATGGAGCATGTCTCACCCCTGGGGGCAATGGTCTCCTGAACCTACTCAGACCTCGGACACCACCACTGCTAGTTCTAGAACTGATGCAAGATGTTCCAACGAGGGGGTTAAGGCTTCTCATAATATTTCCTATAAGCCCACACCTGTTTGTTTATATCCCCCATTTTTATTCATTATTAGCCAGATAGAGCCAAGTAATTGTGGTGATGATACTTGTTTTTTTGCCCAATGCTGGAATGCTAGTGAATTTAGGTATGCCCTGGTTACTTGCATGCCTCGCTGGGTGCCTGTGCCCGTTGATGCCCCTCACGCTATGACTCTCTTCAGACAGAAAAGGGATCTTGGAACTACAGCCGCCACTGTTACTGCCATCTCATTGGCGGCTGTTGGAGCTACCACCGTGGCATTAGCCATGAGTCATACTGTGCAGACTGCTCAGACCCTGAATAATCTTTTAGCCAATGTAGCTCATGCCTTAGATGTACAAAAAGGAATTAATGCTCAACTAAAAGGAAGCTTGATGGTGTTCAATCAGAGGATTGACCTCGTGCAGGAGCAAATTGATACCCTATGGCAAATGGCTCAACCGGGCTGTCAATGAAAGTATGCTGGACTTCGTGTCACTAGCATACAACATGAGAATTTTCCTGTGCTGCAAATCTGTCTAAACAATTGTCTAGCTATATTTTAGGTAATTGGAGTGGAGAATTCGATACTACGATGGAGCAGCTGAGAGTGGCCATTATCACAGTAAATTCTACCAGAGTGGATGCAGGATTAGCCACAGGATTATCACTATGGATTGCTGCAGCCATGAATCATCTGAAGGAATGGGCAGGCATGGGAGTGTTAGCAGGCCTTCTGGTGTTGGTCTCCTTGGTTTGCCTGTGGTGTATATGCAAGATTAGAGTCTCACAACAGTGTGATGCAGCCATGATCATTCAGGCCTTTACACCCATTGAAGCAGGACAGTCTCCCCAAGCATGGTTGGATACCATAAAAAGCTAAAATGTTATGTTCAGGATGCGAGGCTAAGCACTGCACTCAGGGTCAGCTGCTTTCGACCCAGAGAAGAGCAAGTCTGATTGCATGCAGGTTGATGCCCCAGGTCCCGCCTCTGAGAAAAAGGTATCAGACGGGTCTGATGCTCTTTGGGTGGATGACACCTAAATGAACATCGGTACAAAGTCCCAATTTATTTCTATTATCAGATCAGACCTCTACTCTTGCCTGATGCATCTAAAACAAAAAGGGGGAACTGTAGAGAGCTGCGTAATGCCGCGCCTTAAAGATGGAGCTGGTTTCTGCCTTCCACCTTCCCGATGGTGAGTGCTCTCTGTCACAAACAACTCCACATTTGGCTAAGGCTGAGGATCTGGCTTGCTTCCATGTATGTGGACCTATCTGCATTGTCTACGTGGCACGCCTGGGTTGGCTACCCAGAGGCTATTTAAGCTGTGGGCTGGCTTTCCCCAGGGTCAGATGATTGTTCAAGGTTCCTGAATAAACTGCATTAAAAAAAAAAAATGAAAATTTCAGGTTCTCTTAAAGTCTTGGCTCGGAGCTGACTGTCACCTATGCCTCATTGAACAACTCCAATCACAAATCAAATTCTGAAGGTGGGTCTTAGACTTCCTCCCCCTATGGGAGGAACTGCAAAATTATATAGCTTCTATTAAATGTACAGCAGGCTAAAAAATTCAGGCTCTCCTTTGTCTTCAGACTGCTATGAGTCTTACAAAAAAGCTATTTTTCAAGCCCAGCCAATCATAATGAGGTTTTTATAGATATTTTAATATAAAAACTATTCTTAAAGTCAAGTACGAGGAGAGGTTAGTGTATAGCATCCCCCAAACTCCCTGTGTATATGAGACCAATATCTAAGTAGCAATACAATTTAGCATCTTTTTAAGACCTGTAGTTCCGGAATAGGTGTCAAAGAGTAAGGAGAAAGAAATTAGGAAAAATTAAAATAGGAAAATCTAAGTTTTTCCTTGTAAGTAGTGAAATTACTAACAAAGCTTATGGGCTTGCTACCAGAATTGTACTGGTTATAGTTACATCACAAAGCTGTCATTCTAGAATATTGGGTGGGGAAGGGAACACGGGACCCTCTTTGCACTAATTTTTCAACTTCCTGCGAGTCTATAATTATTTCAAAACACTATGTTAAAAATAGCTGATGTATACAAATTGCTGGTTTGAACAATTACAAGGAAGCACATGAAGCTACTGCACATCTACAGACTGCTGAGTGACAATGTCACTGTGGTTCCATCCACCAGCTCAGCCCAGCATTGTTCTTGAACTCCTTGAAGAAAACCACTCAGAAAGAAGAAAAGTGAATGACAGTCACATTCTCTTTTGTTATTTTGCTTAATTCTCACAAGAAACCTTTAAAGTTGATGTTGAGCAAGCCAGAATCAGCAGCCTGAGTTGAAATCTCACTTGCTAGTACACTGAAGGTAAGTGTGCCAGGAAACTTGCATGCTGTTCTCAGGGTCAGACCCAGCTCTGTCCTTGGCTGTCTCCCTATTCCTCTGCAGAATTAACTGGGTTGCTATTGTCCCTGGCAGAGTTGGGCAGCAAGAAGGGCCTGGGGTCCTTCCTCCCCATCCTATACGGATGGTCCTCTTCACCAGGAATGTCAGCTAGTCTCTCTTTTTATCCTTTGACATGAGGCAGAACTTGAAAAGATTCCATCTAGAAGAACCCTCTATAGACGGCTACAATATGTTCCATGGGGGGGGGGGGGGCTTCTCATTTCAACTATTTCTGAGAAATAAATACATTATGGTTAAGTAGATAAGTCTGAGAAATACACTCAAAATTTTGAAATATTTCAGAGTACCATCTTAAATTTGAATTCAGCTTTCATCAGAAGACTTGACCTTAGTTACTTAGTTACTTTTCTTGTTTCTGTAACAAAATGCCTGACAAATTGTTTCTTGAAAGAGAAAGGGTTTGTTTTGACTTAGTTTGAAGGACAGTCTGTCACCACTACAGTGGTGGTACAACCTGGAAGAATGAAGTCAGAAAATGAGGTGAATTAAGTCTCTTGCAATAGCAACTATACCCAGATCCCCAAAGAGTTTATACTATGAAGGTTAGGAAGGTCACATGAGTAAAGTTCTTTGAGTTCAAGTTGTATACAACCAAAAGAACAAAATGCACATGGCAAAAACATGTTTTTCATAGAGGCATATAAAGGATAGTTTAAACATTTAACTGAATAACAACATTAAGCAATAAGGAGTCATTGGAAGTAAACTCACTCACTCCTCTCCGCTACACCAGGGAAGAACAACAACAAGAAAACACATTCCAAAAGCAACTATGTGTTTTTGAAGAATCTGTCATAAGACCCTGTTTTCTTGGAGTGTTCTCCACAAGCACCTAAAATTCTCCTTATGCAACTCCAGTTTTGAACCGTGTTCCAACAACAGTCTATCACAATGAAGAAGGCATGGACAGGAACAAAGGTTGCTGAGTCCACAGTCAGAAAGTAGAAAGAGATGAACATTGGTGCTCAGTTCACTTCCTTCTTTTATTCAGTTGGGGACCCTAATCCATGGTATGTTGCCATAATTGGGGTGGATCTTTCCTCCATAGTTAAAACTCTCTAGAAATACCCTATCAGAAATGTGCAGTGGTGTATCTCAGAGGTCGTCCCAAACCCAGTCAAATTGACAACGAAAGTTAACAGTCACAAATTAAGCAGTTACTACATTGCTATTCTTTTGGCATTACTCTTTGAAGGGACATTTGTTTTTAAAGAGTCTAATGTAAACTTATTTTGTAGCTATATAGAATTGAGGAAGGAGATATTTCAAGGAAAACATCAAAGACCCTAAAATCACCTCTTTTAGGAGGCAGCCAGATCTACCCAGGTGCCTGCTTTCTGTGGGTCAGGTTGTTATGCCCAGTTCGTGAGACCCCCAAAAACCACCAGGAATCGACTCCACTGCAAATACATGAGGATCTTTATTACAAGCTTGACCCTGGGTCACAACAGCTTCCTGTGGAAGCAGGAAAGGAATGAGGCCCTGTGATCTAGGAGACAAGGTTTTTAAAGGGAAAAAAAACAAAAAACATAAGCAGGGAGTTACATGCCTTAGTGTTACATGATTGGGTAAGGGAAATTGACTTTTGAAATGATTGGTTTACTTTAGGAGCCGAGACCATAAACAGTTCTGACCTGGTCATCTGGGCTGGTTTCCTAGCAACTGTATCTCTAGTGGGCAGGAAAATAATTCGGAAAGGCTATTTCTTCTCCTGCAGGTGGCTGGACTTGTTTACACATGGCTGGCCTTCACCCAGTCCTGTGCTCCAAACCCCAAACTAATAACATTCAAAAACAAAAAACAAACAAACAAACGAAACAATTTTCAATTCTTTGGTCTCTTAAGGTATCTACCCCTTCAGTTTGACCTGCTACCAGTGAAAAGGGCAGACTGCCCTAGGTGTTTTTAGCTCCTTCTCTCTCATAGCTCTTAATACTTCTGTTTCTCAAAACAACCAAACAGAAATCTCTTCTTCTGCCCAAACGTGGATGAAAGATGTTCTTACCCCAGTGTTTCTCTTTCTTCTCAGTGGCTAAGACAGGAAGTCATTTGGGTCAGACTTGTTGATATATAATTACCTATTGTAGAATTCATCCTTTGAGTGCACACTACTATAAATTGTAATGAAAGCCTGAATTTAGTGGACCACATCCTTACTCAAAATACAAAATAGATCTGCCACTTTAAAGATTTCCCTAGACCATTTGTAGTCTCAGGCTCCTGCTCCTAGAAACAAAGGATCTGTTTTCTGTCCCTACAGTGTTCTAGAATGTCATATAAATGGAATTATATACATTGCACTCTTTGAGGTGAGATTCCCCCATTTAACAATGTAGTGGGGACTCACCCATGTTCTGTATTTGCTGTTTATGGTTTGTGTTGGTGGTGGTAATGTGTGTGTGTGTGTGTGTGTGTGTGTGTGTATGTGTATGTGTCTATGTAATGGTGACTGAGTCCAGGACTTTTTTATTTATTTCTTTATTGGTGAGTAATCTGCCGCCTACATCAGAAATTTTGACTCATGGAAAACTTTTTGCATGTGTATGCATCTTTTCATGTAGGTGGTCATACATGTGTGTGAGGTATATGAAATATGAATATGTGTATAGAGGCCTGAAGTCTACCTCATGAATTTCCCTCAATCACACTCCACTTTATTTATTCAGGCAGGGTCTCACTGAAGCTGAACTTATGCTCACTTAGGCTACTCCTGAGAGACCAAAGAATTAAAAATTAGGTTGGTTTTTTTTTTTTTGCGGGGGGGAGGAGGGGGGATTGGTTTAAAGTTTAAAGCACAAGCCTGAACAAAGGCCAGCCAGGTGGAGACATGTCTAGCTATCTGGGGAAAGGAACTAGCTTTACCAGATTCTTTTCCTGCCTAGTAGAGATACGGTTGCTAGGAAACCGGCCCAGATGGCCACAGGCTAGAACCATTTATGGTCTTAGCTCCTAAAGTAAACCAATCATTTCAAAAATCAATTTCCCTTACCCAATCATGTAACTCCAAGGCATGTAATTCCCTGCTTGCGTTTTTTCCCTTTAAAAACCTTGTTCCCCTAAACTACCCCACCACATTCCTCTCCTGCTTCCACAGGAAGTTGTTGCTACCTGATCTTGAACTTGTATTAAATAAACTCTCATGTGTTTCGGAGCAGAGTAGATTCCTCGTGGTCTTTGGGGGTCTCACGAACTGGACATAACACTCTAGCTGACCAGCTTGCCCCTGGGATGCTTGTCTCAGATGCTTGCCCCTGGGATTACTGTTGGCCACCGAGCCTGCTCAGCTTTCACTTGGCTTCTGAGATCCAAACTCTGGTTCTCATCTCTGCAGGACAAGTGCTTTATCCACTAAGCCATCTCCTCAGTCCCAAGTCATATACAAACTTGTTATCTTTTATTGTGGGACTTTCTCAAATCCTGACTGATTAATTAATTAATTAAGACATGGAGATATCCATATAGTTTAACACTGTTGGCCTTTTGCTGGGGCAGTCTCTGAGCTAGCTCTTAACTTCTTCACCATTGCATCCTTCCACATGGTTCCTACTGCCTGCTTTTCCAGCTTAGTCCTGTCTCCATTCCGCTTTCCTTCCATGTCCATCTGCCTGCAGCTCCCTACAACCCAGAAGTTCTGCCTGTACTTCCTGCTGCTGCTCCAGTGCCAGCTTTGTATTATGCAGAAGCCACATTCCTTGCTCAGCGAGTAGGCTGGAGAAGGTCACTTTCCACACAGCAGCTTGCCTTATTTGGAAAGGCAGGTGAGGAAGTGACATTTACACATCCTGTTAGTCTGGCGTTGCCAGCTTCAAGTAACAATTAAGAACACACTTTTTCATCATTAGAAATGCAGTATTTGTGGGCCACTTCAACACTCTTTCCTACCACAACCTAAGTCTTATTGGTTCTCTCCTCTCACACACTTTTACTATCTCTACCACACTCCTCAAGGTCCAGAAGACGCTGAAAGAACCACCCCAGACCCCAGCAACATGCAAGCAACAAAGGCCATTTATTCTGCAGAAGTCTAGCATGCTGGAGTCACCACCTTTACAACATGGCTGTGGCCCTGAGGGAGTTGAAAGCTTCCCTTAAAGCTAGAAAGCAGAATTCCGACTGTGGCTAGGTAACCTCAAGTGGGATTGACTGGCACCTATGTAGGCTGTGTGACTCTGGTTAGGACTTAGGCACTTGAAGCCTTATCTTCCCCAGGCCAGATGTCTTGGCTATTTCTGATTGGTTGCCCTTTTTCTGTGGTTTTTCCTGTAACTCTTTTTTTTTTTTTTTTATCACATTTAAAAGTAATTTATTATCAATTAAGATCAAGGCAGCATAATGGGTCAAGTACTTAACAAGAATTATAAATTTTTTTATTAATTATACTGTATTCACTTTGTATCCCCCCTGTGGTTCCCTCCCCCCTCCAAATCCCTCCCTTCTTCCCCCTTCCATGCATGCACCTCCCCAAGTCCACTGATAGGGGAGGTCTTCTTTTCTTTTCTTTTCTATCAGGTCTCATCAGGAGTGGCTGCATTGTCTTCCTCTGTGGCCTGGTAAGGCTGCTCCTCCCTAAGGGGAGGTGATCAAAGAGCAGGCCAATCAGTTCATATCAGAGATGGTCCCTGTTCCCCTTATTAGGGAACCCACTTGGAGACTGAGCTGCCATGGGCTACATCTGTGCAGGGGTTCTAGGTTATCTCCATGCATGGTACTTGGTTGGAGTATCAGTCTCAGGAAAGATCCCTGTGCTGATTTTTTTTTGGTTCTGTTGCTCTCCTTGTGGAGCTCCTGTCCTCTCCAGGTCTTACTATTTCCCACTTCTTTCATAAGATTCCTTGCAGTCTGCCCAAAGGTTGGCCTTAAGTCTCAGTATCTGCTTTGATGGTCTGCAGGACAGAGTCTTTCAGAGGCCCTCTGTGGCAGGCTCCTAACTTGTTCCCTGTTTTCTCCTTCTTCTGATGTCCATCCTCTTTGCCTTTCTGAATGGGGATAAACCTACTTAAATCTGTACACCTAAAGAAACTAAGCAAGAGGGAGGACTCTAGCTAAAATGCTCAATTCCTGTAACTCTTAAGCCTGTTTTGTCTAGCAAGAAAATCAAGCCTGTCATGGAATTGGTCGGGCTTATATTTAGCTAGGCTCTCCCATACCGACCGCAGAACTTTTCTTTTTTTTTAAATTTTATTTTATTAATTACACTTTATTCACTTTGTATCCCCCCATAAGCCCCTCCCTCCTCCCCTCTAGATCCCACCCTCCCTCTCCTTCTTCACGCATGCCCCTCTCCAAGTCCACTGATAGGGGAGGTCCTCCTCTCCTTCCTTCTGGTCTTAGTCTATCAGATCACATCAGGAGTAGCTGCATTGTCATCTTCTGTGGCCTGGTAAGGCTGCTCCCCCCTCAGGGGGAGGTGATCAAAGAACAGGCCAATCAGATTATGTCAGAGGCAGTCCCTCTTCCCATTACTATGTAACCCACTTGGACACGAAACTGCCATGGGCTACATCAGTGCAGGGGTTCTAGGTTATCTCCATGCCTGGTACTTGGTTGGAGTATGAGTCTCTGGGAAGACCCCTGTGTTCAAATTTTCTGGTTCTGTTGCTCTCCTTGTGGGGTTCCTGTTCTCTCCAGATCTTACTATTTCCCACTTCTTACATAAGATTCCATGCACATTGCCCAACAGTTGGCCATAAGTCTCAGCGTCTGCTTTGATAGTATGCAGGGCAGAGCCTTTCAGAGGCCCTCCGTGGTGTGGCAGGTTCCTAGGTTGTTTCCTGTTTTCTTTTTCTTCTGATGTTCATTCTCTTTGCCTCACCTAGACTCTTTTAATAGCTTCCTAACTGGTCCCCATCTCCACTTGCTCCCCTTAGCACCTTCAAATCTAAGTACACATTGCTCTTCCCTACCTTTGCCTGCCCAGGGTCTTCAACCACACCACCCTGCTGTTGGTCATGGACACCGAGTCCCCTCCAATCCTGTGTCCATCTGCAAGTATCCATCCTGCAAGTCCAGTGTCCATCTCTTACCCACAGCCCCTACTTATCCCACAGCGTCCCTGATCAGATCCATCTCTCTCACCTGGTCAGCACAGTCACCTGGCTACTGTTCTGTCTTGAACATGCCTGTTAGCGACAACCTCTTGGAGAAAGACTACCAAACACCATCACTGGCAGTATTCTCATCAATGGCACTATTTCCATGCCTCGTGATTACAGGTCGCTTAAACTGCCAATCATGGTGTGTCCATACACTCCACCAAAGTGTATTTAAAAGCCAGAGCTGACTGAATTTTTCTCACTCAGACTCCCATCTTCTCCTGGATCTTCACAATATCTATGGAGCTCTGGGTTCACACATCCTTTCTTTCAGGTGGTGATAAGGACCAGAATGACCTAGGCCGAGGTGGACAGCATGGATTTTGGGGCTTCAGACCGTGATGATCGGTTGAGGTGCTTTTTAACCAAAGCAGAACTGACCTCCAGGTTCTCCCAGCATCCTTCAGTTCTTACCTGTTTCAGAGCATGACTAGCATACTCTGCCCTCTTCTCTAAACTTTTCCAGCCCAGGGGCTGGAATTCTTTATATAATTCATACATTTTGGTTCTCTCTCCTTTTTCTGCACTCTCCCTCTCTCCTCTGCCCTCTCTCTTTCTCCTCAAAACCTCCAGCCTGCTTTTCTGTTTTTCCATTCATGGATACTTCCCTGGTCCCATTCCTTGGGACCAGTGAAGCTGCTGAGAGCTACCTCCAATAAACCTGCATTTATAAACTCTAATCTGGCTTGAACTGGTTTCATCAGGTGGAAGAATACTTATTATGGACAAGAGGTTCTTACTCTTCTGGGAATATTTTATGTTTATTATTTCCAGAAATGCAGAACATTTCTGGAAAGCAGTTTAAGACAGTTTAGAACAGTCTAGAAGTCTGTTCCTATTTCAGAGTCCTGGGAGCAAGTTGTTGTCAACAATGGGAAAAGGGAAAGAAACAGTGAAAGTTTGCTCATAAGGCAGAGGTACCTTCAGGACTTCCTATGGAAGGTTCAAAGTGTGTGAGGCCTGGGGTGATCTCACCCACACTGAGCACTGCGAAGGCTAAGGCATGAGAACCGTGTTTTAGACCAGCTTGGGCTACATGGGGAGATCTTATCTCTAACAATCAAGTTGTTTTTTTTTTTTTTTTTAATGTCTGGCCAGCAAGATGGCTGAGTGGGTAAAGATGATTACTGCCAACCTGGATACCTGAGCTCTATTGTGGGGAAAGAGTTCTATTGTGTAGAAGAAGAGAGCCAATTCCTATAGAACATCCTCTAGCCTCTACACACACACACACAGACACACACACACACACACCGTGTAATAAAAAGTATCAAACCCCTCTAGCTTATAGAACTTTTGAACTTGATTCCCTGGCGCTATCTTCTCTGTGAGTCACGGAGAGGCAGCCGTGTGGTAGCTATTAGTCAATGAGGCCCTTGATGCTCATGTAGGAAAGTGTGGCACAGTTTGATGTTTATGATTCCTAATGCTGGCGGAGATCGGGTGCCTTTTTCTGGCAGTTGTCGGCAGTGGATGGTTTATTATTGCATCCCATGGGGATAATTAGCTTTATTACCGTTGCAGAGAGGAGGGAGTCTGAGCAAGTGTGGGCAGAGTGTGGAGCACTGTCTTATACCTCCTCAGCTTAAGCTTCTGTGTCTCTAGTGTACTTCAGGGATGGCACCTGCCTGATTTGTTAGCATCCATCATGTGCACGGCACATTAGGTATTAGCAGTGTTGTCTCTGTAATTTCATGGCTCCAGGAAGCTCTTGTAACCCCCAGTCCTTCCATCTCAAAGCTAAGAAGTCTTCAGCAGTTTTCACAATTTTCTGTTCCTTTAGCTTTTTTGTTTTTCCTCTTAGGATGTAAAAGGCTTGTTAAAGACAGGATGAAGGGACATAGATACTGGGGCAGTAATTTATTGCATCAACCCACGGGTCAAAAGTCAAGCTGGACTGGGGGTTTTAGAGAGATCCGTTTTCAGGACCAGCTGAAGTTTCTGTGTGTATGGACAAGAGGATGGGAAAGTCATCAGGAAAGGAATGTGTGGCCTGGGGGAATCTGATACCCAAGGTTTCCTAATCTCCTCCAACTGGAATGCAGCCCAGGGCAGTGGCTCCCCTGTGGAGCTAAGACCACAAAAATCCAAAATGGACAAAAGAGAGATCAGTGCTTTGTGACCAAAAAAAAAAAAAAAAAAAAAAGATAAAATGCTTTAGTATATTTCAGGCCATTCCCCTGGGCCACATGTTCTATTCATTTTCTGTCCTTTCAGTTTGATTTGGAATTTGATTTCATTCTGCACACGATAGGCAAAAGTTTTACCAAGGAGATACTCTCTAGCCCCTGTCTTTTGAAAGCAGAGTTTCACTATGTGACTTAGGTTGGCCTGGAACTCACTATGTAGCCCAGATTGACCTCATGCCATTTTGTCAAAACTACTGTGTATGCACCGCCATGGTTGACTCACAAAAAAATGTCGTTGTTTTTGTTTTTGAGACAGGGCCTCTCTATGCAGCTGTGGCCTGGACTTCTCTATGTCTCCATGAGTGCCAGGATTAAAGACATGCTAACACCGAACATGAGTGTGTGTGTGTGTGTGTGTGTGTTGCATGTGATAGTTCCCAAATAATGTCACAAAGACCTATTACATTTATTAATAAGCTTTATAAGCTTCAAAGTGCTATAGCTGGGATTATTCTCACCTATTTCAACCTGGTCTGGACTATTTCCCAGCCACATGCCTCCTTACCTGCCATCCAGTCTCACTCCTGGCTGCTCCTGCTCTGTCTTTGTCCTCATGGTGACTCCCTCATGGTAACCTCCTCATGTCTTCTCCATCTCTTCATGGCAAACGTTCTCCTCCTCTTCTTCTTCCTCCTGCTCCTCCTCCTCCTTTTCCTCTTCTTCCTGCTCCTCCTCCTCTTCCTCTTATTCTCTCTTCATCCAGGACTCCCAAACTGGGATCAGAAGTCTTACCTTAACTTTCCTCTTCTGCCCAGCTATTGACTGTACAGGTCTTTATTAATTAGTCGGAGATGATGGAGAACAGTATTTACACAACATTGAGACGGAGAATCTTCATAGAAATGACAATGCCCATGTCCAGTCAGATCTCTAGGTATGGAGATCAGCATCTGAGTACATAGTGCACAAAACCATCTGCCAACATGTTTATTTCTCTGTGTGTGCCTGTGATGCATGCTTGCCACAGAACGTGTGTGGTTCCTTGCCATTCATCTTTTTTGAGACATGTCTCTTTGTTTGTCCCTGTTACATATGGCAGATTATCTTATGCACAAATTTCCAGGGATTCTCCTATCTCCATAGGCATATGACCAAAGGGCACTGGGATTAGAGATACAAGCTATCCAAGCTGCCAATCTCAGTTTTATGTAGCATTTAGGGATCCAAACACAGGTCTCCTGTTTGCACACCAAGTACCTTGTTTATTGAGTCATCTCCCCAGCACATACAGAAATTAAATATTTAGCTTTATTAAAATTCTCACATTTTCATGTGGAAGAGTTTTGAATAATGCATTCTGTTATGTAATGAAGCACTACAAACAGTATAGAAGTCTCCCTGGCTCTGTCAGACAGGCTGTTGACTTTCACACTTGTGGTTTTTGTCTTTCCCAGAATGCTGTAGGAATGGATCGTAATGGACAGCCTGTTGAGGCTGCCTGCTTTGGCTTTTGATGCCCTTGGGTGTCAGGACTTCGTGTGTCTCGCATGGTGACTATTACTCCAGGGTGTAATTTATTTATTCACTGTTAACAAGTGAATATTTTTTTTTTGCTTGAATCAGCTGTGGAAGCAAGTACTATAAATATTTGCATACAGATTTTTGTATGAGCATAGGTTTTTGTTTTACTTGGGTAAATATAAATATTCATAATAAAGTTGTTGGGTCATATGCTAAACAGAAAAGAGGATTGTAGTTTCAAACTACCATATGGAAGGAAGATATAATTCTCTTTCCTATATAATATTTGAGTAACATTCATTTCTGTGAATAACATTTCTTCACAATATTTGAAGCTGTTATTTTAAAACAAAAGTGTTCATGTGTTTACATGTTTGTTTTCCAAGGAATTTTCTTTCTGGTTCTTTGATCAAAGTTGCCCCTCTGTATATGGATGAGGGAAATCACACCTTACAAGCACGGTCCAAGGTGTAGAAGGGGCAGATAATTCATCCTGCTTTTCCTCCTTTCCCATGGGACGCTTCCATTTACCCTGTAAGGAACTTGCTCACTTCTGTTTCATAGAATTATGAACCAGACCTGGCAGTATCTGAATTTTTAGTGTTGTCCTCCTGTTAATTTTTCCATGTCTTCTTCATACATGCTAATGGCATCCGTCACTGTAAAGTGCACATCTTTGTCTTGGTTCTTGAATAAAACTTTAAGAATACAGCAAGTTCTTCTTGGAGCCCTTAAAGGTTTACAGTTTCTTGCTCTGTTCCCTAAACTATTTTTATAGGATGATCTAGGGCCATTCCACACCAGAGTCCCAAAGGACAACACAAAGTCCTGGTAGTAGTTTCAATTGCAGTGCACCTATAAAACCATCATGCCATGCACCTTTATATGTGGCATTTAGTTACTCTAACAACTCCATGATGTCAGCACTATCATTTTCTGTGGTTGTAGATGATGGGTAGTGACGCTCAGAACAGCTTAATAATCTACTCAAGTAGGCCTCATTTTTAAATTAGCTTTATTGAAGTTTAATTAATACATTCAAAACCACACACACACACACACACACTGAAGACTTTAGACATACCCACAAACCCATGTTTCCATCACTGCAACGTAGGTACCAGATACCACCATCTCCCAGCATGTTCTGTGTTTGGTGTGTGTGTGTACTTGCACAAGTGTGCAGGCATATGTGTGCATGGGTTTTAATGATGATTAAGGTTAGATCTGCCCTCTTAACATATTTGAAAGCACACATGGTACCATCTGGTTAACCGTTGGCCCCATGCTGTACAGCGAGTCATTAGACTATACAAACATGAATGACAGAAAATTTATACCACACTCAGGTCCTCTTCTCCAGTTCTCAAGGGCTGCTGTTGTCTCCTCCACAGTGAATCTGAATGCCATAGCTGACTCACGAGGGTGGTACTGTGCAGTGTTTGTCCTCTGTGACTGCCTTCTCTCACTGGCACAGTCTCCCAAGTAGAGCTGTGGTATTGCACAGAGCAGGAATTCCTTCTTTGTAATGCTACCAGCTTCAGCACATGCCTGATAGCCCCACACTCAGCAGGGTGAGGCAGAAAGACTGCAGTTTAAGGTCAGCCTGGGCTATACAGACCTAGCCTAGCTAGGTCCTAGCCTATGCTGCATAGAGAGAGGTACTGTGTTCATGTATGTATTTGTGAATGTACATATATGTTATATGTGCACGTGCGATACACATATATACACACATATCACACATTACATTTTTTGTCAATTTGCCTATTCACTGACGTTTGACCTAGTTCTATTTGCTGTGAAGAACAGCACAATAGGCAATGTGGGTGCTGCTGTTTCCTTGAGGTCTGGATTTCCATTCTCTTCGTTATATAGCTTGGAGTGGAATTGCCTGATCATACGATAGTTCTGCTTTTGATTTTGGAAAATACTTCATACTGTTTCCCACAGTGGGTGCACATTCTATCTCCTTGTCCAGGTCCTAATAGAGTCCTCAATACTTTAAAGAGCAGTGGCTGTCCTAGCAGATAGGAGCATTTCTGGCATGGCCATTAGAGAATCAACAGCATGATAAAAACTCAGCCCTAGAGCACAGCCGACATGCCCAGGCACAGGATGGGTTCTCTCCCCTCAGAAATTGGAGACTGACAAACAGCTGGGCAGATTTAAGATGAGTATTATTGTTAATCCACCTTCCAGAGTCAAGTAATTCCCAACCAGTCTGAAATTGGTTTTGAAATTTGCCAGGGCACGGCATTAAATAAGCAGATGCAAACTTCCTCAGTGTCTGACTGCAATATGCAAGGAAGTTTGCAGAATTAGGCTGATTTAAATATTCTACATCAAAGGGCAAGCAAGAGATATTGCTGATGCACCTGACAGATGCGCCCTGTCCCAAGAGAACACATGGCAAAAAGAGAGAACACTCAGGCATGAGCATCCCCCCAACCCACCAAATGTATATACTTAAAAAAATTAAATACTAGATATTCCACGTTGTATTTATAAATCATAACATTACCACAAGCACGGTCAACTCTGTCGGCTTATAATCATAGAATGAAATTTTATTTATAAAATGAGAGAAGATTATTCAAGGGTCGGATTCTAAAGGAATTTTCAGCCCTGTTTAAAGCCTCTGTGATCCTGTTTTCAAATCATTAAATTTATCCACTTGCTCACACTTGTAGTCTTGCTTTCTTTCCCTCTACACTGAACTCTCTGTTGCTCTTCTCTAGCTCTGGCCGTGCCCCAAGCTCTGATTAATCCCTCATTCCTGTTGGATTCCATTCACACACTCACTGCATACTCCCTGACTATTCTCATCAACGGGGTAAGGAGAACAGTCCCTGCTCTGGGAAACACGATGATGCGTAGCCTGAGAGTGTTCAGAGGCCCCCGGTAGTGCTGACTCTCACCTGGGGCTGAGGGATGAGCACTCCCAAATGGCTCAGGAGACTGAGCACAGTCAGCAGAAGGGTGACGGCTCCAGAAGAAGGTGGTTCTATGCTCAGTTTGTCTCCCCAGTAGGATCTTGGGGTAAGTGACCTGCATGCCTATGGCATCTGTGCGGAAGGCTGAAATTATGACGGGAATGGTTAGCACACAGCCCGGACAACAGCAACACCCCAGTGAATGTCCAAGTTGACAAGGATGACCGCAAAGATGAGCTTGTCCACTTTTCCCAGCTGTAGTATCTGGAGACAGAAATACAGTGCCTGGCAGAGTTCCTCCAGAGTGACAACACTCTCCTCCATTTTCTGTGGTCACATTCTCATTGTTTTTCCCTGCAACCATGTTCTATATAATGCCATTTCGTCTCTGAGCCCACATAACCAGATGTGGCGGACTACCCCTGTGCAGACTTGTGTAAGCTCCGAGAGGTCCACACAGTGATGAAATCACCTACCAACACGTTGCCCAGAACACGTCCCTGTCACTAAGCGACACATCTGTACACACGCAGCTCTTCATCTTTCCATTTTAGAATCTCGCCATCTGCACTTACCGCTCACTTCTAATTCCCTTTCCTCATGAAGTATTTCCAAGGGAACAGCCTTTAAAAATCTCTCTACTCCATGGAGACACTCCTGAAGAATAAACCCTATTTTATGTTGTAGGATGCCCACCTACAAGCTAAGACAAGGTGCTAACCTAGTGCTAACTCTGTACTCACAGTTACTACTTTACTCCAGGAAAATCTCCAAAGGCCTGAGGAGCAAAGTCTGGGGCCAGCGAAGCCAGCAGATATCAGTATGTGTTGATGAGAGTGGAGCAGAGCAGAGAGCTCTTGCATTGCTGTCTGACACCATGCTGAGTGGGCATGGCAACCAGCTCCCAATGTGGGTACTAGTTAGTCTAACTGTTTGTCTATGCATAAATGCCCTTTGCAAGTCGCCTGTGGGGCTTGGCCATCCATAGCAGCCAGACCTTCAGTGCTCCCCCAGCCACTGCTGTGACTGTGAGACACATTCTGTTGCCTAGAAACAAAAACTTCTACCATGATGTCAAAGCCCAACCATTTATAGCTTCCAATTCTATTGGTGGAAATCACCACCACCTGGAACAAGGATCCTGTTTTCACATGCTACCTTCTTGAACACATGGGCAGCTACAAATAGCTCGATGTGTTTTCATCAGCTGCTTTTCGTGTATAAATGGTAGGAGAGATTAGGACTAAAACGAATGTGAATTTCAAGAAAAAATAATCAGTAATTTAGAACTTGGCAAAATGTGTTGTTTAAAGCATAGAGTACTTAGAATTTTCTTCATCTTAAAATCTTTATTGTGTGTGATAACATGCATTAAATATTCTATTTTACATGATATATTAGAACTGACCTCTAGTCATTTTGTTGTCACAATTTTACCTAACAAGGAGAAATTTGTATCTTATGGAAAGAGAAACATCACCTTAAACACTAATTTCCTTCATATTTTTCTTTATTATGAAGGTAAAGGGATGCACTTCTTTTCTGAGTTTATATTTCTATTTAAGAAACCAGTTAGTAAGGCTGGAGAATTGGCTAAGTGATTAAGAGCACTGGCTGCTTTTTCAGAGCAGAGTTCAGTTCATGGTCCAGCAGAACTGGACCAGAGTTCAGTTCATGGCACTGCCTGTAACTCAAGCTCCAGCCTCTGTAGAACATGCATTCATGTGTACATATACAGATGGGCACACAAACATATAATTAAAATGTGGTTTAATCTTTTTAAAAATTACTTCATGCCTAAAATGTATTCTATTTGGGTTGAGAAAAGTATAGATTTATTCAAGTAAATGTTGGGATTCAAGAATAAAATAAGTAAAAACTCAGGTAAAAGTTAGGCTTTTCATTGTCTAAGCTTTGTGCTGTAAGAAATATTGTTTTGTTTTGCTTTTTTGTTTTATTTTGACAGGGTCTTCTTTACATGACCCAAGGTGGTTTCAAAGTGCCTATCCTGGCTCTGTCTCCAAAGCAGTAAGATTGTAAGCATGCTGTGCCATGCCTGCCTTGGGAGAAATTTTGATTAGTTATTGTGCTCTTTAGTGTTGCCAGCGTGACACACACGGGAGATACCTGGAAAGATGGAACCTCAGTTAAGGAATCATCACCTTTCTTAGATTGGACTGTGAGCAAGTTTGTGGTCTGTGGAGCATTCTGTTGATTACTAATTGAGGTAGGAAGACCAACCACTGTGGGCAGGACCATCCCTACGCAGGCGGTCACATTGTATAAGAAAGGGAGTGGAGGGAAGCGAAGGAAGCAAGCCAGTGGGTTGCATTTCTTCACAGCTCCAGTTCCCGATCCCAGATTTTTAGCATCAGCTCCTTCCCTGACCTCGCTTGGTTATAGACTCTAACACGTAAGACGCAATAAACCATTTTCTCCCCATGTTAGTTTTGAACTGTTTTTTTTTTTTTTTCACGGCTACAGAAACCAAACAAAAGGACAAGTTTAATCTTATTCTTTTCTAGTTTGTTTTTGCCACAGGCAAAATATATCTTTCAGGAGGGTAGGTGGAGACTGTCACACAGGTCTGCCACCAACAATGTTAGAGTTTAATGACATGTATTTTGTTTGTTGCCAAAAATGTTTAACCACTGTCTATAATGGCATTCTCTTAAAAAAATGCAATTTTAGATTGTTAGCAAGTTTTCATTATTGTTCCAAGGTCTCAAGATAATACAATGACTGCAAGCACTCTGAAAATGTAAACTGGTAGCTTATAAAATCAATTCCTTTGTCTTCTCGCAAATCAGAGAAAAGAAAGTGATTGGAGCCACGGTTAAGGACATGGAGGAGAAAAGCCCGGAGGACCTGGCTCAGGTGGAGAGGACTGACGTGCTGCCTCGCTGAGGCTTGCTTTGCCTGTTTCTGGGCTGTGTAGACAGTGCTCAGGATGGAAAACAGGCAGCACGGGAAGCATTCTAGGAGCGTCTTTAAGGCCTGTACACTACAGCTTCATTTTTCTGATTGCTCAGCACCTCTGAAAAACACGCCTTTTAGGATTATGAATTTATGTGTTTGCTAGGTTCTTCTTGATCAGGTAATTTGGAAGCTGTGTGTACGCGGGGAGAGTGGGCATGTTTTATTGCTCCAAACTTGCAAGGTGAGTAATGGCTGCCTAACTGTGATCTACTGAAGCAGTTGATTTTGTTGACAGCTTCAATCCTTGGGACTGCTGTTCTGTCTATATCGAGTTTGTGACCAGAACAAACTAATTATGATTTTAAGAACTAAGCCACTTTCATAAAAGTTACAGAATTTTCAAATCTTGCATATGAACCAATGGTTCTGTTTTAAGAGAAAAAAAAATATGACGTTTTGCCAGGCTTAAGAACTCTCCACAAGGACCAAATATATCAGGGCACAAGGGTCTTTCATGAGACTGTTTCTCCAACCAAGGACCATGTATGGATATAACTTAGAAGAACCCCTGCTTGGATCTAGTCCATGGTAGCTCAGTATCCACGTGGGTATCTAGTAAGGGGAACAGGGACTATTTCTGACATGAACTCAATGGCTAGCTCTTTACCCCCCTCCCCCAGGGAGGAGGCACAGAAGAGGACATTATAGCCAGTCCTGATGGGACCTGATAAGCTAGGGTCAGATGGAAGGGGAGGAGGTCCTCCCCTATCAGTGGACTTGGAAAGGGGCAGGGAGGAGATGAGGGAGGAAGAGTGGGATTGGGAGGGAATGAGGGAGGGGGCTATGGCTGGGATACTAAGTAAATAACCTGTGATTAAAAAAAAAAAGAACTCAAGGTAAGCCTTAGATCTGCCTAAGAATTTCTCTCTCTCTCTCTCTCTGTCTCTCTCTCTCTCTCTCTGTGTGTGTGTGTGTGTGTGTGTGTGTGTGTGTGTGTGTTTACCTGCATATGGAAACCAGAGGTCAACCTCAGGAGATATCTACCTTGTTTTGTGAGACAGGCTTCTTATTGGGTCCTGGGGATGTCCTGTCTTGGGCTGGTGGTAAGCAGGCCCCAGGGATCCTGTCTTGTAATTCTCTCCAGGGCTGGGATTAGTGGGTCACCAAGCTTATTTTATTTCTATGAACTCTGGTCCTCATGTATCTGTGAAAGCTCTGTGCTGTGATGTATCTTCCTAGCCCAAACCTTGCAATTTGGTCTTTAGTGAATTGCAAAATGTTCTTATGCTTGTCACCATATTCATCAGTCTCTACTGGTCATATCTTCCTAGAGAACTTGGAGAATCCACAGTGAAGTCAAATAAAGAGCTTTTTTTTTTTATTCAAAATGTTTCATACAAAAGTGAGTTATAATTCTACCATGATAGAAATTTCATCACATCTAAGCACCTAAATTATTTTACACACTCACCTCCTCAACTCTCATTACCTTGAGATAAAAATCTTTAGATTGACAGTTGAGGTCTTCTCAATAATAATGCTTGAAACTTTCTTGTGGTTAGGCTTGCCTATGGCTCCTCTGTACATCTGGAGTCTTTACATTTTTCCTTATGTAAAACACGATAAATATCTCTTCAAGGATGAAGATAAGGGAGAGAAATACAAAATGCAATTTCAGAGAAGGTAGATGAAGAAAAACAGAAATGGCCTTGACAGCAAGTCTTTCAGAATGGCTAGTTTTAAGACCTAAGGCACTGCTCAGCTCAGTGTAGAGTATAGGAATATATGACTTCTCTGGAACAAGCTTTAGTTTGAGATAAAAAGCAGATCAAGATAAGGTACAAAATTGGTGATGGAAAGAGAGAGACCACAAACCCAAATCACCATGGCCAAGTTAATTAAAGCAAGCTTTGTTTTTATTCATGTACATGAGATGCCTCTTTCTAAGGCAGGATTCAAGAAGTCAGCATTGAACATTAAGAAGGGGAAGGCAAGGGTTTTAAAGGTCATGGGTAGGAGATTTCCAAATGGAGGATTTGTCCTGCTTTGTTAGGCTGGGTTACAGGAGCAGAACATAAGCATAACAAACTACTCATAACGACCCACTGAAACAAAGACAAGATTGCAAAGTGGTCATTAGGTAGTCATGACAACCTTTGGAAACAAAGGTAGAATTGCAATATAGTTATATTTTTTGAAACAAGAAGTAGGATTGCAATATGGCTGCCTTTTCCTGGAACAGACAGTGTGCAATCCCTCGGCAAGATAGGAGGGAAAAACATAAGAGCCCCCAGAAGCACAGGACTGCTAGTCTGGCAGACACAGCCTTTGAAAGCAAAAGACTCATCTCATATTAGGTGGAAGTTGAAGTTATCCTCTGACCTTCCAAGTACATCCACACCCACACACATATGTACATTCAATAAGAAAAATGAAAATGTAAACAAAATGAAGTGTTCTTCAGAGGGGAAAACAGCCACCTGTTATTTCCCCACTATCATTCCAGTATCCAGTCACTCAACATGCTATAGCCATGTTGCTTCTCACAGTCATCCACAAAGCTGCCCTTTTCAGTCTCTAGATTGTTACAGTAATTTCCAATCAGTAGCTCTGAAGAACCTTTGAGATTCTGACCTGCAACCTGTCCCCCCTCCCCTTTGCTTTTCCATCTTCAGGACTCCCAGTTGCTCCAAGAATTTTTGACATGGCATTCTAGTGGTCCCTTTAAACCAGTTCCATGAGAACATACCTTGTAACCTTCACTCTCTCTCCTTCTTCTTCATCCACGGATCTCCATGGCACATGCTCATGAGCACTTGCCTACATTTATAGCTTCGCTGAATGGTCATCACAGCCACGAAGAACATCTCTAGTCTGGGCAGATTAAGGAACTTCTTTTGAGTTATTAATTTTGTGGATTCAAACTTTGTGCCTGTTTCACGGCTCTTACATTCTAGAGTTGCATTTAAAACCTTTTACAGATAGAATGTCTTCCTTTTTAAAAATGTGCATTATGTGTGTACATGTTTGTGTTTTCCTGTGTGTACGTGTGTTCACATTGAGTATGACTGCTTATGCATAGGTTGACATTGGATGTCTTCCTAAATCATCCCCCCATTAGTTTTGAGACAGGGTGTGCCACTGAACCTGGAGCTTGGCCAATCAGGTAGACTGCTTGTCCAGCCTGGACATACTCTTTTCTCTGCCTCCTGAGTGCTGTGCTGCTAAGTGTGTGTTCCAGCCCCCAGATTTCTAGGTAGGTTCCAGAGATCTGAACTCCGGCATTTATGCTTGTGTGACAACCACTTTACCACCTGTGCTAGCTAGTTTATGCCAACTTGAAACAACCTAGAGCCATCAGAGAAGACTCAAATAAGAAAATGTCTCCATAAGATCAAGCCATAGAGAGCAAGCATGTAAGCTCCTCCCTTCCAAGGCCTCTGCATCAGCTCCGGCTTCCAGGTTCCTGCCCCGTTTGAGTTCCTGTTCTGACTTCCTTGGGTGATAACAGCGATGTCGAAGTGTAAGCCAAACAGACCCTGTCCACCCAAAATTGCTTTGGCTATGGCATTCTGTCCCAGCAATAGAAACCCTAAGTAGGACACTGCCTGAACCAGCTTCTTAGATTAACTACTTCCTCTTTCCCTGTAAGTTCTGAAATTTTTCAAATTGAATTCATATAATTATGTTTTCTCTCTTTGAACCTGGACAAATTAATTAATAGTTTTGTACATATTCACCCCCCCGTCTCTTCATAAGAAACTATTTTTGCACTTTTAAATTTTATTTTATTTTTATTAGTTATAGTTTATTCACTTTGTATCCCAGCTGTAGCCCCTTCCCCCATCTCGTCCCAATCATGCCCTCCCTCCATCTTCTTCTCCTATGCCCCTCCCCCAGTCCAATGATAGGGGAGGTCCATTTACACCCTCTAATAAAAAATATAACCTGGGAATGTGATGCTATCTACAGAGTTCCTTAAAAGGAGAAATACGTATATTTAAAAGCAGACATCATGCATCTCTGTCATTTGGTCCTCTTAGCTATTGTTTGGCTCTGTGTGACTAATTTTCCAAAGCTGACCTCACCATGCTTCTTGCCTTGCTTTTGAAGTTTTAAAATTATTAGCCTTACTGCACTCATCTTGGGTGCTCCCCATCATGTAACCTCAGTGTTCAGAGCAGAAACATGAGAGGCATTTGTTTTCTTGGCCATTAGCTTCAGCGCCACCCCCCAATAGTTTTCCTTAACCTTTCACACTTTCTTTCTGGCCCCAAACTAGCCAAAGTCATTCTTATTCTTCCTAGATAACCTTAGTAGCTTCCTCCAACAACAGTGTGATCTATTTTTAAAATCTTCGCTCTCAGATTCTCACACAATACTCATTCCAAAGAAAGAATTGTTCAAGAAAGCATTCTGAATCCTGGCTTTGTATACCTCTTCATGGCTCCATCTCACAGAGAACCTGATTACATTGCCGAGGGGAGATTTTGGACATTTTTATTTTGTACCAACCTACCCATGGGATTCTATCAGCAATCAGACTTGAGGACATCAGTCTGAGGTGACACCTTTCATTCTTTCCCTGGACCTCACCTTGTCACAGTTTGGGCTTTAAATATCCCCCAAAATGCAATGTGCTGCAGGCTTGGTTGCCAAGCTGCTGCTGTCAGGAATGGCAGCAACCTTAAGAGGACATCATAAAAAAGGATTGGTCTCTCTCTCTCTCTCTCTCTCTCTCTCTCTCTCTCTCTCCCTCTCCCTTTCTGTGTCTTAGTATCTCTGTCTGCATCTATCTCTCTGTCTCTGTCCATCTCTGCCTGTCCCTGTCTCTGGCTCTCTCTCCTGACCTCTGTGCAGTGAGAAGGTTTCCTCTTTCATGCACCCTGTGCTACACTGTTCAGGGTATCATAGCTCATCCTTCCCCAAACGACAGAGCAGGCCCGTCTTGCCTTCTAGCATCTCAGCCACTGTAGAGAAATGAGAGCCTGTTCCTTAGTAAATACTCACCATCATTCCAAGCTCCAATGTGTCTCTTGAGTTTGGATTTTCCACACTTAAGCCACATGGGTTGAGAGTAAGAGAGAACTATTTTTAAAGATAACAATCAGGGAGGTGTTAACAAGATAAAATGACCAGAAGAGGAAAGAAAAATTTAAAATCACGTCGAAGGACACAAGCAGCAGCAAGCCTTTATAGATCTGGGAGCAGAGCTAAAAAACCCCACAGACTGATTAGAGCTAGTCTGCTGCAGTATTTGTGCATGGGCTCATCAGTGGGTTGCAAAATAACTGATGGACTTAGCTGCAAATAAATTTTGGACTTAGCTGTTTGTTATTGGCCGAAACCTGGCTGTTTGTTATAGAAAATAAATTTTTAAGATAGCTTTTAGTTTGTTTTTGTATTAACTTAGCTTTCCTTTTCTTACATATAACTCAAAGTAGGCAGGTGGCCTCAGGCTAAAGGCCTTCTGTGTATTCATTCTTTTAGCTAAAAAACAAAAGTATTTATTAAAGATATATAGAAGTGAATCTCCAACTCTCAAAACAATCAGATACAAAAAAAGCTAAAGACAAATAGAAAACATGGGGCTGGGGAGATGGCTCAGTTACCCAACAGTGTCTGCTTTGCAAGCATGAGGACCTGAGTGCAGATCCCCTGGACCCATGTAAAAAGTCAGGTATGGCCACCCATGCCTGTAATTCCAGCACTGGGCTGGGAGGATCATTGAGGTTTGCTGGCCAGAAGTCTAGCCCAAAGTAAGGAACTCCAGATCCAGTGAGAGAACCTGAGTGATATCAACTTGACGTATGCAGAAGCATCTAGGAGGGGTGTGTGTGTCTTTTTTTTTTCCGTTCTTTCTTCTTTATTTTATTTTCAATATTTTTAAATACAATTTTAATTTTTTATTAATTACAGTTTATTCGATTTGCATCCCAGCTGTAGCCCCCTCCTTCATTCCCCCCCCCCAATCCCACCCTCCCTCCCTCATCTCCTTCCAAGCCCCTCTCCAAGTTCACTGATAAGGGAGGACCTCCTCCCCTTCCATCTGACCCTAGTCTATCAAGTCTCATCAGGACTGTCTGCATTGTGCTCCTCCATGGCCTGGTAAGGCTGCTTCCCTGTTGCGGGGGTGCGGGCTGTGATTAAAGACCCAACCACTGAGTTCCTGTTAGAGACACTCTCTGTTCCCCTTACTAGGGTACCCACTTAGATACTGAACTGCCATGGGCTATATCTGAGCAGGGGTTCTAGGTTATATCCATGAATGGTCCTTGTTTGGAGTATCAGTCTCAGGAAAGACTCCTGTGCCCAGAAGTTTTGGTTTTGTTGCTCCCCTTGTGGCGCTCCAGTCCTCTCCAGGTCTTTCTATATCGCCCTTCTTTCATAAGATTCCCTGCACTCTGCCCAAAGTTTGGTTGTGACTCTCTGCATCTGCTTTGATACACTGCTGGGTAGAGTCTTTCGGAAGCCCTCTGGGATAGGCTCCTGTCCTGTTTCCTGTTTTCTCCTTCCAATGTCCATCCTGTTTGTCTTTCTTAATGAGGCTTGATCATCTCATCCAGGGTCCTCCTTCTTGCTGAGCTTCTTTAGGTGTACAGATTTTAGTATGTTTATCTTATATTGTAAGTCTAATATAGGAGGGGAGTCTTAATAAAGAATTGTTTACATTATGTTGGCCTGTGGGCAGGCCTGTGTGGAATTTCTTTTTATTTTTAGTAAGATTTATTAATTTTACAAATTTCATTACATTTCACACACACGTATAATATACCTTGATCATCTTAAATCACCCATTATCATATCTTGTTCCATCCTCCCAGCTGTTCCCTTCTTGGTCTCCAAACTCCCATTCTTTCATGTTTTATCCCTACTGTTCTATTTTTTATTTAATTATTACTTTGCATGTATACATGCATGTAAGTATGTAAATACAGCCTTCTGAGCCCATCTAGCGCTGCCTCTACGTATATATTCCAGAGCTGATCTTTTGGTATTGGATAACCACTTTGGGTGCTCACCCTTAGGGGTGACTGATCATCTCTCTCGTTAGTTGCCTGTAGTTCTTCGTGGAGGGCTGGGACCCTGTGAGAGTTAACTTGCTGGCATGTCAGTTGCTGTTCTTGTTGGTTTTCTGGAGGAAGGGGAGCTCAATTAAGGTGTGAAAACCAAGCCTGAACGTGGGCAGCATCACTGAATAACAGAGAGAGGGGCCGAGCACTAGAACTCACATGTTAAATCTTTGTTCTCTGCTTCTGACCGTGGATCAAGCCCCTGCCGCTGCGACTTCCCTATAGTCTGGGGGACTGTCGTCTGGAATAAACCCTCATCACCCTAAGTTGCTTTTCTCACAGCAACAGGCAATGAAACTAAGCTATTCTGTCTCAAGATGTGGCGGGGTGAGAGGAGAGGTCACCTGATGTCCTCCTCTGGCCTACACACCACACACACACACACACACACCACACACACACACAAAGTAAAAGAGATGCACACAGAAATACAAGTGGAATGAAAGTTCATGGACTCTGCACTCACGCGCTTGGTAAATGTAATATCCTGAATCCTTGCATACACAATTGGTACTAAGAGAGAGAACTTCAGATCACAAGCAGTATATCGAAGAATGTTTCAAATGTGCTCCAGCTTGCATACCCATCAACGCTCTGTCTTGTCAAACTAAGCCACCAGACTTCCACTTGAGCCAGTGTGTTCTGATGGCTGAGTGTATACGTCTTACTCTTCACTTATTTAATAGTGGTGGAGGTATCTGTTCACATGTTAATAGCCATTTACACTTATATCTTTCCTGTTTGGATAGTGATAGTTTCACCTGATCATCCTTTTTTTTTTTTTTTTTTTTTGGTAAAAACTTTGAGTTTTTAGTGCATAGTGCACACACTCATGTGTGCATACACTGAGGTCAGAGCAGAGTAGAAAGGGTCTCCCTCCACCACTTTTTACTTTATTGCTTTGAGACAGGATCTCTCACTGCACCAGAAGCTTGCTTTTTCTTCTGACCAGCTCTCAGAAACAGCTGTTTCTACCTCTCAGTGCTAGGTTTATAGTCAGGCATGCACAATCATAATTAGCATATTTTCCTTCTTAAAATGACAAATATACACAAATATTCCAAGTAAATTTCCATAATTTTTATTTTTATGTATGTTTTTAATATATTTATGTACTGAATACTTTAACACTTTGTGGAAAGGATCTAAATTATATTTTCCTCATGTCCAGAGAAGTCTTCCATGTCTATTTGTTAACTAGTTTCTTTCTTCCTCCCTCCCTTCCTCCCTCCCTCCCTTTTTTCTCTTTCCTTCCTTCCTTCCTTTCTTCCTTCCTTCCTTCCTTCCTTCCTTCCTTCCTTCCTTCCTTCCTTCCTTCCTTCCTTCCTTCTTCCTTTCCTTTTTTCTTTCAGCCAGTTCTGTGATAGCTCAGGATGGTCTTGAACTCACTATAGTGCCATGGATGACCTTGAACTCTTCATCATTATGGGTGCACAACACCACACCTGGTTAATAGGGTTCTGGAGATCAAACCATCACTTCATACAAATGAGTGACATCTGGGCCGTTTATTCTCAGTTGTTGGGATATTCATTGTTTGTCATAAACTAAATTTTCTTAGATACAGTGTCCATTTCTGGGCTCTCTGCTACATGCCATTTGGTCTGACTACTTCTGGGACCACCAGTGTTGCTTCATTATTAAATCTTTACACAAGGGTGGGGTAATGGACTGGGCCAATCCCACTTTATTTTGACTTTCAAAATTATATCTTACCTGTTCTCAATCATGAATTTTATAGTAGCTTTTTAAGCTTCTTAAAAAACTCTGTAGTGATCTAGATTTACCTATCGATTTTATAGAATAATTTGCAGAAAATGAACTCTATACTATTGATCTGTCCTCTCCACAAAATGATCCCAGTTCACGTTTACCTGTTTCCTTATTTTTTCATTTTACCTTAAACTTTCACAATTTTTCCCACTAAAATGTTGCGTATTTATGACTTCTTTTTTTCTAGTTTTTAAAATATTATATTTATTATAATTCATTAATATTAAGGCTAAAATTTTTAAATATATTTTATTTTTTATTTAATTATTTTTATTAATTACAGTTTATTCACTTTGTATCCTCCCTGTACCTTCCTCCCTCTTCCCCTCCCAATCTCACCCTGCCTCTTCCCCACCCATGTCCCTCTCTCAGTACACCAATAAGGGAGGTCCTCCTCCTCTTCCCTCTGATCCTAGTCTATCAAGTCTCATCAGGAGTAGCTGCATTGTCATCTTCTGTGGCCTGGTAAGGCTGCTCCTCCATCAGGTGGAAGTGATCAAAGAGCAGGCCAATCAGTTCCTGTCAGAGATAGTCCCTCTTCCCATTACTATGGAACCTACTTGGATACAGAACTAAGGCTGAAATTTTAAAATCTGTTTTATTTTCAGACTGACTCTTGCTTTATTTCAGTTTCTCTTGCCATTCTGTCCTACCCCTGGCTAGTTTTACTGTCCTGGTCCAAAACCTTATTAAAACAAACCTTACTGATTAAGATATTGTTGCTTTTTTTTGTTGTTGTTGTTGGCTTTTAAACAATTGATTACTCATTAATAGTTTAAAAAATGAATATCATTATATAGACTAGGCTGACCTCAAACTCACAGAGATCTTCCTGCTTCTCCTTCATGAGCTGCTGAGATTAAAGGCATGAACCACTGTTACTGGTTCTGTCTTTTTTGAAGATTTTATTTTTATTTTAAAATCTGTGTCTGTGTGGTGGTGGGGAGCTATCTGTGTCTATGACTGCAGTGCAAGGAATATTCATGGCAAATGTGAGTGTGTCAAACTGTTCAAATTTACTACCTCTGGGTTATGGGAAATTTTCAGCTGCCAAAGGATTTAGTCAAAGATTATAGTATCCTATTTTTCTAAAAAGAATACCTTATGTAATTAAATATTAGGTAACTTATTTTATGTGTTTTATTAGATATTTATTAGATATTTGGCATTAAGTAAAAACGTTCATACTGAATGTGAACAAACCTGAAAATTAATAGTTCAAAATTGTCTTTATCATCTCGAAAGCCCTTGAATTTGTGGGCCCTTGAATTCCTTCCTCCCAGTTTTCCAACCCTGTTTCTCTTCATAGTCGAACACCAACGTGCTTTCCATAACTGCGATGTTTGCTTACATTTTCTAGAGTTTTGTTGAAATGGAGCCGACTGTTTTATTGCCTGTGTCTTTCACTCAGCAAAGTTATCTTGAAAACTCCAGATATGGTCGTGCTTATAAATGGCGTGCTCTTCCCGGCACGCTCTTCCCGGCATTAGTTCAGTACTATTCCAGTACATAGATGTACCAAAGCCTGCTTTTCAGTCACTTCCCCAGGGGCATTTGTCTTCCTTCCAGTTTGGAGGTACTATAGCAAAACTATTGCAGCACCACTCTTCAGCTTTTGTGCGGTTCTGTCATTCTGCTCCTTTTTAGTAAATGCTTAGCAGCTGCACAACTGTTTGCACAATAGGGTTATGAGCTTTTCTTTAAGTGTCTTTTAGACTGCTTCCAAGTGGCTGTGTTGTTCTTCTGTTCCTGCCCACAGTTTTGGGAGATGTATTCATTTAACCGCTTCTGTGAGTTTGCAGTTTCCTATTTTAACTCTGGTCATTTTATCCTCTGACTGCTTCTACCTTGCTTCTGTGTGTTTTGCTGTGTGTGTGTCCATATGTTTGTGAATGCCCATACACTGTACATAGGCAGGCTACAAGGCAACCTCAGAAATTTTAGTTGCTCTCTTCTTTATTCTGACACAAGTTCTACCACTGACCCTGGGAGTCACTGATTAGACGAGGCTGGCCAGCAGACCTCAGGGATCTCCCATCTCTGACCCCTACCAAGGGCATTTCAGGGAGCAGCGTAACACCTAGTTTTTATGTGGGTGCTGGGATCAGAACTTGTGTCCTGTGTTTCCACTAAGCATTCTCCCAGCTGACCTCACTTTTAACTTCAAGATTGTGTTCAATACAATAATTTAATATTTAGTAATGAATGGTATTGATACATACTAGTCAGCAAATAGTCTTTGAGTTAAACTCCATTTAACCATTTAAAACATACAGTGTAGTTTATATGCATCATAGTTGCTAGGAATTTTAAAATTTGACCTCATGGTTTGGCAAAATCATTTTCACTGACCTTATTTTTTTTTCATTTCACAATTTACAATGATATCAATTAAGTTCCTTTTTTGGTATGTGTACACACAGTCTTTATAAACCTGTTTGTGTTACTTCTTAGCTAACTTGCAGGAGAAAAAAACAAAAATGGAAGAGAGGTCAGCAGCAATGTGCACAGAGAACAAATGATACAAATCAGAGCATCCAGCAGCTACGAGGTACCCAGGAGAGCCAGGACACAGGCAAGCTGGCCTTTTATGTCCCCAAATCTTAGATCAACACTCTGTAGCAGAGAGCTCAACAGACCAGGCCTGGCCACTTGTCCCGAAAATTATATGAACAGCAGAGGGGAAAGCGGTGGTGAAGCAGGAAAGGAGTTTATGTCAGTATGGCCAGTACCAGGAAGGACAGAAGTCTAACAACCCAAGCCTTGTCTCTGTGGTATTGACTGTAGCAATATGACTGCATACAGGAAGAGGGCGGGGTAGGTAAAGGGTGGAAGTGAGTGTGAGAGGGTAAGGGTGAGAGAGTCGTAGCTGAACAGATAAGTGTGGGGTGTTAAGAAATGTATGTGTTGTGTGTGTGTGTGTGTTAGCAGTTGTGGCCAGCTGATCATTGGCTCAGGCCATATGGATTCCTGGTGCAGTTTTGGTTTTTATTATAAAGCCTACTGATAAGACAAAATTTGAGACAGACTGTGGAAGAGAAAGAACTGCATCTCAGCTATTGGCTTGGAACAGCATTAGTGAGGGCAATGACTGGACCCACTTTCATGGAAGACTTCACAGAGGGACAATGCCAGAAAACGCTTCCATTCCAGAGCTGAAACATGCCTCAGTCTTCAAGGGTGGACCCTGCTGAACAGCAAGATCCGAGTAATATGTCAGTTAAAATCTGCAATTACGGGATGTCATAAAATACTGTTCCAAGGGAATGTATCTTTGTCTGTTTGGGGAGTAGTTTCTTTTATAAAAGCCCATGACTGAGCAATTTTGAATTTATAACACCAATAAATTTGTATGGTATTGTTGCAGAAATTCTAGCAACTGAAAACCAATGCCCAAAGCCTGAGAGGCTGAGGGCAAATTCAGAGGTCCAGAGTGTAATTGTTGAGAACTTATAGTCAGAAATGTACCTTGCTGACTCAAGATAGGAAGATCATTACATGTAATGGCAGGAGGAAGATGTCCACATGCTAAACTATATACAGGTGGGCTGCGACCAACCTAGATGCCCTGGAGTAGGCTAAACTCTCAACATGCCAAGTATCAAAAAGTCGGTCTATGGCAAGAAAATCTGGCTGATCATATTAATGATCTTATTTGTCCTGTGAGGGGTACATAGGGTGTGTGCCACAGTCACATGGCAAACAAAATGACAGCTATAATCAAGATCACTGCAGTCACAGCAGGCTAGATATGATGATACCTAATACCCTATGGATATTAAGATCTACAGGACTAGCCACAGGATTATCAACATGGATTGCTGCAGCCATGAATCATCTGAAGGAATGGGCGGGCATGGGAGTGTTAGCAGGCCTTCTGGTGTTGGTCTCCTTGGTTTGCCTGTGGTATATATGCAAGATTAGAGTCTCACAACAGTGTGATGCAGCCATGATCATTCAGGCCTTTACAGCCATTGAAGCAGGACATTCTCCCCAAGCATGGTTGGATACCATAAAAAGCTAAAATGATACGCTCAGGATGCGAGGCTAAGCACTGCACTCAGGGTCAGCCGCTTTGGACCCAGAGAAGAGCATGTCTGATTGCATGCAGGTTGATGCCCCAGGTCCCGCCTCTGAGAAAAAGGTATTGGATGGGTCTGATGCTCTTTGGGTGGATGACACCTAAATGAACATCAGTACAAAGTCCCAATTTATTTCTAATATCAGAGATCAGACCTCTACTCTTGCCTGATGCGTCTAAAACAAAAAGGGGGAACTGTAGAGAGCTGCGGAATGCTATGCCTTAAAGATGGAGCTGGTTTCCACCTTCCACCTTCCCGATGGTGAGTGCTCTCTGTTAGGAACAACTCCACATTTGGCTAAGGCTGAGGATCTGGCTTGCTTCCATGTATGTGGACCTATCTGCATTGCCCACGTGGCACGCCTGGGTTGGCTACCTAGAGGCTATTTAAGCTGTGGGCTGGCTTTCCCCAGGGTCAGAAGATTGTTCAAGGTTCCTGAATAAACTGCATTGAAAAAAAAAAATCTAACTCACATCCAATAAAATGGAAGAATTAATATAACAACAAAAAAAAGATCTACATATTTAAAGTTGAATACTTATCCTGAATTATTGACAATAAAATTCTACCTTCACAGTGCAAATATTGGTAACTATTTTTCATTCTTTCAGTGTTTGCATTTTAAAAAATGATTTGTTTTTCTTTTCCTAATAAATGCATAGGAAAATAGAAGGTGTTCGAGAGCCTTAACTATAGCTGGTTCAAGCACACACACATATACACATGTATACATGCACTCATGTACACACACATGCATTCACATACAGGTACACACACACACCTGTTTAGGAATATGACAATTAGGAGACACGTGAACACATTAACAGTGCTCTTCTCATGATAGTAAGAACATAGGTCACTAATTTGAATAATGAACATGTTAGGACCAAATTAAAAAATGATGGAGCGCACAGCAGATTTTATATGAAAGAGGTTTATTAGATGGAGATGGAGAGAGAGAGAGAGAGAGACATGATAGGGGGAAGAAAAGGGGTGCCTGACAGAGAAAGGGGAGAGGGCAAGAGCTGAGAGCCAAGAGCTGAGAGAGGGGCAAAGTGGAGGCCAGGTGTGGCTACCTGACTGGGCGACACATGGTGACATCATAGGTTGCTAGGCAACCCAGAAGCAGGCTGCCAAAATTTTAACAGAACACATATTCTTATCGTAATGAAACATTAATGACTAAAGTGACTCATTCACTCTTGTCTTTAGAATACAGCCTGACCAGCCTAACCTTGCCCTCCAGCTTTTCCATGGTCAGTCTGTATGTTACTCCTACCTCACATGGCTGCCTAGCTCAGCCATGAATCATCCCCATAAGCAGTCATGGCAGGTGGGTGATTGTTGGTTGGCTTCTTTGGTGCTTTCCAGCTAGAACGTTTTTTCTTTTGCTTCCTCAATATGAGGCTGGTATCAGGTGGCCAAAGTCCCATCCCTCTAAGCATCCCGCTGGCCCTGGTACACAGCTCCATCCAGACTCAGGGTTTTTTGTTTGTTTGTTCTAATGTGCATTTATTTGAAGTGGCAGGTCAGGAGTCATTGGCAAGATGGCAGTGATGGTGACCAGTTGGAGACTGGCTCTTTCGTGGATTTCAAGGGATTCCAAGCAGAGAGTGTCACTGAGCATGAAGACAGTCATGCACATTGGTCAGGTTTATGACGAAAAAGACCTCAGGAATATTTGGTGAGTAGGTAGTCAGAAACAGGTGAATGAGAGCTTTGCTGTTGCTTTGATAAAGGAGCCAATGAGTGAGGTGGGCACAGCTTGCAGTGGGGTGGGCGGTACCCTGGTATATGTGGTACACCATGGGTATATATTAACGTGGAGAAACGAACAAAAACAGGAAGGGGTGGCCACTACGGCAGGCTGTTCAGGCAGCACCATCACTCATGGAGGCCATGACTTGGTCCTCTGACACTTATGAAGCAGCTCACGTTAAACGTACTGGTGTGAGGTCAGTGATTTGTATGAAAAGCCCCTGTTGTCTCAAATAAAGGATACTATCACCATAGACAAACAAACAAAATAAACAATCAAAAGTGTGTATGTATCCAAGGATTCTCCTGTGTCCTTCTCTTTACTCCTCAAAGGAACCTTGGGATTGTAGCTGCTCACTGTCTAGCACCTGGCATTTTAAATGAGTTCCTGGGATTCAAACCAAGTTCCTCATGTTTGAGTGGTAAGCACTTTACCCTTTGGGCTATCTCCTCAGCCCCAGGACCATCTTGTTCCTGCAAAGGCAGGGAGGATCCAAGGGGCTCACAGCTGTCACTCAGAATATTCCAAAGGTTTTAGAAGCTCTACACTAGAAATCTGAGACAAAGACCAGACAATATCTTCATTATACAAGACCAGCTCAGACATGCACACCCTCCCACACTCACACATCTGCCTCAGTGTTCTTGATAGTACCGCTCACACGCTCTGCATTCCCTGTGCTTAGTCATATACTTGTCTTTCTTCCCTAAAAGCTTGCCAGCTCCTAAAGGACAGAAGATATAAATTATGAAGCTTTCTGCTCTCCTCATTGAGGAAACCACTAATTTAACAGGAGGCGGCTTTCTTCCTCCTTGAAATCAGTATCCTGACCTCTTATGTAGATTCTCTTTTCAAGTGGTGTGAGTGATAAAGCAACCCAGTGTCATCGTTTGCTGAGGACTTCCTGTGCATTTTAAAATTTAAATCACAGTTCATTGGTTATTAAACCATATATGTACTCAAATACAATAAATCAGCTCACAAAATTCCATTGTATCTGTTCCAAGGGAAGAGCTTCTCAGTGGTGTCATTTTCATTTCAATAATCTCTGAAGCTTTTTTTTTAAATTCTCCAGTTGCGCATATCCTATCATTTTCATCCTTGCGATGAATTCTTAGATTTCTTGCACAGAATCATTGATGAAGAAAGAAAGGCAAATAGTCTGTGTAGAGTGTATCCATTCTGCCATCACTCCTTTGCTTTGTTTTACAGAAAGTCTAATAAGATACTGTTTATGGGATAACCAATGAGCTCTGTAGTCTGTAGGGAGTCCACCTCTCGCTGTCCTCCCCATTGGGAGTCGATTTTAAATAGAATTACAATAGGGTTCAGTGATAAGTGTGCTGAAATGAAGATTTTGGGGTCTAGTTTCTGGTTCTCCTACTTAGCTTTACAATCTTGGGGCTCAACCAAAATAGCACTCAGAGAGTAGCTATTTTGTGCCTGCCTCTGGGTGGAGATATGTAACCAAACAGACAGATGTGGGTGACCAAATGGAAAAAAAAATTCATAATCACAGGTGAAAGTGTAGAAGTGATCACGGGGATGAGCCACCTGCTGGCTTTAACGAGCTCCTGGGAACTTTGCTCTTTAACATTCGTTCCTGATTCTGTTTCCAGCAGTTTCCTGGTTTGTCTTTACACGCCTATCCTTACTCTCTTCTCATTACCAGTAAGATGGATTACAAAGGCTGATCAAGGATTGTAAGTGGGTCTGAAGTTACTTGTATGTGACTTAAATGTTTTATATAATAATACATGCTGATCATACTCTCTTCTGTCCTAATTCCTCCCAGATACTCCTCACCTCCCCCCATACCCTTTCTTGCTCTCTTTTCAGAAAACAAACAGGCAAACAAAGAAACCCTAACAAACCAGACTAAACAATTAAAAAACAAAGAAAGAAAAGGCACAAGATACACACACACACACACACACACACACACACACACACAAACCTAAAAACACAAAACAGGAAACCACAATCTACAAGCAAAAGATCAGTAAGACAAAAAAGAAAGCCCAAACAAAGCAGTATGAGAAAAAAAAAAGTCTACAAGATGTCATGAAGACACATAGGAAGTCAAGGATACAGCCACATTGACATTGGACTTTCACAAACTGCATTGTTCTTCAGGAGCTATGCCCACCCAGCATAAATTTCAGCACAACTTGCAGTGTGAAGAGCCTGCTGTGTTAGGTTGCATCTTCTGAAATCTCTCTCCAAAGGCCCATGTATTGAAGACCTTGTCTCTAGCTTTGCATTACTGGAGGGTGGTAGAGATTCTGTGTCCTCTCTAGTACAGGAGCCTGCATGTGTTAAGTGCTCTGAAACTCTGTGGAGCCTTCATTACACAGTCATGGCTGTCTAAATCATCAGTCGCTTTAATCTCTGGCTTTGGTCCCTTCCTGGGAGGTTAGGTGGGTATAGATAAAATCCCAACTTTCTGATCTTAATCTTACGCTTTCTTGTGACTTTTTTCTGTTCTGATGCTATTGGGGAGTCCCCAACTATACTGGTTATTTTCCTCATGGCTGTGACCCAATACCTGACCAAAAGAAACTGTAGGAGGAATGGTAGTTCATTTTGGCTCAGGATCTAAAGAAGTCTAGTCCATTTTGGCAGGGGAATGAGGGTGGCATCCATCTCACTGACCAGGAAGCACAGTGTGCTCACACCCAGGATGGATTTTCCTTTCCTCAATCAAACTCTGGATACACCCTCACAAATACATCTATAAATGTGTTTCCTAGGTGATTTTAAATATAGTCAAGTTGACAGTGAAGATTAGCTTTCAAACAAGCCATTTGGTAATTCGTTAGAATAAAACAGACATACATCACTCAGGAAATTCCAAGGGTTTTAGAATTATGTGCCAGGAAAGTGGGAGGAAGCCCAAATATATAATAGCTCACAAATCATACCCCATGCTGGGTGTTTTCTGCTATTTCCCTTCCTACTCATACTTGCCTGACCTGATCATCCTGTTTCTCCAAATATGTCCAAATTCAGAGTTGGTGGGAAGGGGATTAAATTTTTGAATTTTAAAGATTCTATGTTGGCTGTACTGGCTAATTTTGTATCAACTTGTCACAAGCTAGAGTCATCAGAGAGGAAGGATCCTCAATTGAGGAAATGCTTCCATGAGATCCAGCTGAAGGGCATTTTCTTATGCCTGGGCTGATAGTCCTGGGTTCTATGAGAAAGCAGGTTGAGCAAGCCAGGAAAGCAAACCAGTAAGCAGCACCCCTCCACGGCCTCTGCATCAGCTTCTGCCTCTAGGTTCCTGCCCTGGGATTATGGTGTTTCATTGAAGCAATAGGAACCTTAACTAAGACATTGACCAAACTAAAATAGCTGCAGGCAGATCTGACCTACAGCTGCCAAACCCCTGATTTTAGCTGTCTGCTCATCTTTGAAAAAACTTGCAAAGATGATCATAATCCAAAGGTTTAAATAGTTCTTGGTGTGAAATCCCCTAAGATTTTTTTTTCAAGACTGAATATGTTATATATACTCTTTTATCATTGTCCTCAAGCTAACTTCTAAAGCTGTGAAAAGATGAAATTCCCCTAGGGAAGCAACTAGTAGAATTGACAGCTTTGTGTTTTAAGAATTTAAGTGTTTTCATAAGGGTCTGACACCACCACCACCCCCACCTTGCAGGGAGATTAGTAGCAAACTTGCTAGTAATTGGTTTGTCTTCTGATCCACAGGACCGAGCCTTGGTGGAATGCCACACATGGAGCAGGATTTCATTACTCTAGAACGTAGCAGGTGAGAGGTAGGAAACCTGCCTGCAATCTTTCCCTCTCCAGCTTGAGTAGTTAAAACTATGCAGGGGAAGCCGGGCACAGGAGAACCTGCAAGGCCAGTGTCTCACCAAGAGTGATAACACTGAGGTGTTGTGAATCCTCAACACTCCAAACTCAGTAAACTATTGACGGTTCAAATCACCAGCCTTGTTGATCTCTCTGTGCAACGTGGATAACCTGGTTATCAATTGACAAATATAGGGAAAAAGAAGGGCGAGCCAGCTCAGCTTGACCAGGGAAGAGAATGAGCTTCCAGTGGTTCTTTTATGCTAACTGGAGAGGGAAACAGTACAAACTTCTTGTAAGTTAAAAAATAAAATAAAATAAATAAATAAATAAATAAATAAATGTGTTTATATTCTTTTCTTTCTTCCTTTGTACATTGCAGTGCTGGGGATGAGCCCAGGCCTTTGAATGTTCAGGCAAGCACTTTGCAATGGAGCTCCTTCCATTGCACCCAAATATAGTCTTTTTTTTTTTTAGTTGAGGCTATAGAATGGACATGTAAATAGAAATGTGTAGTTTGTGCTGGAGAGAGAGATACCTGAATGCCCACTTTTCATAAAAAGAGGACTGAAAAGTTGAGTTAGGTATGCTGGCGAGATGAGATGGGTAGAGCGCCTGCTGTGCAGCCGCGGGGAACTGAGTTGGGATCTCCATTACCCGTGTCAAAAGGAGGGTGTACTTATAAGTCAGCACTATGGCTGAGCAGCTGAGGCAGGGGGAGCTCAGGAGCTGAGCAGTTTAGCCAATCAATAAGCTTCAAACTCTGGTCTCCACGGACAGACCTATGATTTGGTACACACATACCTGTATGCATACACCATAAAGATACACACACACACACACACACACACACACACACAGAGAGAGAGAGAGAGAGAGAGAGAGAGATTGAGAGAGAGGTCTATATGGAGTTGTATGAGTGATGATGACATTTTCTATGATAATCGAAATCCAAAATTACAACCCTTAAGTAATTTTTGGTGTCTGGTGATATGTGCACACAATTAAAAGAACAGTCTTTTCAAGATAAACTACTGAACTCATAGGGTGAAACTCACCCACATTACAACAAAGAAAAGTCATGTCCTGACAGGGGAAATTAGGTGTGTCACCTACACAGTGATAAGACTGGTGCTAGAATTCAGGTGCCCTGACCCCTTATGTCAATATATGTATTTAAACATGTATGCTTATACAAAACTAAGCCTGTGTTATTAAAATTTTAGAAAGCTGTTGAGATATGAAGGTTGCTTTCTAGAATCTAAATATTTGGCTCCTAATCCCATAGTCTAGGAATAATGTTCAATGAGAAGAAATATGGGGTCTGGCAAAATTCCAGCTTTTTCTGACATGAAAATCAAGTAATACAAGTAGATAGTTTTTGAAGAAGACATCAGGGTTCCAAAAATAAAACCGTGTCTTGCTGCTAGCCTTTCTAATGTCTACAGTGGCTTTCCTGTAACGCTCCTGTTTGCTTTGCGCTGTCATAACACTCTTGGTGAATGCGGACACAGAACTGGACTGGGTAACTTGAGGGGCATTGTGACATGAAAGCAACACTGAAATTGGTTTAGAGGCACAGTGCGGTTGCCAGTCAAGGATCTCTTTGTCCCAGAAAATTGCAGTTTTGTGAGGGAAGTCACAGGGGAAAAAATGCAGAAAGATGAAAATCGTATTTGTTCAGATTAAGAAATGCCTGAGGCGGCAAAGAAAGGTGTGGATGACAGTCAGACCTGGTTGGGTTTAGATGTTATTAGGATCAGTTAGGTGGGATGCAGTTTGCTTCACTGACTACAGGTAATAAAATCTCCTCTTGTGCTTTGATTTCTTTGTCTCTCAAGCTCACTCTCCTACTTGACAAATTATGCATTTATTTATTTATTCATTTATTTATTTATTTGCTGGCCTTGCTGGCCATATCAAGGGAAAAATTTAAAGCGGCATCACATGATTTTGGCTTATGAAATGGAAGCCAGACCTTCAACACTTCAGTGTCTGTGCTTTTGTATGGCCCTGCAAATGTGCCCCTCTATCTGCACTGCAGCAGTCCGGGAGAACTGGCCATTGGACTGACACAAAAGCACAGAAAGCTGAAACACAGAATGTAGCATCTATGGAATGTCTGTATATCAGAACACTTCACTTGAACAAAATGGGATAGGATGCACTAATTCCTTTTTTAAAAGAGAATTCAACGTGTGCCCGCACCAACCATAATCCTGTCGCAGGTGTTCTTTCTGGCCCCAACCTCTCAGAGTAAAGACTCATGAGACTCAAAATATATTTAGATATACCTAGGCCATTTAGATAGGCTCTTCTATGATTAGCTCATAACTTAAAATATACTAATCCACATTCTGCCACATGGCTGGTTACCTCTGTGAAGGTGCCATGTGTCTGTCCTCATGTCTTCCTGGGCAACTCTCCCTACACCTGGCTCTATCCCAAATCCTTTCTGCCTGCTAGATGTCCTACCTTCTATTTCCTGCCTTATCTATAAGCCATTAGCTTTTTGTTGACAGGAAATGCTTCCATACAGACACAACTGATCCCTTCTACGTAATCCCACCCTGAGAAGTGCTTTAATGTCTAACCCCTTCTGCTTTAGACATACAAATAGAACTATACTGCTGTATACTGGTGGGAATGAATCAGTGGGAGAGTACTTATGTAGCCAAGCTTGCCAAGGAAAATGAAAGAAAGACAACAGAAATACTGCAAAATGCAACATTATACATTCTTAAAGAATGGCTATAGAGAGTTGATGCTAACTAATTCTTTAAAATGTCACTGAAATGAGGGCTAGAGAGTTTGCTCAGTGGTTAAGAGCAGCTATTGCTCTTGTAGAGGATCCAGTTTTGATTCTTAGAATCCACATGGTGGCTCACAATTGTTTGTAACTCTGGTTCTAGGGGAGCCACAGTCCCAGGGGATCTGATGCTGCCTTCTCACTTCCTTGTTCACCAGATACACACTTGGCACATTTATATACAAGCAAAACATTTGTATGCATAAAATAATAAAACAAAACTAAACACTCAATTAATGTCTTACTGAAATGAACCATCAAGTGTTTCAAAACATTTCAATAACTGTATTGACCACTGAGTAGAAGAATCTAGTGGAAGCAATCAAGCATACTTTAGCTGCTTTAGTCCGCAGTTGGACCAATGCTGGGTGAGGTCAGATGGAGATAATTCTTAAAGGTAAGGCTTTGTGCTTCTTGATAACCATGAGCCCAAATATAATGGGCCCTCAGAGAAGCTCCTAACCTAAACTTTCTTATTTCATTCCTCTATAAAGACTTTTTAGATAGTTTCCTCATGCCTTGAATTCCTAGAGCTCCACATGTGGTAGATGCACTTGTCTTCATTTGCACAAAGAGACTCAAAGCCCTCCACAGCCCTCCCCTCCTGTCTTCTATACCACAGGTTCGTTTTCTTGCCTTGTCTCGTCTGTTCTCCTCTTACAAGGGAAGACCTCTCCACTGGCTACTTACTGCCTCCCTCTGATTCCAGTCTCGTCCTGCCTTCTATTCTGAGTCTTACCAAGTGATTATTTCCTTTTCCTCTTATGAATGCAAGCTTCACAGTTTTACTGGATTCTTCCTATTAACTTTAAAAAATGTCCAACACATTTTTTTTTCAGAGAAGGTCCCTTCAACTCAAGTCTGCCTTCAGCTACCCCCTCTTTCATTTCACAGATAATTTCTATGACTAACAAACTTTACTGTTTCTATTTCCCCACACCCTAGTCATTTCTCAAAAGAATGTAATGAGAATAGCAATCACTTATTTTTACTAAAATTGCCTTCACTGAGGTGACCAATGAGCTTCTCATTAGTAAATTAATCACCAGTTCTCAGCACTAAATTCACTGACTTTTTCAAAAGGATTTGACCTATGAGCTATAAACTGCAGCTTTAAGAAGTGAAAAAGGAAAAAAAAAGGTGAGGAAGAAAACATATTTTTTTCCTCTTTTAATGATGCTTTGTTTGTCTCTGTTGCTGGGTATTCAGTCTCTTTTGTATACTGCTCTTTGGCCACCTCTTACTCATTTATGTCACTGTGGCATTGCCTGTTACCTCCTTTCCCTTCAGTATCAGCACAAGTTATTTCCTTCCTTTATTCCTAAATTACCATTGACTTTTGAGTCTTATATCATTATTCTCACCTAAGTCATTCCTAGCCTCCTGAGTCATACACTCCCTTCTTAAGAAACATCCTCCAAATACACTCAACATTAAAAGGGGTCAAAAATAGCAAACAATCACTTGTTCATCTTTTTCTATCTGTTAAATTAGTGAATAGTGCCAAGTTAACTGAGTTATCATAATTTTCTTTATCTCTTAGGGACACATCGCAATGTCCTTAGTCCTCTCAAATTTACTTCCTAAACATGCTTCTCATTGGAACTCATCCAGGCACCTAGATTTCTTGCCTGGTGTCACAGGCTGTTTATGTACCCTGAACATTTATATGTTGAAACCCTAGACACCTATATGGTGATATTTTGATATGGAACTATGGAAGGTAGTCAGGAGTAAGGGAAGGCATGAGGGTGGGCCCTTTGGATGGGATTACTGCTCCTATAAGGAAACCTGGTGATTTCATTCATTCTATTATGTGTGAGTCAGCAAACCTGAAAAGGATTCCTCTCACATAGTCAATTTCATAGTACTTTGACCTTTGACCTCCCAGACTCTAGTATGACTGGTGTTTTGTTAAGTCAGTCTAGAAAACAGAACATCTGTGTCGTCATAGTTGTCTACTAACAGAATAGTCTCATTTTTTTCCCCCACATTATCCTGGGTGACTCTAAAAACAAATGGCAGCATGGTGGCTACTCTATGAAACTTTTGGGTGACACTGACTCTAGGATATGACCCTAACTACTCAATATTATTTATGAAGACAAATAACTTGCCTATGCTTTTCACTGAGGTTTTTCTTTCCTCATGCACGGTCCAGCTTTACTGTCATTTTTTTTTCTACCTTCTTGAAAGTCTTCCTCTGTTTTTATGCTGACTGCTGCTTCTCTGAAGCCCACTTATGATTAAATACTCTCATTCTCACCAGAATGGCATCATGGGGAGCTGTTTAAAGCATGAACTCTGGGGTTCAATGCAAGACAGTTGATCCCATTGTGAACCCCAAAACTGTGAACTTGGGCTTTTGCTCTCTAGATCTCTGGCATTTTGGGCCTTTGGGGATTTGAGCTAGCAAGGCTTGGGCCTTGGAATTTTTTGCCTTTACCTCCTAGGCTGTTAACTGAGCTAGTGAGCTTTTTGGCTTTTTCCTCTGAGATGTGAACTGATTAGGAAGGTCATCTGGATGCTGGATGCTTTCTCTGCCCTTCGGAGCTAGCAGGTTTTCACCCAGCATGTGGCTCCTGAATCTTTGCTGATAGAATAGAATGGTTGGAATTTTCATTCTTTATTAACCACAGTTCAGACTTCTTTGACCTGAGTCAATTTGGTTACTGTTATACTTTGCATCCTAAATTTCCCATAAATGTGATCCACTGTGGGCTTTGTCATCAGCCTGTGATACTTTGAGGAGGTAGAGGAACTTTCAGGATATAGGACCTAATGAAAGAAAATTAGGTCTTCAAGTGAATATGGAGACCTTCCTCCCTCTCTTGTATGTCCCCACAAGCATAAGCTAAGTCACTTGCTTTGCCACATGCTCTGACTATAATGATCTGTCTTGTATCAGGCTCCAAACAAGAAGATCTAATGACCACAGATTGAAATTTATGAATCCAGGAGTCAAACACAATCTCAAAGTATTGTTATAAAGATGAAGTTAGCTCCCATCTGTAATGTGCTTAGAGTACCCCTGACTACCTAGCAAGAAATGTATTATGTCTAATAAAGAAAATCTACTCTCTCTTTGAAGCTTCTCTCAACTTTGCACAAGTCTTCCCCAAATGTTCATACTCTGTTTCAGAAGGCCTAGGACTTCTGTAGCATGTGGTTGACCTTAGAGTGATGTGACTCTGTACTTCCCCAAATCTGCTTTTTATATCGCACTGGAAAACGAAGGAATGTGTTTATGCATCCATGTTCAGTGCTTAGGAAAGCACGGAGCCTACATCAGCTGTCCAATAGAAATCAATATGTCACCAGATCAATAATAATTTATGGGTAGGCATGTATCATATATAAACAATTTTTAAAATACCATTTTAACAATTACTAAGAAAAATTGTGACCAAACATATTAGGAATTACAAAACCCCTAATGTTACTATGCGACATTACTAATGTCATATATTTTCTTTCACCAGTAATAAACCAATACAAATGGATTAAATAAAAGAAAGGTAGGTATTTGTTGAGTCAAGTAACTGGACCCAACAGATGGCTGACTTTAAGACTGAAACAAGGTCATCAGGACCCAACTGTTCTGCATCTCTGAATACTGCTTCCTGCTTCCTGCTTCCTGTCACAATGGCTTCATTTTCGAGGCGGATGTTCTGTCCCCAACAGCAAAAGGCTCACAATCTCCCTGATAAAAAAGCTAGAGTACATGTGACTCTCAATCTGTGCATTCAGTAAACAACTGTTTGTCTGGCAGACAGACAGATACAGATAGATGATAGGGGTTGTACATAGATGATAGCTAAGTAGATGACAGATACATGGTAGTTAAATAGATAATGGAAAAAATAGATAAAACAGGTGAAAGAAAGGTGATAGTTAGGTATCTGCACCTGAGTCACATATCATTCTTGCACCAGTTTCGTAGGACTAGATGCTCCTGTTGGGATGTCAAAAACACAGGATGGGAATTTAGGTATTACTGTCAGAAACGGATGAGCAAATGCTGGTTGTGTCAGTTATCAAAGTATTATACTTAATGTCTAAATCCATTGTTTGTTCTGACCATATTGTGCAATCAACCCTTGTAACCATGTCTTATCTGGCTGATGCATCCCTGGGCTTTGTCTTTAAAAAGTACTGGGTTTTGTTGTTGTTGTTGTTGTTTTCTCTAGGCCTTGGCGTATCATTACTGTTAGGACCAATGAAATGATGATGCACACAGATTTTATATGAAAGACATTTTTTGGATGGAGATGAAGAGAGAGGGAGAGAAGGAGAGAGTGAGGCATGATAGTGAGAGGGAGGGTAGTGCCCCAACAGAGAAAGGGGAGAGGGCAGGAGAGTGAGAGAGTAAGAGCACAAGAAGGCAAGAGAGGACAAAGTGGTGGGTTGATTTTTTTTTTTTTTTTTGCAACTTAAACATGCCTGCCAGGTGTGGCTACCTGGCAGGCAACAGATGATGACATCATAGGTTGCTAGGCAACCCAGAAGCAGGCTGCCTAAATACTAACATTACTCCCTTTTTCTGTAATTAAAAAAATGAGGAACTTGGGCTGCTTCCCATGTAAGGCAAGTTAAAGTATATAAATTTAGGTTCATTGGAAGCAGATCTTGGTTGCCAAGCAAGGGGGGGGGGGGAAAGAGAGAGAGAGAGAGAGAGAGAGAGCAACAAAATGTCCAGATTACATGGTCAAGAGGAGGAGGGGAATCCCCTCACCCCCACCATGGAAAGTTCAGGGTAGAGGGTGGAGTTTCCAGCCATGCCCAGCAGCAGACCAGGACTGAGGAGTGCAGGGAGAATCTGGAGCTGCTTCCCCTGGGCCTGAAGCACAGCAATTACAGTTCTCTTTTATTTGTTCTTAGTATTACCCTTCTTAGTTGGTAGTCAATAATCCTTTATATTAAATGTTATTCTATTCAAATTACTGGTGTGGAATCTGTGCCTTAATTAGAGCTTATCTGCTTCACTGATATTAAAAGTCGCTGCTTCTGGCTCTGACATGAAATCCTGGGCTAGCTCTTTGATCACCTCCACCTGAGGGGGAGCAGCCTTGCCAGACCACAGAGGAGGACATTGCAGCCAGTCCTGATGAGACCTGATAAGCTAGGGGCAGATGAAAGGGAAGGAGGATCTCCTCTATCAGTGGACTTGGAGAGGGGAATGGGAGGAGATGAGGGAGGAAAGGTGGGATTGGGAGGAGATGAGGGAGAAAAGGTGGGATTGGAAGGGAATGAAGGAGGGTCTACAGCTGGGATACAAAGTGAGCAAACTGTAATTAATATAAAAAATAAAAATTTAATTAAGAAAGGTCCTTGCTTTAGAGACAATAAATATGGTGTTTACAATGGTATCTACAATACCAGAAGAGCAGAAACAACTTGACCATCAAGTAAATTACTGGTCACTCAAATAAACAGTGTGCAAAATATTTTTCAAAATTTATATAAATATGGAAACATATGGCATGTCAAATTTTAAAGTAAATTATGAAACAATTATTTAATATAACCCTTCTTTATTTTCTGGAATGCTCCAGTTATAAAACCTAGGATGATTTGCTTATTTTCCTATTTTAAAATATTTAAAAGTAATAACCCCATTTATTTTAATTATGGACAAATAAATTACAGAATGGCCAATACTAATAAAAATTAGCCAGTGGAAAATGCTTTTAAGCTAGGCTTTGGCTTAGCTGCAAGTAACAAAAAAAATCAATATAAGGCTTGTAAAACAACTCCGGATTTGATTTTTCTTCTACGTTTAAGAGGGGCCAAGGTAGCAGGCAAGGTTAGTAGGGCAACTTGTCGTGTGCCTGCCTGGAATTCTGCCCTCTGTGGCTTCTTTTTCTAAGAATTGGACATGTTGCTGAGTCTTACATAGGACCAATGAGACAACTATTTCCGATAAATTGTGCTTCGTTAAAAAAAAAAAAAGAATCTCATCTTTTGGATTAATCAGTTTTGTTGATAAGCAATTTCTGCAACTAAATTGGAGTAGAAAGAAATGTTTTTGTAAAGTTTTACAGCCTTTTGAAACTATCACTACAATTTGGCCTTTAAAATAGACTATACATTTTAGAGAAAATTTCGATTGACAGATAAAGTTGGTAGAAAGTCCAGATAAGCTCTATCTTTCCCAGCACAGGCTTTCCTGGTGTCAGCACCCCACCAGCACAACACATCCTCTACAGCTGACAAATGTGCATCAGCAGATCTGCATCTGCCAAGCCAGGGTTTACAGAAGGTTTTTGTTTGGTGCTGTATGATTTGTGCTTCTCACAGATCATGACTTAAGTGCACCCAACATTATGGTCAAATAAGCAGCACAGTGTGGCTGTGCTGCTTCAAAAGATCCTCTGTGCTGTGACTATTTGCCTCTCTTTCCTCTAACCCCTGTCAATCAGTGACCGTTTTCATTACTCCGGACTTCGCCTTTTACTGAAGGTCATGTATTCACAACTTCACAGCACCCAGACTGGCTTCTTTCTCTTAGTAACAGTAATTTTTCTCTATGTCTTTATGAAGACTGATATATTGTTCTCTTAGTATCAAACTATAATCCCTGTTATTGCACCACAGTTATTCACTCAGCGTTGGAGGACATCTTGGCTTCATAAAGATAATATAGTATCTGTATACAGACTTTATGTTGGAATTACACTTAAATTAATAAATACTGAGAAACACAACTTTTGAATTTCAATGCAAGAAATTCATAGTTTTATGAATCGTCTTCCAGATTGTCTTCCAAAACTGCTGTATCACTTTTTTCTTTTTTGATGTCAGCTCCAAATGAGTATTCCTATTCCTCCGCATCCTCACCAACATTTAGTGTTGTCACTGCTAAGTGATAGCATTTCAAATCACATAGAGATAGCACATTGTTTTAATTTGCTCTTTACAATGTGTGTCATCTCTTCATATCTCTTCATCTCTTTTATCTATTTATCTTTTTTGATGATGTTCAATTTCTGTGAAATTGAAAATCAGTCATTTATGTTTTTATGGTTGAGTTTTAAGAGTTCTTTGTGTGCATATGTGTATGCATTCACATCTGTATGCATACATCTATTTATTTGTATATGCATGTGTTCAAATTAGTTTTAATTATTTGATTTAATTTAATATGACACAGTCATGTGTTAAAGTTATTTTTATAAAACTGTGTTTGTCAGTTTCTCTCTTAACCCAGCTATCACACAAATAATTAAGACTGTATTATATTATTTTAACAAGCTTCACAGCATAAGAATTGAGCAGTTTTAACTCTAGTCTTAACCCTCTAAACTAATTTGGCTTCCTCCCAGTGTGCATCACAGAGATACTTTAACTTTGTATCTTTGCTGAGCTCTCTTTCACTCCTGATCCTTCCTGTACATCTGCCCTTGACTTAATCCCCTACTTCCTCTTCTCTCTCCTCCTACCCAGGCTGACAGAAAATCCAGCCCTGTTTTCTCCCCTGCTCAGTGATTGGCTGTAAGCTGCTTTTTTGGCATAGCAGATAACATTTGGGAAGCTGTATTTACACAACATTGAGACAGGAGATTCTCAAAACAAGGATTGCAACCAGATATGGGGGTGGGGTACAGAAGTGAGCATTTGAATTACCCAATAACCATATACCTACAGCCATGTCTGAAAGAAGTCCCAGACAAGGGTTTGTCTGGGTCAGACAGGCCTGTGGGAGTGTGTGTAGAGAGCTGTTTTGATTGTTAATTGAGATAGGTCCAGGACACTGTGTCACACTATTTCCTAGACCAGTGGTCCTAGACTGTTTAAGAATGCTATCTAGCTTTTTGATCCAAGATGGCAGCACCAGAAGGACACTGTGTCTGAGGAGCAGGACAGCAGTGTTGGCACAGCAACCAGGAGACTGAACTCTCGACCCGAAAACACCAGTGATTGTGATTCCCATGTGAGAGGAAATCTCACAGTGTGGGAATCAATCAGGACCGACCTCAGGTCACCCAGTCAATACCTGGAAAAGGTCCCGGTGACTGGCGGGCACATAGTCACCAGCCCAGAGCGGGGCACTCAGCTGCCAGTCCAGAGACTAGCTGTGCACCCGACTCATTGTCCCAGACAGAACTGTGGGCCCTGGGGCACCAGAGGCTGAGTATCACTATCGGGAGAAAACCCCACAGCCAGGAAATCAGCAGGTCTGAGCTTAGAGTTTTCGGCCGACCACCCTCTCTCCATACACAAACACATGGAAAAGTTCTTGGGAAACATTCCCGGGTTCCTGCAGGCACCTAGTCGCCAGCTTTGAGCCTCCACTAGCCTGTGTGCTCTATGTACCACTCCAGATAGAACTGTGGACCCCAAACACCAAAGATTGGGTCTTCCTATTGGGAGGAAACCCCACAGTGAGGAGTAAACATCTGGTCCAACCACAGGACACCCAGCTCTGGAAAACTTTCTGTGTTCCCGCAGGCTCCAGTCTCTAGCCTCCTGCTGCACACATGAGACCTGGGATCACCTGCCACTGATTATTGCTTGGGTACTGGGGCACAGAGCTCCAAACACAAGCATACAGTAGCTTGGGATCCCTGAGATCAGCCCCCAGATACTGCTGTAAGGGGCAACCAGTTATCCATAACTAAACTGACCAAACCACAGGGCTCCCAGGTTCTTCAAGAGGGCGCTGCCTGGAAAACACTGTAAGAACAATAGCAGCAGCTCACTAAATTCAGAGCAAGAAACCCAGCAGCATGGCAGCTGTCTCCAGGAATTCTATGGACGAGAGGAGAAACCTGACTAACAAAGACCACAGTTACCAATCAGGTCTGTATGCCTGAGGTGATCTGTGGCAATTCCTGAGAAACACTGGCCATTCAGTGACCATACCCAAAAAGCTGAGGAGGCCTCCTTCAGGAAAATCTTCTTCCTGCCAAGGGGATTCTCCCCACCCCAGGATTCCAGGAAGCACCAGAAACTAACACCTAAGATAGCCCAATGGGTAGTAGAGGCCAGCGTAAAAGCTCAACCAACAAAAGGCAGAATAAGATGGCATCTCCAGAACCCAGTTATCCAGGGGCAAGTAGGCTTGGACACCACAGCATAAAGTTCAAACAGATGGCCTTACATCTATGCTCATGAAGAGGATAATGGAGGAAACAAATAAAATGTGTAAAGAATTAGAAGGAGATAAAGACAGATTATGGCCAACAGTAAAGAAATATGGAAAGATGCTGTCAAACAGTTTATGGCCTTTAGAGATGAAATAATTAAATCACTGAAAGAAACAAAAGAAACAGGAATGTTCAAACAAACAGCTGAAGAAATTGAAGAAAAAACAGGAAAAATACAGTCAGACAGGTGAAGGAAATCAACAAAACGGCTCAAGATCTGAAGATAGAATTGGAAAAATTAAAGAAAACACAAATGGAGGAAATCATGGAGAGGAAGAACTTAGGGAAGAAAACAGGAACTACAGAGGTAAGCATAACCAACAGACTACAAGAAATGGAAGAAAGACTCTCAGGTGTGGAAGATACAATGGAAGAAAGCAATGTATCCGCCAAAGAAAATGTTAAAACCAAAAAATTCCTGACACAAATCGTCCAAGAAATCCAAGACAATATGAAAAGACAAAACCTAAAAATAATAGGAATAGAGGAAAAAGAAGATTCCCTGCTCCAAGGCCCAGAAAATATTTTCAACAAAATCATTGAAGAAAATTTCCTCAACTTAAAGAAGAGGCTTATAAGAATACAAGAGGCCTACAGAACACCTAATAAATTAGATCAGAAAAGAAAACCCTCTCGCTACATAATAATCAAAACAGTAAGTATACAGAACAAAGAAAAAAATACTAAAAGCTACAAGGGCAATAGGCCAAGTAACATATACTGTCAAACCCTTCAGAATCACACTTTTCAACAGAGACTATGAAAGCCAGAAGGGTCTGGAAGGATATCATGCAGACCTGAGGAGAACATAGATGTCAGCCCAGGCTACTATATCCAGCAAAACTCTCAGTCATCATAGATGGACAAAACAAGATATTCAATGACAAAAACAAAGTTAAACAATACCTACCCACAAATCAAGCATTACAGATGATACTAGAAGGAAAAAATACAACCCTGGAAAATTAACTACATTCAGGAAAACACAGAAAACAAATAACCTCAGTACAGCAAAGCTAAAAGTAGCCAAGCACAGAAACACATTACCACATCTAACATCAAAATCAAAGGATCTAACAGCCACTGGTCATTAATCTTCCTCAACATCAATGGACTCAATTCTCCAATAAAAACACACAGACTAACAGAATGGATACATAAACAAGACCCAACAATCTGTTGCATACAAGAAACATACATAAGTCACAAAAATAAACATTATCTGAGAATAAAGGGCTGGAAGATGGTTTTCCAAGCAAATGGACCCAAGAAGCAAACAGGAGTAGCCATTCTAATATCCAATAAAATAGATTTTCAAGCAAAATTAATCAAAAGATATGGGGAAGGTGATTTCATACTCATCAAAAGAAAATTCCACCAAGAAGACATCACAGTTCTGCACAAGAGCACTTACATTTGTAATAGAAACATTAATAAAACTGAAACCACACATAGATCCACACATACTAATAGTGGGAGAATTCAACACCCCACTCTCAACAAAGGACAGTCAACAAAACAAAAATTAAACAAAGAAACATGATTCTGACACAGGTCATGAATCAAATGGACCTAACAGACATCTACAGAACCTTTCACCCAAACACAAAAGAATTTACCTTCTTCTCAGCACCTTATGGAATCTTCTCCAAAATAGACCATATAGTTGGTCACAAAGCGGGCCTCAACAGATACAAGAAGATTGAAATAATCCCATGTATCCTTTCTGACCACCATGGACTAAAGCTGGACCTCAACGACAACAGAAAAAACAAAAAGCTTACACACACATGGAAACTGAACAACTTGATACTCAGTGACAGCTGGATCAGAGGAGAAATAAAGAAAGAAATCAAAGACTTCCTAGAATTCAATGAAAATGAAGGCATAACATACCAAAACTTATGGAATACAATGAAACAGTGCTAAGAGGAAAATTCATAGCACGTAGTGCATTCATGAAAAATTTTGAAACATCACATATAAGCAACTTAAAGGCTCACCTGAAAACCTAGGGGGGGGGGAAGAAGCAGACACACCAAAGAGGAGTAGACAGCTGGAAATAATCAAACTCAAGGCTGAAATCAATAAATTAGAAACAAATAAAACAATCCAAAGTATCAATGAAACCAATAGCTGGTTCTTGAATAAAATCAACAAGATAGACAAACCCTTAGCCAAACTAACTAAAAGGCAGAAAGACACCATCCAAATCAACAAAATCAGAAATGAAAAGGGGGACATAACCACAGACACTGAGGAAATGTAAGCAATCATTAGGTCTTACTTCAAAAGCCTATAGACCACAAAATTTGAAAATCTAAATGAAATGGACAATTCCACTAATTGTCCATTGCTTAATTAATTCCACTTGATTAATTCCACTTACCAAAGCTGAATCAAGACAAGGTAAATCAATTATATAGTTCTATATGCCCTAAAGAAATAGAAGCTGTCATTAAAAGTCTCCCATGGGAAAAAAAAAAAAAAGCCCAGGGCCAGATGGGTTTAGTGAAGAATTCTACCAGACTTTCAAAAAAGAGCTAACACCAATACTCTTCAAACTATTCCACAAAATAGAAACAGAAGGAACATTAACAAACTCATTCTATGGAGCCACAGTCACCTTGGTACCTAAACCTCACAAAGACCCAACAAAGAAAAAGCATTTCAGGCAAATCTCTCTTATGAACTTTGATGCAAAAATACCCAATAAAATACTTGCAAACTGAATCAAAAAAACACATCAAATACGTCATGCACTATGACCAAGTAGGCTTCATCTGGGTATGCAAGGGTTCTTCGATATACAGAAATCCATCAATGTAATCCACCATATAAACAAACTGAAAGAAAAAGACCACTTCATAATTTGCTTAGATGCTGAAAAAGGATTTGATAAAATCCAACATTCATTTATGTTTAAAGTCCTGGAGAGATCAAGGATACAGGGCATATATCTAAACATAGTAAAGGCAATATACAGCAAGCCTATAGAGAATATCAAACTAAATGTAGAGAAACTTAAATCAACCCCACTGAAATCAGGGACAAGGCAAGGCTGCCCACTCTCTCCATACCTCTTTAACATAGTACTTGAAGTCCTTGTTAGAGCAATAAGACAACTGAAGTAGATCAAAGGGATTCAGTTAGGAAAGGAAGAAGTCAATGTATCACTATTTGCAGATGATATGATAGTATACATGAGTGACCCGAGAAAAATTCTACCAGAGAATTCCTACAGCTGATAAGCACCTCCAGCCAAGCGGCTGGATACAAAATTAACTAAAAAAAATCAGTAGCTCTCCTGTATACAACAGACAAAAGGGCTGAGAAAGAAATTTTGAAACAACACCCTTCACAATAGCCACAAATGACATAAAGTACCTTGGTGTAACTCTAACCAAGCAAGTCGAAGACTTGTATGAAAAAAAAAAAAAAAACTTCCTGTCTCTGAAGAAAGAACTAGAAGATATCAGAAGATGGAAAGATCTCCCATGATCATGGCTTGGCAGGATTAACATAGTAAAAATGGCCATCTTACCAAAAGCAATCTACAGATTCAATGCAATTCCCATCAAATTACCAACACAATTCTTTACAGACCTTAAAAGAAAAACTCTCAACTTCATATGGAATAACAAGAATCCTCTACAGTAAAAGATCTTCTGGAGGTATCTCCATCCCTGATCTCATGCTGTAGTATAGAGCAACAGTAATAAAAACTGCATGGTACTGGCATGGTAGATCAATGAAATTGAATAGAAGACCCAGAAATAAACCCACACACTTATGGACACCTGATTTTTGACAAAGATGCCAAAACCATACAATGGAAAAAAAGACAGCATTTTCAACAAATGGTGCTGGTCCAACTGGATGTCTACATGTAGAAAAATGCAAATAGATCCATACTTATCATGCTGCACAAAACTAAAATCCAAATGGATCAAAGAGCTCAATATAATAATGGACACAATAAACCTAAAGAAAAAGTGGAGAAGAGCCTTAAACTCTTGGCACAGGAGACAACTTTCTGAATAGAACACCAACAGCACAGGCTCTAAGTGCAACAATCAATAAATGGGACCTCATGAAACTGAAGAGCTTCTGTAAAGCAAAAGACACTGTCATCAGAACAAAATGACAGCCTACAGACTGGGAAAGGATCTTCAGCAACCCTTTTTCTGACAGAGGGCTAATATCCAGAATATTTAAAGAACTCAAGAAGTTAAACAGCAACAAATCAAGTAACCCAATTAAAAAATGGGGTACAGAGCTAAACAGAGAATTCTCTGTAGAGGAACATCGAATGCCAGAGAAACACTTAAAGAAATGCTCAACATCCTTACTCATCAGGGAAATACAAATAACAATGACCCTGAGATTTCATCTTACACCCACCAGAAGGGCGGAGATCAAAAACTCAAGTGACAATACATCCTGGAGAGGATATGGAGAAAGAGGAACCCTACTCTATTGCTGGTGGGAATATAAACTTGTACAACCACTTTGGAAATTAATCTGGAGCTTTCTCAGACAATTAGGAAGAGTGCTACCTCAAAATCCAGCTATACCACTCCTAGTCATATATCTAAAAGAAGACATTTGCTCAACCATGTTCATAGCAGCTTTATTTGTAATAGCCAGAAGCTGGAAACAACCAGATGTCCCTCAATGGAGGAATGGATACAGAAATGCAATGGAATACTACTCAGCAATTAAAAACAAAGAAATCATGGAATTTGCAGGCAAATGGTGGGATTTAGAAATAATCATCCTGAGTGAAGTATCCCAGAAGTAGAAAGACACACATGGTACATACTCACTTGTAAGTGGTTATTGGACATATAATATAGGATAATCATACTAAAATTGCACACCTAAGGAAGCTAATCAAGAAGGAGGACCCTGGTAAGATGCTCAATCTTCATTGGGAAAGGTAAACGAGATGGACATCAGAAAAGGGAGAAAACAAGTAACAGGACAGGAGCCTATCACAGAATGCCTCTGAAAGATTCTGCGAAGCAGGGTATCAAAACATATGCTGAGATTCGTAGCCAAAATTTTTGCAGAGTGCAGGGAATCTCATGAAAGTAGGGAAAAATACAAGCACCTGGAGGGAACAGGAGCTCTGCAAGAAGAGCAACAGAACCAAAAAATCTGGGTCCAGGCATCTTTTCTGAGACTGATACACCACACAAGGACCATGCATGGAGATAACTAAGAACCTCTGCACAGAAGTAGTCCATGGCAGCTCAGTGTCCAAGAGGGTTCCCCAATAGTAGGAATAGGGCCCGTCTCTGATGTGAACTCATGGACTGGCTCTTGAGTGCTCCCCACCTGAGGGGAGGGAGCAATTACCAGTCTGTCTTACAGAGGAAGACAAAGAAGCCAGTCCTGATGAGACTAGAGTCAGATGGAAGGGTAGGAGGGCCTACCCTATCATTGGACTGGGGGAGGGGCATAGGAAAAGAAGAGGGAGGGGTGGGACTGGAAGGGGTTGGGGAGGAGGCTACAGCTGGGATACAAAGTGAATAAACTAACTAATTAAAAAAAAAAAGAATGCTATATAAGCATAAACCCTTGGGTAAGCTAGCAATTACTGCTCCTTCATGGTTTCTGTTTCACAATTTGCTTGAGTTCCTAACCTGAATTATTTAAATCATAGACTGTAACCTGTTGATTGAAATAAAACCTTTCCTTGGCTTAGTTGATTTTGATTAGAGGAAAGAGACTACTCTCTGAGTAGCACAGGCTGGCCTTGAACTTGCATGTAGCTAAGGATGACCTTACACCTCAGATTCTCCTGTCCCTACCTCTCCTGTGAGAATCTGCCACCACACTCTGTGGGTGAGAGCTGTCACACGCAGTGGTTTTGCATGCTAGGCAAACACTTTATCAACTGTGCCACCTCCCCAGGCCCAGTGCTTTGCACATTTTAGACAATCGTCCTTTAGTAGGTGTCTTCTTACAAATACTTTGTCCCAGTGTGTCAACTTGACTTTTCATTCTCTTTAGAGGGTCTTTTACAGAGCAGAAAATAAATAATTATTTTATAGATAATAAATAATTCACAAGTGCAACTTTTAAAGAAAATTCATCTTGGAGCATAAACATGCCTTAAATTTTTTTGAAGAATAGGAAAAACAAAATATTTATTCTTGTATAAAAATGGAAATAAAGTAGAATTCAGTGATGAATACTTGAGAAAAAGTCCAAATAGTTCAACATACTTCTACTATATACCAGGGTGTAGAAACTGAAAAGTATTTTGGACTAAATGAAAATAAAACTCAACAGAAATTTGGGATCACAGCCAAAACATTATTTAGAGGAACATTGCTAGCATGGAATGAATACATTAGAAAAGAAAGCACATCAAAACTAATACACAATTATTCCCCAGGGAATAACAACAACAACAAAAAAAGTGAAAAAGAAAAAAAATAATGAAACAGGTGCTGGTTCCTTGAAATACCAATCAATTTGATAAACCTTAGCTGGGCTATATATGATGGAAAAAATACTAGTAACAGAAAGAAAAAAGGTTGCTTCAATATTTGCATCAAGGATGGGCATGGAGATAGAAAAGCTAGTTGAGTCAGTAGGGAAACTTTTAAAATAGGTCAAATGTTTCCTAGTTTATTAATAGCAGAGTAATAGTTGGCACCAACAGTAACCACATAGAAATCAGATTGAAAAAGAAACATTATTTACAAGTTGGAAAATGTATTCATACCTAGAATTAATTCTTAACAAGTAATACATAAAACTAAATACAAGGCTTTATTATATGACATTTAATTATTTTTTCTGTGTATACTATAGGTTGTTGATTTACACTAAGTCCTGCCCTTAACCCAATACAAAGTATTTAAGAGACTAGATTGGGCAGCATTATAAACCATTTGTTCTTCCCTATGTGTAAAATCAATGTAACCCTAATCAAAATTCTAGCTCATTCATTCATGTTAGGAAATATATTGACGGTATATATAATTTGACCTAAAAATTTGCCCTGTGATAGACTAAGGCATGCCATAAAATAACAGTGAAAATAGGTTTGGTACTAGGATAGAAATGAAAACAGTCAATGCAACAAATAGAATAAAAAAAATAACACATTGTTAAATGGAAAAAAAAACTCTCTAAGTTCATGAAGATGGAAAGTTTATTACTTGGTGGTATTAGCTAAAACTGATTCATTATATATAAAAAAATTCAAGATGGATCTTTTCCTTGCACCATTTATAAGCAGAATTTCCCCATGGATGAAGACATGGTGCAGTCAAGGTGATGGTGCAGCCATAGAAGAATAGTCATAATTTAAGGAAATTAAAGGACTTTAAAAATGGTTGAGAAGATGGCTCAGCCAGGAAAGCACTTGCCCTGCAAACATGACCTGAGTTCCATCCAGAACCCATGGAAAGAAGCAAAAGAGCATCCATGCCAGGTAGCTCATAATCTCCATAAACACCAGCCCTTGGGGATCCAACACCTTCTGGATTCCACTTGCATGTGAACATGCCTACACACAGACTATTCAAGCCCAAAGCTAAGAAGAAAGTGAGGAGGGACAGAGAGATGGCGCCAAAGTTAAGAACACTTGGTGCTCTTGCAGAGAACCTAGATTGATTCCCAGAACCACTTGGCAGCTCACTAACACCTGTGACTTCTACGGCAAGAAAGCTGCCCTTTTGGCCTTTAATGGTACTAGGCACATCCATGGATCACATACATACAGAAAAAAAACTAAATAAAATCTATTTTTAAAAGCTGGGTATGGTGACATATACTTACAATACCAGCACTGGAGAATTGAAGATAGACAGATCCCTCAAACTTGATGGCCAGTATTGGGTCAATGAGAGATTCAGTTTCAATAAAACCTAGGTGGATAATACTTAAAGAATAACACTGAAGTTGACCTTTAGCCTTCACATGCACATAACACACATGGGCACCCTCACACATACTCCATGCATGTACACACAAACACAGACACACGCACGCACACACACACACACACACACACACACACACACACACACCAGGACTTAAAAAAACCCCAAATGCAAGTTAATATGTGAAAATTATGGACCTGACTGATCAAAGAGTTCACATTTGATGATTGACACTGTAGAGAGTTAGACAGCAGCTGGAGAAAGTTTATTTCTCAATCTAAAAGGGAAAATAATTAACATTTATAACATAGCATTGAGTCACGTTAATCAAAGATGGAGTCAGTCTATCAAGTCCATGTATGTTTTGAGAGTCCTAGTACTGGATCTATACCCTGAGACCTTTAAAGAGGGCTAAGGACTGTAGGGAAGGACTCATTGTAGTTACCTAGTCTTGGGATCTGAGGAAATGAAAAGGTTTGATGTCCTTGAATGTGCATTATGAAATAACATGCAACAGTTAGAAACAAGAAAGCATTTGATAAAAACTAGAGTTGTTCCTGAAACTGGATAAATCTTAACTATATAGAAGTAAGAAATACAAACAAGTAAACGCAGGCATTTCTACTTCAGAGTAGAATTTGCTTGAATGGAATGTTCACGCATAAGAGCACATATCAAAAGCACTCAGTTGGTAGTCTAAACACACACACACACACACACACAACTCAAAGAAGCAAACAGAATTAGTGAGCAAAAGAGAATAAATAAAACTCAACTTTGAGGGCTTGATTTAAAAATGTTGATAAGCTACAAATTAAGTACAATTGCTTCCATATGGGAATTATTTTTTAGTTATGTTTTATGTGTATGGGAGCTTTACTCACATGTATATCTGCACACCACATGTGTGCCTGGTTCCTGCTGAGGTCAGGAGTCAGAGCCTATGGAACTGTAGTTACATAGGCTTGTGACCAGCCATGTGGGTACTCAGGTCCTGTGCCAAGGCAGCCCGTGCTCTTAACTACTGAGCTATCTCTCCAGCCCCATAAAATTTTTTTTCCACTTAATTTTATTTATTTTTATATATTTTTTTATTTATTACAAGTTATTCACTTTGTATCCCAGCTATAGCCCCCTTCCTCATCTCCTCCCAATCCTGCCTTCCTTCCCTCTTTTCCTCCCATGCCCCTCCCACAATCCACCGATAAAGGAGGTCCTCCTCCTCTTCCATCTGACCCTAGCCTATCAGGTCTCATCAGGACTGGCTGCATTGTCTTCCTCTGTGGACTGGTAAGGCTGCCCCCCCCCCCCACTGAGTTCATGTCATTGACAATCCCTGTTCCCTTTACTAGGGAATCTACTTGGACACTAAGCTACCATGGGCTACATCTGTGTAGGGGTTATAGGTTATCTCCATGCATGATCCCTGGTTGGAGTATGAGTCTCAGAAAAGACCCCTGTGCTCATTTTTTTTTGTTGTTGTTGTTCTGTTGCTCTCCTTATGGAACTCCTGTCCCCTCCAGGTCTTTCTATCTCTCCCTTCTTTCATAAGATTCCCTGCACTCTGCCTGAATTTTGTCTATGAGTCTCAGCATCTGCTTTGATACCCTGCAAGGTAGAGTCTTTCAGAGGCCCTCTGTGGTAGGCTCCTGTCCTGTTCCCTGTTTTCTCCCTACATGCCTTAAGGAAATAGAAGCTGTCATCAAAAGTCTCCAATAAATAAATAAATAAATAAATAAATAGCCCAGAGCCTGATCATTTCAGTACAGAATTCTACCAGACCTTCAAAGAAGAGCTAACAACAATTTCACAAAATATAAACAGAAGGAAGATTACCAAACTCATTCTATGAAGCCACAGTCACCTTGATACCTAAACCTCACAAATACCCAACAAAGAAAGAATTTCAGGCCAATTTCCCTTATGAACATCAATGCAAAAATACTTAACAAAATACTCACAAACTGAATCCAAGAACACATCAGAAATAGACTTAAAAATCTTTTTAAATGATCCCTTAGGCTTTATTTTAGTAAAAGTCCATTCAAAAGCAGCTTTCCCCTTTATTCCTTTTACTCTTTAAAGCTGGCCCTTTAGGAAAGGTGGTTGTTGAAAAATTCAACATTTGTAGAGTTGATTTTTATGCTGGATGGAAACAAATCTAAAATATTTTCTGAATTAAGATTCATGTTTAAGCTCCCTGGAGTGTGCCCTCTCCTGTGCTCCAGAATCTTTAATGATCCCTCTCCGAAACTCATGGTGTTTCTGTAAAAGTTTCCTAACATTTGTTTTGATGGAAAAGAAGCGGCCAGACAATAGCATTTTTAATTTCATGGAAGAGGCACTGAAATCTAGCATTTTAAATTTAAGATCAAGAGCATTGGCTGCTTGAAATTCCAAGATTAAAGCCTGCTGCATGTTGAAGGATGTAAGTGTATATGTGTGTCTGAGCAAATGAAGCTGATCATGATGGCATTTTTTCTCACTTTGTTGTGAAATAACTTTTATCAGTTTATAATGTTTTCCACCCATCATTCATGGTCATTAAACTTCTTTAGAGAATGACCAGGCATGAGTTTCACAGACAATGAAACAATGTGGTGTGTGTTTCCAGTGACTTCTTCCTCCATTTCTCCTACAACCTAGCTTTGTGACTGTTTCTAGGTGATGACATCTATGACTTGATCAAATCTCTCTAGTTTAAGTGATAAGAAGTCATGCTGTGCCACTGGGGAGATGGCTCAGAGCCTGACTTGCAAGCAGTAGAACCTGAGCTCGAAGCCCTAGCTCCCTCTAAAGAGCTGGGTTAGGGTGTGCATGCTCCTAACCTCAGCGCCCTGGAGACACGCACAGGGATATCTGGGGCTTGGGGCTAACAGTTAAGTCCAGGTTCAGTGAGAACCTTGTCTTAAGGAAATGAAGTGGAGAGTAGGAGAGCAAAACAGCTGACATCCTCGTCTAGGCTTTGTGTGTTTTTACATGGGAATAGATCATACCTCCTATGTATACACACACACACACACACACACACACACACACACACACACACACTATTCCTAATGCCTAGTCAGATCTAGTAGCATGCGTTGTGTAAATGAGCTTGAAACGTCTGAAGTTCAGAAGTATCCACGGATACATCTTGTGGACTTATAGTTTAATTTCTTTTAAATAATGAATACATTGTCCTAATTCAGAGTTAAAGTTAAAAATTGATACATTCAATTTTTGTAGTGAATTGTGACAAAACAGGGAATCTAAAGTTCTTGATGGCCGTTCCATTATTTATGTGAACGACTGCCTGGATTCTACCCAGGACTCTTTCATCAGAATATTTTATTTTAGTGTTCCTAAACCTTAAATATCTAGCTGTGCTTATTTCTCAAAAGGAAAATTCTCCCACACTGTTATGAGTGACCTGTGGTTTTAAATAATACACACACACATACACATATATGCATATATATATATATTTAAGATTAACTTCTTCAACATATCAATAATTTCATATATTGAGGTTTTATTAGGTGTTTATTCATAAGTATCAATTTGTAGGCCAATCAGTCCATTCTTACTTAAAAACCATAAAAATGTACATTTTCTTATACTACACATATGTACATACATATACACACATTTATGCACATATATGTGTAGTGTCTCTCTTTGTCAATGCTACAAGTGCACAAGTACAGCCAGAAGGTGTTGGCTACCCCGGAGCTGCAGTTATAAGTGGCTGTGAGCCTCCTGAGGTGGGTATTGAGAACTGAACAGGAGTCCTGCGTTAGAGTAGCAAGCACTTTTCACCCAGGAGCCAACTCTCCAGCCCTAAAGTCAGAGAAAAGTAGAGGATCCACCTTTTCTTTAAGTTTTGAGACAGGGTCTAATATAGCCCAGGTCAGCATGAGCTCCAGGGTCTGAACGTCCGGCCTCCACCTCTGGAGTGTATGGGATTACAGATGTCTGTGCCTCCAGCAGTGCATTCTATGTGATGCTAGGGAAAGTACCATGGGCTCTGGTATTCTAGACCAGTAAGACCTCTGGTCTTCTAGATGCATGAAGCTACACAAACAACTGGTGTTTTTATTTAAGATTAAATTATGCTGTCAAAATAACTTTATGTATGTCTGTTTTTATTACTATCTTAACCACTAGCCAAAGATCTAATTTGTTATATTTCTCTCTTTGGTGTTGTAACCCAGTGATTCATTCTGCCTTCTCTTTTCATTGTGAGATTAGGAGGCTCCGAATCTGCCTGGTAACATTAGATCTAGACTATGCCAAAAGATGAAAGTGAGTATGAGAAGAGTTCGTCTCTTAGATGGGACCAGCAGCTCAAGCTATGATCTTGAAGAGACCTTTGTCTGAGTCAAGCAGGAAAGATGGGTGAGCTGATCATCTGCTTGGAAATCAGCAGTGGGATTTTCTACACAAGCAATGAGTAGAATGGTGCATGGTGAAACTGGATTTTAAGTATTTCTAAACAAGACTGGAGATTCTTCTGAAGGTAAGAAAGACTATAGGGTCATGGCCATAGTCATGTCATGTTGTTATGTCAGATGACTGCATTCTAGGGAGCAAGGAAGCTCTGGCAATGCTACAGAAGTTGATGAGAGTCATCGGACCCACGGGGAGGACTATAGAAGCTGCTGCATGTACTTCAGTGATGTGGAGGACAAACAGCCCAGTTCCCACAATGAATGGAGGAGGGCGTGTTGCCAGATCTTCTGATGACCCTTTGTCTGCTCCTTCAGCAACTGCCAGTAAGTCAGATCACAGGCTGTATAACACAGACTCTCACAAATATTACCCAGGACCCTGAGCTCCTTTCCTTTCCTTCCCTTCCCCTTCCCCTTCCCTTTTCCTTCCCCTTCCCTTTTCCTTCCCCTTCTCTTTCCTTCCCTTCCCCTTCCCCTTCCCTTTTCCTTCCCTTTTCCTTCCCCTTTCCTTTTCCTTCCCCTTCCCTTTCCCTTCCCCTTCCCTTTCCCTTCCCCTTCCCTTCCCTTCTCTTTCCTTCCCTTTCCCTTTTCCTTCCCCTTCCCTTTACCTTTCCCTTCCCTTCCCTTCCCTTCTCTTCCCTTTCCCTTTTCCTTCTCCTTTCCTTTCCTTCTCCTTCCCTTCCCCTTCCCTTTGCTTCCCTTCCCTTCCCTCCCTTCCCTTCCCTTCCCTTCCCTTCCCTTTCCTTCCCCCTCTCCGCTCCCCTCCCCTCCCTGTTTAACCAGTTTAACCTGTTTAACCAGTACTACTGCAGGAATATCTTTGGAGGTGACACTGAGAAGAAGAGATTAATTTGGAATTATTTTGAAAGCAGATGAACTCAGCGTGACACCTAGCTTTGTCATTCTTGACACATGAAGGAATCATAATGATAGCTGTTTGTCGTATGAGTTTTCCCCAATCTCCTCAAGAAGGATGTGTTATACAAGTAGTACAATGTAATGGTTGTATGAGAATTATATGGGTGTGATGGTTAATTGTACGTGAAAACTTGACTGCCTGGATACTTGGCCAAATGGTGTTCTAAGTGTTTATACATTTTTAAGTGCAATTTCCATTATGTGAATGTTAAGTAAAGCAGATTAGCCTCTGAAATGTGGGTGGTGTTCTCATACAATCAGGTCTGAACAGAACAAAATTAACTGGCCACATCTTAGCAAGATAATTTATTTATTTTTTTCCTTAAGACTTTGCCTGCTTCATTGTCTCTCCCTGGGCACACAAAAGCCTGACTTTGGATGCAGACTGTAAGACTGGTTCTCCTGAGTCTCTCCTTCACAGATGTCAGGCTTATCAGCATTTATAAATATGTTAGCAAATTTCTCAGAGTAGATCTCTTCATCTGTCTGTCCATCATCCATCCATCCATCCATCCATGCATCCATCCATAAATCTATCTATCTATGCACCTATCTATCATCTATGCATCTATCTATCTCTCTATCTATCTACCATCTATCTGTCTATCTGATTAGTTTTATTTCTCTGAAAACTCTTGACTGAGGTACCTTGTTATTCCCGTGTTACAGATAATAAAATCAGTGCTCAGGGTTTTAGTACAGGAAGCCTGTTCTACAGATAGAATTCAAGTCTGTTTGGCTTCAATGCCTGACTACTCAGTTTTCTCTCCGGCTTCCTGGGAACATGAAACATTAAAGAGATAGATGCAAAATTATAGGTCAATAAATCCATCCTCTAGTTGTCACTTCCACTTTTGGCTTTTGCTCTCTACTTCCACTCTCCAGCAAGTCTACCTTCATGTTCTTTTGTACTTGTTCTTAGATGGAAATTCTCTGTGCAGCGTAGCAGAGACTGTCTAACTCTTTCCTGACTGACACAGATCAGATCCTGTGTGGGCAGGACTGCACTGCAGGGGAGGCAGCCCCTCCTTATCCTTTATCATCTGCATAAACACACATACACAGTGGAAGTCACTCTGTGTGTGCCCTCTTTGAGGTTATCAACTAAGCAGTATATTTGGTTTTCAAATCATCTATAAAAGCCAATTTGTTAGACTAATAAATTCAATTCTGAGTCACCAAGTGCGGCAAGAGGTTGGAGCTCTGAAATCTCGTTTTTAAATGTTTCATCTGCAGCCCTGAAAGGAAAAGCCCTTTCCACCCCCGCAAGGGTAAGATTGTCTCATTCCTCTGATTCATATTCATCTTTCAAGATACAAGGTTTTTCATAGCTCTCTTCCTTTTGAAAGTAGGTGTCTTTTTTTATCTCAGATTTAAACAATAACTTTACATCTCAGTGCCTGACTGTTTCTAGAAATCTATTTCATTTAACAAAACAAGTCACCAAAGCATACAGTCTTGTACAATTTCCATTTTAATATCTCTACCCGAAATTTGGATTTAGATGACTATAGTCCAAAGCCTAGACTGTTCTGAATTTTGAACACTGTTCTTTTGTGAAAGGAACACCTATTTGGCAATACATGCTTTTTAAATTCATGCTTTATTTTTGGAAAAAAAAAGAGAAAATATAAAGCTTAAAAATTTCCCACTTCCCCAGGGTTTTGGGTTTGTTAGAAAAATGGACGAACATGACCACAAATTGCCTAAACTAAAAATACAACAAGAAATTCATTTTGGGTAAAGATTTATGAGGCTCTTGAGACCTCAAGGAAGCTACTGAGGGCCATCAATCATCAGTGGGGTCTGTGGCTTTTTTTCCCTTCTCCAATTGATTTGCTTAAAATGGTGATGAATTATACCTTCACCCCAATGATGTGTGCTCAGCCATTAACTTCATTGCTTTATAGGAAAAGGATGCTGCTGTTTGTTTATATTCTCATTTGTCTTATGTTAGGGAGCAATTTACTTCCTTGGGGAGATGCTCTAGTGATTTTGAGATTTGTTTTCTTCGTGGCTGGGATTCATGGATAGTAGATAAGGAATGGAATTTTTCATTCAATTCAATTACTAGCTGGGCACTGTCAAGATTCTGTTATCTCCAGTCATCTTTCCTTTGCAGAGGATATAATAGTACCTCAAGATGTTCCTAAAGAGTCGATGTAGGTTGGCGAGAGCAGTAGGGAGTGTTTGCACCAATCAGGAGGGAAGACAAACCAGTCAGCCAGTGTTCGGTGCAGGAATGTACCGTTATTGGGTAGAAATTGGGTAGCCAGAAAAGAGGGGTCCCTAAACCAGGGAAAGGGGGAGGAATCCTACCTTCTGAGATAGGCAATAGGTATAGTGCTTATCTGGAGCCCAACTGATCTGAGAGGTAGATTCAGGTAGATCTCCTGTAGCTTATAACAATCCTTTTTAAGTCTACAAAGGAGATAAACTTTAGACTTGTTAGCATCGCCATTGTAATCTGCAGTGAAATACGCATTGTAGAGACAGGCAGCAGATAAACACCTTTATGTTAACAGCATAAACACTCTGTAAGGTGAGTTCTGGAAAGGCAGAAGCTTTCTGTGAATTAGAAAGGGTGAAAGCTCTCCTCTTGATCTTGACTTTTAGCATGACTACATATTATGAAAGAGAGGCTTCTTCTCTCTATCTAGAAGACTGGATGTGTGTAAGTCTAGCATAATGAGGAACAATGTTTAAGTCTATACTCAAAAGACAAAAGGAGATTTAAAATCTTGATTTTGGAACCGTGATAGTGGATCATATAATAGAATGTTTTTATCAGAGTTAGATTAAACAGAGAATTAGTTATGATTTAAAAGTTTTAAAATTGTTTATATCATGTGGTCACCTAAGACTTACAGTTTAATCTTAAGATTTTTGAGAGTATAAAAAGAAATAAAAGAGTATTTTTATTTAGTGAGATTTCAGGCAGAGAGAAACAGATGTGACTTTGTGAAAAGAGAAATAAGGAATTGCTTTTTACTTCACTGATTGCTCCTAGTGTTAGTGGATATTGGACATTTGAGTAGGGTGAATATAGGTGTGGAAGCCAGAGGTTTCCCAAAGAAGAGAGAATATGAGGAAGCCATTCCTGCAAATGAGAAAGGGGAAATGGAAATGGACCATGCAGGCCAGTGGTTTGTCAACCAAATAGCATGGTAGGTCAGGGGCTTAGCTCGAATAAGCCCAAGAACCTCAGTGCCTAGTACCAGGGCTTCTGCAGCAGCAAGGCCAAGTTCTTGTAGAGGGAATCTCGTACACAGGAAAAGATAGGGGCAGATTGGCTGCAGATGAATTGCCTGCAAAGCATAACATCTTTTATTTCTGTTAAACCATGTTCTGAAAATGCTCTCTTTAAATAAAAACAGGGGACAAGGAGACAGACTAGATATAGTCAATGCGATGGATTAATTTAATGGTTTATTAACTATAGAGCGCTAAGTTTGTGAGAAACAACTGTAAATTCCAGGCAAAACTTAATATGTGCTTCTATGAGTGTAGTATTTACACTTTGCCGATAGTAGCTATTGTAGATATCAGATCAGATCCACTTTGACAGCATCTGTTTGGCTTTTGTCTATGGAGTTTCTCATTATGAGTCTTTTAATTAGGGTAGAGCTTGGCTACAGTAAAAGTTATCAACCCTATTTATCCAACAAAGCAAATTGCTTTATCCAAAATAAATAAACACATAAATAAGTACTCACCAACAGATACAAGTGACTACAAAGTGGAATCATTTTTTAATGGTCTAGTACATTTATTTTGTGGTTTTTCAAGGTTTCAGTCCTAAGGTGCATTCTGTCTTCAGTTTCCTTCCTTGGAATGTGTCTCCTTATGAGTATCTTTGGGCCCACTTTTCCACCTTTATTTGCCAGCATTAATTCTTTGGTTATTGACTCTGCATTTCATCTGCCCATCCTACTCCCTCTAAGAAAACAAAAACCCTGAGTCTCTTTTTATGGATTTTTTTTTAATTTTAGGAGACAGGGACTTGTGTATTCCAGAATGACCTTCAGCTGGCTGTATATTAAAAGATGACATTGAATTCCTGGCATTGAATTCTTGCCTCTGCTTCTTAATTGCTGAGATTATAGACATGTAACTCCCTGCCTGGCTTCTGTGCATCTCTAATACACCCAGCACTAATGAAATAAATACTCAAGAGAAGACAAGAGAGGATCAAGGTGAAACTAGGATACTGTATCCCAAGGAGAATGAATAAGTACCTTCAGGATTAATCAGTTGGACTTCAGATTCTTCACACAGTGATTGGAGGATGAACCATCATTTCTCCTTTCTTCAGATGGGCAAACATTGAACAGCTTGATTCCCACTCTGCTGGCAAAGCCACGGGGAAGCAAGTACTTCCACACAATGCTGTTAGGGGTGCAGAATGGTTTAGCATATGCAAAGAGGAACTTGCTTTTCTGTGGCAGACTGTATGCATTTGCCTTTTAACTCATGAGTCCCATTGCTGTAGAGAAGTGGCCTACACCAGTCTGTGTAGTAGCAGCTGAATGGTTATTCCAGCATCTCTGTTGTTTTAGAGTCATTTTCCTCTTCTAATCAAGGTTAGTAGAGTTTTAAAGGATATTATAAAATTTTTGTGGCTGACCATCAGATATTATTTAATTAATTATTTTTCTATTAATTTACCTTTATTTATTTGGTGTGTGTGTTGTGTGTGTTTACAGGCACACACAACATGACACAGCACAGGTGTCAAGAGGATAACCTGGAGTGTTACCGCCTTCTACCTTGTTCGAGACAGCTGTCCTGTTTGCTGCTGTGTAGGCCAGACTAACTGGCCTGTGACCTTCTGGAGATTTTCTGGTTTTGCTTCCATCAGAGGACCATGATTATAAATGCATGTTCACAGATTGGGTTTTACATGGTTTGCAAAGATTTCAGATTGTTAAATGATCTAAATTATTGCCTAACCTAAATTATTGTAATCAGGAGCAGACAACATAAAAATTGCATTGTAAAATTGTTGAGAATGAGGGGGATATGCTCTGGTTACCTAATGAAGTACTGTGAGGAGGGACATCAGGACCTCTGATGTGATTATATTCTATTATCCAGCCATTCATTTTGCTCTCTGAAGTTTCAGAGGGTTTTGGGGTTAAACAATATATTTTTTAATGCATTCATTTCTTCCCTTTCTTTATCTTTTTCTTCTTTTAGTTCTAGAATAATTGATTTTTGAAAGGAAAATGTCAAGGGGTATCAGCGGATGAACTGTTGATTACTGAGTGATTTGGGTGATGTGATTCATATCAGAAATGTTACTGTATTAAAGTTCTTTGAGGGGCTGTTTCACCTTTTGTGACCTTTACTAAAAATAAGGAAAAGAAAGGTCTTATGTGATCAAACTGAATCTCTCAGAGTGAATCACAGCTATAAAAATATTTTTGTGTTGTAGAAAGAGGACACCATGGGAAGGAAAAAAATTAAGTTGAAACAGTGCTAGAACATTGAAATCAGCTAGAGAGGATGTAAAATAATTTCATGCCATGGAAGTTTCTCCCTCAACAGAAGATAGCCCAATCAGAGGTGGAGTCTCCTAGTGTAAGTAATAAAAACTCCAATTCATTAGACAAATAAATTTGCTGTTTCATAAAATGGGAAGGTTTGACGCAGCAGAGTTCCCCAGGTCAATGTAACATGGATTTAAAGGTAAACACTGATTTTTCTGTTTTCCAATCTTGTATCCAAAACAGTGAATTTGTTTTAGTGCTGGTCATCCTCATTGTTCTTGAGTGATGGCTGTAAGTAAAGTGCATCAATATGTTCACTTATCTGCAGCAAGAGAAACAAGAGGAAATCTGCAGGAAATCTGCCTCACCTCAGTCAAATCTTCACTATAGATAAAATAGCCTATGGTTATTGATATATATTACTTGAGTATTTTAATGAATTGAGCTCTAATTTTAGAATTGGAAGAAAGATGGTTTAGGGAAGTAAAAGGGGAAATGGGTACTATCAGTAAAAGCCTATTATAAAGTTGTTTGCTAGCATCTGTGTTAGGGAAAATCACCACCGTAAAGGCAGACTCATTCACTCAAACACTGGTTATTCTGCATTAGCATGGAAAGCATTCTCCTAGAAGACTAACACCAAGTGAGAAGAAGATAGTCTCTGCTCTAAGGAATTTATCATCATAAATCCCCAGAGAAAAGCTCTGGCTTTTCTCTTACTTCAGAAAACAGTTATACTTAGCCAGGATAGAGAGAGTGAATGTCAAATATGTCAAATATATGAACAGATAGTTTGGGAAATGATTTAGGAAAAAATATCCACAGGACCTGGTGTCTTACAAGATGTGGTTAAGCCAAGTGTGATTCCCAGGTGTGTGCTTTGCCCAGTGGTTCTTTTATTGACTGAGACAGTAAACATGGAAGGATAAGTCTGGTGATTTGGAATCAAAGTCAGAATCATTTTCAAATTATCATTGTTACTTTATTATTATGTGTCCTTCTTTGCATGTGTATGCATTTGGTAATCATCAAAAATCATAAGCAAATGCCATTCTGATGGGTGTAAGATGGAATCTTGGAGTTGTTTTGATTTGCATTTCGTTGATGCTCGAGCATTTCTTTAAGTGTTTCTTTGCCACTGGATATTCTTCTGTTGAGAATTCTCTGTTTAGCTCCGTACTGCATTTTAAAATTGTATTATTTATTTGGTTTGTTGGTGTTTAATTTCTTGAGTTCTTTATATATTCTGAATATTAGCCTTCTGTCAGATGTAGAGTTGGTGAAGATCTTTTCCCTGTCTGTAGGCTGTCATTTTGTTCTGCTGACATTGTTCTTTGCTTTACAGAAGCTTTTCAGTTTCATGAGGTCCTTTTATTAATTGTTGATTTTAGAGCCTATGCTGTTGGTGATGTGTTCAGGAAGTTGTCTCCTGTACCAATGAGTTCAAAGCTTTTTCCCACTTTTTCTTCTAACAGATTTAGTATGTCTGGTTTTATGCTGAGATCTTTGATCTACTTGGACTTTAGTTTTGTGCAGGGTAATATGATTTATTTGCATTTTTCTACATGTAGACATCCAGTTAGACCAGCACCATTTGTTGAAGATGCTATCTTTTTTCCATTGTATGGTTTTGACTTCTTTCTCAAAAATCATGTGTTTATATATGTGTGGGTTTATTTCTAGATCTTCAATTTTATTCCATTGATCCTCCAGTCTGTTTCTATACCAGTACCATGCAGTTTTTATACTGTTGCTCTAAAGTACAGCTTGAGATCAGGAATGGAGATACCTCCAGAAGATCTTTTATTGTAGAGGATTGTTTTAGGTATTCTGTGTTTTTTGTTTTTTCATATGAAGTTGAGAATTGTTCTTTCAAGGTCTGTAAAGAATTGTGTTGGTAATTTGATGGGAATTGCATTAAATCTGTAGTTTGCTTTTGGTCAGATGGCCATTTTTACTATGTTCATTCTACTGATCCATAAACATAGAAGATCTTTCCATCTTCTGGTATTTTCTTCAATTTCTTTCTTCAGACATTTGAAGTTTTTTTGACACAAGTCTTCCAGTTGCTTGGTTAGAGTTACACCAAAATAGTTAATGTTTTTGTTTGTTTGTTTGTTTTGTTTTGGTTTGTTTTTTTGTGGCTATTGTGAAGGGTGTTGTTTCCTTAATTTCTTTCTCAGTCCATTTGTCTTTTGTATATAGGAAGTCTACTGATTTTTTTTAAATTAATTTTTGCACTTTAAATTTTTGCACTTTGCAAACGGTATTTATCAACTGTAGAAGTTCCCTGGTAGGATTTTTGGGGTCACTCATGTATACTATCATATCATCTGCGAATGTGGTACTTTGACTTCTTTCTTTCCAATTTGTATCCCCTTGATCTCCTTTAGTTGTCTTATTGCTCTAGCTAGGAGTTCAAGTACTATGTTGAAGAGACATGGAACAAGTGGGAGCCTTGCCTTGTTCCTGATTTCAGTGGGATTTATTTAAGTTTCTTTCTGTTTAGTTTGATGTTGGCTATAGGCTTGCTGTATATATTGTCTTTACTGTGTTTAGTTATGTGCCTTGTATCCCTGATCTCTCCAAGATTTTAAATATGAACGGATGTTGGATTTTATCAAATGCTTTTTTGGCATCTGAGGAGATGGTCATGTGGTTTTTCTTTCAGTTTGTTTATACAGTGAATTACATTGATGGATTTCCATATGTTGAACCACCTCTGCATGCTTAGGATGAAGCTTGCTTGGCTATAGTGTATGATATCTTTGATGTGTTCTTGGATTTGGTTTGTGAGTATGTTATTGAGTATTTGTGCATCAATTTTCATAAGGGAAGTTGGTCTGAAATCCTATTTCTTTGTTGGGTCTTTGTGTGGCTTAGATATCATGGTGACTGTGTTCTCATAAAATGAGTAATGTTCCTTCTGTTTCTATTTTGTGGAATAGTTTGAAGAGTATTGGTATTAGATTTTTTGCTCTTCTTTGAAGGTCTGGTAGAATTTTGTATTAAAACCATATGGTCCTGGGCTTTTTTGTATGAGAGACTTTTGATGACTGCTTTTATTTCTTTAGGGGATATAGGACTATTTAATGTGCTTACTTGGTCTTTATTCAACTTTGGTAAGTGGAATCTATCAAACAGTCACTGTTGCTCTGTTGTCCAGCTACTGTGTGAGACTGATGCTGCTGCCATCTTCTCTCTCTCTCTTCTCTCTCTCTCCCTCTCCACTCTGTCTCTTAATGCTACACTTCTTAATAATCTTGCTTGGCATATGACTCAGCTTGTAGAAGAACTCCCAACCCCAGCTTTTTTTTTTTTTTTTTTATCCCTTTAATCTTCTCATTTTCTCACCTCCTTCCCCCTAGGACTGAATAATGATCTGTTCATCCAGGTCACTTATGGATTATAGTTGGCCACAGTTCAGGTTCAAGCCCTCTACTTCATAATTGTTGATATGACATAACTATCCCTCACACTCCTTCTGCCACAGTCCTGAGCTCCTCCTGCTACCATGCCTTTCCTACCATTCATATCAGATGATACTCCTAAAAGGTGATCCAGAATAAAGCATTTCTTTTTTATAGTGCTTCTGTGGTATAGATCAGTGAGAAAGAAAGTAATATGCAGAATTGGTTTCAAGAACTAGAATTGTTGCTGTGGTAAACCTGAATATGTGGTGCACAGGTTTTTAGTAATGGATTGTAGGAGGAATATGGAAGAGCTCTGAGAAGTGGCTAAAACAATGTCGGAATGCTATAAGCAGATACTTTAAAGTAGGAATTGGTAGGTCAGAGTGTTCACCAAAAACAGCAAAGACTATGCTCATGAAGTTTCACAGGAAAATAAGGATTCTATCAGAAATTGAGCTATGTGTGTTTCATATTATATTATGGTAAAGGATCTGGTTATGTTTTACTCATGTCTAAAAAAATTGAGTGAGGCTGAATTCAAAAGTAATGCACTAATCCATTTGGCAGGGGGAATTTCAAGGCACCATGCAAAGTATGCATGGTATACATAGTTTGCTGTGACATGGATATTGCTCACTTCAGTTAACCAGATTTACAGTAAGAGCAGAAAGGACAATAGAAAGATATGAAAACTATGCACTTCGGTGAGGAAAAAAGCATGAGGCCAGAGAAGCTGTAATTGTTGAAGAGATGAGGATCATTAAAGGGAAGCAAAGGATTTTATACCAAGACAATAGAAAAAGTAACCCAAGGGAAAGAGTCTACCCTTCTGGGACTTTGGTAGTTAAAAGCGGACATTAATTTGAGTGGAGGGTTCCACTAAAAACATTGCCTGGAAAATAAAGCCTCCAGGGTGCTCTACTGGGAAGCAGATGTCCACAAAAGTGGTTTCCAAATCCAGTTCTGAGGATTTCAGAGGCCACTGCAGCCATGGCCCAATAAGGATAAACTACATCTTGAGAGACCAAAAGATTAAAAATCAGTGGCTATTATTTTAAAGTTTAAAGCAAAGGTCTGAACTAAGGCTAGCTGGGTAGAGATATGTCCAGCCATAATGCCCTGAGGGGAAGAACTAGTCTTACTGCATTCTTTTCCTGCCCACTAGAGATAAAGTTAGAGGAAATTGGCCCATCCCCCTAGGGAGGGATACCAGATCAGATCATTAATGGTTTGGGGACCTTCCTATAACCAATCAGTTCAAAGTGTAGTATCCCTTTTGTGTTTTGACCAATAGATGCTTGCCAGGCAGGAATCGCTCCTGCTTTGGGCATGCTGGGAGGGAGTGGAATCTTTAAATCACCCAGCTAACCTGAGCAAGGGGCTCTCAGCTCTCGCTGCTTTGACGGTGGGGGGTGTGAGCCCAAACTGCAGCTTGTAACTTGTAATAAAAACCCTCATGTATTTACAGCGGAGTCTATTTATTCCTGGTCTTTTGGGGTTCGTGAACTGGGCATAACAATCTCAAGCTGACAGAAGAAGGGATCACTGTCTAAGTGGTACTAGTTTTCAGACATCCAATATCCAGCAGTGATAGAGTCATGGGAACTTGGGTCAAGGCTCTAAAAAAGACCTGTGGGGTCAGACAACATGCAGTAGAGGCACTCAGTCAGCCTTACCCAGCATGTAAAGCTAAGAAGGTGAAGTCTATGTTGCTGTGGAGACTCAGAGTGCTACAGCTTTTAGGAATATGGAGTACTGGACACAGAGGCACAGAGGGCATTTTTAATATTTCAGTTTACTCATTCCTGTGGGCAAAAGTAAAGCTCTGAGCAATAGGCAACAACAAAGGTTTGAAGTCAATGAATGAAATAATAGCATCTAGGAAGACTACAGGGCAACAGGGAGATACTACAGTAAAGTTTAATAGGAACACATCTTTTACATTCCAGAGGACTTGAAACGAGGGACTGAATCAATGTGAGGACAGTAGAATTATGAAGGAGAGAAACAATACAAAAAAAATATGGTAGTAGCTGAATAGTCAGAATTTGGACATGGGTTTGATAAGGTGAACTGGCCATAGATTACTGGGAGGATTCTTCTGGAAAAAAAAAGTGGTTTATTAGGAGGTGGGACTGGGTTGGGTAGGGCTTTGGACAGGACCTGGCAGGGTAAAAAGTGTAGGCTTGTGGTATAATTGTATGTACATCTCAGAGACTAGGTATGTGTTTCAAGTGTAGGCTATACATTTGAAACTGTCTCTTAACTGCTTGTGTTGTGGCAGAAAGTAAGGTGGTGTGAATATTCATCTAGAACGGTCAATGGGAGGCCATTCTATGGTTCCCTGTTGGGTGTTTCTGTGAAAGCTTGACTCCAGAGAATGGAACTGTGGTCACAGCATCTGTTGGTGTCACTGTGAGCATTAAAATAAACAAGTTTATTTTCATTGGCCCACAATGATAGAATAATAGTATCTGGAACATTGCTTGACTCCACGTTTTACTCCAAACCAAATAGCCATGGCAAAGTTAGCTGCTGTTTCTCTAGAAGACAATTACAGTAGTAATTATCGTGTTCAGTGATATATTTAAAAATAACAAATACTCTTGCCTTGAGCATAAAGAAAACCTATTTAATCTGTAATTTGGGTTCTGTAAAATGTCTGATGGACCCTCTCTGAAATACTGCTTAGAAGGCAAAGTGGTGCACACATGCAAACAAGGTAGTGTTATACCCAGTTCACGAGCCCCCAAAAGAGCTACAGGAATCGACTCCGTTGCAAAACACATGAGGGTCTTTTTATTGTAAATTAAAAGCTGCAGCTTGGGCCCACAACACCCACCACCGAAGCGGTGGGAGCTGAGCATGCTGTGCCCAGGTTAGTTGGGTGATATATAGATTCTGGTCCCTCCCAGCATGCCCAAGGCAGGGGCAATTCCTGCCTGGCAAGCATCTATTGGTCAAAATTTTGAATCGATTGGCTATAGGAAGGTTTCCAGACCATTAATGACCAGGTGTCCCTCCCTAGGGGGATGGTCCAGTTTCCTAGCAACTGTATCACTAGTGGGTAGGGAAAGAATGCAGTGAGGTGGCTCTTCCCCTCAGGGCATTACTAAACTTCTTTATGGTACCTACTTTAGGTCTTAATAGCTGCTAATTTGTCTTTTGGTCTCTCAATAGCCCATCTCATTCCTTAGTCATGTTATAATCATCTGCAAAGCTCTGCAATAGGAAGATGCATAGTCTAAAAGGACCTCCCCTCACCCTGAACCTTCTTATCTACCTCCTGGTATCCAAGGACAGGGAATGATGTCTGGACACTGGAGAGAGATCTGAAAATTCATTGACCTTAATTGAATTAATCTTGTCTTTATATACCACACAAAACACTTTCATAAGGAAAAGCCATGTTCTTATTTCTACTATGGTATGCTTATCTTTTCAAAGTACAAGAAGGTGGAAGAATTCTGCTATTTCAAATATTGAGAAGGACAAAAGTAACAAAAGACCTGTAAAAGTAAAAGCAGAGGTGGTGAGCCTTTCTAAAAACCTAGCTTATGAACCAAAACCAGTACACTTTGATAAATAATGTCATTCCATTTAAAGAATCACCCCTGAGTACTGCTGTGGACATAGATACACCACATTAGAAACTTACTACTCTTTGGAGTCATCAATTTCTACTGCCTAAAATAATTTCTATTTCCACTCACTGAGTTGGTTACTTGGACTGTTTGAAAACAAGGGCCCCTTGGAAAGAGGCAGAAGCAAGAGGAGATGTTTCTATAATAGATTATCTTTGCCAGTCCCATCATTGACCTGGGACTGTTTCTGGTTTGGTTTCCCCATTCTCCTAAAGAAGAAAGCTTTTTATCACTTAGATTGCTAGGATGGCTCTGACATAGCCGTTTAAGATTCTGTCTGCCCAGGACCATATACTCAAAACAGTTGTGGGTGGGGTTCCCAGCAATGCTCTGGTGAACCATTCAAAGATTGAATAGCAGGGTGTCAGTAAAACTAAAGACCAACAACAACTAAAGACCAAAAAATCCCTGTTTTTCCCAGAGTTGCTTCTTTGCTTTCAGTGAACATCCAGGCTGAGGAGCTGCTCTGGAAGGTGACAGAATTGGATATTACCTGCGGTGATTTGAATAAGAATGTCCCCATAGGCCCATATATTTGCATACTTATTCAAGGGAGTGGCACTACTTGAGAATGATTTGGTGGTGTGGCCTTATTTGTTGAGGATGTGTGTCACTGAGGGTGGGCTTTGACGGTGGCTCTCTCTTCCTACTGCCTGGGGAACTGGACAGAATTCTCAGCAATTTCTCTAGCACCATATTTTCTTTTGCCTGCCACCATGATCCTCACCATTATGATAATGGACTAAACCTGTGAAACTGTAAGCAAGCCCCAAATACTTGCTTTCTTTTATAAAAGTTTTACTGGTCATGGTGTCTCTTCATAGAAATGGAATTGCGACAAAGACGTAACCATATCAAGGATGGAGAACAGAAAAGAAGCTAGTGAATATCATTCTTTAGCTAGTGGCATCTACTTTGAATTTGGACTTACTTAGGACCTCTTTTTTTTTTTTTTTTTTCTATGTTTTCCATTAGGGAATGGAACTGAGTCATTTACTTCTGTCCCACAATTGCATATTGAAAAAGGAAAACTTGTCTAGTTTAAGTAATTATAATTAGAGGAATCTTGCCTCAGGATTAATGACACCACCAATAACACCCAAACCTGAGTTTGATGATGTAATGTGTGTGGTTTGGGACTTGTCATGGTTTAAATAAGAATAGCCTCCATAGGCTCACATACGTGAATGTTTAATCACTAGGGAATAGAGCTCAATGATAGGATTGGAAGGATTAGGAGGAAATGTGTCACTGGAGGTGGGCTCTGAGGTTTCAAATTCTCATTCCACGTCTGTTCTCTTTTGGCCTGTGGATTATGATGTAAATCTCAGCTACTGCTCCAACACAATGTAAGCTATCATGTGCGCCACCATGATGATAATGAACTAAAGTTCTGAAACTGTCAGCAAGCCCACAATTAAATGCATTTTTTTTTGTTATGGTTGCCTTGGTTGTTGTGTTCCTTCACAGCAGTAGAACGGCTGGGACAGCACTTATCTTAGATGTTACAATGTGTTAAGATTTTGCAATATTATTAGGGGGCAGATTAATTTTGCATACAATGTGGGCATGAATTATAGGACCCAGAGGGCAAAATGTTATAGGCTGCATTATGTTTCCCTCAAGTTCATATAATTTCCAGCCCACCCTACCTTGGAATATGACAGTATTTGAATATAGAACCTTTGATCAATCCTCACTCAGAAAGGCAAACCGAATGGACATCAGAAGAGAGAGAAAACAGGAAACAGGACAGGAGCCTACCACAGAAGGCCTCTGAAAGACTCTACCCAGCAGTTTATCAAAGCAGATGCTGAGGTTCATAACAAAACTTTGGGCAGAGTGCAGGGAATCTTATGAAAGAAGAGGGAGATAGAAAGACCTGGAGGGTACAGGAGCTCCACAAGGAGAGCAACAGAACCAACAAATCTGGTCCTAGGGGTCTTTCCTGAGACTGATACTCCAACCAAGGACCATTGCATGGAGATTACCTAGAACCCCTGCACAGATGTAGCCCATGGCAGCTCAGTGTCCAAGTGGCTTCCATAGTAACATGTACAGGGACTGCCTCTGACATGAGCTCAGTGGCTGGCTCTTTGATCACCTTCTCCTGAGGAGAGAAGCCTTACTAGGCTACAGAGGAAGACAATGCAGCCACTCCTGATGAGACCTAATAGGGTAGGGTCAGATGGAAGGGGAGGAGGACCTCCCCTCTCAGTGGACTTGGAGAGGGGCATGGGAGGACATGATGGAGGGAGGGTGGGATTGTGAGGGGAGGAGGGAGAGGGCTACTGCTGGTCTAAAAAGTGAATAAACTGTGATTAATAAAAAAATTAAAATTTAAAAATACATACATAAACTGAGGTAAAATGAAGCAATATTTTTGGGCCATAGTCTCCTGTAGCTTCTGTCCTGATAAGGGTAGATGAGGGCATACCTTCACAGACAGAGAGCAAGGAAATGAAGCAGAGTAAATTCATCCAAAAGCCAGGGAGAGAGACAGGAGGATGAAGGCTGTCAACACCTAGAGCTTATACTTCTGTCTCCGGAACTGTGTGGAAATGAATTACTGTTGTCTGACGTCTCGTGTGTGCTGTGCAACTGTAGTCAATAAGCACAACCAATGAGAAAACATAATGGGAAGCTACTATTAAAGCACCCACCAGTCGCCACTGCAGTCCGCCTTACTGTTGAGGAGGAAGGGCGTGGCTTTTCTGGAGCTGAGGTCTCACAGTGTTACTTAGGCCTTGAAGCTACTGTTGGTGCCCACATGAAAACCAGAGTACCAATCCCAGCATCCAAATTAAAGGCTGAGCCTTGTGCTCCAGCAAATGGCCATATCCATGCATACCCTGGCAACACTCCTGGGATCCAATGGACTATTTTAAAAATATTAAAGAAGAACAATATGTGGTGGAAGGCATTAAGGTTGGAAGGAGATGTGCTGCAGGGAGTCCAGAGGCGAGTGGAAGAGAGGAATGAGGGGTGTCTGTGATCAATGTGCGCTGTGTATGAAATTACCGAAAAATAAACACTTAAAAAGGAAAACTCGATGTAACCATGTACATACGTTTAACTCTCGAACTACTGAGTGTGAAGACAGGAGGACCCTAGTAACTCAGGGACCACCAATCTAGCTAAAACACTGAGTTTCAAGATAGTCAATGTATTTCTCTGGTCTGCATGTGTGCACACTGGCATATACAGGTATGTGTATACACACACACACACACACACATATATGTATATGTATATTACAACAACACACACAAAGCAAAAATCTGTACTGCCTACAAGAAGTGTAGGGCTAAAGACAGAGCAGAGATTGAAGGAGTGACCAGCCAATGACTGGCCCAACTTGAGACCCACCCCATGGGAGAAAGCCAACCCGTGACATTATTAGTGATACTCTGCTATACTTGCAGACAGGAGCCTAGCATAATTGTTTTCTGAAAGGCTTCACTCAGCAGCTGATGGAAAATGATGCAGAGATCCACAGACCCACAGACAAACAATAGGTGGAGGAAGGGAAGTCTTGTGGAAGATTTGGGGGAAAGACAGAGGGAGCTGGAAGGGTTAAGGACACCACAAGAAGGCCTACAGAGTAAACTAACCTGGGCCCATGGGGACTCACAGATACTGAACCACCAACCAAAGAGCATAGGTGGACTGGACCTAGACCCCTTCCACATATGTAGCAAATGTGCGGCTTAGTCATCCTTTGGGTCCCCTAACAATGGTAGTAGGGTATGTCTGTGACTATGTTGCCTACCTTTAGATACCTTTTCCCTAGCTGGACTGCCTTGTCTGTCCTCAGTGGGAGAGGATGTGTTTAGTCCTGCTGTGACTAGATGTGGCAAGGGTGGTTAGAACCCATGGGGTGGCCTCTCCTTCTCTGAGGAAAAGAAGAAGGGGAATGGTGAGGGATGTGAAGGTGGGACTGGGAGGAGAGAAGACAGGGAGCTGCAAACAGGCTGTAAAGTGAATAATAAATAAATTAATAAAAAAAGAGAGAGAAAATAAAAAGCAAAAGTATATTATTAGGCAAGAAAGCACTGCTAGCTCTTGTCAGGATAAATTATCTCACATGGGTGATGAAGTAGTGAATGGCTCCTGTGAGGGCATGTGAATACAGTATGGGCTGTGAACCAGGTTTTTTGACCTTTCCAGCCTGGCTGAGGCCAAATAACTGCATGAATTTTCATTTTGTTGGTTAAACCAAGACTCTGTTTCTTGTTCAAGAAGGAATCTTTAATTAGCTCGACCACGGTGCTGGCCTCGCAGTAGATGGTAAGGCTTAGCTATTTTCAGTTGTAGGTAAAATTCGTAGCTGTTTATCAGTGTCCGGTGATCAGGACCAACCATCTGAAATAGCTGTTTTCACATACATTTATTATTTGTTTTAAGTGTATAGTTTGATAATATTAGTCAATAAAATCTATACAAATAGTCACCACAGCTGAGTTTAGTGTTTGCTTACTTTTACTTAGCACATTTTGAATTTCAGCTGTGGAATAGCTAGGACTCATTATTATTTTTTAACCAGTGAATTAACCACTGTATGAATAGAGCACATTTAATAGTGTATGCATTTAGTAAAACTACCTACCTGTGTTTCCTTTCATCGGAGTTCTAGATACATGGCTGGCGTTCAGTAAGTATCATTATTTATACAAGGCTCATTGAAAGGAACATTTCTTTAATAACTCAGTTCTAGGACTCCATGGAGGCAAAGATATACATTTACAATGAGCCTCCTTCTCCACCTCTCTCCCCAGGATCTGAGGGTGTCACAGACACTCACCCTGGCCTAGTATTGGCAGAGTTGGGCATAAATTCACAGACTTGGCCTCACCATGAGGACCACCATCCCAATCCTTCCAGACAATATGGAGCGCTGCCTTCTACTTTATAGTCCTGGGGGCCTGACAGGATATGGCACTTCTTCATCTCTGGAAAGCCACCAAAAGGATAGTTTGTTCTTCAGAAAGTCACAAAGAATGGAGAGACACTTTAAAATCTTTAGCCAGAAATGCTGTTGGCTTCTTTTTCCTTCAGTCATTTAGATCTCACACAGTGAAGCTCTCCACCCTTCCCCAGAATGGGTGAAACAGTCAAGAAAAGCTGACTGCACTGGGAAGGTTCATTTAACATCTGCACTACTGATAATTTCACGTAACCACATCATTTTCTATGATCTACTTTTCTTGACTGCCTCAGTGGTTTTTGTCATTGGAATGGTCTTGATCAGATTATGTGACAACAAACTTTCGAGCTCAAGCGTGCCAGACTGACTTGACATGGACAGAAAAGACCATGGATCTTGAGAACAAAGTGACATTGACACCCTTTCTTCCCACTCAGTACAGGTTTCTTGTCTACCTCTCCCTAGGATATCTACCTTGAGTAAATACTTCAACTATATAAAATTTTTCATGTGGATACCTGGCCTATTCTCCTAATGAATGGTCATTTGTTCCCATCCTTACATTTCTCATTACCTGTCTTAGCTGACCACAAATGGAAGAATAAATATGCATTTTTAAAGTACAGCTCTGACACTGAATCCACAAACCAAAACTGTAGAAAAATCACCAAGGCTCAAAATACAGCTACTCCTTTAGAAACCTTTGATTCTTACTGTGTAAGTCAATAATATTTTCTTTGCTATATTTCCATCAGATATATATTCCACAGCTTATAGATGCTCCTATTATATATAAAGTATTTAATGGAAGTAAAATATTCTGAATATAAATATTAACAAAGTCAAAGCTATCCTGAGTGCAGAATTAAAGCTGCCGAAGGCATTGTAAGAGAAATGACCAACTGTGCTGTGTGTGGCTCGTCATCTCTCAGTACTTTCTACTGGTACCATTCTTGTTTTCAGAATTACATATAACCAACACTGTATCTTATTCTTCCCTGTTTCCCCCTTAAGCCACATAAGGGCATTTTGTAAAAATGAATCCGAATATTTCCTAGGTGAACATGATGATTACACTATATACTTTACCTATGTACCATTAAAACCCTTGTGTGAATTCAACAATGAGTCAACATGAAGGGTTTTATAGTATAAATCAAGACAACTTTATCATCATTAAAGCACTTTTATTGTGATTACATTTTAAATGGCACATTTCTTTAAAAGTTATTTAGTTACATAAGTGGGTAGTTTTACAGGAAAAGCAATTCAATGTCTGTGATTTTCTTAATATAATGTAGAGGACAGATGTTGGCATGCCACCAGTCAATCAGTGATGAACTTTGTGATGATGACTTGAGACTTAGTCTGTCACCTAATTTGCATAATTTGATTGTTTTATTATGAAAGAATAACTACATATGAAAACATTGAAGTTCATTTTTTTCCTCATTACTCTAAATAGTAAAAAAAGCACTACCACATTTGGGCACAAGTTTTTTTTCCAAGTGAATACCAAATACACTTTTCAGAACTTCTTCTATTTCTTCTTCCTTCAGACTCCTAAACTCTACCAGATCTACATCATCCTCATAATTGAACTTCTTATAGGCAATAGTGGTGCCTATTAAGCCATGAACCCCTTCTTGGGTGTGCAGAGAGCAAAGCGATGTGTTCACCATCACAGATGTTGGAGCTACTTCGTAGAATTCACTCACAGCCTTGAAATCTTCAATCGTTTGAGGTTCAAGAGTAAAAGAGTAGATTTTCCGGTGTTTGTTCTTCTCAAGAAAATTAGAATCAATGAATTCTTTGTTTGGAACATATGCTTGTCTTTTAATTTGACCCAGATGCCAAATTCCATTCTCTTCTGTTAAGTGGAAGGTGGCAGGCAGCTGAGGCTGATCCTTCCCAGAAATTAATTCCAGAGGCTCCCATATCTGGCAGGAAAATGGGAATGCACCATCTACTATATATTTTTTGCCACTGATGGTCACCTGTAGTAGAAGGTGAACCATGGTCTTGCTATATTTGCAGGCTGAAGGGATATAAATACATCCTCCAAGCATTGTGGTCTCGAAACCTAGCATGGTCAGAGCCCAGTAGAGAAGATGATTGACCTGGAGACACCACCCACCCCGCTTCTTCCTCACAATGTGATCAAAGACAGCCTCTAAGCTCATCTCCATGGGTTCCCCACAATGAATGTTCAAGTTCTCAAAGGGAATGGCTCTTATCTGGTGCTGAAGAATCTCAGTTAATGTTTGCAAGTCCAGTATATTCCTGTAGTTCTGATAACCAATTCTTTCAAAGTATGCTTCAATGTCCATGGTCCCCTAAGGCAAGGAAAACAAAACAATCAGATATTACTATCTGCACTTGGTGTTCCTTATATAGGTTAGTTATCTCTTCAAGTTATTTGAAAGAAAATATAACTGCACAAATACAAAATTAGGTTTAAATATCTGTCATAAAAATAATTACTTAAAACTGCTTTCAAGTGTCAGTGAACCCAGAAAGAAAGTTATTCATTTCTTATATCTTTCACGTATCAAAAATTAATAATATACATTAGATGACAAAGCAAATGATACAATGAAAGTTTACATATGATTTTCTCTGTCATGAATGAACAAGGGTTTCCGATTTATGTGCATTAAATAGGCCTCTAAACAATGTCTAAAAGAAACAAGAGTAATTAGCAAAAGAACATTGGACCTTTATGGTCCCTGGTGTCCTAGGAATTCCTATAGCCCAGAGTCATCTAAGGGGAAAGAGTGGACTGAGGAACTGCCTAGATCCTATTGACCTATGAGTATGTCTTTGGGGAAAACTGTTTTGCTTATTGTTGATATAGGAGTCCTCAGCCCCCTTGGGTGCCACCATTCCCTGGGCTGCTGATCCTAGACTGTATAAGAAAGCTAGCTTAGCAAGAGCCCATGACTGAGCTAGCAAGCAGTGTTTCTCTATGGTTTCTGCATTCTTTCCAGTATTGCCTCAGTAATGGGCTATAGTCCATAAGCTATAATCTAGAACCCTTTCCTCTTCTAACTTACTCTTGGTCATAATTTCTTTAACATAGCAACACAGATGAAACTAAGACACTGAACAACCTGTGCCCCATTACAAAGTTGGACATGTACTCACAAATTGATTGCTGTACTCAAGAAACATTATTGGACATTCACAGTGCATTTACCACTGATACAGTACTGGAAAGACTTCCTGTATGTTGCAGGATATTGCTGTGATAAAACACCATGGCCAAGTCACTTTACAGGGCTTAATTGGATGTACAGCTCCGGAAAGATGAAAATCTATAACCGTCATGGTGGGCAGGTAAGGAAGCTGAAGCAGAAGGTCATGCTTTGCATTTTCAGATGCAAGCACAAAGCAGAGAGAACACACTAGAAATGGCATGATTCTGTTTATCTCAAAGCTGATGATATACTTCCTCTAGCAAGGCCAGACCTCTTAAGCTCCCTCAAACAGTGCCACCAATTGGGGACCAAGTACTCAAGTACCTGAGACTATGGGAAACATTTCATTCAAACTACCAAAACTCTATGGGATCAGAATGACAGATACATCAGAGGAACTGGGTAAATAAATGAAGCATCTATCTTTTGCAAGATTGTTTTAAGTTCCCTGAAAAAAGAGAAAAAGAAAGAAAGAAAGAAAGAAAAAAAGAAAGAAAGAAAGGAAGAGAAAACCAGTTAGCAAGCACACACAAAGGAGAGCCTCCCTATTAAATGAGGTAAATGAAGAAACCCTCCCTGAAACTAAATGTGATAGACTCTGAGCCCATGGACACAAATGAGAGCAAATGAGGAAAGGCTCTGTGCTGGAAGCTGCCCGGAGCATTCAAGGAATATCTAGGAAACATGGACAGTTGCAGCAGATTGAGAAGAGTGGGCTGAGATTAGAACAAACAGCAGACAGTATCCTTAGAGCAAAGCTGCCATTTTGATTTTCAGGAAATGAAATTTAAAAAATCTAAAGAGAGAAGGATGAAAGGAGAGCTGTAACTTGACAGTACTGAACATCATCCAAGTAATTTCTCTTGCTATTTTATGTAGAACAGGCTGCACAGTGAGCCACACAAAGTAAGGAGGCCCCATTTCCAAACAGCTATAATCTGGGGCCAGGGACTACTCATGGCTGACACAACTGTCCATGTCACATGACCCAGGTGTGTCAGTGAGACTTCATTGAGAGACACAGATAGTATCACAGAATATTAGTTCAGATCTATTGGTGTGATTTTGGAATGAAACCCTCTACGGGTAGAAAGACACGGGTGAAACCCACCTCTATATCTTTACTTACCAACCAACCAAGAAGAAGAAAAAAAAAAGAAAAAAGGCTTTCTTATTTTTGAAAAAGAAAGAAAGAAAGAAAGGAAGGAAGGAAGGAAGGAAGGAAGGAAGGAAGGAAGGAAGGAAGGAAGGAAGACTTTGTAAACTGTCATCTAAGATCCATAATACTGAGACTTTGAATGTAATACTGTGCACTGACTTCAATACTTAACGTCTGTGCTATGGTAGAGCCTGAGATTATGTGGCACTAAGGGACCGCCTCAGTTAGATGGGATGTTAGGTAAGCATCTCCATTTCCTTTCTGCATAACCATTCTCTTTTAAAACCCACCTACCTTTCCCTTATTGCCAGTTTCCAACTTCTCTATTGTCAGTACAATTTCTTTTCAACCTGTTAAATAACCTGCTGTGTTTTTTTTTTTTTTGTTGTTGTTTTTTTTTTTTTTTTTTCCATTGAAACCAATGTGTTCCTGTTCTGTTCCTCAACGCTGGCAAGAGCTCTGCGCCTCCAGCAATGAGAGCCGGTAAATAAACAGGGATGTACTCTTTAATACACCAAAGCCTGCTGATAGCTATAACCTGCACTGAATATGGAATGAAGAGAGTAGTGAGGCTGGTTCAAAATGCGTCTCTGTGCATTGCCACGTGATTTTGACCTAGACTGCTGTGTTTTGTTTTAAAATGTTTGCTCCCTCCCATATTTTTTTCTCACTCCATCTGCCTTCCTCTGTACCTTACACTGTTACTGTGCCACATTTATTGATTGATTTTTAAATGTGTGTTGATAATCTGTGGGCTTTAAAAAAATCCTAATCTACAATAAAGTTTTTTGTTTGTTTGTTTGTTTAAAGGAGAATCAGTACCCTAAGCTTGTAGTAACATAATATTAGATATCGTGAGACTAAACATAGTTAAATCCTGTGGTAGGTAGCTGCGATTTGGGGTAAAATGATGAAGGTACTAGAAAGTGGTTTCTAAGAGCTGAATGGAAACAATGTCAGCATCCCAGGCTGGCTTGCAGCACCTCTGTGCAGGGGTAAACCTTTCCCTTTCACCCTGACTATTAATTAACCTAGAAGGAGGCTCAGAGGAGGCAGAGTGAGCACACGTAGGGAGCCCACTGACATAGTTCGGGAAGCATGCCTGTTCTAGTTAGCCTAACACAGCTTGAATCCATTAGTCTTCTTCCTAGTGCAAATGATGGGCTAATTAAAACACAGCTCTCATTGAAAACAAAAGGATGGTTTTGAGGACTAAATTATAGAGGCTTTCTAAGTACCATGACACATTATTGATTGAGGTGATCGTCTGGTTGGAAAGGGAAGTGTGTAAAGAGGCAATGACAGAGATATTATATGAATCTTTCATTTACACACATTGTTGTGTGTTCTGTTTTGGCTAAGGAAACCCCTTATTTTTTTTTTCCCACACATGAAGTTTTGAACAAGACTCCAACAAACACTTAAAAGCAGATTGGTACAGAAGTTGACTACCTGTGTTTTGTGGCTACACATGAAGGCAGCTTTGCCCCAATAAGCCAAATTTGGCCATTGGTCCTCAATAAGCACATTAAAAGAGCTAAATTAATAGTTAACATCAGAAAAGGGAGATTGTTCAATGTTGGGAAGTGGGATAAAGAGATTCAACTGCCCCTCAAGTCTATTTGCAAGGCTCTGATGTGAGGTTTAGGCTTAAAGAGAAGACAAGGTATATGTATAAGTAAGTTGTGTGATGAAGATTGGGTGCCACCATTGTCTCATCCAGACTTTCCCGCAACATTCTCTGACAAGCTGCAAATTGTTTTTGCAAGTAAAATTGACAAACAGTGAATATGCTCCATTGGCTGCAGAGTCTTCCCCTGCCTGCCCCTACAGCAGGCTTCGTTTCTTTTCCTAGGAGACTCCTGATGGAATTCTAAACCCTTGGGCCCATTGGTTTAACAGTGTAAAAGTGAAGGAATGAACATATGTGTGTCACAAGCACAGTCCATTTCTGCCAGCCAGGCAGGTTACGCTGTCATACTTTCAGGCTACAATAGTCTCTCCAATTATCAGAGAGTTAGCTGGAGTCTTCTATGCACACTTTGGAGATTTGTTTTGTCACTGAAAAATAAGAGTTTACAAAGAGCCAGTGACTTGCAGTAGCTTCTGTGAGTGTGGTATTTCTGCTTCCTTTTCCTTCCTTTCTCTTTGCTTTATTCACATCCACACTGAAGGGCACTGAATCACTATGCATTAACACCACGCTCCAGAACCCAGACAAGCCAGCCCTTTAAATATCCAGGGACTGATAGAAGAGATTGGCTGGGCTTGCCGTATTCAAAGACCATTATCTAACAGTTCCCAGTGTTCATGAGACCTACTACTCAGAAATGGCTCCAAAGACAGCTTCTAGTGATCAAGGAGCAGGAACGAGGATTTTCCAGGAAGCAGAAAAACCAATCTAAAGGAAGATAGTATCCATAGCTGGAGATGGTGAAGGCCAAAAGAAAGTAAGTCTTTGGCAGAAAGTGATTGAATTGAAGATAGTTTTTAAAGTCCTTTCTGAGGGGCAGGATAGAACTAAGTGTTTTGCAGGTGAGGAAGTGGAAAGCAGGCCCTAGGGAAAGGAAGCTATCTTTAGGTGTGGTTGTCAGCCCAGAGCCAGAAGCCGAGTCCTGAGCACGGGTCTTGGACTCTAGGCCTTTATCTTGATAAGAGCATTGCTTTCTAAGAACTCTGTGCTCTTTAATAGGGAAAACCAGCAGATGTAAACAAACACAGCAACAACAACAAAACCCAAAACAACAAAACACATCATTGACAGTTCCTGGAGCACCTCTTCCTGCTGAGAACAGGAAGTGAGCAGTGAGCCTCTTCTTGTTGGAGGCCAGGAATTCCAGAAGGGAGGGCTGGGTTCCTGGTTCCTCATTATCTTCCCTCCCTAATGAACACCTGCTTGGAAGCTATGACGCCTCTAATTCCATAATTTCTCATTTTCAAGAACTGCCATCTCAGAATCATTTAGGAGATAGGCTGTAGTTGGATCCGAAAGAGTTTAGGGTCTCCAATCTTGTTGACTTTCAGGCCTTGGAGGATGATCATAGAGATCTAAGATCATAGCAAAGCAATAGGTAGAAACTGGTTAAGCCATTTTAGGAACAGAGAGCAGACCAGAAAACCTTAAAAACATCCTTGGCAGAGGTCCCTTCATGAGATAATGTACTTCTCATTACCCCTTGTGCAGCTGCCGGCAGATACCCACAGATAACCTGGCCTGTTCCTCAGTTCTAACCAAAAAAAAAAAAAAAAAAAGAAATTGTCTTCCTTCTTTCCATCTCTTAAAGATTCCAGATAGAACCCTAGCATACTTTCCCAGGTACTCAGAACTGGAGCATGCTTTCCTGGGTACTCTGGGCTTTCTCGCTGCTTCTCTGAGGCCTTCACCTCCCTTTCAATAGTCAGTTGCCAACCTCCATGTTTAATCTTAAAAGCATGACTGTCCCCTCCCTTTCTTTTCCCTTCTAGCAGCTGCCAAGATTTTCCCCTGGTCTGCCTTGTTAATTTTCCCTCAAACTCTAAAAAAAAGGTCTTTGGGTTTCCTTCTGGGTGAAATTTTAAATTCTTGTAATAATAAAACTAAGAATCCGCAAAAGAAAATCCCACTTTCCCTGGCATCAATAGAAGCATGCCAAGTCTCATGTGGTTTGGTTCAGCTAGTATTTTATGAACACTAATGACATTGCTCTGACTTTTACATGCCTTCCTAGCCACTCTACTGTTAAAATCTTGTGTTTAAAACCTTCAAGACACTGGATACCTGGTGCTAGCCCTTTAGTATCTACTGCTTAGTTCATCTCTTTTGTTTCCCTACAGCGGAGTTTGAGATTTTTTCCAAAAGTCCCCAATGGCATGTACTTGGGTGGGATGAATAAACTAAAATAAGGTCCCTGTGACAGCAAGTCAGCCAAAGATGATAAGAATTGGAGGATCTGTGATCCACCTGATCTAGAGAGTTTGCTTGAACCATTTCCAGAACTGCCTCCCATGTGATCCAGTCATGACCCATTGTTAATTCTGCTTTCATAAGCTCAGTCATTCTTTTCCACCATAACAGATGACCATTCCACCTCTCACTAAGCCGTCCCCTCTCTTCAGAGTCTTCCAGTTGCTACACCACTACATCAAACACCCATTTTGAAATGTAACCTATTTTCTTAACAAATGTTTTTCCATTTCATCCCTGCCTTTTTATAACCTGCCTTTTCTGTGACTCCTGGTTGGAGAGGGAGCATTACCTAATAATACATCTATATCTGGAACAGACAGAACATTTGAGTTGTTCATGAGCAAAGACTCATTCAGCCTCTGAAATATAGGCTATGATCTTAGATCATGGGCATTTGATATCAATATTTCATCAAGGATAAAGAAATAGGTGAGGGTGGACCCAGGATTTCAAGCTCGAGGAATATAAAGCAAGATAGTTTCCATTAAATAATCAGTTGCTCTCAAAACCATTATTGACATTATTTTTTATCCGTTGAAGAAATGTATATTCAAAGCTTATTCTAGATATTTAGCATCAAATTATATAGACAAATAACTCAATTTACCTCTGAGAGGGAAATGGAGATGCAGATTTATTCTATAAGCCTCTGGTTGCTACAACATCTGAAATTACATGTATAACAAAAATCCTGGTTTTTATTTTCTGTGTGTGTGTGTGTGTGTGTGTGTGTGTGTGTGTGTGTGTGTGAAAGTGTGCAGGGATGTTAAGAGTGAAAGTGAGAGATGAAAAAGTATATAGAAGCTTTAAATTACTGTTTTCTATTTTTAACTTTCATAATTTTAGTTTTATGAATTATAAATGACTATAGACACCTAAGGACAACAGAACACACAAGATTTGGTATATGTCACAGCATGTGAGAATTAGAATAAAGAAGCTGTGTAGCTGACTCCTCTGCAGATGCTCGGCACCTGGGCTTTGTATTATTAGTTTGCAATATTTTGTTAATTTTTGATAATTTCATACAATATATTTTTAACGTATCCCCATATCCTTCCATTACCACCCTCCCATAGTCTTCATAGTATTATCACTTACCTTCTTCAAATTGCTATGATAGAAATAGCTGACCAGAGCAATTTGAGAAAAGGTTTGTTTTGACTTACAGTTCAAGTGTGAGGCCACTAGTTGCATCCACAGCCGGGAAACAGAGTGGTGAATGCGTGTGCTTAGCTAGCTTTGTCCTCTTTATGTAGTCCAAGATTCTAATCCACGGAAGGGTACCACCCACATTCAAGGCATATCTTTCTAACTTTTGAACAAAGTCTAGAAATCCCTTACAGACAAGCCCAGAGATTTGTTTCCAAGTTGATCCTGAATCCTATCAACTTGACAGCCAAGATTAACAACTCCACCTCTTGTCAATTTGGTACTCAGCACATCACTTTAATTTATAACATTCCACCTCTGCCTCCTAAGGTTTCATTTATCACCTCAAAATACATTTGGTCTATCTCTGTAGCAATCCATAAATATTAACAGTCCCAACACTTTAAAATCTAAAATCTAAGTCTATTCAGAGATTCAAAACATTCTCTTAATGATTACAAAAATATTAAAAAAAAACCTACATCCTTTTAACATACAATTATACAGAATAAACATTATTATTCCAAAAGAGAGGAATTTGGGCATACTAAGGAATGATCAGACCAAAACAATACCAAAATCCAGCAAGGAAACCATCAAATCCTGAAGCTCCCTGCCTGGCATCTGGAACTCACGTAGAATCATCTGGGCTCCCCAGGGCTTGAAAGTCTCCACTCTTCCAGCTCTGCTGTCTGCAGCACAGCCATTTTGCAACTGGCTTTGCTCCATGCTTGCAGTTTTCCTCAACAGACATTCCCCAATCCTGGCATCCCAGCACCCTGGGGCCTTCATTACAACTTTTGCTTCACCTTCACAGTTTCATGCAATGGCCTCTTAGATTCCTTGTAGGGAATCTAATCCTGGTATATATTGTTTGGCCTTGGTGGCTTTCTTGAGTGTTTTATTTTATTGAAAATAGATTTTCTTTACACTATTTTATGATTATGGTTTTTCCCACCTGTTCTTCCCAGTTTCTCTCCACCAACCCTCCCATTCTGCTCCACACCCTTTCTGTCTCTTCTCAGGAAAACAAAACAAAACAAAACAAAAAAAAACAAAACAAAACAGGCATCTAATGAATAACAATGAAATAAACTACAATAAGATAAGTAAAAAACAAATAAATCATAACAGGACAAAACAACCAAACAAGAAAAAGAGACAAAGAAAAAGTACAAGAAGTACATATAGACACAGAGACACATACACAGCACACCTAGGAATCCCATAAAAAAATAGTGCCTTCAATCTTGCATCATTTACATCTGTAGAACCATCACTATATGGACAACATAACTAAATTCTCCTGGCAGTGTTGGGTGCACCTGGTCCTCTTGGACCACACTTATATGAGCTTCCATTGCTTGACCCTAGGGGAAATACTTCCATAGGCAGCTACTTTCTAGAAGCAGGGAAACCTCAGTGGCATCTCATTTCAGCTTTCCTCTTTAAAATGGGTTTACATTCTCACAAGCAAAGGGTCTCGGTTTAGCCAGGCTGGAGCAATGTGATTTTTAAAGGAAGAAACCTAACCCAGGCACAGTGTGTTTGAGTTGTGAGGAAGTGGATTGGATTTGGTAAGGAGGTCTAGCATAAAAAGTGAGTTTAAAGATGCCTGGAGCATTTCTAGTGGAGGATGACTGTGAGAAGATGGTGCCATCAGGAAGTTTCACCAGGAGGAATGGGCTTGGGGCAGGATGATGAAGGGCTGGGATCTTGACAGGAGATGTAGCTAGATATTCAAGTTATGGATATCTTATCTAAAGAGTGACACACTAAACTGAAGACAAGTCAGAACTTGGGACTTTCATTTTGAAACACACCTGCCTCAAAGCCGCTGTTTAAGATGTGCAAGAGGGTACAGGTCAGGTAGAGGTGAGTAAAAGGATTTATGTACATGGTCATCTGGAATTCTTTGTGAAAGTTTCACTGGCCATTATAAAACTAAAGTCACTGTCACTGTCAGTGTCACTGTCAACATTAAAGCAAACTAGATTACCTATTCTGTTTGGCTCATGACAATATTAAAAATAACAACATTTCTAAGCCTACATCCTTAATTTTGTACCAAATAACCATTCAAAATTACGTACCACCTTCACAAGATGATATTAACCTTAGTAATTTTAGAGTTCAGTGACATTTTTAGAAATAAAACTCTTTCCAATGCAAATGCAAAGAAAACTTGAGGCTGGAAATTTAATTCTGTAAAAATTTAGGTGGATCTTCTCCAAAAATATTACTTAGTGAGAAGAAAAACAAATCAAGATATTTATCCCGACAGAAGTCATGTCTCATTACTTAGTCAAGCACAGCTTTTACATGGTCATGCTTATCTGCAAGGCACTGGGGAGAAGTAGGAATAAGTATAGTGAAGGGTGTTTCTGCAACCTTGTTCCTAACCTAAACCTACCCTAACCCCAACCTAACCCTACCCTAACCCTACTCTAATGCTAACCCTAACCCTTGTTCCTAGCCTAACCCACACCCTACCCCAACCCTACCCTAACCCTATCCCTAACCGCATGTGACATCCCACCATGTGCTCCACACATATTTGTCCTGTCAAGGAATATTAAACCTTAGTGATGTCAACATTTCAGCATGGATAATTTATGGTGGGATCCCAAAGCATGGTGGGATCTTTTACATCACCCCTCTGTATGTCAGCCACACTCCCTTCTCTCCATGATTGTAATAAATGAAAATCTGTGAATACATTTCTAATATCCTCTTGGAGAGTAAATTGACCTCATTTTGAGAGCAGTAGCCCAAAAGATGACAAATACTGTGAGCTGCTACAGAGTCTGAAGAAAGGAGCTGGAGGGATGACATTGGCTAATGTCACGGAGAAGACTCTCATCTCTCCAAGAAAGATGGAGATCAAAACACCTAACTGGGAAGGCAAGCTGAAGGAAGTTGGTTGGGGAGGACAAAACTGTCACCGTCCATTTTGTCAAGACTGTGTTTGATGTTGGGTTGTTACTAATTCCAGAGTTACAGCTAAATTTGAGTGGTGTGTCAAGTGGCATATTTGTAGATTAAGCTGACTTGGGTGTGTGTGGATATTCTGGGCTTCCTATGTAAAACCTAAGCGTCCTGTGGCTGGACTGATGGGGATTTCTGGCTTATTTGGGTGGCCATTTCACCCAGTATGAGAGGCATAGCTCATGAACAGCCGAAAAGGAAAGAAGACCTGGAGTGTGTGGAAACTAGGTCAGGTTTACACCATTGCGATCCTCTTCCTAGTGTAGCCTTAACAAGGCGCTTGCCTTCACACTGTTTCTCTTTCCATTTCCTAGTCTGCAACATTTCGTGGGTTACAGTAGCATCTACTTCATAGCTTTTTTTTTTTTTTTTCTCATTTAATATTCTGTGAGCCAGGGCTCCTAAGCCATCCTTATGTTTCTATGTTTTCTGTGTGTGTGTGGGCGGGGGGGGGAGGTTAAGTGAATTAATATATGTAAGAAAGTTACAATAATATTGAGACTCAAAAAACTAGTATGTCTTGCACAAGGTCACATACCTGGAATCTCCACGATTCAGCGCTATTCTGTGTAATGGAATTATTTCTGTATTTCTTAAACTCATGTTTATAACTCAGACCACAGCTTAATAAGACACATTTGGTTCTGGAAGCAGGTGATAGGTAGCGTTTACAGGAGTTTGAGGTGCACATTGAGAAAGAGCCTACTGCCATGAAGACTGCTGTCAGAAATGGGGACAAACAAGGTGGTTCTGCTGAAGTCCCGAGACAAGGCAGGGAAGTAATCCTCGCACAAAGTAAGAAGGGACTGCCCTGAATTCTACTCTAGTGATTCCTGGAAGGGAGACGCTGTGAATTGTAAGCTGGGATAGTCACTGGATGTCTGAAGCTATGTGTGGAGAGTAAGACTGGTGGTTTCCTGTTTTCAGTAAAATTTGAGAAGACAAGGCAAACTGAGAAAGGCATTGTTACCTGAAATGAAGCCAAGGCAGGAACATTTAGAAGGCTCTCAGCTTGTCCGTGCTGGGAATGATGAGAAAGTGTGTTCTGTGGAGAATAAATGTGTGTCTGAATAATGACAGGGATAAAGAAATGAGGAGTATATCTTATAGATAGCATCAGCCACCTCAGCAGAATTACTGCCATCCCAGACTCATAAGTGAAAGATAAAATGAAGTGACATAAGTTTGTTTGACGTCTGAGATTTCTACATGACAGATAAAATCGCATGACTACAGAATGTTTTTTTCCCACAAGTATTCTAAATTTATTATTATTTCTTTATTTTATTGTTTGTGATTGTATTTTAATTACACCATTTCTCCTTTCCCTCTCTCCGTTGAATAATCACAAATAATCCCTTCTAGTCCCCTTCAGACTTATGGCCTCTTTTTAAATCATTTATTATTGCATGCACTTAGGTATTTGTATATACATTCCCAAACATAGCTGATTAAGTCCATATAATGCTACTTGAATGTATGTTTTCAGGACTGAATGTTATAAACAATTGGTGTGCTTGTACTCTGTCATCTTTTAAATCGAAGGAAGTTGGCCCCGAAAGTTATTCAGAGACTGACACAGTTACCACTGGAACTCACAATTCCATGCTTATTTGACTAAAGCCAGCTAGGAGCCTTGTGACTAGCAGCGCATCGTAACCAAAGCCTCCTTTGTATTTTAGAATGAATATATTTTAATTCTGTGTTGATAAAGCCTGGAGTCAAAGTAAAATGCTGAAAGCACTTGGAATGTTGCCAGTGAAAGGACTGAGTGAAAACTATCAGCTTTCCATTGGTTTGCCACATCGCTGCTGAGTGACTGGACGCTCCTTTTCAGCTCCGTCAACGTGGAGAAGCCCTCATGTACACAACGAAAAAGCCTGCTTAGAGGTCTCACTGGATGTCTCCTTATCTGTCTAAACTGAACATATGTTGATTTTTTAGCTGAATTTAAAAGTCTTAAGATCTTCTGTAAATCCACAGAAATTACAGGAAAAATAATTTTAGAAGGTAACCCAACTTTCACCTATTTATTTTCAAAAGGTATTTTTGTGGACCATAAATTATGAGGGTTGCCTCAGCGTTCTAAGAGAGATGGCAAAGCAGCAATTGGGCTCTCTGAGTTACACAGGGAACTGTACAGACTGGATAATGATGGAAGAGGATAGAATATCATGAGTGCTATTCTAGGAGGTCTGAGGAGCCACCAAGAGTAAGTACAGAAAAGGAAATCAACCAGATAATTAAACCCATGGCTATATGAAGGAGTAATAAAGCACATTTTATCATCTCTATTACTATTACTATGTATTCCAAACACATTGACACTCCCTATGTAGTGTTTGAGTCTTGTGTTGCTTTCTTTCCTTATTATAGTGACCAGATATCCACTGAGTGTTGGAAGGACCCTGCTCTTTGAGGTTGCAGTCTTCCCAGTCCAGAATGCCATTCTGAGCTCTACATTAAGGTACAGGACTCCCTCTCCCCAGCAGGGCCTCCTATTCTCTGCCTGACTTCATCTGGAGAGTGACTTTAGACAATAATGCCCTTAACTACATTTGATACATGGCCCTTGACACAGCTCCCTGCTAGCTCTCTTCTCCCTGTGCCTATAGGATAATTAGGTACTATGTTCCTGTTCATATGATAGAAGCATGCTGTTTAATGCAAATTAAGCATCCTCAAAGTGCCTGGTTTTAATAAATTATGTACAGCTATCCTTGAAGCTCCCCACCCACTCTGAAAGAGGTATATGGCCTTTGTTCTATTGAATTAAAGTTAAACTAGCTCCCTGTAGTGATTCCTGGCATGCTTGATCTCCATCATGCTCACCAGCCTTCCAAGTTCTGTGGCTGGCCTTCTGCTCTTCCTGCCTTCATGGGGTGATGGCCAACAGCTCCCCAGGAAGGAGGAGAAGCCCAACTAAGAATAAACCTAAGAGTTTATTTCCCTTACACTGTGAAGGGATCTGGTCCACCATGTCAGCAGGAGCTTGAGACTCACACTGTGTCTGAAGCTAGGAGACAGAGACAGAACTATCAGCGCTTGGTTCTCTTTCTCCTTTTTATTCCAGGACCTCAGTTCATGGGATGTTTCTGCCCACAGTCAAACTGATTCTTTTTCTCCTATGTAAGCTGTCCAAGGAACCCTCACAGACACACTGAGAGATGTTTCCTAGGTGATTTTAAATTCAGTCAAGTCAACAATGAAAATTAACCATATATACCTGGTCTTTCTGGATAAAAATATTAAACAAGATTTACCTTACTTTTTTTTCATTGTGTGTGAGAGAGAGAGAGAAAAGGGGAGGGAAGGAGAAGGAGAGGAAGAAGAGGAGGAAGAGAGGGAGAAGGAGAAGGAGGGAGAGACAGAGAGACAGAGAGACACACAGAATGCATGCACACACAGAGGCCGGAAAAGGGCTTGGATTCTCTGAAGCTGTAATTACAGGTGGTTGTGAGCTGCCCAGCATGGGTGTTTGGAATTGAACTCTGGTCCTAACCACTGATCTATTTTTTTCTCATCTACTTGTTTCTTTTTAAATGTCAGTGTTATTTGGAAATACTGATGCAGAAAAATTAATGTAGAGTGTGTCACCAGAAAGATAGATGCATTACTGTATTTAGACCACCTGTGATCAAGAAATTGGTTATATTCACTTTTTCTGAGCTTCTCTGAATAGATTACCGAGTCCCCAGATAAATCCCATGCCATATCAGTTGCTGTAGATTCTAGAAAGAAAATAGTAATAGAAAAACAGAAGTGCACATATATGGATATAACTAAAACAAGGAAAGAATATTGTAAGATTAAAATTAGATGGTCAGGTATAACATTCAAAAATAACATGTCAAAAAAGACAACCAATGCAGGAATGAAAGCAAGATACATCACCAGGTCTTTGTAGGCACTTTGTAGTAGAACAGATAAAATGGGCTCAGTTTACAGAGAGTCTAAAATGAGCATGATGAAATTCTAGATTTTATGAAGGATTTAAAATCAGAAAATGAGGTAAGGGCATAAAAACTGCATATACAAAAATAATGATCAGCTAAAATCTCTACAGACAGAGCAAAATATATCAGTTCATACGGATGACAAGTTCACACCCACACCTAAAGCTCAGGGAACACTGTAGAAGAGGGGGCTAGAGAGATTGTAAGAGGCAGAGGACCAGGGACTCTGCTATGGGTCCTAGTATCACATGAAGCTACACCAGTAAAGTCTCAGCAACATGACCTCTCTAATGTGAACTGAACAAAGATGACGTCATTGGACATAGCAAACAGCATCAACCCGACACAAGAACTAGAGGCAACTGAGCAAAGCTGGGAAAAGCAGAGGAGCTCCTCTCCAGGGAATAGCACACTCTGTGGTTGTCCAGTGACAAATGGTCGACTCCGAAAACATAAATACAAATAACATTATATAGATTACATATATATGACTTTTCAAATAGAACCTGTTGTATATATGTTAGAAATATATATATACATATATATATATGCATAGAGTAACACTTGGTGAAAAAAGAGATCATGGATTTGAAGGAGAGTAGAGGTGGGGATGGGCTTTAGGAGGGATTAGAGGGAGGAAAGGAAAGGGAGAATGTTGTAATTATAATAACGCCTCAAAAGCAAGCAAGCAAACAACAAAAATGAGCTTGGTATTCACAGTAAAGGCTAACAAGGATGGCATGCCATTGCAAAGCTAGCTACAGGCAAACCACCACAGAAAGCACCAGAGACCATTCTCATGGAGCTTCTGAACAGCAGCACTTACAAATGGGAGTGGAAATGTGTGAGAACAAGGAAGGAAACTCACAAATCAAATCTGATAAATGAAAGAGACAAGATTCTGGGCAAGTTTGATTCTTTGTGTTTGACATTGGAATCTATTCTAGTTAAATTATAGAAATCCAAAATTAAAGAGAGTTATTTAAGCAGCTGGCAGAAGAAAAAAATTACTTGGTACAAAGAAAATATCCATCTGGCAACAAAATATTCCACAGAAAGATCCAAAGGTGAAGTAAGGGAACCGTGCCTCTGAGGTACTGGAGGAAAGTGCCACATTAGAGTCCTATTCTGCTACTGCTTCACTGAATGAAGGAAGTGGCATGCATACAAACACAACCTCAAGCATGAACAGACTTGAGAAACATGGCAAATATGGCCTTTCTTCATGATGTTTCCCCTTCATTAGTCAGTGAAGAAATAAGCCAAAAGGAAAACCAAGAAAGGACGAGGTCACAGTGCCCAACTGCAGTGAGCCCTGGCTCCTTTTGTAGAACACAAAGGTCAAAAAGAAGCGATGGGCATTATGGAAATTGAACAAGTATTTATCTTATGTAGCAGGAGAGATTAGAAAATCAGAACAGAAATCTGAAGACTGAAAAATACCAGAGAAGACCTGACCAAAATTGTCAGCACTGGAACTTCCAGAGCTAAGGTTTGGGCCACTCAAACCACTGTAAAGCGCTTAATGCAGGCAGCAGTTCATCAGGTGGGGACATACATGGTTAGACAGGAATGCTATCTGTAAGTCACGTGGATCTGTGGATTTCCCTCATATATGTGACCATTTTTGCCTTATGAGCTTTTATCCAAGGCCTGTGTCCCCCCAGAATTCCCAATGGCCCCCACAGCTTCTCTGCCCTCTTTGCTGAGGCCACTTCCCAAGGGATTTGAGAGCCAACAGAAGGCATACTGCTTTTTCTGTAGATCTCATGGGTACTTGTGCAATGATGATTGGCCTGCCTTCACAGGTGGCAGGCCAATCATCATTGCACAATCACAATCACAGATGCTGTGATTGTCCTTCTGGCCAATTTCCATTATTAATGTATTTTAGAATAGCAAGCTAATATACAGAATTTAAGCCTTTAGGATATCTTCATCTTTCTTGGGTAATAGTAAATCTTTCTATCTCTGTCTCTCTTTGTTTCTCTCTGCCTGTAACATATGCATACATATATATGTATATGTATTACTATTCATTATTTTTTTTTCTTTAAAGTTTATTCAATACAACACAATCTCCATCTTCATTGAGGTGGCTGACCACGGCCACGACCAAAGCCCCCTCTAAACTGGAATTCCGTTGCTGAGCCAGCCCCAGCCTCGGCTTTCTTGTCAGCACCAGGGGGCACAACGCTCCTTCTGTAGGTGTCCCTGTCTGCCTCCCCTCTTGTGAATCTCGCAGGCCTCTCACCCTCCGGACCTTTGGGCCGAGGCCTGCCAGTCTCAGGACGGCTGCGGCGTAGAGTGGCGGGCACGATCTCAGGGGGTAGGTGTAGGTAATCTCAGAGATAATGGATGCCCTCGTTCGTAAGGTACCAGTAGAAATGTCTCCAGGCAAACTGCTCCTTCACGTAGCCCCGGGACTTGAGAGACTGCATGGCCTTCATTACATGAAGGTTGGGCACATTCTTGTCTGCCAGCTCCGGGTGTTTGGGCATATGGACATCTTTCTTAGCAACCATCACTCCCTCCTTGAAAAGGAGTTCATAGATGGCGATCCGGTTCTTCTTGGGCATCAACATCGCGGCGGCTGCAAGGACCGAGGCGGAGGCTGGAAAGGAAGGGGCATGCGCGGCGCAGGGTCTCTTCCGGTCTGCCTATTCATTACTTTTATTTGCTAAAAAACCCAAAAACTTAATTTTTCCCCCAAATGGAGTTGTGAGCAGGCATGCAATATAGAATTAAAGATAGATTGAGCCAAAGAAAAAAAATATCTATGTTATACCTGAAGACCACAAGCCATCCAAGTCCAAACAGGAAGGACAGAACTGGAATCTTCTATGCCAACTACATGTATTTCTGTTCTTACTAAATAGAATGGTAAGGAGAGCTAATGGTTTATGTGTATTTTCCATCCTTCCTCAGTTGTTTCTTTGCTCTTTCACACACTGAAGCACATAGCCTCCCACTATATTGACATTATAGATCTATGCCCTACCAACCCAGCCCTTGACCATCTAGAAGAAAAGGACTTGTGGGGCTGGTCATCTCCCAAGATCAGCAATCATTACAGACTGCAGGAGAACTGCACTTCAGCACTGGTTCCCAGTGGCGCTCTTCCATAACCAAGGATCACCATAAGGTTTTTGCAGATGGCAGAAAAGCAACTCTAAAGCAAAATGGCAGCCACAGTTGAAGAAAATAAATCCCAGCACAGAGAGTTGACAGAGAAAATTAAAAGGTTTCCTAAGAGGATAGAGTGTTTTCAGCTGCTCAGAATCTGAAGAAATACAAGGAGGGGTTAAAGAATAGTTTCAGAGATGAGCTATGCAATGCCCTCTCCTGGGCATCCTGCCCAGAGCAGACCCTACACTGCATCCATAGTATCCCTCGGCTTCGTGTGTGTTTTTGTTGTTGCTGGTTTTTTTTTATTTTGTTTTTTATTATTTTATTTATTTATTTATTTATTTATTTATTTATTTTGCACCTCACTCTGCTGAGTTTGTGATTATTTTTCAACGCTGAAAAGTAATCCTCTAATCTCAGTGTCATTGACAGATACATTCACCACTAAGATTTCTTACAACTTGATCAACTTTCCCCAGGCATACCTTTACACCCTACAATAAAACATTCCACTAGACACATATACAGGACCATTAGGAGATTCTTAACTAGTACTAGAAGGGTAGAGTTTGCTATCTATTTGTCCTCTCTGGATTAGCTGTGTTCTTTCAATACATACTTTGTTGCGAACAAATGATAGTGAACATTGCCAATAAAATTGCCGTTCATTGCACCCCTCCCCAGGTTTAAGGTAAATCTCTATTGCTAACACACCATGCACTTCAGACACATGGCCCAGAGATCCCTGATTTGGAACTGGCCTGAATGCCTCCTTCCTGAGAAACAGCGTTCATGGTCCCAGAAGGTAGCACGAAGCTTCCAAAGGTGGGAGCAACCAACAGTCCTATGATGCCTATGATCCACATCAATGACCAGCATGGCATGATAACCCTAAGGGCATACATAGTAGTTGCATGCATACCTTGGTGGTAGCAACAGCTCTCTAACTGGATTTAAGGCCCATTCATGAGGGAGGAAATCATGCCTGGTAATGGAAACAGCCAACTACCCAGGGCTAGTGAAGTCATGGAGGACAACCTACAGCCAGGACTTTACTAAACCAGCATAATCCCAAACTACATTCTAACTATTTGTCCTTATTCCCGCAAATAAGTATAGTCCTGACTCTGCATCAAGGAAACTTCTCTTAGCAGCAGAGACCATTACAGTAAACCACAACCAATCAAAATGCAGAACCATGAATCCCAGTTCTAATAAATACATCAAACTCCATGGTTGAGTTCCATTTTACAGATGAGTAAAAAGGAGTTTAGAGGAGCTGAGAGACTTGCTCAAGAGCTCATGGATAGACAGAATGCACTATGGATGGTACTGTTACTCGACAGCTTGAAACAAGCCTGTCAGATTGACCAGTGTAAATGCCACAAAGCATTTAAACCAGTAGTTTCTAAGCATGTGTCACTGAAACATTTTGATCAAATGAATTTGAAGTTCAGGAACTATCACTTACCTGATTGCCCTTTAAGATAGGAAGAAACCCCACTTTAAAGGCACAGCGAGTCAGTCACGGAGCTTCACCTGCAGCCAAGAGGCAGGTCAAGTGCTGGCCCACCTCTACAAGTCTGCAGAAGTGCTCTAACTAGCCGTGGACCTTCCCATGGACTTTAATTCACTGAATGTGAAGCTTTTTTGAAGATGGTAGCTGTTTGAGCCATCGGCTACTCAGTAGCTTTCTCCTCAAGTACTTCACCGAAAAGAAGACGAGTTGACATCTGATAGTTCTCATGTTTCAGGCTGTGGAGAATATGTCTTTTGTATGTCATATTTTTTGAAGTGTGTTGGAGCCTATGTCTGTCTGAATGGGTCCAGCATCCCAGGGGAGGCAGAATGGAAAGATGGAGGCTTTGGGACACACCCCTCACTTATGCTAACTTTTATTTAGGTGCATAAAATAATCTCTCTTACCCGGGCACGGCAGCACAGGGCTGTAGTTTCAGCAGTTGGTGAGGCAGAGGTATGTGGATCTCTGTCAGTTCCAGGCCAGCTTGATCTACAAAGCGAGTCCAGGACAGCTAGAGCTAACAGAGAGAAACCCTGTCTTGAAAAACCTAAACAAACAAATAAATAAATAAATCTCCCTTTCCATTTTTCTTTCTTTTGTTACTAAACTCAGGTTTGGAAGACTTACAGAAAGATTAATTAACCAGAGAGATATATGAGTGTTGAGAAAGAGAATGTGAGCTTGGCTGAGGATGGGAGAGACATGGAAGAAGGAGATAAATATCTCAGTACTGACTCTCACTTCTGTGGGGAAGTGTGGACATGAAGACTGGTAGCCTGGTAGCCTACAGGAGAGCATCAGCGTTTTTCTAGAAACCTGAGCGTGAGAATCTGGTCTGCTCAACACCAGGAACGGTACACGTGTCATGACACAGGAGTTTCTTGTCTTGAGAACAGAGCATTTTACTTTCTAGTCAGGCGTGTGATCAGCTACTGGTTCCTGGAATAATCAGTAATAAAGTCAGCTCAGAATGAAAAAAAAAAATGATCATAGGATTGCAGGGCGACAGCCAGGTTCTTAGTGTGAGAATGAGAACAGAATAAAATCAGATGGAGTCACTGATAACAGCCCACAACTGAGCTGTCACCTCACCCTCACTCTATTTACCTCTCTGCCTAAAGGCAATTTGTAATGATTGAAATGGGTACGTGTGTGAGCAGAGCAGGGCATACTGCTCTGCTCAGCCTGTGATTCTGGTTTAATGACGTTGTGCTCTAACTCTTGGTCTTTATAGATGCTTCCCTCTATGCTCTGCTTTTACAAAGGTTGTCTTCAGAATGCAGTCGACGCCTTGCGCCAACCCTCTGGCACCCTCTAGGCCAACTCTCTGCTGTGTAGCTGGGACTCTCTAGTGGGTCTCAACCTGCCTAATGCTGGGGCTCTTTAATACAGTTTCTCATGTTGTGGTGACCCCCAACCAGAACATTATTGTTGTTGCCACCTCATTACTATAATTTTGCTACTGCTATGAATCAGGGTGTAAATGTTTTGGGAGATAGAGGTTTGCCAAAGGGATTGAGAACCACAGCTCTCCATGAAGGTCTACATTGCCATATGCTTGAAGAGGGTAGGTAAACTTTCAAATTATGCTTCCTGGGTCAGCACCTCAGCCACAGATGAGATGTTTTACCTGTTCCAGTTGGGCTGCTCAAGGCTGCCCAGCGTCGACTCCCAGTGTTGTTCAGACTTATTATACTTCTTTTGTTCACAGGTAACTTGCCAATCACACACCTTCATAAATCCTGAGACTGTCTTTAATCCTTTAGTTCTTTGTACTCAGAGCAGGTGTCATATAGAATTACTTCTCCCCACACACCAGTAATCACAAATGTTATGTAAATACACCAAATAACCTACACCACAACATAACATATTCCCTGAGGAATATTTTATTGTCCTAGAGTCTGCTATCCCTGCTGCCATCAGCCATTCATCCATAGATCAAACAACAAAGTTTCCGTCTTATTACTGAGGGATCAAAGCCATACACTTTTCCCGCACGACACATCGTAGTCCTAGCATTTGAACTGACATATACACACACAAACAAAATCACACTTTGATAACAGAATATCTAAAAAAGTATAAGGATTTAAAAGAAAGAAAATAAAAATGGTGGGAGGTTGTAAATCTACTGTTTTTCATGTATAGGTAAAGTGACTTTAGTTTTGTGCAGGGTGATAAGTATGGATCTATTTGCATTTTTCTACATGTAGACATCCAGTTAGACCAGCACCATTTGTTAAAGATGCTATCTTTTTTTCATTGTATGGTTTTTGACTCCTTTGTCAAAAATCAAGTGTCTGTAACTATGTGGGTATATTTCTGGGTCTTCAGTTCAATTCCATTGAATTCCACCGGTCTGGTGTGACTTGGCAAAATGACACATAAAATGCATCGTGAGCCACTTGATGAGACGATTAGATCAAAGTTGATAAAGTTCCGGATTTGTACACGACAGGAGGATATTCAGGTTTGGATGTGCGACAGACATTTTTAAGTTACATATCACAGGTTGGGGATAGGATTAACGCTTGGGACATACCTTGATTTCACCTCGTTTAAAGGCTTTATTTGTGGGAGAGAACAGCCTGGTGAGATTCTAGGTTAGGGAGTGAGGGAAGAGATTTCTGCAAACAGCCATCTGGTGTGATTTCTGGGTGCTTGACCCGACAACATGAAACCAAGGACACACAATCTGTTGGTGTTGCTGTGGACATTAAAACAAACAAGTTTATTTTTATTTTTTTGGTTCACAGTGATGTCAAAAGGAGCAATAACATCACTTGACTCTGCATTTTTATGTTGTACCAAACAACCAGGCAAAGTTAGCTGCTGTGTCTCAAGACAACAGTTAGTAATTATAGTGTCCAGTGATATTTTTAGAGATAACAAACATTCTCACACAGAGAAGGCAAACCCATATAATTTCTGAAATTTGGATTCTGTAAGATGTCTGATGGACTTTCTCCAAAACACTGCTTACCCAGAAGCAAAGCAAACCAGTGCTCACATACAAACGAAAGAGCCCGGCTCATTCCTCGGGCAGGCACGACTTGACATGTGGGTAAGGTCATCTGCAAAGCTCTGAGAAGTAGAAAACTGTATGGTCTATGAAGCCCTCCCTCCTCCTCCTTCCCCATTGCCTGCTTTCTGATATTCTACTCTGTGTTCAGGATATGTGCTCCTTCCCAGAAGTTTCCAAATTGGCAGCATTAGCATTTGAGGTTGCACTAGGCACTGTGAGAGGCCACCTTGTGGATTACAGACCACTTTGCTCTATTCCCAACCTCTGTCTTCCAAGTGACAGTAACACTGGTTTTTGTTTTTTCCTTCCTCCACTCTAACAACTAAAAATACCTGTATACACTGTCAAATGTCCCACCAGAGATTAAATTTTCCCCCATTAAGGAATGGCTGCCTTAAAGACGAATGCCCCTGAGGGCTGCTTCCAGTTTCTGTGCAGAACAGAGCAGAGGAAACCTACACGGCCAAAGCCCTGGGGCCTCTGGAAGTGTTTACATAGTAACATGGTCAGGAAGGTAAGAACAGAAAAAGTCAGACTGGCTGTGGAGAATAAGGAAGGGGACATGACCTATCTCACTGTGTGTGTGTGTGTGTGTGTGTGTGTGTGTGTGTGTGTGTGTGTACGTGTGTGTGTTTGGGACATTACCCATTGTATGGAGATGTGGCTCATAAGTGCTTGGTACTTCCTGTGTTGTTTTTGTAGACACTTCATTCCTGTGTATGGCAGATGTTATCAACTGACTTTATACAACCTTAGTTTCCCCTGGGGTGGGACTGCTGAGGATCTCTTGCCTTCCTTACATGTCTCCTTCACTGTGACTTGAGGAGTATACTTCATGAAGGAAGAACTCTGGGCGGTGAACTTGGCAAATTCTTGGAGGAGAGTTGAAGCTAAGAGTTGAGGTTTTTTTTTTTTTTTTTTTTTTTTTTTCCTTTGTACTTAGAAACACATGAGAGTTCAGAGGTAATTTGAAGAAGGTACTTTGAGGTGAAAAGGAACCGTAATGCGAGGAATTGGAAATTCTTTGACTGTCCACACTGAAAAAGATGAGGAGGTATGTTCTGGAGGGAACACAAAGGATGTGCCCAGATAACGATGTTCTAAAGAAATAGCTAACAGTGAGGCTATTTTTTTTTTCTGGTGGCCTAGAGGTTAGAGATGTGATGATTATTGATGGCAAAGGACAGAGAATAAAGAAAAGAGGCTCATTCATTCTTGAAGCCTAAAACCCAGTTGAATTTCCTTTGGCTTTGAATTTGCTTTGGGCTTTATTCTTTCTGATTCTCCTTTTTAAAAATGAGAGTGTCTACATTTTCACCCTGTGTGTAGGAAGTAGACAATGTATTTGATTTTATGGGCTTATGACTGAAGGTGAATTTTGTGTCAAGTAGAATCATATCTCAATGCTACCCACATTTTAGATGATATTTACATGACACATTGGACTTAGCTTTGACTTGGGCAGGTGCTGAGATTTCTGTGGATGTGAGGACATGGGGAATAGATTTTGTAAACAAGAAGGTAATGGATTTGGGTGGCCAGGTGGCAAAATATTATGACTAGAATGGTGGCCATGCTCAAATACAGGTGGCAAATTCCTAACCCAGCCCACCTTAGAAGTGGTTCTGAGTGTTGACCCTCACATTATCATCTGGGTACCAAGACACTGTTGACATACAACTTATTCACCAAATGAGCCCATCTGTATTTAGTCCTGAAATCTCAGCATACAGAGAAGTTGGGCACAAAAGAAAGAAGCAACACAGAGTTTGCTTTAGAAATGGCAACTATTTCTTCCATCAGTAAGCATTCCAACCCCCTTGATAACAGTGTTCTCCGGCTTCTGCTCACTGTATCATTGATACCCCATGGCATGATTAACCATGGAAAGATTGAAATGAGTCCCAGAATCTAAACTCCAGTTAACAAGAATATGTAATTTTAAAGTCTTTTCTGTAAAAGAAAGACAAAAATCCAAAGATTGGAAAGTGAGCAGTGAGCTTAGCCACTGTTCAGACAAGTGTTCGCGTGGACGAAGAATTTATGGGCAGCTTCCCAGAGGGAAAGTGCTAGGAGCTCTTATGGCTGAGAAGGGGTGCATGGCCTTAGTTGTGAATCAAGTTTTGCCCCTCTCTGTCTAGGTGAGAACAAAGCACTTTGTCAGTCTTCAACGTGTTGGTTAAAGCAAGCTCCCTGTAAAGTTAGTCTATTTTAGAGCTACCTAGAAGGGAGATTAGAGCATTTGTTTTCGGTTTGGGGTGATATTCACACTGTTCTTCAATGTTGGGTGATTACAGCCAGCTTGTATAGATGGTGTTTGTTTCACTGGCAACTATTGCTTTGAATGTAATGCTCATTTTTAAGTCCACTAAGCTGGCAAGTGTGCAGTGAGTGCTCAACTTTCACAGTGTCCTTAAGGCCTGTGGCATGGCTCATGTACTTTTCTACATTTAATACAGAAGGAATCATGTGTGATTTTTAAAAGGATTTAGTAATTTGTGTGTGTGTATGTGTGTGCCATGTGTGTAAGTGCCCACAGCAGCCAGAAGTGGGCATCACAGCTCCTGGAGCTGGTGTTACAGGCAGTTGGCATCTAACTGACATGGGTGCTGGGAACTGAACTCATGTCCTCTGAAAAAACAGGAAGGGCCCTTAAGCTGAGCCATCTCCCCAGCTTTTATTATTCTTTCACTTAGATTAGTATTTAGAAGTTCATCCGTAGTGTAATTAGTATACCACATTCCTTTTGCTGACAAAAAGGCTTTGAAGAATATAATGTCCTTGGTCATATGTAAGGAAGATGTGCTCATTTTTCTATCCTTCAGCCAAGCACACAATAGATGTACTGAGATAAGAGCCAGTCTACAGAACCTCTTCACATAGGAATGCGAGATTAAATAGAAGGAGCGCTCAGCACACCAGGACAGATATGAATTAACACACATATTAAGTGCAATTGGATCACTGAAGAAGGAACTGCTATTTCTGTCTGGGAGACCTGTAAGTGTTTTCATAGAAAATATATATTTCTGTGTAAATATGAAAACACCTTTAAAAGTTTGTTTTTCTGTGTCTGTGCTGTCTTCCTCATGATGTTAGAAAAACAAATCAGAATTGGGAATAAGGAGAGAGTTGGAGTGGGGAGACTTGGGTGGAGGAACTGCAGAGTGGAGATGGCATTCTGGGGAGGTATGAGGAAGGGTATAATGTGGATCTGGGCCAAGTTGGATTTCAGTTTTCAGACAGCTTGGCCCATAGTAATCCTCAGAGCTCAGATGTCACCTTCCCGTAGGAGCAGCCCCAGAAGTGCCAATAAAAATTAATCCTTGTCCTCTGCCCAAGGGGAAATAGGATGTGTGTGACCATGAGCCTCAGAGGTAACACGTTCTGAGCCAGCGGTGCTGGTGGCCTCCCTCTCAGGGTCTTCCCTGGAGATGTCGGGCATGTTCCCTAAACTGTCATCTCTCACAGCACCCAGCCAATCGTGGATTATTGAAATGATGTTAGCAATTAGCATTGTGTTTCTTATACTTCTTCCTCCTTTCTCCATTCCAATCCCTTCCAATACCCCAATACCAGGCAGGGGAGAACGGAGGCTAGTGGGGAGATGAGGCGTAGTTATCCTAGGCTACTTCTTGCTGATTAGGGTCATCGGGTTCTCTAGGGCAAGCTCAATCTTCATTTCAGGATATCTCTGACTTCTCTTCATACTACATCAATGGCAACCAGGAGCAGCAGGGGGAGCATCAGCATTCTTTATTTTTGGAGCCCCTTCTCTCTCTGCACCTGGCATTTATTTCCTCTCCAGAGTCCTCAGGTTTAAACTATCTGCAGCTGGCACCAGGCAAATAGTCTGCTGCTGTGAACAGTCTGAATCAGTCCCATAGCCCACACCTGGGATCAAGACAAAACCATGTTTATATCCACAACACCTTGGAGTCTGTTTGCCTCAGTCAGAACTCTCAGGGGAGGCTGACATAGTTTAACACACGCCCCATGGGCGAGCTGCCTCCTGGAAGCACCCACCAGCCTCCCTCCCTCTTCTTCCTCCACATTAGGTCTCCAGTTCCCAGCAGAGCTGTCATACAGGGCATTATGAGGAGCTCAAGGTAGGCCAACCTTATCCTACATGCTGTGACAACGTCTAACCCCACCCATCACGGTAAAAGCATAAACTGAAGATCTCTGAACACGAAAGCATCTTTATTCATTGGCAAAGTGGAAGTTCAGGATCATTTATGCCTATAAAACCTCCCTCTTTCATAAGTTCTGCCATTCCACGATACAACAAAGAGAAACTGTGGCAGCAGCAATGCAGAATTAATCACCAGGCCCTTCCTGGGCAGGACCATCTGCAGATACAAACGCACTTTGCTGTTGAGAGGCTGGGTTCAGGCAAGAGACTGCTTTATAACTGTTGCCTCTATTGCTAACTTATTTATGCACACTTCTCACTTACTATGCACAACTCATGAGTCAGGTTGTGGCTGCAATGGCTAGGGGCCCCATGTTCCTGACAGGTTGTGGTCTGGTTAAGGCGTGGGCCGACACCTTGGAAATGGACATGCACCTTCAGAACTTACGTGTCCCAATGGATGACAGCTGATTGTGCTGATGGCTCTACAGGGGATTTATCTTTTGAGCTGCTCCCACTGCCCCAGTTGACTGGGAATCTGTGTTAGAACATGCTTCTGACATTGGTCTGAAAGTGAGTCACCTTCTAGTGATTTGGGAGCTAGCTTGAGCGCCATTTAATTACCTTGTGTCGACATTACCTATGCTACCTATGCTACCTACTTATTTTATCTTTTGTTTCACTCCTTGACCAAGAAGTAAGGAAGTCCCTTTCCTAGCAAGGTGTTTCTCCCCAACCCCTGCTGCATCTCATCCCCAGCCTCGTGAGGTGCTGTAGTAGGCCAATGACCCACTGAGACCCCTGGCACCCTCCCCTCTTTTTTGCCCTCCCCTTTGTCATCCAGCTTAATATTTGCTGCCGTAGCCACTTTCAAGCCCTGCTTTTGAATTCCTCTGTGATTAGCTGATATCAGAAAACTATTTTTTTTTTCTTTGCCAACCATATAAAAAGCAATCAGGTTCATTAGATCCTCATTCTCTGCCTTATTCTTCCAATTCTTCTAAAATTACAAATCTGGGGGTTGGGGATACAGTAGGCGTGCTGTGTCTTGAGAGTAATGGATACAGATTGTCCTCTCTGATGAGTGGGACAGTCACATGGAGGAAACTTGGGCATCTGGTCATTTTGGAGTGGAAGGTGACTATAACAACCCTATGCCTATGCATTGTTGAGAAAAAAGAAATTCTCAGATGAAATGTCCACATGCATCTAGAATCTAACTGGTTTAACTAGACTTTTGTTCTAAGTGGCTTGAATGGCTGCTGGGCTGAGATACAGAGTGGGTGGCTTCTGCTTTCTGAAGTGTGCCCACAAGCCTGAGGTGACCCGTCCCTGACTGGCCCTGGCTATGGAAAGTGACCCAGCATGAATACAAGCAGCCCCCTTGCTGACACGCTGAGATGTGTCGGCAGGTTGATGGAGATCAGAAGTCACATCTGCAGCCGAGAGAATAGCAATGAGTACCTGTGTGTGCAAAAATCATGGCTGGCTGAGGAGACACAGCGTGAGAACTTGCTGTTTGCTTCCTTGTTTTTCGTCTTTTAGAAAGGAGACATTTGTTAATGTAGTGTATAAAGGGATGCTGAAGTTGACTTCGCTGTAAATGAAACCGGAGCATTGGACGACGGTGATGCGGGCAAGGAAAAGGTCATTTCTGCTGGTGCCTGTCTGCTCTGCACAACATACTTTTCCTCACGGAAAGTGTTGGACAATGAGCTTTCTAAGTAGCAATTGGAATTCACATCTGACAAGAATGACAGATTCCAAGGGCTGAGGGCTGGCTCACACAGTGAACTGCAAAGAAAGATGTATGTGCTCAGAATGAGAATCCATTCATGCGTCTGGGGCCCAAACTATTAATCAGCAGGACTGCATTTATTAAGTACCTAAGCTTTGTTTTTCCTAAAAGAAACTTGTTCTTTCCAAGCCTTGCAGCATAAACCAAGGCAGCTACACTGGCCACTTTTCTTGTCATTTTCTTAGTATTAGCACCACCCAAGATCACCTGTTCCTGGTTTGCTGAGTATTTGATTTTCAGTATTTTGCTTTTCTTTTCTTTTCTTTCTCCCATGGTAGAAAGCAGAACTACAAGAAAGTACCTGGAGATGTGGTTCAGTTATAGAGTGCTTGCTTAGTGTGCATGAAGCACACTGAGGTTCAATCCTCAGTATTACAAACAAGCAAACAACAAAGACCCCAACAATAGCAATAACAACAAACACTTATGCTATTTGTACAATATTGTTTTGCCTTTTCTGAGTATTGAAAGGGGATTGGCATTGTCAACCACTCCTTTGGGGAACTCCCCTCCCCATCTCAAGGAGGCTTTAGACAAGCTGATGATTGGTTGCATAGAGCACCTAGACTATGGTGTAAAGGTCAGTGAGGATGGAAAGAGGGAAAGTCTGATTCCATTAAGTGCAGATTCCCTTCCTCCAGCAAATATTGCATTCACTTCTCTCTCATGCATCATTCAACAAGCGCATTTTGAACACTGCTATTTGTCCAGCAGCACCAGTCAGAGCTGGATGCATCCATCCATTTACTTAACAAATATTTGCTTAAGGTCTATGAGCTAAAGTGTGAATGAGGCAGAGTCTCTGCTTGATGTGAATCTAGTTGATGCCTTTCTTGAAAAGAGAATTTCTTTCCGTGCTTGCAACCCTTCCAGAGATCTGCAGACTTCAGTCATGTGTGAACAGACTGCACATACTTGTAAATCCCCTGGAGAGGGTGGGGTGAGGTAGAAGATTTTGGTTTCTTTGGAAACTCAGTTATGTTGTGTGAACTTGTTTTTTTGTTTTGGTTCCAAGTGTGGGATGTGGGAGTGTACCTGTAGCCCTCCTCCCCCTCGTGGACAGGTGCGTGATATCTGTCAGGTAGAACTTTTCTTGTGTGAGGGGTGGGGTTTTCGCTAACTAGAAAACATCCTCGTGTGGGCTCTGGGGAGGGATAAGTAGAAGCCCACAGAGAGTGAGACAATGCTTTTTATATCATTATGCTTTTCCTTTTTAAAAAATTAAGCATGATTTTCTTTTTCCTAAGATTTATTTATTTTATTATGTTCTAGCTTCATATATGCCTACATGCCAGAAGAGGGCACCAGATATTGTTATAGATGGTTGTGAGCCACCATGTAGTTGCTGGGAATTGAACTCAGGACCTCTGGAAGAGCAAACAGTGCTGTTAACCTCTGAGCCATCTCTCCAGCCCCATCATTGTGCTTTTCAATGGTTCACATCACTTTGCTGGTTTTCACAGAGAGAACTGCCCCAGAGAATTCTTTGTGCTGCTTTGCTGCTTTGGTGGTAGATTCGTGACCTTTGGGCAGAGTCTGGCCTTTTTTGCTGAATGGTAACTCCTTCTGCTATTGTTTGCTGTTTGCTGCTGCTGCTGTGGTTTGCTGCCTTGCTGTTTGCCTGAACTGCTAGTATCCTTTGGCAATCCCCAAAGAACCCAATGACCCTAATCAGCAGGAAATAACTAAAAGAGGTCTGCAGACCCTTTCCCTACTAATCTTCTATCTAAGGGGCACAGGAAAGGAGACAGAGGCGTTTAAATAAAGTAGGTGTTTGAAAAAATCAAAGCCTACAGTAGCGTAATTCTGCCCTCCCTGCACCCCTTGTTTTAAAGCTTGTAGGTAGGCATTTTGTCATCTCCACTAGTTTTTGTAGTTAAGATAGCCATTCAGAATCTTCCATGCAGCTCAGAGGTTTAGGTTAGTGTCCAACTAGTTAGTGTTACAGTAAGACAAGTTAAGGGGTTAGACTCTGTGGGAGAAGAAAGAGATCAAAAGCACAGATTCAGCGCCCCATGTTTCTAGCATTACAATGTTTCTTTGTTACCCGCTCCTAGGTCAGCAGTGGGCGCTTTCGCTGCTTGCTGCTATCACATCTTGCCTTGCACATATGTAGAGGTCTTTGTTTTCTGTCACAGAACTTTTAGTAAATACACACAGGAATTCAGATTGGTGGTCTAACAGGGCCAGGCAGTTAGCCCCTCTTGTCAATAACAATAGGCTTACTAAATTCTCTTATTGATTTCTTCTTCCCTGTCTCCAGCCTACCTAGTTTACTAGTATCACTTCCCAAACCACTTGTGTCCAAGTCTCTGTATGTTCATGCCCCCATCCACTGCCCGACCCCCCCATGCTTACTTTCTTGACTGGCATTTCAAATTCCAGTCCCTGCTTTTCGTTTAGGCGGAAGGTAGCTTGGGTTCCAGGCAGTAATGTGAACATTTGTGCAAACCAGAGCCTCGCTCTAACACTGTGCCTGCTCACCTGTATAAACACTTATCCTGTCTGCAATGAAACCCAGTTGTGTGACTGGTATCTGGGATATCTTGGTGTCTCCTTGGTGTGAGGGTGGACTCACCCTTACTCCAGGGGGTATCATTCAACAAATCATTCATTCTATTAGTTCCCATTGAATTGAAACCTCCTAACTAGAAAAGAGTTCTTGCACAAACTTTGCCACTCAGAAAGAATGTGACAGGGTGTGTGAGCTGAATCCTGAAGCCCAGAGAATTAGAATGGCATCCACAGAAACAACTCTTGCAAACTAAGATTCAGTTCTAATCAAGGAATTACCACATGTGCTCAGCTGGACTTCGGAACTATTATGGGCTTGTGGGTTAGTTCTTATATGAGTAAATGTGTATGTGCTGGTCATCTTATGTTTGCTTTATTATTGTATTTTGGGTGTGTGGAGAAAATGTAATCTGTGCCAGACCTCACAAGGTCTGAGGTCAAGAATAATGGCACTTAGGGTTTGGACTCATGCTACCACACTGAGGAAGTCTCCTTTCCTGGACTTAGCAACAGGACACTGGCCTTCCAACTTGAGTCTCCAGCCAAAATGCAGCAGAAGGGATATTTCAGAGTTCGGAATGAACAAAGAATATGTTGCGTACAAAAAGAATGTAAAATTTTTTTCTGAGTAGATGATTACGTCAGGTTATCCCAAAGATGATCTTAAAAATCTAGAATCTAGAACTTTCTACTTGAACATCAAGAATGACAACCAGCTCTCCCCTTGTATCTGGAACAGCATGTAGCTGCTAAGTCAAGAAGAATGTAGCAAAGACAATGCCTTGTGACTTTGAATCTAGGTTATAAAACCATCTCCAAACTGCTTCATGAGCAAAGAAAAGGGAAAAAAATCTTATGCTCTTCAAATGTTTTGAATTTGATTCAGTGGTAAATATATACCACTGAAAAATTTTTAATTGCCAACAGATTAAGTCCTTCTATAAAATAAGGAATAAAATGGTTTTCTGGAATGTGAATTTCATGACAACTTAAAACACAAATTATTGCCAGGCAGTGGTGGCATAAGCCCTTAGGGAGGAAGAGGTAGATGGGGCTCTGTGAGTTTGAGGCCAGCCTAGTCTATAGAGTGAGTAGGTTCCAGGATAGGCAAAGCTACACAGAGAAACCCTGTCTCAAACAAACAAACAACCCTCCCCCAAATTATAGATGTTAGTGAGATGGTTCAGTACTGAAGAGTCTGTACTGCCCTTTGAGGCCGCCTGGGTCCAGTTCCCACTACCCATAGGAGGCAGCTCACACCTGGCTGTAACTCCAGGACAAGGGAGTCCTCCCCTGGCCTCCATGAGCACATGAGTCCAAGTGCAAATATCACAAAGAAACGCACACACACATAGTTAAAAATAAAAGAAACCTTTAAAAATTACAGGTTATAAGAAAGATAAAAAAGTAGTAGAAGTGATCGTTTGGGGAAAGAGGAGCCATAGGAGTGGGAAGAAGGACAGAAAAGGCCATGGGGAGTAGACACAATACAGTACATTGTATACATGCATGAAATTGTCAAAAATAAATTTTAAAATGTGATTTATTTTCCACCTTGTAAGACAGAAGCCTCACATATAAAATCTAGAATTGCAGTGCAAGAAAACACAATCGTCAGTGACCATCTGGTGTGAGGGAACCCATAGTAGGTCCATCCTGGTGCCAGTTATGTCTGTTCAGCTACTGCCAGATAATTCTAGCACAAAACCAACAGCTCACTCCTACCAGAGAAGTCCTCTGCCTGAAAGGAGACACTAGGGAAGAAAAGTGACGCCCTATGTCTCCTTTGAAATTTGAGACTCAAAATATATGTGAGAAAAAAACAAAAACAAACAAACAAACAAAAAACAACGGTTGTTTCAAGCTAACAAATTTCAGGGCAATATCTTAAGAATTGAAAATAACGGGATTCAGAGTCATTTGTCTGTTTTGATTACTCATTTACCTGTTAAGGTTTTATTTCATTGTAAAAATAACAATAATTATACACATAGATGGGACAAAGGGTGCTATTGAATTACATAAACATTGTGGAATTATTAAATCAAACTAATGAAGACATCTTCATCTCAAGCATTGATCATCTCTTTGTGATGAAAAGATTTAAAATATCTTCCCACTATTTGGAAATATTCAACACAAGGTAGGTGCGGTGGATTGAGTGAAACTAAGCCCCATAGGCTCATAGACAGTGGCACTATTGGGAGGTGTGGCCTTGCTGGAGAAAGTGTGTCCCTGGGGGTGAACTTGAGGCTTCAGCTGCTCAAGCCAGGCCCAGGCCTTCTCTCTTCCTTCTGCCTGTGGAAATGGATGTGGAACTCTCAGCTACCTCTCCAGCACCAGGTCTGCCTGCTGCCCTCCACGTGGATTAAACCTCTGAACCAGAAAGCCAACCCCAACTACATGATTTCCTAACTAAGAGTTGCTGTGGTCATGGTGTCTCTTCACAGCAATAAAAACTCTTAAGATAGCAGGCTAACCGCACATCTTTACCTACCCTTCCTCTCCTCCAAATCTAATCCCTGGTCTCATCCCAGCTCTGTAGCAGAACACATGCTGCAGTCTCCCCTTACTCTTGACCCAATGACAGTGGATCACTTAAACCTTCTCCTCTGAGCTCCCTGCCACACACAAGAAATCCCATTACCCCAGCCTCAAACACCGGCAGGCATTCCTCGGAAATCCTTGGTCCAGCCCTGACAGGGAAGCGGGTAGAGAACTTCAGATCTTCGCCTTGCCCTCTTCTCCAAATCCGTTCCCTAATCTGATCCCCCCAGCTGTGTAGCAACAGACCTGCCGCTGCCTCCCTTTCTTCCTGCCCCATCTCCAGTGGATCACACAGATCTTCTTCTTTTGACTTCATCCCTTTATTCCAGGAATTTCACCCAAACACAGAATAATATACCTTCTTCTCAGTACCTCACAAAGCTCTGTCCAAAACTGGCCAAATACTCGGAAACAAAACAAGTCTCAACAGATACAAGAAAATTGAAATAACACTGCATCTTATCTGACAACCATGGATTAAAGCTGCATATAAATAACAAGAGAAACCACAGAAAACTTACAGACTCATGGAAACTGAACAACACATTATTGAATAAAAAAATGGATGAAGACAGAAATTAAGGAGTTTCTAGAACCAAGTGAAAATTAATACACAACATACCAAACTTATGGAACACAATGAAAGCAGTTCTAAGAGAGAAATCTGGGCTAGAGAGATGGTTCAGTTGTTAAAGGCTAGGCTCGCAACAATAACAACAAAAAATCTGAGAGTCAAGTTATAGCACTAAGTGCCTACATTAAAAGAAAGAAAGAAAGAGGTATCTTAACAGCACATCCCAAAATTTTAAAATAAAAAGAAAAAAGAATCATACCCCCAAAGTAGATAACAAGAAATAATCAAATGCAGGGGTTAGATCAATAAAATAGAAACAAAACAAAAAGAAAAAAGAAAAACAAAAAGAATCCATGAGACAAGGTTTATTCTTTGAAAAGAATCAATAAGATTCATATAATCCTTATAAAATGTGGAGAGAGAATATTCAAACTAACAAAAAATTAGAGATGAAGAGCAGGGCATAACAACCAGAGGCAATCTAGCGAATCATAATTAAAACCCTGTACTCCACCAACCAGAAAATAAAAAAAAATAAATAAAAAAAATCTAGATATATACCACTTGCCAAAGTTAAATTAATATCAGATAGGCAATTTAAATAGACCTAAAATTCCCAATGAAATACAGGCAGTCATCAAGTGTCTCATAACAACAACAACAAAAAGCTCAGGGCTGGATGGTTTTAGCCTAGAGTTCTACCAGGCTTTCAAAGAAAACTTCCTGCCAATATTCTTTAAATTATTTCACAAAATAGAAACAGAAGGGACACGAACTGTGGTGGTTTGAGTAGACGTGGTCCCCACAGACTCACATATTTGAAGGCTTGTCTCATAGGGAGTGGCTCACAACACAGGAAGTGTCTCACTGTGGGTGAGCTTTGAGGTCTCATAAGGTCAAGGTACACCCAGTGTGGCACATTTCTCTTCTGCTGCCTGCAGATAAAGACACAGAACTCTCAGTCCTTCTCCAGCACCAGGGCATAACTCAACATAATAAAAGCAGTATATATCAATCACACAGACAACAACTTAAATGGAAAGAAACTCAATGCAATTCCACTAAAATCAGGATCAAGACAAGGTTTTCCATTCCTGTGGTACTTAAAGTCTTAGCTAGAGCAATAAGACAATTGAAAGAATATCACGGGGATACAAATTGGAAAATAAGTCAAAGATATTTTTGTATTTGTTTTTCTGATAATATGATAGTTTACATAAGTGACCCTAAAAATTCTATCAGAAAATTCCTACAGCTGATAAACACTTTCATCAAAGTAGCTAGATACATTAACTTAAAAAAAATCAGTCACCTTTCTATATAAAAATGAAAAATGGACAGAGAAAGATATCAGGGAAACAACACTTTTAACAATAGCCTCAAAGGGTATAAATATCTTGAGGTAATTCAAAGGGTATAAATATCTTGAGGTAATTCTAATGAAGCAAGTGAAATACATGATAAAAACTTTAAGACACTGAAGAAAGAAATTGAAGAAGGTATCAGAAAATAAAAAAAGAAAACCCCTCCCATGTTTATGGATTAGGAGAATGAATATAGTAAAAATGGCCACCTTGCCAATTAAAGCAATCCCCATCAAAATTTCAAGTTATTCACAGATCTTGAAAAAACAACTTTTAGCTTCATATAAACACACACACACACACACACACACACACAGGACCACTAAAACAACACTCACTGAGTTGCCAGCAGTATTACCATATCCAACTTCAAGTTGTAATACCAAGCTACAGTAATAAAACATCATGCTATTGGCACAAAAACAGACACGTTGATCAATGGAATTGAATTAAAGATGCAGATGTAAAACAACACATCTATGGACACAGGTTTCTTGATAAAGAAGATAGAAATACACACTAGAAAAAAGTCAGCATCATCAAAAGGTGGTGCTGGTCAAATTGGGTGTCAGCATGTAGAAGAATACAAGTAGATCCAGACCTATAATTCTTCACAATTTTCAACTCCAGGTCATTCAAAGACCTCAACATACAACCAGAAACACTTGCTAGAAGAGGAAGTGGGGAATAGCATTGAATACACTGACACAGCAAAAGTTTTCTGATCAGAACACTGATAATAAAGGCACTAATATCAGCAACTACTAAATGGGACCTCATGAAACTGAAACACTTCTGTGAAGCAAATGACATAGTCAATAGGACAGAGAATAGGAATTTTCTTAACCAATTCTACATCTAATAGAACACTAATATCCAACTATATAAGGAACTGAAAAATCTAGCTATCAAGAAAACAAATAACCCAATTAAAAATGGGGTACAGATCTAAATAGGAAATTCTCAATAGAAGAAACTTAAATGGCTGAGAAAAATTTAGAAATCTTCAACACCCTTAGTCATTGGGGAAATGCAATTCAAGACTGCTTTGAAATTTCATCTTGCACCTATGTTTAAGGCCCCCCCAAACACGTAACAGCTCATGCTGGAGAAGGGAAATACTCATAAACTGCTGGTGGGAATGCAAGCTCACATAACCACTCTGGAAGCCAGTGTGGCAATTCCTCAGAAGATAGAAAGGGATCTTCCTCAAAATCTGGCTTTACCCCTCCTGGGCATATATTCAAAGGACACTTCTACTGCCACAGAGATACTATTTAACCATGTGCATTTCTGCTCTTTTCAGAATAGCCAGAAATCCAAAACAACCTAGTAGTCCCAGATGAATGGATAAAGAAAATGTGATACATTTACACAATCAGGTTATTACTCAGCCATTTTAAAAATTAAAATCATAGAATTTGCAGGTTAAGTAGGTGGAACTAGAAAAAAAATCTCCTGGGAGAGGTAACCCAGACCCAGAAAAACAAGCATAGTATGTATTTATTTACATGTGGATATTAGCTGTTAAGCTAATATAACCAAGTTACAATCTGTAGAACCATGCAAGTTAGAGTAAGGGAGTAGAGGGGACAGATACATCTCACTAGGTAAGAGAAATAGAATAGATAATTGTGAATGTGGGGGGTGCTGGAATGTAAGGATCAAGTCAGATGCAGCAGGGAACAGGGGGATGGAGGGAGTGTGGGAAGAGACAGCTAAAATTAAGGGCCATTTGAAGGATATTATGGAAATCCCATAAAGTAAAATCTCCCTAAAATACATACATATATAATACTGATCTAAATAAAATTTCCAAATAATAGGGAAGACAAGGCCCCAACTGGACATTTCTTCATCTTTTGTTCCCAAGTGAAGATTTCAGTACAAGGATTGTGTTCTATTCAATTGAGTTGTTAATCAAAGGAGTCCATTGGGAATCCACAAACAACCCAGGTTACTGCAGAAACAGATGCCAAGACCCCATTACTGAAGAAAACACCTACACAAATCATTGAACATGGGAAAGTTAAGCTTGTGTCTGTCTATGTGCGAAAGCAGTGGTTTTCAACCTTTCAAATGCTGCGACCCTTTAATACAGTTCCTCAAGTTGTGGTGACACCCAGCCATAAACTTATTTTTATTTCTACTTCGTAACTGTTATGAATCATAATGTAAATATCTGTGTTGTCCAACGGTCTTAGGCAATTTCTGCAAAAGGGTTGTTTGAACCCGGAAAGGAGCTGCAACCTACTTGAGAACCTCTGTTCTAGAGCTCTTGGTACAGGAAGGTACTCTGCATACTGCCAAATGAGAAGCTATCAAAGGAGAAACAGCAGTTCACAAACCCTTTGACCTACAAATTGTCCTGCCTGCAGGATATGCTAGGGCAATGGTGGTACAAAGCTTCTGAGTATAACCAATAAACATCTGATTTGGCTTAAGGCCCACTCCCACTCTCTGAGATGGAACTCAGCACGGCTTGAGTGACTGCAGAGACTAGAGAGCCCAGGAACCAAGTGTAAATCCAAATACTACTGTTGTAAAAGAGACAAAACAAACAAGTGAGAAAGTAGTGCTCCTAATGACATTCTGCTATACTCATAGATCAGGGCCTTGCTCAGGCCTCATCAGAGAACCTTGCTCCTACAGAAGATGGGAACAATACAAACACAGAGACCCGCAGACAGATCCTAATGCAGAGAACACTCAGCCCTAAATGAGACGTCTCCATCAGATCCTTTCCTACAGGGATCGGGAATGCTGCAGAAGAGGAGGTACAAAGAGTGTAAGGTCCAGAAAAAAAAAAAAAACACCAAGAAAACAAGACCCTTGAAATCAACACGATCAACATACATAGGAGCTCACAGAGACTGAGGCAGTATGCATGGGGCCTGCGTGGGCCGCACCAGCTAGGATCCTAGGGCGGATAGGAGAAGTAGATGCGCGCCCCATTCCCTAGCCCAGAAACAATTTTCAAATAGTAACCACTTTCAAATGAATATTTAATTTCCTCAAGGGAGTCAGTCACGTGGGAGAAGACTCTGAAGGAGTCTGCTGCATGCCCAGGAGTGGATGGCTAACGGAAGATGAACCCAACAGTGTCCTTGAAGGCACCTTTTCTCATGTTTTGTCAGTGCTCTTCTTTTGTTAATTTTATTTTAAATTTTTGTTTTTCTTTTACCTTTTTCTTCTCTCTTTTTACTCTAGTGGTAAGCTTAGTGGGTTTTTTTTATTGGATTCCTTAGTATGCAAATGAGTGGGTCTCATATATGGATTTTTCATGGGCCCCTTTCCTTCTGCTTGTTTTGTCTTGTTACGATGTATTGATTTTTATGTTCTTTTATTGAATTATATTTTATTTTATCATTATCCCCTAGAAGCTTGTTCATTTTCTAATGAGTCAGAAAAGGGCAGATGTAAATGGGAGAGGAGATGGGGAGGGGGAACTGGAGGAATAAAGGTAGGGAAAACCACATCAGGTTATATCAGGAAGAAAGCAAAGAAAAGAATTACACAGCATGTTATCAGCTATGATCACTACTCTTTGCAAGAGTTCACCATCACCTGTGTTGTCCCTTTCCTCATCTGCCTTGACACTCAACACCTATTAATCACCGTTCTATTCTATTCCTATGCATTTGACTATTTACTTATTTTCAGTTTGTGAAGACAGACTCTCATTACTCAGGCTTACCTTCACCTTGCCATGTATCCCAGTCTGGTTTCCAATATGTGACCTTCCTGTCCCAGTATCTTATCTATAACTGTCTTAACTTTCCTGGATTCCACATGTTAAGTGAGATGGCATGTGCTGCTTGTCTGTGCCTCACTTACTTCACTTAGTATCTTTAAGGTTCATCCATATTGTAGCAGGTAATAGATCTTTCTTCTCTGTGAAGGCTTGATAGTATTTGAATATACATACCGCATTTTAAAATAAAGTTCATTTGCCAGTGAAGGGGCACTTTGGTTGTTCATTTCTTGAGTATTGTGACTAACAGCATAATAAAGACGAGAGTGCAGACATCTCTACAGCATACCAACTTCAATTCCATTGAGTATGTATGCAGAAATGGCATCATTGAATCCTTGAATAATTCAATTCTCAGTTGTCCGAGTTGCCTTCACACTTTTTTCTGAAGTGACTGTGCTACTTTATCATATTGCCAAAAAGAGTCTATAGTTAGTTTATTTTCATGTCTGTGAACGTATTAAAACATCTTTTGGATAATGATCAACCTGTTAAGTAGCTAGTGGATTTTCATTGTGATCTCAGTTTTATTTCTCTCATGTCTTCTTTTGAGTCTGCTCAGGTCACTTGCCTATTTTTAACAGGGTTATTGGTGCTCTTGTTATTGAATAGTTTGCTTTCTTTATATGTTTAGGATATTAGTTCATTACATGATGTGTGATTTACTAATTCTTTATTCCACTGTGTGTGCTGTCCCTTTACTTTGCTGGTTGCTCTCCTCACTGTGCAGAAGCCTTTTGGTTTTATATAATCCCAATTGTCTATTTCATCTTATATTGCCTGTGATCGGGAGAGGGTGTGCTAAGCTGTCAATGTCATGATCAAGGTCATGGAGCATTGATGCAGTGTGTGTATCCAGTACTTTTATAGTTCAAGAGTCATCGGTCCATATTGGGCTCATTCCTGAGTAAGGGGTGAATTAACTGTCTTTGTTCTTCTGAATGTAGATATTCAATGTTTTTAACACTAGTCATTGAAGAGACTTGCCTTTTCTCATTGTAACTTTTTTGGTATGTTTGTGAATAACTTGACCATAAGTTAGTGGATTTATTTCTGAACTGTCTATTCTGGTCTTTTAGTTCATGTGCCATGCTTTAATGCCAATAGCATGCTATTTTTATTACCATAACTTTGCTGAGGATTTTGAAATCCAGCAGTGATACCTCTGAGTTTGTCCTCTTGCTAAAGCTGATTTTGGCTATGGCTGGAATATGTCTTCTAAAATTTGTTCAGAAATTAATGCCCAAATTCACATGCTAATGTGCTTAGGATAGAGTTAATCTGGGGGAGGGGAGCGGTTATTAGGATTATTTGTGCTCATGAGGATGAAGGTTACAATGGGAGTATTGTCTGTATGAGAAAAGAGACTATGCCTGGCACACTCCCACTTCTTGCCCATGCTATGCCCACTGCCAAACACTATGAAATGGGAAGGTCTTTTTACTAGAGCCCACCCTGAACTCTTTGATTATCGCCTCTAAAATCCTGAGAAATAAGTCTATATGGTTTATAAATTATCATGTTTTCTATTTAGGAGCAAAGAGTGGACTAAATGTGTTTTTGGGTCCATATAAATTTAAGATTACTTTTCAATTTTATGAAGCATAAATGGTTTTCTTATAAAGAATTTATCATCTTTAGTATACAGATCATTCATTTCCTTTCTTAAATTCACAACACACACATACATTGATTTTCGTGTGTGTGTGTGTGTGTGTGTGTGTGTGTGTGTGTGCTTCTGGGGACTGAACCCAAGGCCTTTTGCATGCTAACCGAAAATTCTATCACTGAATCATCTCCTCAACCTATTTGTTTGATGCTATTGTGAAAAATATGGCTTTCTAAGTTATGTTTCCAAAGGTCCAACATTAGCATACAGAGATGCTATTAATTTTGGAGTCTAAGGAAAAAATAGTGCTTTTATCATTTATTCTCTTTTCAGGAATTACCTAATGTATTCATTTTTATAGGTATTTGAATGTTCCCTTTCCTCATTTGTCATGATGCTGTCACATTACATGTCAAATTTCATTACAGTAATGAAATCTAAATGGGCCTCACTTGATAAATGTTTTATATATCCAACTATAAAACTTAGGTGGTCTTTTGGAATTTCTTTTTTCCCCTTTCATTAAAAATAGTTTTTTTTTTCTCATACAATATCCTGGTTATATTTTCTCCTCCCAGCTCCTTTCCACCTGCCCTTCCATCTGGATCCACTCCCTTTCTGTCTCTCATTAGAAAAAAGCAAGAGGAAACTTCTCTGATGATGGCTGAATAAGGCACTGGAGATGCTATTGATTTTTAAAGGTTACTATAATATCACACAAACTTACTGAGTTTATTTCTAAGAGTTTCATCTGGTCATGATGGCTCACATCTTTAACCCCAGTTTTGGGGAGGCCGCTCTCTGAGTTCAAAGCCAGTCTGGTCTACAAGTCAAGCTCCAGGCCAGCATGGCTGCAGTGGGACCCTTTATCAAAAACAAAATAAAACGAAACAAGCAATCAATCAAGCAAGCAAACAATAAAATTTAATGAGAGATAGATAGATAGCTAGATAGCTAGATAGGAAGATAGAAAGATGGTGGATGGAGAGAGAGATGAGAGATAATGCACTTCTTGCATTATTACTTGAATTCTTCTCATCTCCTATGGGACTAGAATGTCCCATTCTAGATTGCACAGAATGCTGGGAGTAAGCACTCTTGTTCCATTGCTGACCTTAGGTTATAATGTTAGCTGAAAGGGTGTCACATGCAACTTTTCTTCTTTTGAGGAACATTCTTTCTGTGCCAAAGTCATTGAGAGCTTACATCAGGAAAGTAAGTTGACAGTATCTTTTCATACATATCTTGAAGTGATTATATAGCTTTTATATTGTCAGCTTTCATTACGGCAAATCACATTAGCTGATTTGTGTGTGTTGAGGCATCCTTGCACCTAGACTGCTATTGAAAACAATGACCTCGAAGATTTTGCAACTACGTAGTTAGAAATGCTGGGCTGCAGTTTTCTTTTCTGGGGATATCACTGGCTTTGGCCAAGTGACATAAGGTTAGAAATATGCCTCCTTCCTTTAGTTTGCAGAAAGAAATTGAGAAATACAGCTATGATTGTTTATCTTCAAATGATTCAGCTATCAAGCCATATGGTTCTGGGTTTTCTTTAATCAGGCTTTTGCTGAGTGATTCGATGCCCTTTTGCATTATTGGTCTATTCAAATATCCTATTACTTTCTGGTTCAGTCTTAATGTTTCTACAAACATATTATCCTTAGTTGTCTGTTGGCTCATTTTGTTGTTTACAGCAATATCTTAGGAATCTTTGCAGTTGTTTTTAGTTATAAGGTTTCCCCTTTCACTGTCAGTTTAATTACTTTTTAATTTCTACGTAGTATAGCTAATTGTTTTCCAGTTCATCTAACTTTTCCAAAATCCTACTCTGTTGCTATGTTTGCTGTTGCTGTTTCTGCACATTGTGTTTGCTCTGATCTTTACATTTCCTTTCTATTTACTTTGAAGTTAGATAGCTCCTGCTTTCCTAGTATCTGAGTGTAGTGCTAGATTATTATTTGATTATTTTTCTTCTATTTTAATATAAACATGTTACCATAAATAGCACTCTTAGTACTGCTTCGGCTGCAACAGGACTACAGTGGTCCTAGAACACAGAAAACAGATGCAAATGTGCAATGAGTCTGGCTTTCCACTCCAGGATTAAAATGTGAACCCTCAATAGGACTAAAAGGACACTGGGATTTTTCACAGTTCTATTTGTATAGTGTGGAGTAGGACATAAACTTCACTTGGCTCTATCTTAAAGACTGGGAACTAAGTATACATTCATTATCAGAACAGTCCAGACATCTCCCTGGGGCCAGGCTTTTTTATTAGTCTAAGAGCCCCAAGAGAAGCGGCCATATTCAAATTTCTGTGGGGTTCTCAGAAGGACAGACAATGGTTTGGGCGACCACAAAGAATGGAGGGTTGTCTTAAACCTCTGCCTATACATTTTGGTGGGATTTTTCTTTCTTCAGTCATTTGAATTTCATTTGATAGAAACTAACACACACTGCAGTCAGCACTAAAGTCCTGATTTTATATCTGTTTCTGACTCTTGACACATTTGCTTTTCCCCATATAGTAGAAAGCTCTAAGGAGAAACAACTGGACTGGGAGTAAGACACTCACTGTACAGATGGCTTCGCTGAGTGTCCTAAACCCTCACTGTTCTCCACGGGCCACAGTTTGACTGGCTCAGCGTGTTGTGTCAGGAGTATGGTCTTGATGAATGTGTGAAATCCTTTTCTGTTCTGAAAAGTATCCTAAAGACTTGACACTGACAAAGAGAATAGTTGTGGTAAATAAAGCCAAAGAAGGGAGATGGGAAAGCATCATTAACCAGAGAATTATTTCATTACTCCTTTTTACTCAGGTCAGGCCTCTGGTCAACCTCTGCTTGGGACTCGTACCTTCCCCTGTGTCCTCATCACTACATAAAATATCCACTAGGAAACGTGCTAGCTTAAAGTATTTTCTCCATTCTAATGCTCCTCCTCACTTCACATTTTCTTGATTATCATAGCTGAAGAAAGAGAGCTGCTCTCAGAAGTTTGAATTTTACATTATATCCTCGATACCGGCAAGCACAATAAAAAGGTGAAGTATAGAAGAGTCAACACTCCAAGTCTGAAGTACTATTCACACTCATAGGTCTCAGGATCTGACAGCAATCTTTCATCAAGAAAAAAGCCAGTGGGTGACAGTGAGAAAGGATTTCAAAAGGGACATAATGTAACACAGAATGGACATTTGAGGAGTGTCCAAAGCAAGATGAAAGAAGGTCCATTAAAAGCTCCCCTAATGTCAAAATCATTGGCTTAATGAATTTATGTAGGCATCCATCTAACAGATATTTATCTAATATTTACTGCAGATTTGGTTCTCTCCCTCCACCACCCCCCCTAAATCTGTGGCTGATTTGTTACAGATGAAACGAGTACCACCTATTTGCACTTTAGCTCATAGTTTGCAGGCTCCATAACAGTTGTAGAAGTGAGCACACGAAGCAGCGGGTCACAGAGTGTCACAATCAGCAATGAACAAACATCGCTCAGCGCATGTTTTTTCCTTTTTTTTTTTTTTCTTCTTTTCTTTTTCTGTTTTCTTCAGTACAGGACCTAAACAAAGGGAATGGTGCTGCCCACATTCCTTTGTCAGCTGACTCTTCTTCAGTTAAACGTCTCTAAAATTACTCATAGGGAAGTTTACAAGTGTGTTTTCTATGTGATTTCAAATCTAGTAGAGTCAACAGTAAATATTAACATGCCTGAGAAGTAAAATAAACATAAGACTCCTTTGCAGAAGACACCAAGCCCATTATACCCTGACTCCTCCAGATAAAACCTGTATTAGTCAACTATGTTTTAATATACCTCTTTAAAAATGAGTTTGGGATGCATATTTCTTCATTTATATTATTTTAGACATACATTCTTAAAACCTAAAAGCTCAAATTTCTAAATTGGTGTTTGTTCCCACAGTAAGAAAAACAGTATTAACAGAAGTAGATATGAAAACAACACAGAAAGCAATCATTAGCTGTGTGGCTGGTTCTCTTGGGTCCTAATCCTATATCCCTAGGTGCTGCTGGAAGTAATATATTGAAAATTATGTAATTATTTGGAACCAACACAACCTCCCATTCTTCTTTGCTGAATCCAAATCCTAAATCATACAGGTGCTATCTCATGTATCTCATGGCAGATACATGCTGGTTGACTTTAATGGCAATGCTTTGTTCGCTATTCCTTTTACTCAGCCGTTAGCACAGATTCTATATGAATTTAGCTGTAAAACAGCATTGGGTATGTCCTAGTACACATCAGCACGGTTACCAGTATGCCCATGTCATCAGTAAGGTACTCTTTGAATGTTTCATTCAGAAGTCATTCAACCAGAAGTGCTGATATTTTACAGGTAAAATGTCTACTGGTTTCTTCCATAAATTATAGGAGTAGAAAAGATTCAACAAATTACTAGGCTGGGAGATAAATACAAAAAAGCTCACATGATTATGTACACTGTCCACCTGTTTGAGCATTTTATCATAAATTGTCCAAGAACATTGAGGGACACCAAAACTTCTACTGCCACTTGTTCTAAATGGTAAAAAATCGATCACCATGCTTGGGCACAAGTTTTTTCTCTAAAGAAACACCAAATATAGTTTTCAGTACATCTTCTATTTCTTCCTCAGTGAGACTCTTAAACTCTACCAGATCTATATTGTCCTTATAATTAAATCTCCTATAGGTCAGGGTGGAGCCAACCAAGCAGTGAACCCCTTCTGGCGTCTGCAAGGAACAAAAAGATTTGCTTGTAAACACAGACGCTGGTGACGTCTGAAGGTAGGTATTCGTGGACTCAAAATCCTCAATGGTACGAGGCTCAAGAGTAAAAGAATAAATTTTTCGATATTTGTTCTTCTCAAGGAGGTCTGAGTTAACAAATTCTTGGTTTGGAATGTACTGCTCTCTTCTGATTTGGTCCAAGTACCAGGTTCCATTCTCTTCTGTCAAAATGAAGATGGCAGGCACCTGAGGCTGATCCTTCCCTGATGTTAATTCCAGAGGCTCCCACACCTGATAGGAGCGTCCGAACCCAGCATCGACAATGTAGTCCTTGTCACCAATGGTCACCTGTACTAGCAGGTGAATCATACCACTGCTGTACTTATTGGCTGCAGTGTTAAAGACATATCCTCCCAGCATTGTGGTTTCAAAGCCCATTTTGGTCAGTGCCCAGTACAGCAGATGATTGACCTGGAGACACCAACCACCCCGCTTCTTCCTCACAATTTGATCAAAGATGGTCTCTAAGTTCAGCTCCATAGATTCCCCACAATGGATGTTCAAGTTCTCAAAAGGAATGGCTCGTATCTGGTGCTGAAGGATTGCAGTTAATGTCTGCAAGTCTAGTTTATTCCTGGAGTTCTGATAACCAATTCTTTCAAAGTATGCTTCAATGTCCATGGTTTCCTAAAGCAAGGAAAACAATCCAAAACAAACATTATCAGTTTTGCTTGTGGATTTACTACAATGGGATAGCTAGAGTTAAAACTCATTTCAAAATACAAATACAGACAATGCTTACAACTATCTATGCTTATTTTGCTCCTATCATATGGACTGGCTACAATCGATGTTCATGACACTTAATCAAGCGTTAAATAATCTCAGTGACCGAGGATGAACATTTTCTCATTTGTTTGAAATACAGGTCAAATGGTAATCCAGATAATAAATTGTTTAGATGTAGGATGCCCTGCCCTCTTCCCTTTGCACACTCAGTAGAAGTACAAAGTGAAAAGGCAGCCAAGGACAAATAACAAAGAGATTCCAGTCAGAATCCATTAAAATAGGCTTCCAAACAGTTCTTATAGAATCAGAAGTACACAATACAGAACCAGGTGTACTGCTCATTTAGAGAAGCATTACATATCTAACACTGGGAGAGAACAAAATAAATTTAGTTTGATATCCCCAGACCCTGTTTGACTCTTTACTCAGTGTTTGTACTGAGTCTGTGGGGAAGAGAGCAGAATGAGGGTGGTTTATGTCTATCTAACCACCTGAATGTTGCTTCTCCAGGATTCGGTAAGAAGGGTGAAACAATATTGATACATAGAGGATAGGACTGGAACAAATACTTGGAAACAAATTACAGGCTTTACAGTGAAATGACAGAAATACTGGTATAAGCAATGGACAGTGTTTTCTTTGTTTGAGGATTAAGTTTTGAGCTGGAATTTGGATTTGGTAACTGTAGATTCCTTACAATTGAGTCAGTTTTGCTGGGGGCTCAATATTAGCTATATGTTGTAAGAAAATCATACCAAGGTAGTCTGTGACTAAATGTATTTCAATGGCATATTGATACTGCTGTGGTGCAAGGTAAAATTCTGTGGGTGCTTAGAGAATAGCTGGCAGGAAAGGAGATGTGAAAATACTATTAGATTCACATAAAGGCTTGCAGAGACTCTATGCAAGGATAGACCCTCCCTTCAGCCTTATCATCAACAGACTTAGATAAAGCTGGTGAACATACTTAGATCCTTTGAGATTTCTTAGAGGTACATTTATGTGTGCCTAAGTTCAAAGTAGGTTGTTGTCTTTAATTCAAAAGCATTAGAATGTTTCTCCTTTGTGGTAAAAACTCTAGAAAGGAAAGTTTTAAAATGAAACATAACATGGGCTAGAAGGATAGCTTGGAGAGAGTGGGGCACTTGACCCCAAGCTTGACTACCTAAATTTGATTCCCATAACCTGAAAAAAAAGTGGAAGGAGAAAACCATCTCCTACAGATTTTCCTGACTGCCCCACACCTGTCATGGCATATACATCCCAAATCAATGTAAAATGCTAAATATGACATTACTTTTCTTAAAAGTAAAATGATGGTTATCTGTACCATAAATTATGAGGAATAACAGATCATTACAAACACAGAGGCTCCACTGAAAAGGGAACATCTAATGATGTAGGGAAGTCTATAGAAAGATGATGTTGAGGAATGGTAGTACCACGGCAGGTTCTATGCCCGGGACTTCCAGAAGCACCTGCGTGTTCTCACAAGTACCGGGCCCAGAGCAACTATGCAGATCATGAGTTGCCATAGGAACAGCAAGGAGGGATGAACCACGTTCTGCATCCTCAGTTGCTACCTGAGGTAATGACTACAGCAGGGGACTTCGGGCAGGTAAAGAAAGTGACAGTCTTAATGCGGACGTCATCAGAGAAGGAGACGGACAACTTCTGTGTGAAAGACATGTCACCAGAGAGTCTCCTGTCACATTCAAGCCTCTCACCTCTTCCAAAGTGATAAGGTCCACGCCCCGCAGTTCCAGGTGGACACTGCGCCAGTCAAACTGGATTCAAGGGAGAAATTAAGGGTAGAGACAATGCTACACATACATGATTATAAAGTGAAAACAATGAATACCAGGAGACAGCACTGGGAGACAGGCTGTGACATGCATGTCAAAAAGAACTAAAGGGAAAAAAAAAATACTGGAGCACTTCTCAGGAACGTGGCAGCACAGAGTGTATAAAATGATCACAAGGAGGTGGCAGTTAGGGCGACTGAACAATGTGCTTTACACAGTGAAAGATTTCAGACTTAGAAACTAATTAAGGACATAAAGCAAGACATTCCATTAATTATGACGAACAGTTCGCTATAGATAGAACACAAGAACACATTAGGTACGTAAAACAAGAGCTTGATGGTCACGATCAAGGATAATGGAAAGATAAAGCTATGTCAAAGGCAGTTAAATGCCGACAGACACAGAGAGCAACCAAAGTTTCTAAAACAGAAAGTGCAACATTTGAATAGAAAACATTTGAGATGCAAGATGTGTTTGTGTGTGTGTATGAAAATTTTGCAGAAATCGTATCAGACAAACAAGAGAGATGACATTCCAGGAATATTGAATTCTATGTGCACGACATGTGAATATATGTATTTAAATTATTGAAATCTAAAATTAAGAGCTATTCAAGCATCTGGCAGAGAAATAAATAGTTCTTCATAAGTAAGATAATATCAGCATATCAATAGAAGGTTCCACAGAAACATGCAAAGGTAAAAGAATGGAACCATGTCTATAAAGTACTGAAGGGACACACTATCTTTGTTATTCTGCTAACATTTCTATGAATTAGAATTAGAATGTCAACAGGCATGCAAAGATAATCTCAAATTTGAGAGAACTTTGAGTTATCCTGGTGAAGTCCTTCTTCTTTACCAGCAAGTGGAGAAATAAATGAAAAGGAAAGCCAAGAAATAAGGAGATGATGAGATTTTATAAGCACTGGCTCTTTTTCAATAAGGGAAAAAAGTAGAGAAAAATACATACACTATGGCTTCTGAGCAAGCCACTTTGAAGACTGAGAGCTGCCCAGAACTAGGAAGACCTGATGGATCATTAAAAAGTCAGCATAGGAACATTTGCTTTTGCTATTGCTGATGTGAGCTGACAATATTCATGTGTTAGACAGCAGACCTTAACCTGCTCAGTGTTCCAGTGGGGCTGTGGCCGGTGAAAACTTTTCTAATACTCTTCCTGACAAAAACATAGACTGTCTTTGGTCAGTCAAAGTAGAAAGTCCTCAGAGACTGTAGCAATTTCAGATAGGCAAAGTCTCTGACTTTTATTTAATGTTCATCTTGTGAACTGCAAACACTGGAGTCATCCAGTCCAAAGTCCAATTAAATCTCTGTAATAATTACAGTGACATTTTCCACTGCTCATAATTAAAAAGTAACACGTTAAGAAAAAGCAAAACCAAACCAAACAAACAAACAAAAAATGAAACAACAACAAAAAAACACCTGAAAGAGGACAGCTCCATTTTGGATCACAGTTTCAGAGGGAGGCATCACTCTATGTTGAGCTGTCTTCACTGCTGTGGATCTGTGTTGAGACAGAAGTATTATGGTGGCAGGCATAGCAAGGTAAACATCCTCCCCTCATGGTGACAAAAAAGTAGAGACAAAGATGAAGGAGCCAGTGACAAGATGTATCCTTGAATGGCACCTGCTCCAACTAGCCCCTACTCTAAGAGTCCACTCTGCTGTGAACTCAACCCATTGATGCGGTGAGTACCCTCCCAATTAAACCAAATAGCACCAGCAGCTAGGGATCTGTCTTCAACACCCGAGCTGTTCGTGGGATATTTCGTATTCAAACCCTAAGAAGAAATTAAACCCTAATATAAATAATGTTTTGACATATGAGGTGGAAATGTATGTGGTACGCAATAAAATAAGCAAATAAGCAAAGCCCAGGATTCAGCCCTTACCTAAAAGGGCAAAAATGTACTTAAGAAAATACACCATGGGGCTGGTGAGATGGCTCAGTGGGTAAAGGCACTTGCTGAAAGTGAGAGACAAATGAATGATAATAAAAACAAAGTTTAAAGCACACCAGGAAGCCCCTTACACGTCCTTCTCTCTAGCATGTGCACTGAAGAACAGAGAACATGACATGCTTTTGCATCCAAAGAGGGCACAGGCGCTTGGAGAGGATTCAAGACCAAGGTGAGCTTGTGAGGATCCTGTCAGTAATTCACTTAGCCCTGTAGTCTTTTCATCATTCCCTCCATGTCTGTGGCATGGGTTACATTCTTATATATAAGGCCGTGCACCTCTTAGGCTACACCGAGGACTCCCGAACAGCTTCTGGGGGTCCCTTGCTTCTTTGCATAAAGGCTACATAAATAAGTATCAAGTAAGTGTCCTGCCAGCACAGCTCTGGAGCAAGGATTCATTGGCACAAGGTTGCGAAAGCACAGCTTCCTTGCTTTTGTGTGGACAAACTTTTGATTTGAAATCTATACAGGCAGAGCTGTATTCCCCCAGCACCTCCTTAGTTCAACTGGACATGTAACTTTGACCCAGCATCTGGTTTGGGGGAATATGCATTTAGATAACTTCAAGTTCATTCCATAGAACCGTGTATAAGAAGATTAAAACACACAAAGTGAGGAACTTCTAGTACCCCATAATAATCTCACTGCTTTCTGCAAATTGCCAAATATTTATTTATTCAAAGGATCAATGTGCAATAATTATGCCAGCTGCAGTCATTTGTCCCCAAATGACATGGCATACCAATCACTGATTGTCATTTTTGGATATACTCCCCTCCACACCCCAAAAAAGAACAGGTTGCTGTGCAGAATTTTTCCTGTTTATGTCTTTAGAACCTCTACATCATTCATGTAAAACACTGATTTTCATTTGTTTTAGGACAAATTCCATTTGTCCTCAAAATTCCTTTGGACTACATGAAATAATAATAATAATAATAATAATAATAATAATAATAATAGAACACTAGAGAAGGTGAATCCAGAAGGAGAATGGCTGTGACACAGGCATTCCATCAGGCTAGAAGCAGGCGACCCCTTTGAGGGGCCCCTATATTGATTGCATGTCAGTGATGGCCTACAATGAGAACTAATGGACTGCTTGTAATTTTGTATGTGTGTACCCCCCATTTCCTTTTCTTTTCCCTTTCATTTTTGCTCCTAAAGTCCACAACATCCGACTCTGTTGACAACCCCAGGCAATCGCTTTGATTCATTGCGTAGAAGACACTAACTAGACTTGCTGGCCTGGCCATAATGTTAAGGGCACTAACAAGTGCCCTTGGTTTACAGAAAACCTCCATGGCAGGCATGTCTTCCGGTGAAGGCCCCCAGCAGCCAGGGAAAGGCAGGGGATCGTCCTAGGAAAACAACCACAAAGGGCAAGAGGAACAGGGGCCACGGGTGAAAATTGCGAGACCAAAACATTAGTTTTTGGAAGGTAGCTAAAAAAATAAATAAAATAAAGTTAAGCAAAATAAAATAAAATGCTGGAAGTTAATTTGTTTTGTCTCTTTCTTCATTTGTTTGTATGTCTGTTTGCTTTTGAAAAGACAGGGTGGAGTCAGTTTCCTTGAGTCTGAGGCAGTCAAAGAGGAGCTGGAGAAAGGGAAGAACTTTTTTTTTTTAATTTTTATTAATTACACTTTATTCGCTTTGTATAGGGAAGAACTTTTATCGTAAAAGAGTAAAGCAATGTTGTTGACATCGAGCGCACAGTACAGAACACAGTTCAGAGCAAGAGGGTCCGGGGTCCGCTACCTCCTGAGACTCTTGGTCTAAACCGTTTAATTGGGCTGTTTATTTGAGGCAACGTCTCAGTCTGGGTTCACAGGAAGTAGTCAATTTCCTGCTGTTACTGACAGCTCATAAAGACCCTCCGGACTCACCCTTCTTGAAGCATGACAAAAGTCCCTCCATGAATTCCTCCAGGCATGCAGTGGACAGTGTAAGTATCCAGAAGGGAATCCGACTGAACGTTTTCTAAGCTGTTAATTCACCTCCTTAATTCTCACAAACCCTTTAAGTAAACTTGTTCGTTTGTGACTGATAAGAAAGGAGTACTATTAAAGAAGATAAATAACTACAAGTCTCTCTGGTAGAGCGCCGTGTTGGCTGTCACCACTAGCACAAAACATTTGTTAGAATCCCCTGAGTACCATCAAGTATTTGTTGCCTGGGTTCCAAGTATGAGCCGCCCAAACTTTCTAAACAACCTTAGGGCTGGGGATTCGGGGCTGGCTGGTGCTGCTCTCTCCTGGTCCTCCTCCTGAGAGAAGAGGAAATCCCCATTCCCCGGTCTACCACGGAGGACACACTTACCCAGCTACCAGGGCTGCGACCAGACCAGGAAGACCTGAAAGTGGCCTGAAGGAGTTCGGCTCCAGATGTTTGCCAAGGAAGTGCTTTTATTGGCTGTCCAAGTTGCTCCGCCCCCTGTGCCTGCTTAAAAACCAACCCAAGGCTCTCTGGGAAATGTAGTTGTTGTAGGGACTCACTTGCCTCTGGTGAACTCCTTCTCAAGCCCTTTCATTGAAAAAGTATTAAGGTTAGAAATAGTCCTTGTTCCCCTCACTTTGGGAAACCAATTGGTTACTGAGCTACCACAGGCTACATCTGAGCGGAGGTTCTAGGTTATATCCATACATGGTCCTTGGTTGAATGTCAGTCTCAGAAAAGACCCTGTGCCCAGATATATTTGGTCCTTGTGGAGCTCCTATCCTTTCCCCATCAGACTAACTCCCCTTCTTTCTTATGATTCCCTGTACACTGCCAAAGGTTTGATCATGAGTCTTTGCTTTGAAAACACTGCTAGTTAGAGTCTTTCAGATGCGCTCAGTAGACTCCTGTCATATGTTCAATGCACATCCCATCTGTCTTTCTAAACGAGGATTGATCATCTTACCCCATGTCCGCTCAATTGATTATCTTTTTTAGGTGTATAGATTTCATTATGTTTAACAGGAACTCAATGACTGGCTCTTTGGTCTCCCCACCCCCCAAGGGAGGAGCAGTCCTGTTAGGCCACAGAGGAGGGCTTTGCAGCCAGTCCTGAAGATACCTGATAAAACAGGATCAGATGAATGGGGAGGAGGTCCCCCCATCAGTGGACTTGGAAAGGGGCACGGTGGAGATGAGGGAGGGAGAAAGGGACTGGGAGGGAATGAGAGATAGGGACACGGCTGGGATACAGAGTTAATAAAATGTAACTGATAAAAAAAATTAAAAAAAAAAGAAAAAGTATTAAGGTATCTTATGAAGAGCCTTTGTGTTTCAGAGTTTATGCTTTCTGGGACCCGTGGAAGGTCAGAGCTTGAAAAGGACTCAGGCAAAGGACACAGAGGAGGAAGACTTACCACATTGCATTCACACCCCCACTTTACGACTCTCCTTCCATCAGTTTGTTTTCCTTTTACTTTCTTTCACCTCTCATCTTCAGGCCCTTCAAGGCACTGTGGAATGTGTATGGCTGTGCCCCTACGCCTGTGTTTCAAACACAAGTGCCTTATGGTTGTATTTTTGCTGTTAACTATATTTTTAAAAACTCTTCATGGCAAACTCAGTCCGTTGTGTTTTCCCTTGGTATACACTTATCTTATATTCTGGGTAGTCAGAATAGATTCCTAAATTGTTGCTTGGTGGCTGGTGGTGGGTGGCTCAGGTGAGGAGGGGTAAGTTATAGGATCCTTACCTCTGCTTTCTGTGTGCTTAGTCAGGTCACTCTGACACGTGCGCAGTAATACCTCCTGGCGTGGTTCTGAGGGATTTTGCTTCCTTTGTTGGCAACAACCATTTGTTGGCAAGCTGCTTGTATATTTTTATGCCTGCACCAACACTTCCCAATTCTTATATTGCTACAGACAACCAAAACAACAAAAACCAGCTACACTGTGGCAGATGCCTGCAACCTTCATTCACTTGGGAAGTGAATGAAGTACAATCAAGAACTCAAGGTGATCCTGAGCTACACAGCAAGCTTAAGGCCAGCCTGGGCTACATGAGACCATTCTCCCGAATGCAAAACAAAACAAACCACCGCTGTGGCAATGTAACCTACATCTTCGGTAGTAACTCATCCCTTGCTTTCTTTTTAACCTTAATATGCTTATCACCAGTTGAAGACTGAGAAGAACACTGGACTATCCAGTTTGAACTGGAGCCCTAACATTGGGATCTGCATGGAGAAGGGTACTCAAGAGGCCTCTGGGCTGTAATATTGGGGAATAATGGGTTTATTAGAAGAGTTATTAACAGCATGGACATATAGACAGAGGGACAACAGTAGGCAGGGCCGCCAAACAGAGTTCAGGCCTCAGCTCCACAGACAGCATGGCAGGGTCACTGAAGAGAACGTGAGCCCATTTGAGGATGGGGAAAGTTCACAGCAAGAGCCTGCAGCCAGACTCTCTGATTGCCAAGCAGGAGTCTAGGAAGGGAGTGGGGAGCAGGCGGTAGGACAGGAAAAGTGCCGAAGCCAACACCCCCCTTGAGGTTACCTGGTACTGGGATTGCCTGTTACCTAAGGACTCACAGAGGGTACGGCACCTGCCAATCAGTATCCGCGACAATGGAGATAAGGCTGCTGCAAGTTCTGTGGCCTGAACAGACGCTGGATTCTAATGTGACCCTCTAAGAGAATCCAGTCAGAAAGCATGAAGTAGAGAGAAGTTAAAGATTCGGATTTTGGGGCACAAGCCATCCACCCACATCCCTGGCATCTGTTCTCATCAGCCATGCAGTGGGCAGCTGACAATGTGAACGGGATTTTAAGCAGGAGTGAGGCAAAGAAAGAAACACTTAGAAGTGATTCCCAATATTATTTATTCAGCCCTGAGCAAAATACGTTTGTGTGTGGTACTGCTGTAAATCAAATTCTGGGCTTCCAGCATACTAGGTCAGCAGCCTAATACGGAGAACTACCCCGGTAGCCTGTATCTGTGGTCTTTATCTCTGGTACTGTACATATATATATATATATATATATATATCTTGAATCAGATTTTATATCTTGAATCAGATCCACAAATTTACTCAGGGTTTGAACTCCAAGGTTCGCTAAGAACCATGTTTGTTGCTTGCTAAATAACGTGTAGTATGAAGTAGAATAGACCAGGGTTATTAAGCTAGGATGTGAAGGAAACACATCTTAGGGACAACACCAACCCTTATCATATCCCAATACCTACAAGAAATATTTGATTCATATTATATTAGCCAATACTGTTTTAATATATTTTACGTTTATTATACTTCATAAACAATGTTTTCCAGGTTACATATAATTTATGAACTATAAATATTATCACATGAGGTATATAAATCACCTAATTCTACAGATCAGTATTCCCATATTTTTAAACAAATCAAATACAAAATCAAAGAACGTATCTAAAAAAAACCTCAAAGAACTGCATCTGAAAAATTAAGCCTGGAGGAAATTCCAAGCCTTGTCACTGTCTTGGCACACACACAGAGCCATACGCTTTGGCTTGAGTTTTGTTTTGAGGCCTGGGAGGTTACCGGGAACTGAAACGATGGCTCATTCTTGTCTCCTTTTTTAATTTATTTTTTATTTTATTTTTTGGTTCTAAGCTGTGAAGGTGGCTTCCTGTAAACCTTGGACATCAGGTTTACTCTGGCTGAATTTAATGCCTGCAGTTCTCTGATTATTCATATTCAATCACTAATGTAAGTTTTATGTGAGTTCAACAATAAAATAACATTGGGAGGTTTTCTATTACAAATGAATAAGGCTTCATTAAGAAATTTTTGCACGATTAATCTTTAAAGAATTATGGTTATGTGCGTTAAATTCTTTTAATTGTAATGTGATATTTTCTTCATGTAATGACAGAACAACTTGTATTTCTTCTTTGTAAAATGAAGGAAATAGAAGATACAAGCATCAATATTGTGCTGGGTGATATCTGTTATGGATACATTTGCATATGTTTCAAATGTTCGAGAACATGAAATAATAATAAAAAAACAATTTTGTTCCTTACCCTAAATAGTAAAAGATAGTTTACCATGTTTGGGCACAAACTTTCTCTCCAAAGAAATGCCAAATGTAGTTTTCAGTACATCTTCCATTTCGTCCTCGTTCACCTTCTTAAACTCGACCAGATCTACGTTGTCCTTGTAACTGAATTTCCTACTCATAAAGGTGAAGCCTACTAAACAGGAAACCCCTTCTGATGTCTGCAAGGAACAAACTGATGTGCTTACAAAAACAGAGGTTGATGATGTCTGAAGGTAGGTATTCACATGTACAAAATCCTCAATAGTGCGGGGTTCAAGAGTAAAGGAATAGATTTTTCGATATTTGTTCTTGTCAAGGAGGTCTGAGTTAACAAATTCCTCATTTGGAATGTAGTGCTCTCTTCTGATTTGGTCCAAGTACCAGGTTCCATTCTCTTCTGTCAAACGGAAGATGGCAGGCACCTGAGGCTGATCCTTCCCTGATGTTAATTCCAGAGGCTTCCATATCTGGTAGGAGCATCCACAGGCAGAATCCACGATGTAGTTCCTGTCACTGATGGTCACCTGTACCAGAAGGTGGACCATTTCACTGCTGTATTTGCTGGTTGGAGTTATGTAAAAGTATCCTCCCAACATTGTGGTTTCAAAGCCCATTTTGGTCAGAGCCCAGTACAGCAGATGATTAATCTGGAGACACCAACCACCCCGCTTCTTCCTTACTATCTGGTCAAAAATGGCCTCTAAGCCAATATCCATGGCTTCTCCACAATGCATGTTAAGATTCTCAAAAGGAACCGCATGTATCTGGTGCTGAAGAATTTCAGTTAATGTGTCCAAGTCCAGTTTATCCTCTAAGTTCTTATAACCAATCCTTTCAAAGTATGCTTCAATGTCCATGGTCCCCTAAGGCAAACAAAAGGAAACCAAGCAAACATTATGACAATTCCTGGTGGGTATCTTGGAATCAGCTAACTGGAGCTAGAATGTGCAGTCAACATACAGATATAAACAATGTTCACAAATGTCTCACCAGCAGTCATATTGCTTCTACTGCAAGACCTGCTTTTATTTGTGGTTTGGTAAACATTGTTAGTGACCCTTGAAGAAAAGTTTTCATATTTCTTGTATTTTACAAGTTTCTAAAGTTAGAAAATAAGACTAAATGACCAGTCAAAAGACTAACTGCTTAGATGTGGTTTCCTTGGTGATAAGTGGAAGATATTGCCAAAATAAACTTCCAAATACTTATGAAAATGGGAGACTTGTGCATAATGGTCATTCTGAGTTACCCATTTCATCACCCCATTTAACTGAATATTATACAAAGCTCCCTACTAGAAAATTTACATTGATTGACCCGTTCATTCCTTCATTGAACAAAGGGTCTAATGGATACCCTTTAAATACTTGTTGAACTAGTGTTTCCTTGCTCTCCAAAATTTTGCATTTTTATGGGCATTAAAATAATATACAAAGTGAACTGAGTAAATTAAAAACAACAACCCAAAGCGATTTGGTAGCTGTTCACAGGATAACTAAAATAAGGAAAGAGGTACAGGGAGAGTTTTGATGTGAAATAATATGGGTGAAGAAAGCCTCATTCGCATTTGAGGAGGCTGGACAATGTTGAGATGCGCAACATAAATGATAGAAGGCTTAGAGGAGTGTTATATTGTGACAATATCTGCTGTGGTCACATTCAGTTTTCTGGCTAACCTACGGATGATGGGTTGTCTGTAAATCACCGTCAATGATCAAATGCAGTTGGTAGTACCCATTCAAAGCAAGTACACCCCAGGACCAACGCTTGAGGCATGGCATGTGTGTGCTTCAAGTGCATCAGTGAGATAGTATTGAGAGACTTATGTTCTGCAGCAGAGCCAAATATATTGACATGGGGAAAAAAAAACAGCATTAACAAAGAAATATGAAAGGGAAGGTGAAGAAATTAGTGCTAATGCTATTAGCTGTTCAGAGCCTTAGTTAACTGAGCCCTGACAGAAGGACTCCAGCTATGGCAGGAGAACACAAACCTTGAGGTGAACCCCCTTACAATGTAGAGAAATGACACTGTACACAGGGCCTGACCCTCAGGTTGACGGTGATAACCTATATATTTATCCTTCACTCCTCACAGCATTTTCTTTTTTATACAAATATCTTCCCCATATTGTCAAGGTTTTCCACTTTCTTCATTAGTGCTGTCTGCCATATTTCCCCTATATCATAAGTTATGTTATACCATCACCCTTCTTTGGCATTTAGACAACCTCTGAAATCTATTATTCAGTCCTAGAAAGAACAAATGGTATTTGTCAGAACATCTTAAACTCTCCCTGGCCCCTATCCCGGAATCTGTACTCAGTATGTCAGGAAGAGAGAGGAATGTTAAACCAACTGAAAAAAAGGCATTTAATCAGCATGCTATTAGGGAATTATATTTCTTTTTAAATGCTATATTTATATTTAAGTTTTTCATCATCTCTATCCCTGTCTGGCCCCCTCCTTTCCACTTCCCTCTTTCTTCATGCATTTTATTTTTCATTAATAAAAGTCTTCTTTAAGAAAAACTGCCAAAATGTATTAATTGAAGATCCATCAGAATGTAATCAGCTTTTGGTAGAGACTTCAATACTAGTTCCATCTTGTAATCAATCCATACTTTGGATAGCCTGTACTTAGCCATATTTTTATTCTATATTATTGAAGCTGAGATTTAAGATGAATACTGAAAACACGTGGAGTAGTTGCCCAGAAGCTCAGCAGCGAAACACTAATGGCTTCTCGAGCTGACTCGCTGCGTCTCTGCGAAGCAATAGACCCCTTCCTTTCCACTTCATCAACACAAGAAGAACAGGAGATAGAACAAACACATAAAGGAGCCTACTGAGAGCTATCAGGCTTTTCATACCTGTGGCAGCAAGTTTAATGTAGGCTGACTGTAGGGTTTAATTCAGATGTTTTAAGGATATTTTGTCTTCTTCGTGAAAACTGTAGAAATAATAAAAATAATTTCAAATACAAACATGACATGTTTTCCCCCTTTTTAAAACATTATCTTTTTTTATGTGTGTCTGTGTGTGTTTGCATGAGGTTATATGCACCACATGGATACAGGTGGCCACAGAAACCAGAAGAGGACATCAGATCTCCTAGAATTGGAGTTACAGACAGCCAGGATCTCTGCAAAAGCACTAAGCGCTATGGGCTGCTGAGCCATTTCTATCTAGCTCCAATGCAGCTTTTCTTAAAAACAAAATGGTAGTTTTATGGGGACCACAGTTGTTAAAAAAAAAATCCCTACATATTTTGAACAGAGGGAGCTGACAAAATAGTAAAGTGAACGAAGGCATTTATTAACAGGCTTATTATGGGCTGGTAGCACTGTGGCAGATTCTACATTATGAATTCTAGAAGTCATGAGTCCTCTAGAGCCAAGCAGATGACTAATTGCCACGGGCAGCAAGGATGGACACCCGAACAAGAGTGCAGTGTCTGCATCTGATCTTCCTGTAGGAGACGACTGCATCTGGACTAGACTGGAGAAGAAAACAAAGCGAAACATCAGTAGCAGTGGGGAAGAGAATAACCACTTACACAGAGAATCTCCATTAACAAGTCTCTTGTCAAATTCATTCTTTCCCTTCCTATGGGAAGACTGAGAACTCCAACCCTAACAGCAGTCAGGTATGATACCAGTCAACACAGCAGATTTGAGATGAAGCTATGAGTGCATGACTGTAATGAAAATAAATTAGGCAATTGGGAGAAAAAACACAAGACATACATGCAAAAAATTCCATACCCAGAAAGACAATTATTAGAACCATTAGAAGAAGAAACAGAACAATAGAAAGAACTTCCTCACAGGCATTTGACAGTATAGCCTCTTAATAACCAGGAGCTAAAAATAACCTGATATAACAATGTGTTTGGGGGCTAAGAGACGGTTCAGTCTATAACATGCCTACCACACACATGAGGACCTGAGTGCAAATCCATAGCAATAAGCATGCATCTATAACACCAATAATGGAGTGGGATGGCATAGGGACTGGAGATAGATGGATTTGGGGAGTTCACTGGCCAGTCAGCCTAACCAAATCAATGACCTCCAGATACAGTAAGAGAGCTTACCTCAAAGGTAAAGGTAGACAGTGATTGAAGAAGACATCTGAGGTCAATCTCTGGTCTCTCAAGCACAAAAGTGTAGTGGAAGTTTTGGTATCTTTAAAAACACAGTTAGTTATGTAAACATGTTTTTGTTATAATCCCAGGTGTGGGATATGGGGTTGCTACAGGTTGTCCACAGCAGCAGACTATTGCCTTATGCAGGCTCTGCGAAGGGCGTGATCTTTGCCAACTGCAGATTGTTTAATTCTGAGGACTCTGGAGAGGAATAAATGCCAGAGCCAGGAGAGAGAAGGGGGGCTCTGCTCCTGGTTGCTGTTGATGCAGTATGATGAGATGAAGTTGAAGATATCCTGAACCAAAGACTACACTTTCCCCAAGGAACCAGCATGGAGTAATAAAGAGAACTATGCCTCTTCTCCCCACTAACCTTCTTTCTCTCCTACCTGGTGTTGGGGTGTTGAAAGGGATTGGGGTGGAGAGAGAGGTAGAGGTATAAAAACACCCAATAAAATAGTTAAAGTCACCTATACAAAGCACTCATCCTAATGAACACATACTTAAGAAAGAGGGAGAGTTAATTTTGTTTTGCAATTTGGCCTTCTCCACCCATAGCTAAATGGCCCTGTTGCTTGGAGTCTGTGGTGGCACAGTGCAACATGGCAAGATTGTGCCATGCAAAAAGCTGCTTAATTTGCTTGATCTGGGAAGCAAAGAAAGAGACAGAAAGGGACCAGCCTCTCCAAACCTTCTTTAAGAGTATACCCCCAATGGTTTGAAAGCCCGTGACTTCCAAATCACCCCATGAACTGGAATAAATGTCCCTATTCAGAAGATGGTGTCTGTCCTTCCCTCCGCCTCATGGACTTGTTCCTCTTGAAATGCAAATTTTATTTACTGCATATCCAAGAACCCTAAAGTTTAATTGTGCAGTATCACTCAATTGTCCAGGTAAGAATTTTTGTCTGATGCTCAAGGCAGGCTCAGCTCAAGGCAGGCTCTGTACAAACTTAAGCCGAGTTACGTGTTGCTGATAAATGTCCCAGGGTTAGCACCCTCATTTCAAAAGAAAGAGTAGAAGGCAATAATAAGGAAAAATGAAACCAAGGACAGGGCAAATTCCAGTAGGGCAAAGAGTAAGCCCTACCTTTAGGAGCCAATCACACAAGTGTCGCCATTCAGAGCTGAGAGTCGAGAAGGAAATCAGGCTTTAGTAAGATACACTGGCCTGAACAGGAGGGTGTCAGTTTCGCACTACAACGCTCATCTGAGTCAAACCGGTCTGTGATTACCAATGAGCTTCCTCTTATCCAGTAATTCTTAAGATCAACAGATTATTTCCATGCACGTTAAACACTGTGCTTCCTTTTGATAAGAGGACAGAAAGAGCACATTCTGGTAGCATAAAGGTTTCCACACTGGTGATATGCAAAGAACACAAGACAAACCAGGGGGGTTGAAAGCTGAAGAAACACCACTGTGGAGGGACCATGGCCAGTGTTTACGCCTCCTGGGGCAGTTTCCTTGCAGTAGTTGATTTGATCACTTTTTAAAGTTACTTTAAGGAGGCCTTTTCAATAGAAAAGCTACACAGTGAATCATGAATACTACTTGGTTGTCATCTTGGCCATTTAGGGAATTCTTCTCTTCGGTTGATCAAATCCTGTGATTAGAAATGGCTCTTACCTCCTGCGTCCTGTTCTATAATTTATCCTGTAGTGTGTTTGGCAAACATTATTTTCATGGGAGTCAGACATTCTCCTTTTACTAGTAGAGCAGCACTGGTAACCCACTGGCTGCTCTGCGTTATGATGACCGGGTGTTCTCAGAGGTTTTGAAAAACTACAGAAATGTAACCAGTCAGGAGCTGTAGCGCAGTCTTTCTGCCTCCCTCGTCTCCTTTTACTGCAGTGGTTGATTCTATTCATTAATATTTTAGTCATTCTTTAGAATGTTACAATATTGTGGGAAGAATTGGAAAATAAGAGGCAATTTTACAACACGGAGATAATTTCAAACAAGGTGCCCAAAAGTACAGTGATAGAACGATCATTTCGTTTACAGTATATCTCCATATCCAGGGTGTGGCCTCCCAGGGCTGGAGGAACTGTACGCCCCTGGTCTAACTCTCCGGGCCACACCATCATGTCCTGGAGCAGCTCTGGCTCCGCTTCTGCTAACTTCCTGGAACTCCAGGGCGGTTAAGCTTTCCTCTAGCTAATCTATGAACCAATGTGCCGGTCTCCGCCTACATCACTCCTCACCTCCACACACCACCTAGCTCCGCAGGATTTCCTCTGAAATCTAAGGGAAAACATTTTCGCCTGTGACTCTGCTATTTTTTGTTTTTAAAACTGTGTATATGTGTGTGCGCACGTGTAAGTCGGAGGATGATTTGAGGGCACTGGTTCTTTCCTTCTTACCACGTGGTTTCTGGGTATGAAACTCGGATCATTGGACTTGGTAGCAAGTGTCCCATACCCACACCCCACTAGGCAATCTTGCCAGACCAGACTCGTAGGCAAGACACTAAGGTCTGCCACTTGTGCCCATTAGACTCAAAGCTAGATGGAGTTTTCACTGGCAGCAGCTTAAAAAAAAATCATGAGGTCATCCAAGAAGGTTCCAGAGGCTCATAATTCCTTTCTTATCATAAGACTCTGCCCTTGGAAATACTGGAGACAAGTTTTCACTTTCGCATCTTTGATCGTGAGAGGGTGGAGACCTAGCTCTTTTTCTCACTGAGCTCAAGTCTCACTGGCTGGATGCAATCAATCCATAATGTCTATGCCACTTCCTGAACTCTGCTTCAAAGATTTCCTGATGTCCTCCATCCTGTTACCTTCAGGCTCATCCTAACATAGAGACTCAGGATATATTTTGATGTGAGGTGAAGCGGGTGCCTCTCGTCCAATCCCCAGTAGATTCTCCCTTTCTGTCTGAAAGCTCCCAAGCATGTCACCATCCACATTCCCAGTTGAATTTGGCTCTTCTAAGACCACGTGATCACAAGTTACGATATGCTCAGAGCATTCCTGCTATTCTCTAGAAGCAGCTCCAAAATCCCTGAAACTTTTTTGTGAGGCTTCTGAACCACATCGTTGTGATCACAGCAATAGAAAGGCAACCCCTGTATTCATTTTCTCTCAGTTTTCAGTTACTGTAACAAAATGCCAAGATAATCAATTAAAAAAAAGATGTTTTAATTTTGTTTCTCAGTTTTGAGCCCAAGGTCTGTTGTCCCCAGTATGTTTAGAGACAATTAGGCCAATCATGGCAAGTGGCATAGGGTAGAACAAACATCACACTTCAGGGCACTAGAGAAGTTAAAAAAAAAGAGGAAGCTGGAAGTCCCGACCTCACGCTCAAGGGTGTGCCCCACCCTTGTAAACTGACTGCAAAATTGCCCACAAGCCTCTACATTCTAAAGGCTCTACCATCTACCAATGGCAGAATAGACTTTGGAAAAGAAATTTAACACACACACCTTTGGAAGACCACAGCATTTCATGTTAAAGAGAAGCTCAGCAATGACAGTGGGGTTAACAAAAGACAAATCCATTCCAGAGTCAGAGGAGAGACAACAGATAGGAAAGACAAGCCCCTCATCACCACTGAGGAGGTGAAATTAAACGTATGACCCCCCCCCAAAAAATGTATATGAGGAGAAACAAATGTGTGTCTGAAATTGGGTAAAGATGGAAGAAACTGTGCTTGACAAATAAGAAGGACAAAATTCCAGAAAAGTTTGAGACTGGGATACATTGTAATTAAATCTTTGAAACGCAAAATGAAAGAGAACTGCCTGAGCATGCAGCAAAGAGAGAAAGTACTTCATGAGAAGAAATTCTCCATCTGTCAGCAGAATGTTCCACCGACACATTTGGAGGGACAATAATGAAACCATGTCTGCAAATTATTGAAGGAAAATTGCCGTCCTCAAACACTGCACTGTGAATACCTCATGAAGGGAGATTGGAGCAAGGAAGTAAACAAATAAACAAAACAACTTGGGGCAGGAGAGAGGGCTCACTGCTCTTCCAGAGGATCTGGATTTGGTTCCAGCACCGAAATAGCCACTCACAAGCACCCATGACTCCAGTTCTAGTGCATCTGATATCCTCTTCTGGCCTTAGCAGGTACCAGGCATGTGCATGGTGCACAAATATGCATGCAGAAAACACTCATATGCATAAAATAAAATAAACTTAATTTAAAAATAGGGGCTAGGCATGTAGCTCAGTTGGTTGAATGCTTGTCTAGTATGCGCGAAGCCCTAATTGCATCCCAGCACCGCACAGACCAGGTGTAGAAGCCTGTGGCTGTGAAGCCACCACTCGGGAGTTGAGGTGGGGGATGGGAAGTTCAAGTGCATCCTCGACTACACAGGGAGTACAAGGCCATTCGGGTACCCATGAAACCCATGCCAGACAAACAAACAGACAAAAGTAAACAAATAAAACCCAAAGGCCAAGGAAGACCAGAACTGGAATGATCTGATCCAGTACTATCACACTGGAACTATCAAAAGGTAGACGTAAGGATATTCAAATTAAATAGCTTCTTTGAGCAGACAAAAATTGAGAAAGCAAGTCAGAAGCATCAGATCCCAAGCAGTTCTGTATTTCAAAGGGGCTTTGGCTGGAGACAACTTTCATAAAACACAGACAATGGAAAGAAAAGATATTTAATATAATTAAATATATTTAATACAATTAATTCAATTAATTAAAGCAGATGGTCCTTGGTCTCTAAGCCTTGAGAGTTAGCTGGTGTTCTCTGACTAGAACCTCAAAGAAGCATGCACTCTAGCGGCTTCTTAAAAATCGGGGACAGAACTTATTCTTATTAAATTAGTGCAGAGCACAGTAACAAGTGAAATAGGGAGGGATGAAGCTGTTAAAAAGTTGGGGAGTACATTCCTCGTCCAAAGCAATCACAAAACACTTAAAGACAATGCAGCTGGACTTACATGAAACCTAGTGGATTGATGGTCTCCATGAGGCGCATAGAAGGTAAACAGTCAAACATACTGAGCCCACGCACTGAGGACATGAGCGACTGGTAGAATTCTGGAGACACAAGGAGGAGACACACTTCTTTGAACAGAGTAGGGGAAAGAAGGAACTTAAGAGAAAGAAACAGTAGTTCAGAAGAGGTCCAGGCAGCTGGTTCCAGTGACCATCCTGCCCATGAACCAGAAGCAGACTAGAGCGGAGCTCGTGAGGCTCTTTGCTTTGCAAGACTCTGTGCTCCCACAGAATTCTGGGCTGTGCTCAGGATTGGCGCCACAGTCTGTCCAAAAAGGAAGTTGCTTTGTGTCCTCGACAGCTCCTGAGGTCCCCTTTCACTGTTCTTTCCAGCATGACAGAACTCCCCCAAGGGGATACCTCTGGACAACATAGACACAGTCTAACAAGGTTGGACATTGAGGGCCATTGGGTAATTTCTCCTCAGCTGTTACAAAAGAGCAAGAACTGTTATCAGTTTGCTCTTTGCACAGTCAACTATGCCCTTTGGGATTGCCCTGTTGAGATTAGAGGCCAGGTGGACATCGGTGTCAATAGTTCCCCTGAGGGAAACAGTTGTAATAATTCTCTATTAACACTTCTACTTGATCCTCGAAACTAACCTTTTAAGTAAGCACTATCGTTAGCTCTCATTTTACTGTTAGGAAAGAGTTTCAGAAAATCTAAAAGACATACTCAAATTCTCACTGGTAAAATGTGTCCTGGCTGTGACTGTCATCCAGACAGGACGTGCCAAACACCCTTATCGCAGTGGCTGTTAACCTTCTTAACGCTGCAAGCCTTTAATACAGTTCCTCCTATGGCGCTCACTCCCAACCCTAAAATTATCTTCATTGCTACTTCACGACTGTAACTTTGTTACTGTTATGAATTGTAATGTAAGCATCTGTGCTGTCCAATGGTCTCAGGCAACCCCTGTGAAAAGGTCTTTCAACGACCCTCATATTGAGAACCTCTGCCTTATGCCCACCAGTATTCGTTTTCAAGCATGAACACAGCATTTTCTGAACAACTGTAGAACTTGCCGTTCAGGCAGGGTAGAATTCTGCCTCCTGGTCTTCCTATGAAACAGGTGAAAACCTGCTTTCGAAGCACACAGCAAACGTCCCTGCAGGCAGGCAGCGCGGCTTACTCGATGTCTCAGGCCTGTGACCAGGAAGCCGGAGGAGAGCTGTCCACCCCTAGCCAAGGTCTGCAGAGGACAGCTCATTGGCTGTCCAAAGTGCCCTGCCCAGAAAGCTGGTTAGAATAAGCCAGGGCTCTCTGGGAACTGTAGTTGCAGGTCCTCACTCGCCTGTGGGTATCTTAAAGGAGTCTTTACTGCGACTGTGCTGACCTGATTGTTGATTCTCAGGTCTCACGTTGTGACGGGTCTCTGCCATTCATGTGGTTCCTGCCCGCAGTGAACCTGAAATCAGATTCCTGAGTGATGTGGAAAGTCAGGGCGTGGAAAAGGTCCAGGCAGAACAGACCCAGTATTTGGAGAGGCAGGAGAGGCGGGTATGTTCCCGCTACCAGCTTATGATACTCTTATTATTTCAACTCTTCCTTTCCAATTCCGAACTCAACACTGTTTTCATCTTCACCCAAAGGCACCTGGTAATGTCAGAAATATATCTAAGTATGTGGAAGCAGTGCCATTTTGCTCTACTTGTATTTTCAAATTACAGTATTCAACAATTTTTTATTTGTTTGTTTATTCACTTTAGCTTCCGATTGTAGTAGCCCCCTTCCTCCTCTGCTCTCATTCTGACCCTCCTTCTCTCTTGCCCTTATCTCCCCTCCCTACTCCTCAGAAAAGGAGAGCCCCTTCCAACAACTCAGCCCAGCACATCAAGTCCAGCAGGACCCAGCACGTGCTCTTCCTCTGTGGACTGGCAAAGCAGCCCCACCAGGGGCAAGTGCTCGAAAAGCAGGCACCAGAGTCTAAGTTCTTGATGTTTCTTAGGCATTTCCATCAATGTTTTATATCTCTACATATGTATACACATACGACATGATATGATATTTATCTAAGGTATAAATGTAATATATATATAACATATTTATATATACTTTATATTACATACCAAAAATTAATTTTATTAGGGAATTTTTTTAAACAAAATTTTGTATGGTTTTTCTTCTCACTTCTTTCCCATTTCCCTGTCCTCCCATACTTCTCCCAAGCCCAGCAGCTTCCCTTCCATCTTCAGAGGACAGAGAATCCTTTCCATCCCTTTTCAAACCTCATTCCCTTCTGATGGTCTCCTATATAGTCTCATAATCTATACACATTCTCCCATCTCCTTATTTACATACCTATAGTCATTTAAAGTTAGGATCTGCATATGAAAGAAAGCATATATACATACACACACACACATATATATATATGTATATACATATATTTAATCTTTCTGAGGGTGAGTTATCTCACTTAATACAATACTGTCTGGTTCTACTAATTTCCCTGCAAATAATTGGCAATTCTGTTTTCTTTGTTAAATTCCACTGTATAAATAAGCCACATTTTCATTATCCATTCCTCTGTTGATGGACATCCAGGCCGATTCCTTTTCCTTGATTTTGTGAATAGAGCAGTAACAAATTGGGATGTGCAAAGGTCTGTGTTGTAAGACACCGAGTCCTTTAGGCATATGCTTAAGACTGGTCATGCAGCAGCACTGTGTGTAAGTGACTGAGGGAACTCCATACTGATTTGCTAGTGGCTGCACTCATTCACATCTTCTGCAGCAGGGGACAGGTGCTAGGATTATGAAAGAACTGATGCCGCCGGCATCAGAGGTCCTGCGAAATTCTCACCCTTTCCTAGCTTACCTTGGAACTCTCTTACTCTCTGTGGGCTATGCCTGCAGAGCAGCACACCCAGGAATGAAGGGAGCTGCAGGACAGCCTCCTATTTCCTGTCTGCTCAGTTAGGAACACTCTGAGACTTACACAGCACTTTCTGTTGTTGATCGGGACGATTTTTGCCCCCTTTGTCAATAGACAGCTTACCTCCAACACCACACCCTTTGTGGAGCTGTTGATAATGCCCTCGTCTCAGGACCAACTCCTCCACTGCCTTAAATCTCCTTCAGAGTAAGTTGCTTACTGCAAATTGCTGTCTGAGGGTGTGATTTTGTAAGGAGTAAATTTTAGGCTGTTTAACTTTCCAATGAAGGACATGGGTTGTGCGACTCTTCTACTTTCTGCAAATACCAGTGATGAATCTGCTCTTATACATCTCTAGAAGTAAGCAAGGGGACTTCTCTGGAGTAAACACCTAGAGCGCAATCTACAGGACAGATAGCTATATATTAGTTCAGTCAGCAATGTTGTATTTCTGTATGCTACTGTCAAAGAATTTCCATTTAATACGTGCTTTTATTAACACTTGTTTTCAGAAATCTTCAAATATCTACTCTTATTATATATCTAATACAAGATAACAGTTATATTTCACTTTTGTTTTTTTGAATGCTAGTGAATCTGTGCACATTTTAACCTTAGCAATGATCCATCTCATTTCCATGATGTGTGTGTGTGCATGCGTGTGTGTGTGTGTGTGTGTGTGTGTGTGTGTGTGCATGCGTGTGTATGTGTGTAAAGCTCAGGCTGGTCTTAAAATCAGTCCTTTGATCCTGTCTCACGATGTATTGAGATTATAGGTATATGCCACTGTGCTCAGCTTTTTTTTCCTTTCATGAACGAAGTGGTACAGTTTCACTACTTTCTGCAAATTGTTCCAGAAACTTCAATGACGTGGATTAATCACCAAGCACATATGGCCAGGAAGCCCTTTGCAGTGCAGAGGTAGGGGAAGGCAGGGAGAAAATGCCCCTGAATGTGTGTTTGGGGTCTGGACCATTTTTGAGTAATAACTCAAAGATTATTAGATCAGCAGGTTTCAGCTATCACTCCACTGGACCTAGAATTATGATACTTGGAATTTACCAGCTTAAATTGAGAATATCATACATTTATTTATTATTTTATTAATCAATTCAATTTACCTCTCAGTCACAGATAAAAATTTATCTACCCTAAAAAATAAAAATAAATTTAAAATGCAACAGTAACAAATTAGCATCCCAAGAGATCTGATTTCCATTTCAATGGTGGTTAGAGTTGTTCTTCTCTCCTCAAGGAAAATGCTGAATAAATAAATTCATCTACTCCCAGAGAGCTGCCAGCAAATTGAGAAATGGCTGTCTCAAACTCTGGACAAAGAAGATAAATGCTCCTTATTTGCCAAGCTTTGATCAAAAGTCCATGATTAAAACATTCCTGATGATTCTACTGCTATGATTCTTTTTTTTTTTTTTTTTTTTTTTTTTTTTTGGGCTCATTTGCCTACCACCCTACACCATCCCTATTCCTTCTAACCCCCAAACACTACATAGGAGAAAGGGGAAGACAGCAGGGGGAAAGAGGAGGGATAGATCTTGTAAGACTACTTCCTACTGTTTAGGGGCATCACGTTCCTTGGGTAAAATCCAATCCCCTGCTTCTCTCAGGGCTCTGGCATTTTTATTCCCTCTCAAGAAGCCCCAGAATTCCTAACGTGAACTATCTTCAGCTGGCAGATTTATTCCCCTACCAGGGCCTGAGGCAAGTCAGAGTTGGCTGCTGTGGACAGTCTAAAGCAGCCCCATATCCCACTCCTGGAGATAAGACAAAAACATAGTCACATGACATAATCGGTGCTTTAAACAATCCAAAATTCTGACTGCAGGTTTCATGTCATCCTAAGTCAGTATAGGGCTATTTGGCTTGGCTTGGATTAGGAGCCATATTGTATGTAGAGTTAGAAAGGTTCAGTTACTTCTTACAGTGGTTTGTCTGTGGGCCCTCCATGTCTCACAGTCCGCAATCACTGCACATCTGTGGAGATGTGATTGCGGACTGTGAGACATGGAGGGCACTGCCCCCCCAACTATTTCTGGATTGCTTGTTACTAACAGCTTTCAGACTGATGGATGTCATGAATGACTGGAAATAATAGAATTAACTGTATTGTAAAATTATATGAAGTGACCATCAAAACTGCTTAGAAGGACAGTTTTAAACTGGCAATTTTCATCTTATATTTGTGGTTTTTTTAATGTTTTTTTTTCCAAAAAGCCTACAGAAATATGTTCTTATACATTTTTTTTGTTCTTAATCATCTTTTATTATTAGTGTTAACAACAGTACCTACAATTTGTAGAATAATATGAATCTCTCTCTCTCTATATATATATATTTTGATTCTTGAATGGTGTTGCTTGGTGATTTGTTAGAGGCTCAGTATAGGTAGTATTTTTAATATATTTATTACAATTTATTCACTTTGTATCCCACTGTAGCCCCCACCTTCGTCCCCTCCCAATCCTACCCCCTTCCATCCCTCATCTCCTCCCACGCCTCTTTCCCAGTCCACTGATAAGGGAGGACCTCTTCCCCTTCCACCTGACCCTAGCCTATCAGGTCTCATCAGGACTGGCTGCTTTGTCTTCCTCTGTGGCCTGGTAAGGCTGCCCCTCCCTGCAGAGGGAGGTGATTAAAGAGCCAGCCACTGAGTTCATGTCAGAGACAGTCCCTGTTCCCCTTACTAGAGTACCCATTTGGACACTGAGGTGCCATGGGCTACATCTTTGCAGGGGTTCTACGTTATCTCCACGAATGGTCCTTGGTTGGGGTATCACTCTCAGAAAAGACCCCTGGGCCCAGATTTTTTTGGTTCTGTTGTTCTCCTTGTGGAGAACAAGGAGACCTTTTCAGGTCTTTTAATCTCCCTTTGTTCTTAAGATTCCCTGCACTCTGCCCAAAGTTTGGCTATGAGTCTCACCCTGATGTCCCTCAGTTGAGGAATGGATACAGAAACTGTGGTACATTTACACAATGGAACACTACTCAGCAAGTAAAAACAAGGATTTCATGACATTTGTAGGCAAATGGTGGGAACTAAAAAAGATCATCCTGAGTGAGGTATTCCAGAAGCAGAAAGACACACATGGTTTATACTCACTTAAGAGGATGTTAGACATACAATATAGGATAAACATACTAAAATCTGTACACCTAAAGAAGCTAATCAAGAAGGAGGACCCTGGGTAAGATGCTCAATCCTCATTCAGAAAGGCAAATGGGATAGACATCAGAAGAGGGAGAAGACAGGGAACAGACAGGATGTCTGTAGGACTCTGTCTAGCAGGGTATTAAAGCATAGGTAATCTTAAGAATTCAAACTTTCATGCAGCCAGTCTCTGGCGTGTGGGGTCTCCACACCTCTGTGTTCCCTCTCCAAGCCTCATTATGTTTTCATTGCAAAGATTACAATCTCCTTGGGTTTCTGTCAGTAGGAGATAAACACACCCACTCTGCTCTGAGACAGTGTGACTTAGATTGCCCTGAAGTCATGGCTGTCTTACATCAGCTTCCCAGATTCTGGGACTGTAGGTTTGCCATACTGAAGAACCATTCTGAGGTACACCAGGCGTATTCAGCTCTCCGTTCTCCTCAAAGGAAATTTCAAGAAAATACCCGAAGGGAAAGAAATGAAATATTTACCTCCAGTTCTGCAACATTCCAAGCCCATCCCAGGGGAAAAGGCTGGGGAAGGTTCTCTGAATAACTGTCATCAATCCTAGTGCTGTAGAATGCCCCTTGTCTACCCACACATGGCACTACATCAGCATAGCTGTAACCTCAGCAGGATTCCTACACGTGAACCTAAGAACCTATGGCTGTCGTGTTTACAACCAGCACGCCATAACCACTTCTAAAAAAAGACATGCTCACACACAGAAGAAAAACTAGTCTCAAGAAGGAAAGGGGCCATCAGAGGCTACCTCAAATATGGTAGTGATGCTGGAGTTAACAGACAAGGCATTCAGAATAACTGTGGTTATAACTAGTGAGTTCCATTGATGAGCGACACAGAGCACTATGACAGAGTAAGTCTCTCCAGTCATCTGTATCCTTTGGAAGAATCGAGTTGCTCACATACTCGCATGAGCAACACGAAAGCTACTGAAACCAGCTGAGAAAATGAAGTACCTGGCTTTGTCCTACCAGTATTAACAGGTGTCTCAAACAGGCAAGAAGAGGTATCGATGTCCCAGCCAGCCTCCCCAGTTGTAAGAAGCAACACATGAAGGGAGAGGCCTCTAGCTTGGGTGAGTTAGGGAGCGATACCTTGCAGTTGCAATCCAGTATCAGGTTAGTTCTGGGCATAGCCCTACAGTCCCTACCCTGAAATAATGTCTAACGGGGATGTCATGTACTTTGCGCTGGAACTAGGAAGAAATCCATAACCTTAGCTAATAAGATACTACTTCTTGGTATCAAACGTCTGTTATATCCCTGTTACTATAGCAGATGATTTAATTGGTTTAACATGTAGCCACCTCTTTTTTATGTTTTGTTTTTTTTGTGATTTATTTTTATTAATTACAATTTATTCACTTTTAGCCCCCTATAGATCCCTCCTCCCCTCCCAATCCCACCCTCTTTCCCCCTTCTCCACCTATGCCCCTCCCCAAGTCCACTGATAGGGGAGGTCCTCCTCCCCTTCCTTCTGATCCTAGTCTATCAGGTCTCATCAGGAGTAGCTGCATTGTCTTCCTCTGTGTAAGGCTGCTCCCCCTTCAGGGGGAGGTGATCAAAGAGCAGGCCTATCAGTTCATGTAACCACCTCTTAATAACATGGCAGGATAAGGGGCCAACCCTTTTTTCCTTTTATCTATCTATCTATCTATCTATCTATCTATCTATCTATCTATCTATCTATTTATTTATTTACAATTTAATCACTTTACATCCTGAACACTCCCCCTCCCTTCTTTCCTCCTGGTCCCACCCTCCCACTATCTTCCTCTTCCTTCTCCCCGTCCCCTTCTCAAAAAAGTGTAGCTTCCCCAACCCTTTACCAACCGACTCCAGCACATCCAATTGCATCAAGACTAAGTACATCCTCTTCCATTGAGGCCAGAACAGGAGCAAGTGATCTCAAAGCAGGCAATAGGGCTCATGTCAGAGACAGGCCCTGCTCCACTTGTTAGGGGACCCACATGACCACTGTATGTTCTTTGGTTGGTGTTTCAGTCTTTGTAAACCCCCCCTGGGCCTATGTTAGTTGACTTCATTGGTCTTTTTGTGGAGTCCTTATCTCCTCTGGGTCTTTGTATCCTTCCCCCAACTCTTCCACAAGACTCCCCAAGTTCTGCCTGATATATGGCTGTGGGTCTTAGCATCTGTTTCCATCTGCTGCTGGGTGGGACCCCTCAGGGAACAGTTATGCTAGGCTCTGATCTGCAAGCACAGCAGAGTATCATTAATAAAGTCAGGGGTCAACTCTCTCCTACAGGGTGGGTCTCAGGTTGGGGAAGTTATTGGTTGGCCATTCTCTCAATCTCTGCTCCATCTTTATCCCTGCATTTCTTGTAGGTACAGTAATTTTGGGCCGAAAGTTTTGTGGGTGAGTTGTTGGACCTCTTCCTCCACTGGAAATTCTACCTGTCTATGAGGTGGCCCCCACGGCTAGGAGTCACCCTCATATCCTCCCAGGGGCCTATCCTGTCTAATGTCTCCATCTTGTCCCAGAGATACGTCACCTTGATTTTCCTTCTCTCTCCCAACCCTCTCATATCTCACCCCCTGGTCTCCCCACATCTGATCCCTACCCTCATTCTCCTCCCCACACCCTTTCTCACAGAGTTTCCAGAGTTTGTCCATTTCTGACATTTCCCCTTCTGAGTGGGCTTTAGCACCCTCCCTTGGGCCCTCCTTGTTTCTTAGCTTCTTTGGGTCTGTGACTTATAGTATGATTAATTTACACTAAATGGCTAATAACCACTTAAAAATGACTACATACCAAGTGTGTCTTTCTGGGTCTGGGTCATCTTTTCTAGTTCCATACATTTGCCTGCAAATTTCATGATTTCCTTGTTTTTAATAGGTGACTAGTATTTCATTGTGTAAATGAACCACATTTTCTTTATCTATTCTTCAGCTGAGGAACATCTGTATCTTTTAACTATTAAAGGCCAAACCTTTTTTAATTTTTACTTTTTTATTATTCATTTTATATCCCAAACCTATACCTCTTCCTCATCTCCTCCCAGTCTCACCTTCTTCCCTCTTTCCCCAATCCTCATTTGTCTCCTAATCCTCAAAAAGGGAGAGCCCTCCTCTCTTCCCAACTGACCCTAGACAATCAAGTCTCTTTAGAATTGCTTACATCTTCTTCCTGTGTGGCATGGCAAGACTGCCTAGCCTGGGGAAAGTGATTGAGAAACAGCACTTGGTCCCCTTACTAAGAACCCACATGGAGACTGAGCTGTCTATTGGTTTTATTGGAGAAGGAGACCTCGGTCCTCTCCGTGCACGGTCCTTGGTTGGTGCATCAGTCTCTGCAGACTACCCTGGGCCCAGATTTGTTGGCATTGTTGATCTCCTTGTGGAGTTCCTGTCCTCTTTGGGTCCTTCCATCTCCCCACTCCTCCCTGCACTCTGCTCAAAGTTTGTCTGTGAGTCTCAGCATCTGCTTCAATCCTCTTTGTGTGGAGTTTTTTGGAGGACATCTATGGAAGGCTTCTGTCCTGTTCCCATTCTTCAACCATATCTATTCTATTTAAGGCCCAAACCTTTAGCACACAAGTCAAGGGGTTTTTCCAGACCTGACAAGAAACATTAGGGAACTGTGATGTCACTTACCGGACAAAATAAGGTACCAGAAACTAACCACAAATCAATGGTTAAGTGTGATATATTGGTCAGATAGTGCAAAGTAGCTGCTTTTATGACAGTCAAATAATTTCAAGAAAAAAAGAGAAATGACACAATAACTAACTAGATAAACTTAATAGTGAGACAAACAGTTTTTAAAACCAAACTAATTTTTTTTAAAACCAAACTAACTTTTATATGCTATAGCTGAAATATGCTGTAGCTGAAATGTACAATAAACAAAATAACTGTGTAGAAGCCACCAATATAAAAGTAATCACACAGTGGAAAAGTGTCAGTGATCTCAAAGGCTAGTTATTTACAAAGAACCAGAAGAAGTAAAACAAAAAAGAAGAAGAAAGGAAAATAAATTTAGGAGCGTAAAGAAAACTTCCAAAAGTTTGGGAATGGGAAAAGTGTCGGAATAGTGTCCAAAGAGATAACAATATCTTTCTTTCTTTTTATTTATTTATTTATTTTATTTACTTATTTACTTATTTATTACAGTTTATTTACTTTGTATCCCAGCTGTAGTCCTCTCCCTCAGCCCCTCCCAATCTCGCAGTCCCTCCCTCTTTTAATTCTATGACCCTCCCCAATCCACTGATAGGGGAGGTCCTCCTCCCCTTCCAACTGACCCTAGCCTATCAGGTCTCATCAAGACTGGCTGCATTGTCTTCCTCTCTGGCCTGGTAAGGTGGTCCCTCTCGGGAGAAAATGATCAAAGATCCACCCACTGAGTTCATGTCAAAGACAGTCCCTGTTCCCCTTACTAGGGTACCTACTTGGACACTGAGCAGCCAATGAGCTACATCTGTGCAGAGGTTCTAGGATATCTCCATGTATGGTCCTTGGTTGGAGTATCAGTCTCAGAAAAGACCTCTGGGCCCAGGGTTTTTTTTTTGGTTCTGTTGTTCTCCTTGTGGAGCTCCTGTCCTTTCCAGGTCTTTCATCTCCCCCTTCTTTCATAATATTCCCTGCACTCTGGCCAACATTTGGCTATGAGTCTCAACATCTGCTTCAATACCCTGCTGGGTAGGGTCATTCAGAAAGGCAAATGGGATAGACATCAGAAGAGGGAGAAAACAGGGAATAGGGCGGGAGCCTACCACAGAGGGTCTCTGAAAGACTCTACCAACAACTTTCAAAACATAGAAATGATAAAAAATTTCAGGTATAAAATGGGTCAAAGGTTACCTTAAGGATTATAGGTAATACCTTAAGGATTAAATGCTATTAAGTCTACTCAAAGATAGATAATAAGTGCAATACAGAGATAAAGACAGAAAATTCTAAACGCGGCAAGGAGATCATATGCGGGCCCCAATTCTACTGATTAAAAAAATGTATCAGAAGAAAGAATATAGGTCAAAGGAACTCAGGTATGAGCTGGCTGAATGACTGTTGCTTCTGGTAGCCTAGGGACTTTGTCCACTGTTCCTCCCCATTTCTCAGCAACACAGAAAGAAATTAGGTTCCTCTAGTAAGGATTAGGGCAGAAAAAAAAAGAAGCCATAGGATGTGTCTTGGCACTAAGCACTGAGCTGGCAACACCTAATGCTGGGCAAATCTGAATAGTTCTCCCTAGGCCAGTCCTCAGAAGCAAACCCCTCACACTCATGTTGGTCCTATGGCAAGCCAGATTCCTTGCATATCATAATTCTATTTAAAAAAGAAAACATCACTGTGGCTGATTGTAACTGTCATCGCCCATGAATGTGCAACACGAGTAGGCAGCCCATAGTAACATGCACTTTGGTCCTGCTTTTTTCTTTCATGGACTGTAACAGGCTGTGAAGTTGGGTGTGACCCATCATTACAATGTTAGTGGCCATAAACATTCCCATTCTTTGTGTGTGTGTGTGCACCTTTCAATGACTCAACACATACGGAAATACAGAAAGTCTACCTGGGGGAAAGGGAGGCATGTGCTAAATCCTTGTATAAGATCCTGAAGAAGTTTCTTCCATGGTGAGTCCCAAGGCCAGGCAGAATTTTACAATACCTGTATACAGGCTTATGACTATGGAAGAGCACAACTCACCAATCAGATTTATATTGCTAACTTATACCAAGATACAGTATAATAAACCTCTACAAAATTAAAGCTAAAGGGAAGTCTCTTAGACAGCAAAAGGAAATATATGTAAATGTGTCACAGCTCCTCTGTAAACAGCGGCCAGTGGAAGCCTTCTAAACCAGTCAAAATATTGTCCTGAAGGGAATACATTCTGAAGCAAACACACTCTATTTAGTAAAGCTTTGCTTTATAAACAAATAAGGTAAGAGCATTCCCAGACAAATAAGATAAGAGCTGAGTGATTTGAAGCTACCAAAGAAGCTTGTAAAAAATCAACACTAAAGTTCTTCAAACGGAAAAAAGAGATAGTAATGAGTAAGAAAAAGTTATCAGAGGCTTGACATTCACCAGAAAGAATATACAAATTTTGGATGTTTTAATATTATAACCATAGTCTGCTATTAGCATATTTAATATAAAGACTACAACTAAAATCATTAAAATAAATATATCATTACTTTAAGAGATAAGCAATGTAGAAAGACGTAAAGCAGGACTTCAAGAATTCAAACTGTGGGGCTGGAGAGACAGCTCAGCATTGATGAGCAGTAATAACACATCTTCTGATTTACGCTGACACTGCACACAAACAGCGTAGCACCCACACACATGAAATAAAATGTTTTAATTAAAAAAATTTACACCTCTTCATGGAAAATTCTCAATGCAGCAGATAGGGAGTACCATAGAAATCCACCACTAATGAGAATGTGGAGCTGAACCAACTTTCAACAGATACATCTATAAAACACTCCCACACTCAAGGTTCAGGAAACATTATGGAAGAGGGGGCCCAAAGATTGTAAGAGCCAAAGAATGGGGGAGTTTGCTGTGGGATTGTGTAACCTAGGAATATCAAAAGCCTCACCAACATGAGTGCCTAAACATGTGCTGAACAAAGACAACATTAAACATGCTGACCTGGACAGAGAAAGCCCACAAGGTCTCAGGCATGTACTAAGAACTACAGGAACAACAGAACACAGGCAACTAAGGGAGGCTGAGAATGGGAAAAATAGTCTTCTCCAGGGAGGGACACACCACACCAATTGGTTATCCAATACCAAGTAGTCAGACATGAAAATGTACATACAAGTAACATTATATAGATTGAACAGGTTGGATTTGTGTATTTAGGAATAACACACACACACACACACACACACACACACACCTTTTAAAAGAAGAGAGCCAGGAATTTGAAAGAGAGCAAGGAGGGTAGGAAGGTTTGAAGAGAAGAAAGGAAATGAAGAAACAATGTAATTATATTATAATCTCAAGAAAGTTCAAATGTGGTTAGGAGTGAAGCACAAATGTAGAATGTTTCTGTCAGCATTTTTATTTTGGTTTTGGTTGCAATCTTTATGACCAATTCCAATAATTTCAAAATAACTCATTTAAAAAATTTACTGGTATCAAAAGGGCACAAATTTATAATGAGAGCATTAAAACAATAAGGAGGTAAAACATAATACTAAAAAAATATTCTTAACCGCTGTGGAGACCGTGAAGAGGGAAAGGTGGAAACAGGTAACAAGAGAGTAGGAGTAAAAACCTTACCCATTAGCCAGCCCCTCAAGAGTAAATGGATCAAATTCTTCAGTTACATGGCATGGAATGGCTGACTAGTTAGGATGCTCTGGCCTACTCCATGTTGCTTATGTGGTCCCCATTTCACCTTTAAAGGCACAGAGAAAGTGAGGCAGTGGGGTAAGGCACCCTATTGGTAGTCACAATAAAACAAGGTTAGCTATACTTGCATCACAGGAAATAACTTCAAGTTAAATGCAATAAAAGGGACAGGAAAGGTTATAACACGATACAGGTGTAAATTTAAAAAATTCCTTAACAGTTATAAATCTACATGCACCAAGCATTACCTCCCCTAAACTCATGTAGTAAACACTACACTTCATGGAACTTACACTCTGTTGCTGTTGGTAGATTATCCTTTCTGCAGTTAGGACACTTTAGTCTAATTTAGTTAAATCAAAAGCCTATTTATTGATTTTCTGTATATGACATGATCCATGCACAGTGCGGCATATTGAAGTTCTATGACATCATTGTTTTATATCTTTATTTACTAACTTGGGAATGTTTACCATTGCAACTTTGGTTGAATTGGTGTTTAGATGTTCCAATACTGACTGTCACATATTTATAATTGTTATAATTTCCTGATAAACCTGCTCCATGTATCATTTTATAATGTCATTTTTCTATTTTTATAGTTTTAGGTATATTTTGTTTACCATAAATATAATCATTCCTGTCCTCTTTTAGTTTCCATTTACATGAGAAATATTTTTCCATCCCTTCATTTGAAAAGTGTCATCAGAAGTTAAGCCAATCTTTTATTAGGCAGCATGTATTTGAATAGTTTTCACAATGTATTCAGCTCCTTTTTCTTCATCATGCTGGAGTTAAAACTTAGGGTCCTGTTCATGTGATGAACACTTTCCCATGGAGCTACGTCAAGCCCGTTTCATGCATTTGGCTTGAGAATTTGATCCATTTCCTTCACAGTAGTTGTTGATACAAAAGGCCTTGACACTAGAATTTTAATAACTTTGGTTGGCATTCACTCTCTTCATTTTCTCCCTCAATAATAACTGTGGTTTCATGATTTTCTGAATATGTGATATGCTTTGAATCCATTCTTTTTATCAGTTGTGTCTACCAAATGTTTTGTGGTGCAATGTAATGTCCCTAAGACACACTAATATACTGGCTGTTTTAAGCCAATAGCAGCTCAGCTTTGATCGCTTGCATTAACTCCACACTGTCAAAACTCTTGAATTTGTTTTGATTTAACACTTCTTTAATAATTTGTATTTCCTTTTTTAAACCAATTTATGTTCTTACATATTACATTCCAACTGAAGTCTCCCCTTCTTCCCTCTGCTCTCTCCCTTCTGTAGCACTCCCCCCCCATCCCTCCTTTGTTTCTCTTCAGAAAAGGGCAGTCCTCCTAGCGATATCAACATGGCATATCATGTTGATATACTCCTCATACTGAAGCTGGACAAGGCTGTCAAGGAGGAGGACAAGGCTCCCAAAAGAAGACAAAAGTGCCAGAAACAGCCCCTGCTCTTTCTGTTAGGAGTCCCACAAAAACACCAAGCTACAACTATAACATTTGTAAAGAGACTTAGATTCTGAGCCCCCATGGGTGTCCAGGTTGTTGATTCTGTGAGGTGTTTTTTTTTTTTTTTTTTTTTTTTTTTTTTTTTTTTTTGTGGTGTCCTTGACTCTCCTGATTCCTATAATCCTTTCTCCCCCTCTTCGGCAGGATTCCCTGAACCTAATGTTTGGCTGGGGGTCTCTGAATCTGTTTCCATCAATTATTAGATGAAGCCTGTCTGATGACAATTGGGTTAGGCACCAATTGATAAGTCTAGCAAAATATCATTTTTTATCACTATAAAAAATAGTCATTTCATTGACTATTTTTTCCCAATTGTTCTTCATTCTACCCTAAGTCTCTGGGCCATCCAGCCTCTGGTTCTGGTCCTCCAGGCAGTGTCAAGGGTGGGCTCCCTCTCATGGCATGAGTCTAAAGTTGGCCCAGTCATTGGTCCACAATATCTGTACAACCTTTACCACAGCACATCATGCTGGCAGGACAAATTGTAGGTTGAAGGTTTTGTGGCTGAGTTGGTGTCCTAAACCCTCTATTGGAAGTCTTGTCTGGTTACAGGAGATGGCTGCCTCAGTCTTTGTATCCCTGTTACTAGGAGTCTTAGGTGGGGTCACCCTAATAGATTTCATTATAGTGAATGAGTTTCATTGCACTAGTTTCTACCTTGCCCCTGAATTGTACCCCCAATTCCAGTTGTCTTGTTCAGTGCCCTCTCCTTTCATCTGCTGCCCACCTGATCCCTCCTGTTCCCATCTCACTGCCTCCAGTCCACCAGCAATATCCACTCTATTTTTCCTTCCCAAGGAGATTCATGTATCCCCCTTTAGATCCTCCTTGTTACTTAGCCTCTCTAGTTCTGGTGGATTGTAACGTAATTACCCTTTACTTTGCAGTTGATATCCACTAATAAGTGAGCACATAACATGTTGGTCTTTCTGGATCTGGGTTACTTCACTCAGAATATTTTTTTTTCTAGTTCCATCCATTTGCCTGAAAATTTCATGGTGTCATTGTTTTTAACAGCTGAGTATTTTTTCTTAACCATCCATTGTAGCTACAGTTGTTTAAATCATTTTGTTCTTTTCTCTGTACTTAGAGATATAATTTATTTTATAGCCCTGTTACAGTATCCCCGATCTCAATTCTGTCATCAATGAACTTTTACTAGTCTTTTACATTTTATTATGTTTTCAGATTGGAACTACAGACTTAATGAGCTTTTCCTTCAGTTTGAAGAAGTTACATTTCTTGTGAGGCAAGTCTGGTGTGATGCATTCCCTCAGCTAGTGGTTGTGTGAGAGGACATAAATTTCCTCTTATTTTCTGCGTTGTTGGATAGCTGTTTATTGGATCTTTCTTTCTGCTCTTTGACTGTGTCATTCTACTTGCTTTTTACCTGTGGAGTATCTGGTGAAAAAGAATCCATTTATAGTTTTATAGAGGTCCCCTTACTTGTAACAAGCTGGTTTTCTGTTAAAATTTCTATTTTCTTTAATTTTGGACCATTTTTTCACAGTGTATGTTGGTGTGCATCTCATAGGATTCACCCTCTGTGTGTCTGATGACTTCCTAGCGCAGACTTATATTCCCTTCTCCTGACTTGGAAGTTTTCAACTATTATCCTTCGAATTAGTTTTCTGACTTCTCTTTTGATTTATTTGTTTGTATATCTCTTAGTGGTGCCAGAGATTGAACCTGAGCTCTTGCACATCCTGGAAAGACATTCTGGTATTGAGTCACATTCTCCAATACTCTTCTTTAACACATTTATTTACTTAGTATGTGTGTATGTATGAAAGTAGCATCTCAATTTTAGATAAGGAGCTTACTCTAGTTGCAGTGCCTCAGATTCCTCATCTACTCCTGGAAAGAATTGGGCTGTATAATCATGAGATACAGAACTGTCATATAGTTCATAGCATTTAAGGGCAATATTGAATAAGCAGTTTGAAACTCATGCATTTAACTGCACCACTGGTAGGAAATCTTGTACCAACAATCGAAAGTAGGATGCTATGAAGAGGATTATGCACCATCAAATTTTATGTCATACTCTGTAGATCTGTGACTTTGATGCCTGTAACACACATAACCTAAATCTGTATTGTGTAGTACAAAATATACAAGATAGCAGGTGATGTTGACAATACCAACCACTTTAAGAACTTGTTACAGATTGATTTCCGAAATGGTTATACAAGTTTACATTCCTACAAGCAATGGAGGAGGGTTCCCCTTCTCCACAACCTCTCCAGCATATGTTGCCACGCGAGTTTTTGATCTTAGCCATTGTTATGGGTATAAGGTGAAATCTCAGGGTCATTTTGATTTGTATTTCCCTGATGACTAAGTACTTTGAGCGTTTAAGTGTTTCTCTGCCATTAATATTCCTCTACAGAGAATTCTCTGTGTAGCTCTGTTCCCTATTTTTTAATTGGATTACTTCATTTGTTGCTATTTAACTTCTTTAGTTCTTTATATATTCTGGATATTAGCATTTTGTCAGATACAGGGTTGGTGAAGCTCATTTCCTGGTCTGTAGGCTGTGGTTGTGACGGTGTCCTTTGCTTTACAGAAGCTTTTCAGTTTCATGACGTCTCATTTATTTATTGTTGCTCTTAGAGCCTGTGCACTTGGTGTTCTGTTCAGGAAGTTTTCTTCTGTGCCAATGAGTTCAAGGCTCTTCCCCACTTTTTCTTCTAACAGGTTTAGTGTGTCTGGTTTTATGTTGAGGTCTTTGATCCACTTGGGCTTTAGTTTTGTGCAGGGTGATAAGTATGGATCTATTTGCATTTTTTTCTACACATACACATCCAGTTAGACCAGCACCATTTGTTGAAGATGCTACCTTTTTTCCATTTAATGGTTTTGGCATCTTTGTCAAAAATCAGGTGTCCTTAAGTGTATGGGTTTATTTCTGGGTCTTCTATTTGATTGCATAGATTCACCAGCCTGTTTCTATGCCAGTACCATGCAGTTTTTATTACTGTTGCTCTATAGTACAGCTTGAGATCAGGGATGGAGATACCTCCAGAAGATCTTTTATTATAGAGGATTATTTTAATAATTCTGGGTTTCTTATTATTCCATCTGTAGTTGAGACTTTTTCTTTCAAGGTCTGTAAAGAATTGTGTTGGTAATTTGATGGGAATTGCATTGAATCTGTAGATTGCTTTTGGTAAGATGGCCATTTTTACTATATTAATCCTGCCAAGCCATGAGCATGGGAGATCTTTTCATCTTCTCATATTTTCTATTTCTTTTTTCAGAGACTGGAAGTTTTTTTCATACAACTCTTTGACTTGCTTGGTTAGAGTTACACCAAGATACTTTATGTCTTTTGTGACTATTGTGAAGGGTGTTGTTTCCCTAATTTCTTTCTCAGCCCTTTTGTCTTTTGTATAAAGGAGGGCTACTGATTTTTTTTTTGAGTTACTATTTTATCCAGTTACTTTGTTGAAGGTGTTTATCAGCTATAGGAGTTCCCTGGTAGAATTTTTGGATTCACTCATGTATACTATCATATCATATGCAAATAGTGATACTTTCACTTCTTCCGTTCTGAACTGAATTCCCTTGATCTCCATTAATTGTCTCATTGGTCTAGCAAAGACTTCAAGAACTATGTTGAAGAGATATGGTAAAAGTGGTTACCCTTGCCTTGTCCTTGATTTCAGTGAGACTGATTTAAGTTTCTCTCCATTTAGTTTGATGTTGACCATAGGCTTGCTGTATATTGCCTTTACTATGTTCAGGTAAGTGTCTTGTAGTTCTGATATCACCAGAACTTTAAACATAAATGAATGTTGGATTTTATCAAATGCTTTTTCAGCATATAAAGAGATATCATGTGTTTTTTTTTCTTTCAGTTTGTTTATATGGTGGATTACATTGATGGATTTCTATATATTGAACCATCCCTGAATACTTAGGATGAAGCCTACTTGGTCATAGTGGATGATATCTTTGATGTGTTCCTGTATTCAGTTTTCTCAGAAAATTAGGAATAGTGTTATGTCAAGATCCAGCTATACCATTCCTAGGCATATATCCAAAATATGCTCAAATATACAACAAGGACATTTGCTTAACCATATTAATAGCAGCTTTACTCGTAATAGTCAGAATCTGGAAACAACCCAAATGTCCCTCAACTGAGGAATGTATATAGAAAATTGTGGTACTTCTACACAATAAAATATTACTCAGCAAAAAACAACAACAACACAACAAGGAAATCATGAAATTTTCAGGCAAATGGTGGAAACTAGAAAAGACCATTCTGAGGTATTCCAGAAGCAGAAAGACACACATGGCATATCGTCACTTATAAGTGGATATTAGACATATAATATAGGATAAACATACTAAAATCTGTACACCTAAAGAAGCAAGGGAGACCCTGGGTAAGAGGCTCAGTCTACATTCAGAAAGACAAACAGGTGGACATCAAAAGAGGGTGAAAACAAGGTACAAGACAGGAACCTACCACAGAAGGTCTCTGAAAGACTCTACCCAGCAGGGTATTAAAGCAAATACTGAGACTCATAGTTAAATTTTGGCCAGAGTGGAGGGAATCTTATGAAAGAAGGGGGAGATAGAAAGACCTAGAGGAGACAGGAGCTTTACAAGGAGAGCAACAGAACCAAAAAATCTGGACACAAGGGTCTTTTCTGAGACTGGTACTCTAACCAAGGACCATGCACGGAGATAACCTAGAACCTCTGCTCAGATGTAGCCCATGGCAGCTCAGTGTCCAAGGGGGTACCCCAGTAATGTGAACAGGGACTGTCTCTAATATGAACTCAGCCACTGAGGCTGGCTCTTTGATCACCTACCCCTGAGAAGGGAGCAGCCTTACCAGGCCAGAGAGGAAGACAATGCAGCCAGTCCTGGTGAGACCTGATAGGCTAGGGTCAGATGGAAGGGGAGAAGGACCTTTCTTATCAGTGGACTGGGGAGGGACAGAGGAGGAGAAGAGGAAGTGAGGGTGGGATTGGGAGGGGATGAGGGAGGGGGCTACAGCTGGGATACAAAGTGAATAAATTGTAATAAATTAAAAAAATTAGAAAAGAACTTGCTACAGGCTTGTACTATTTAGATGAAGATTTTATTTGGTCTAAAAGTTTTGTTTTGAAAATTATGTAGCTTATGAACATATTTACATCCACCACATCTGTGCCTTTATGAAAATGTCTTAAAGACATATAAGCAGAAGTAGATTTGCTTCATGGTAGAATATATACATTTCAGCCTAGTTAGATATCAATATATAACCACCTGTGATGAGACTGTCTATCATATGTAGTTAATTATAGATTCACCTGGCAGTTTAGTGACCATCTGTGTTAGCTAATTGGTTTTATCCACAGGAATAGCAATGTTCTCATATTTCTATGAGAAAAGTTATTTTTGCAACTTGAAGAAAAATTCTACTGAAGTTACATTTCTTCTCTCCCATTGAAATTAGGAGAAAAAGGTAATTTTGTTGTTGTTATTGTTTGTTTCTCCTCCAAGGCAATGCCTCTCAGATCCTTAGGAAAGACCTATTACTGGCTCCTAAAGCCAGCAAGAGGTTCATTTAGCTTCTAAAATGATTTACACATATTCCAAAGACTCAAAAAGGGAAGTGATGTTAAACATTGAATAGTAAATGCTCTCAGAAATAGGACAGAGAAGTATATTTCTTTATATTTAAGCAAAAGAGATTTAGCTTCTTATTTAAACTTTTACTTTATCTTAGAAGAATAAATTGAAATAAATACTATCTTATTTGTCTCTTCCTCTCTAATTCCATTCCAGGATTCTCAATGGGCTCAAGGAGCCAGAGGCCAAGGGCATTCGTTAGCAGAATAGACAGCACACTGCCTCCTGGGGTCAACAGTTGGGGGGAGAGGATCCAAGGAACTAACAGAAGGACTAACAGAAGGTGTCTCATACCTGTTGGGACATGAAAGACAAGGAAGGAGAAAATGTCAAGATGAGCGAATAAAAATGTCAAATGCTCTAGAAATCAAGTGCAATAAATACATTCTCCGTATTTATATCTTCAGGTTTTAAAAGGCAGATTTGATGCACATTGGAACAATTTTTAGTGGAGTGGAAAGAAGGGAAAATGCAATTAAGGGCTTGAGTGATGGACAAAGTGTCAAGAAGTCTAAATCACTCTCATAAAGGGTGTTCAGGTGGCTGCAAAGATGGCCCAGTGTGTAAGTGCATGTGAGGACCAGAGTTTGCACCCCAGCACCCACATCAGCAGCTCATAATTGCCTGTAGCTCCATCTGAGAGCAGAACCAATGCCCTCTTTTTGGATTTTGTGGACATGTACACACACACACACACACACACTCACATACAGGCATACATGCATCAATTAAAATAAGAAAAAGAATAAAATGTGTGCTGAAGTTTACCAAATATTTGAGAAGTATGTATCGTTTTCAGCAGTGTTGGCAACAGAATAGCCAAAACCAAGAGGAAATGTCCTTTTTCTGTTGTCAATATGGAGAATAGGAAAGAGTTCACATTATAAGTGGAGAGGGTAGGAGGGTTTGAGAGAGTTGATATCATGAATGCATAAGCAGAAGCTGGAGGTAAGCCAGTTAGATTGAGGAGCATGGTTGAACATCGCAGAAAGGTAAGAGAGAACTCAGAAAGAGGGGAGTCCTTACCAGGCAGTGTGAAGGGACACTGTGTAGAGACTGTGAATTTTCAGGGGATGCCAGTCTGTGTCCTTCCTTAGCACCCTGAGAAGCATACCACTGGATTTCAGACCCACACCCTGATAGGGATGACAATGTTAAATCACAACAAGTTACAGTTTTTATCTTTTGAAGAGAAGCCATTTTATATGCAGATGATGGCTTTGGAATTGAATGTAGAAATGAAACTAGAGTGAATATCCCCTGCTCTAATTGCAGATAATAGATAGCCTTAGGATTAATTATCCTGAAAAAAAAATTAAACTCTAAAGACAAAATAAAGTTAGATTTTTTTTCGAACATATTGCCTTTTGTAAGAAAAAGGACCAAGAACAAATGTAAATATTAGACCTAAGCTTTTTAAATTTTGGCAAAGTGTTGAAAAAAAGGTAGCCTGGTGTGTTGTTATCTTGTCAACAATGAAAAGGTCAGCTTTAGTCATGTGAGGTTTTAATTCGCACTAACTGTGTCTCTCAAATACCAGCTGTCTCAGTCGTTGGCAGTGGCAGTTCAGCATCACTTCATGGATGAGCTCTCTGAAGACTGTGTCTTGAAAAGCTAACATTTTAAGCTATTCTTTGATGAAAAAATAGGTTTTTGTTCCCTATCTCCTATTTCATTAGAATGTAGCTAACAAATAAAAATTATAGGCCCTTATGCTATGCAGTGTGCTGAGCATTAATGCATGTAAACAACGAAAAGATAAAAGCTAATTCATGCATTTTTCATCTCACACCCATTTAAGTTGAGAAACTTTATGATTTAGTCTTCCAGCACTTTTCGAGTAAATAGGACCTTATTATAAACTATAGTTAGCAAAAAGTACCAAAGATTTCTAGAAATTATTCAGCCCTCCCATTGAACTCTTTGTGTCTTTTGACCAACATGTCTCCCTCTCCCATCTTCTAAACCCTGAAAACCATGACTATGTTTCTATGACCTTGACATTTTTAGATTCTACCTACAAAGAAGGTCATATGTCCTGTACCTGGCCTACTTAGTACATTCAGGTCCCTTCAGGTTCATTCATGATGCTTCAATTATCCAGATTTCTTCTCTTCAAAATCTATTTGTGAAAAACGTATTCACACATGTACACAGACACATAGCCATTCATGATTTCAGTTTCATACCATTGTGATCAGAGAACATTCCTCATGAATTTTTTTATTCTTTTGTTTTGTTTTTTAAGACGTTTCTCTATGTAGACTTGGCTGTCCTGGACTCTCTTTGTAGACCAGGCTGGCCTCGAACTCACAGAGATCCACCTGCCTCTAACTCCCTAAGTGCTAGGATTAATGTTTTTAAATTTGTTGAGACTTGGCTTGTGCTTTGACCTAAGACCTATTTTGGTGAATGTGTGCCTAAAAAGGTGAATGTTGGGCATTTTTTTCTGTATGTACCTGTAGGTCCATTTAGTCTATGGCATTTTTCCTGACTACTTTTTACTTCTGTTTTTGTTTGTTTTGTTTTGTTTTGTTTTGTTTTTGTTTTTTTCTCTGCATTATCTATCTGCCTATCATGGAAATTAGGGTATTAAAGTTCCATAGAACATTTGCATTTCTATCTGTTTCTACCTTTAGTTTTGCTTTACTATAGCCACATGCTCTTCTGTTGGGGATCAAATGTTTCCACATTATGAACGTGTTATTTTTATGAATAAATAATGATCTTTATCTCATTGTATTTTTTTTCATTATTGACACAAGTATTGCCATTATCATCAGTTACCTCTCTTCCCTCTTTCTCCTTCTTCCTTTCATTCAGTCACTCTGTGTCTACTGATTGGAGAATTAAATAAATGTATAGTGAGATGTCTCTTAATGAATAAGGAGGATAGCCACTATGTTAATTGTTCTACACTTTTTTCCTAGTTTTTTTGCCCATTTGTCTTCCTTGTGATGACATATTTTACCAACTAGTTTCCTATCAATTTTTAAATTTTATGTTTAAATTAATTGGTTTTGTTATAGAAAACATCCTAAATATTTTTCTATGTTTATTATAGAGCTTATAAAGTCTGTTATAGTTTACTTATTTAAATAAATAACTGACAAAGTTAGTATGAAGGTCCCTATAAACCCATACATTTCACATCTCTTTGCATCCTTGACAAATTAGCTATTATAGCTAAAGCTATTTCTAATCCTTTGCTTTTAAAGTGTTTATGCAAAAGGTAAAACTGGTCCATGCTGTACTGATGAGGAATACTAAAGTAGAGCAACAGTTATTTCTCAGCTCTTAGGTAGACTTTTAACTCAGCAATTTGGGTGTGGGATTATAGAAAACTTTTACTGAATCAGTAGTCTTTGGTGTCTTGTCTGTAAACCTGGAAGATGAAAGTCACATACCACAGAGGTTGTTTCTGAAAGGAGTTTGTGATAGTCGGGAGCTGAAGAGAAAGAGGAAAAGCAGAGCTCCTGTGAAGCAGGAGGAATCACCAGAAGTGTAGCACCATTGACAGGCACTGCCTTGGAGTTAATAAGGCTTTTTGGGATGACTTTTATTCCTATGGTAGAATTCCTATCTCTCCTTCAAACCTGAAGGAAGGACAGACTTTCTAGGCATATTACCCTTGGGTGCCAGGGTATGCCTGGAAGAAAACAGCAAAACAGCATTCTGTGCTGTCATGACCTCAGCAGATCTTATAAAGGGAAACATTTTGGGGGGCTGGATCACAGTTTCACAGGTTAGTCTATTATCATCATGATGGGAAACATGCCCCTCCATGGCAGACATGGTGCTAAAGGGGTAGCTGAGAGTTGTATATTTGAATTGGCAGGCAGCATGGAGAAACAGAGACAGAGAGAGAAAGAGAAAGAGAAAGAGAAAGAGAGGGAGAAATAGAGAGGTAGAGATAGAGAGAGAAAGGCAGAGAGAGAGAGAGAGAGAGAGAGAGAGAGAGAGAGAGAGAGATTGAGCTTGGCTTGAGCATTTGAGATTCCAAAGCCCACTTTCAGTGACACACTCACTCCAAAAAGGCCACACCTCCTAATAGTGTCAGTCTTTGGTGACCAAATATTTAAATCTGTGAGCCTGTGGAGGCCATTCTTCTTCAAACCACTACACAGGCTCTCTTGTCCACACCAACTTCTCTATCAAAATTCTCCTTATCTTGCAGAAATTCCACTGTATGTGAAAAGTTAATTTCTTTCTTGCTGTTTTTGTCTTTTTATCTCTGTTCTTTGTTTATGCTTTAGTCAGGTCTACCTATATAGCCCAGGTTGGCCTTCCTGCCTCTGCTTCCCAAGTGCTGAGTTGCTATTTTCAAAATTCTCCTTGAATTTAATTTTTGGAAATATGATCGCATTGTGTCTTGGTAAGATTTGTTACTGTGGACTCTGTCTGTGGTTATCAATGCTTTGAATATGTGAACTTTCCTTCATTGTCCAGATTTGTGAAATGATCTGTCAATGTTTCTTTAAGTAGCTTTCTGCTACATTCTCTTTCTCTGATATTTTAGGCAGGCATAATGTGCACATTAGTTCAGTTGGTGACCTACAGGTTCCTTCCCTCCCTCCTTCCCTCTTCCTCCTCCTCCTCCTCCTCCTCCTCTTCCTCCTCTTACTGCATCTTTAGGCAGGCAGTGGCTGGTTTGGTATCTAGATCAAGGTGAGCATTACTGGCACTTGGATTCACAAAAACCAGTCTGGAGCCTGCATACAGACGCCGGGGCAGACCTGGAGCTTGGGCCCATTGGAGTAGACCTGCATTTTAAGTCTACAATATCTAATCAGGTACCAGTATCTATAGAAGTGGGCCTCTGGACTCTGTCCACAGGGGTGAGCCCAGAACCTGTTTCAATAGGAGTTACGGCAAAATATGAGTAAAATGGAATGAGATTTGAACCTTAGACTTTGAAAGCTGATGTGGTTTACAGGAGCCTGGTGCTGTCAGTAGTCCAAAACAGGGCTAGTATTATACTGAGGTAGACACAACCTTTGCCTACAGGATTGTAGGGCCAAGGAAACCAGCATGGAGCTTGGGGCCACAGACACTGGTATGGGACTCTGAAGTTCAGAGTCTGGATCTATAGTGGACAGCTGGAGCCTGTGTCTGTGGGTGGTGGCCTGGTGCCTGAGGCTTTGGGTACTCTCCTGCATTTTCAGTCTGTGGACCGTGGCTCTGTGTTAGGAGATGCCTGGAATCTGCAGCTGGTAGGTTCAGCCTGGTACAAAGGCTTTATTGGAATTTGATGGTAGAGTCTGAGTCCATATGGGTTAGGTGAAGTCTGGGACGAGTTTGAGGGTTGATTTTTATCTGAATTTTTAGGAAGCTGGAGCTGGCTTTTGGCTTCAAGCCATGGGTCTGGGGCTTCAAGCTGTGAGCCTGATATGAGATGGATCTGGAGCCTGGGAAAGGCCTGGAATCTAGTCGTAGCCCGTGGAATGAAGCAGGAAACTCAGGGAACTGGGGTAGGTTTGTTTTGGATTACATGGTAAAAATCATGTTGAAATTAGTCTCTTTCTCACACACAGAGAGTTTTCTCTGTCTTGTGCACTCAGTTTGGAGGGAGGGGAGGCGACATGGATGATATAAAACTGTTCTTCTGACCCTCTTTGATGCATCTCTTCTTAGCTCTTTGTTACACCCAGGTGCTCCAATCGCTCGTGTGGATTCCTTGGCCCCTACGGAGGTATGTTCCTGTGAGGACAGCCGGTGTGATTAATGCTTCTGTGGGGTGACAAGCACTGTTCAGTGCCACTCCATCATCTGGCTGATGCCATCTTGTCACTGGTGATGGAAGAGGGATCTAAATGCTTTTGAAAACAGAATTTCAGAGACAAGGTGTAGGGAGCCGATTTTACCCTCTTTGCCTTACTTCACTGAGGAAAGGCACTGTCAAATTTTTGTAACTAAACGTGCTATGATTAAAACATATCTGTGTTTTGTTTCCACGAATTTCCACTGAATTTTTGGAGGTTGTGGCCAGTGGAAGTGTGGCTAAGCAGAGAGAGGTGTGCGCATGTGGTGACTCAATGCTCCTTTAATTATTTGTTCAACATTTAAAAAGAAATAAGCCTAGGAGTAAGGTAGAAAAGGAAGAGCTTGTGTATGTCTCTGTTCTTGCTTTAAATATGTGCTCTATGTAACAGGAGCACATCTCTGTCCCGGAGATGTAGACTACCTAGTATAATGAAAATGCCTTGAATTTTCCAGCCCACTGTCTGGGAACAGGCGTTCACTCTTGCCCTACCCAAATAAGAATTTGTACTACGCATCCTTCTAGATTGAGATACCTTTCCCCAAACTATTCCTCTTCCTATAATATACATTTATACATCTTATAACTTTAAAAAGTATAGCAGAGATTAGCTAAAAGATGTCCACCTGTTCTCACTAAATTCAACACAATTTTGGGACCAATAGCAGATAAATGATCCAAAGAGAATTTAAAAACTCTGCAATGTCATTTGTTGGAAAATACTAAGTCTAAACCATACTTCGTCTCTTAGTTCCAATAGCAGGTAATGATGGTAGTCCAAGTTGGAACTCTTAAAGGAAGAAGCAGAACCAGCTAAAATAACACACACACACACACACACACACACACACACACACACACACGGAGAGAGAGAGAAAGAGAGAGAGAGTTGAAACTGCTTTTAATGAAGCCCAGAGATTAGAAATATGGAAAGCTTCAGAAATTTCACTGTAACTGATGTCACAATAGTAAATTTTTGTATGTGATGTAAAATTCTCTCTCTCTCCTTTTTCTCTTTTTTCCAATTCTTTGTTATCGTCTGTACCAAGTCTTAAGAGTAGGATACTCTAAATTAAGGTTACTATGATTGTGCCTGTTTATGTAGGTGTTTGAGAAGAATGGCTCATATGTTTTCCCTGTTCTGATTTCAGAGTGAAACTCTCCACTTACTCCCTAATTCCAGGAATGTGAGGAGCTGATGCATGTTTTACTTGCAAGAGTTGTGTCTGCTAGAATGTCCATATTTTTCAATGAAAATAATAATTTGAAAGAGCAATTTTTATTCTTTTTTTTAATTTTAATTTTTCTTTTTAGTTATATTTTGTTAACTCTGTGTGCAATTTTTATTCTTAAAGGAAGCAAAATGATCTAAAATTCAAAACCTTGATTAGAAACTCTTACCTTTCAGTTTCTGATTTCTTTTTCTCTGTTCACTGAGAGAGCATCATAATGTCTTGGTGACTTGTGGGGCAGTCAGTGTTTGTAACATGGCTATAAGAGATTTTAAAAACTCAAAGCAAATTTCTTCAAAGCAGTTTTTCATAATATTTTATTGATTTTTTTGTTAGTTTCACATCATGCATCCCAGTCCAATTCATTTCACAGTTCTTCCATATCTGCCCTCAACCCTTATAACTTCCACCTCAGAATAAGATAAAATAAAATAATTAATAAACAAACAACATCAACAAAACCAACCAACAACGGAAACATCTCCATGGAAGATGAAGTGGGTCGCTGTGTGTCCCACAGTATGCCCTTTGTACACATTTGTTTTACTGGCAAATGTTTATCGCAATGAGTCGTTGGTCTGGTTCAAGGCCTCTGGCTTCTGCTCCACCGTCAACATCGCCTCCTCATTCTTTATCACTGTAAATTTGGCCAAAAGAAGTAAGCAGCAACCATGTCATATATACCTTGGGTCCCATGCTGTTCATAAATTTTCTCCATCAGATAAACTAATTGACTATATTTTAATTCAGTCTTACTCAAAATTTTAGAACAAAGGTAAAATTTAGCCAGCATTTACCAGCCTATATAAGGTATCCGGGAATTTCTTTTTCAAAGCTAGCCAACATGCCAAAGACCAATATTCCATAAATTTCCACCATCTTTTATAACTTTTATGCAAAGGAAGTAAAATCTTTTCATTTTCCCTACAATGGTTGATCTTTTGCTTATGCAAGGGCTTGCTGCAATTTTAGAATGTGATATCCCAGAGAGGCCCCACCACACACTTTCCCCTTCCTCTGCACTGCTTTCTAAATTAGTCTGTAAAGTTGAACCCCAGCCAACCATGAACAACCAAGCTCTCCCTTTTCTTAGGAATAACTGACAGAGACCTTCTTGGTCAGGTGTGCTGCTTGCTAACCTAACCTAGTTTGGTCCCTTGCATACTCTTTTTGCAAAAAGAAATTACCTTATCAGGTTTTTTTTTCACTTTGTGTGTTTCTGTGTCTGACACCAAAACTACTCATTTCCAGCAAATACATCAAAACAAAACAAAAACAAAAACAATAATACCTTATTTTGAACCATCCTTAGAATCACTGGTAAGTCTTCATGTGTTAACTTTTATCATATCCATGACCAAATACTTAAAAGAAACATTTAAAGGGAAGAAAGGCTTGTTCTGACCTTTTGATTAGAGGTTTAAGTCCACATTATTGGCATTGTTGACTTAGGGTCTATGGGGAGGAAGAACATGAAGGTGGTGAAGCATGTTAGGTAAGAAGTAACAAATGAGAGAAGGGCCAGGGATGAGATCCCCCAAGAACCAGCCTCTATTATCAGGTCCCACTTCCTGAAGGTGCTAGAACCTCTCTAAATAGTGCCACCGGATAAGACCAAGAATGCAACCAACACATGGGCAAGAAAAGGAAATTTCATATTCAGACCAAAGTGCTCCATTTATATTTTAGGCCACCTTTCACCTACTTTCCAGTGCTTCCTAAACTCTAGCTACAGACCAGTAGAAAGAAATGAGTAGTTTTGGTATCAGACACAGAAACCCACAAAGAGAAAAAAAAAAAAAAAAAAAAAAAAACAAAACAAAACCTGATAAGGCAATTTCTTTCTACAGCATCATGTAGAGTCACAGCAATGATCTTGATTTTTTTGGTACTATTTTCCCTTGCTGTGTTGGCAAGTTTTCAGCTACTGTTAGAAAACACTTGGAATAATCAACTTTACAAAAGGAAAGGTGTGAGACTAGAGAGATGCTGCTATTGCAAAGGACCCAGGTTTGTTTCTTAACCCCACATGGTATCCTGCAACCAACTGTAACTGTAGTCCCAGGGAATCTGATTCTCTCTCTAGCCTTTTAGGCATGCATGTGGTGTAGAGACATACACATAAAACAAACTTTTTCAAGCAGGAAGGGAGTATTGGCTTCCAGTTTGGAAACTATCAGTCCATGATAAAGCTGGGGAAACATGTCAAAGGAAAACACTCTTAAAAAAGGGTCCCAAAGAATGAAAATTTCTCCGGATTCTTATGCTCAGGGAGAGAAAGACTAAAATCCTGTGCCAGGAATGTGCCGTCCAAGATTTTCACAGCTTCTATCACAGGTTAGTTAACTCATGCGTGTTTCCTGGCTATTGTTCCATCTTTTCTAGAACAACATAACGGTGCTACAGAAGAGGCAGAGAGAGGCTAGAAGCCTTTCTTCCTCACCCTTTGGCCAAGTTTTGAACAAATCCATTTTCTCTTACTGACTAGTGTCTACTAATTTCTCTGGAATAAAGGAAAATTAATGTCCCAAGCTAATGAAATTAAATTGTCCAGTCAAAAACACTATTCACTTCCAGGATGTAAAGTGAATGGCTCAAAACTGTTAGCAGTTTGGTGGATCCTGTGGTACCTGACCATTATCTTTCTTCCTCTTCTTCCTTCCCAACAGTCTGCTTATTTATGTTTATTCTGCAGTTTAAAATTTTCTGCAGAGCTCAGACCCTGAATAATCATTTAGCCAATGTAGCTCATGCCTCAGTTGCACAAAAAGGAATTAATGCTCAACTAAAAGGAAGCTTGATGGTGTTCAATCAGAGGATTGACCTCGTGCAGGAGCAAATTGATACCCTATGGCAAATCGCTCAACTTGGCTGTCAATGAAAATATGCTGGACTTTGAGTCACTAGCATATAACATGAGAATTTTTCCTGTGCTGCAAATCTGTCTAAACAATTGTCTAGCTATATTTTAGGTAATTGGACTGGAGAATTCGATACTACGATGGAGCAGCTGAGAGTGGCCATTGTCACAGTAAATTCTACCAGAGTGGACGCAGGACTAGCCACAGGATTATCATCATGGATTGCTGCAGCCATGAATCATCTGAAGGAATGGGCGGGCATGGGAGCGTTAGCAGGCCTTCTGGTGTTGGTCTCCTTGGTTTGCCTGTGATGTATATGCAAGATTAGAGTCTCACAACAGCGTAATGCAGCCATGACCATTCAGGCCTTTAGAGCCATTGAAGCAGGACAGTCTCCCCAAGCATGGTTGGCTACCATAAAAAGCTAAAATGTTATGCTCAGGATGCGAGGCTAAGCACTGCACTCAGGGTCAGCCGCTTTGGACCCAGAGAAGAGCATGTCTGATGCGGGTTGATGCCCCAGGTCCCGCCTCTGAGAAAAAGGTATCGGATGGGTCTGATGCTCTTTGGGTGGATGACACCTAAATGAACATCGGTACAAAGTCCCAATTTATTTCTAATATCAGAGATCAGACCTCTACTCTTGCCTGATGCGTCTAAAACAAAAAGGGGGAACTGTAGAGAGCTGCGTAATGCCGCGCCTTAAAGATGGAGCTGGTTTCCTCCTTCCACCTTCCCGATGGTGAGTGCTCTCTGTCATGAACGACTCCACTTTTGGCTAAGGCTGAGGATCTGGCTTGCTTCCATGTATGTGGACCTATCTGCATTGCCCACGTGGCATGCTGGGGTTGGCTACCCAGAGGCTATTTAAGCTGTGGGCTGGCTTTCCCCAGGGTCAGATGATTGTTCAAGGTTCCTGAATAAACTGCATTGAAAAAATTTTTTTTTCTGCAGAATGGTATGTTTTTAGATCTTAAGCCTAAGTTATATGTTTTAAGTCAGCTTTTGCCAAAATGCTATTATATTATTGTAACACTGATTCTTGTCCAGGTATCAATAGAGAAACCTTTTGATATCAGGGGGCTGGAGTTGTATCTCAGTGGTAGAGTACTTGCTAATCATGGGAGAGGCATTATGATCAATTCCCAGTGAGAGACAGAGACAAAGAGTTGTGGGGAGGGAGAGATTTTTTTTGGGGGGGTGGGAGGCATTGACTTCTTTGGAATTCTAAACAACTGAGAAATAAATGATGGGAAAGGACTTACATGTTCTTTTTCTTTAACAATTCTCTCTCTCTTTTTTTTTTAATTGTTAAGTAAATTGAAAACTTAAGTGGTATATATTGTGCCGTAATGCTTGTGAAAATGTTGGCCTATATACTGACCATGGTTTTCATCAGATAGTGAGATGGATTAACAGCTACATTTTGTTTTATGTTTTTATTGTCTATTCTTTTCTATAATAAACATAAACTTAAAAATTAAAAAAAAACCCCAAAGTTTAGGAAATCGTCATGTCCATTTCGCACATATGATTTGTAAAAGTATATGATTATCAAATACTCATTTCTGGATCAGGACCCTTCCAATATCGTGCTATTTGCCACACATCATTGCAAGCATTTCTTAGGTCTGAATTTTGTATACTCAGTTCACCTCACTGTGCACCATGTGCATTTTAATCAGGGTTTAACTTTAATTCCTGTGTGCCTTAATGAAGATGGAAATCCTCAGAGGAATATGTATGTGAGTAGATCCAAATGCTAATGCGGATGCTTGTAGGCAGAAGAACAAGACTGACTAAAGTCAACTCATAGGTGACTGTCAGGGCGAGGTGCTAGTCTAGGGTAGTCTGAGCGATGAGCGTCATAAGTGGGTAAGAGCTCTTTTTTACTTTTAAATTTTACTAGCTGGTTTATTTTGTATATTTGTAAGTTACTTCACATTAGAAATAATAGGTCTGAGGCCAGCACTGGCTGAGTCAAGGCATAGGGTTGCCACCAATCCTGAACACCCGATTGGCTCCCTGCTACCCACGTGGTAGAGGGAGGAAACCCTCTCTGCAAGGTGTCATCTGTCTTCCATGTTTGTATCATGGCATGAATGCATCCACCCACCTGCATCTACACCTACACCACCCCCTGCCCTATACTCACCAGGGCTTAACCAAAGGGCTCTCTGGGGCTGTAGATATCCCATGGCTCCACAGGGCAAGTCCCTCCCCCAGACTTCCTCATAGGATGTTAGGATGGGGTCTCATTCCTTCCCATGCTTCCTTTGGCTGGTGGCTTCCCTTGCTTAGTGTCTTGTCATATTAGTTGTTCATGGGACTAACATCATAGTTGAGAAGTTTCTATGTTCTGCTCCTTAGAACCAGACATGCGGATACAGCTACACTGAGGATGCCAGCCAAGCAGGACTAGTGTAGCTGGTGTTGCTGTCTTTCCTTCACTGACTGACCAATGTAACCTAACTTTAATATTCAGTCCTAATTTTCAGAACTATGGTTTATATCAATAAAAGTTCAGTCAGGAGTCTAGAGAGATGGCTAAACCTTTGAGGACACTGGTTGATCTTCCAAAACACCAGGGCTCAATTCCCCGCTCCCACATGGCAGCTCACAACCATCTGTGACTCAGGTTCCAGGGGATTAGATGTCCTCCTCTTGCCTCCCTGGAGAACAGGCATAAACATGGTACACATACAACCATGTAGGTAACACCCCTGGTCTCATAAAATAAAAATTAAAAAAAATAGGTGAACTGAGAATCATCTCCTACTTTCCTCCAGACTTTTGCTCTTACCACTACACACTGGGTCTAGCTCTGGAAAAAAGCTTTCATACTGTGGGTGCCATGATGGAGCTGAGTGATGCTCATAAGGTGTGGATATGTGAAGGGAGAGTCGGACAGAACTGTAAGCACTCACTATCGTATAGACAGTGAGCCTTAGCCAAAGTCGGAAATTGAGAACTCTGTGATGGCTACAAAGGGCTGGAAGCCACTGAATAGATGAGAATGAAAAAGAGGCTTAAAAAATGATCCAAAATTAAGTAAAGAACATGGAGGTATGTTACAGGCAACTAAAACTCTAGCTATAATAGAGAAGGCGCCTTAAAAAGTCTGGGAGAGCGCATTTTGTAAAGCTCTCTGTCCACTGGTTATATAGTTTAATAGGGAACATTTTCTTACAATGATTCTGAATGAGCAATTACCATGGTATACGACTATATATGCATGTATATATGCTATGATTCTTGCCCTTAGTATGAAGCCTAGGTGGAAAAAGAACACACAGACATAAACTAATGCAACCTCCAAAACGTAAGTCTCAGGATGTGTGGGATGTAATGTGGCAGTCTAGCTTATGCGTGTTTAGGAATAAAAGAAATCACTTCTGTGGTGAAACTTCTTGTAAATTTAGGCTTGAATCTTCTTAACCGTTACCAATACCTTGGATCTAGAGCTAGAATGCTAGCCTCCTTGGTCAGGTAGAGACAGGTGAGAAGGCAATTAAGATTCCTGGTGGGGAGAAAAATAGTCAGAACGCAGCACAGTTTTATCTAGAGCACATGAATTACTTGATTTTGAACAAGGAAATATGACTAAGCATAGTGGGGGTGGTTAGAAAAAAAAATGGGGCTATTTCAGCCAAAACCAGAGAACACAACCTGGAGTCTTGGTTCTTAATGAATTATGGAACAGGAAGTATTTCCATTTGTTCTCTGGTAGGTGGTGTGGTGGCCAGCGTATTTTATATTTTCAAATCTCCCTTTATTTATAATTCAGAACTAGACAGGGATGATAGTTCTGAACCTAGCTGAAGAGCCAGGTTTCGAGAAATGATTATACTGGACTGCTGAGAATGGCATTTGATGTCTTTTCTGGAGCTGGCTTTTCTTGGAACAAAGTCAGTGAACTTACCTCCCATGCTGCTTTCTGTGTTCAAGGAGACAGTGTGGGGCTGTTGTTTGCCTGCTCTGTCCCAGTGTTTCTGCACAGGCAGTGCCACTACCAGACATATAAAACTCTTTCCACAGTAAATCTGTTGAGGCAATACTGTGTTAAAGGACCCTGGCCCCTCCATCATGCTTACTCTTAATTTTCAGTCACCTTTGTTGTGCCTGTTTGGCCCTGTACCACACCTGCACTAAAATCTTGTGTCTGTATACGTAGAGCAGAAACTAAATCTTAGGACCTATCTTTCAGTGAATGAGACAATCTACATTTTAAATAAATGAACCGCATATGCTTCAAAGCTTGAGAGGTATTAACCTAATACACTCCGAATTCTGCCTGGAGAAGGCATCAAGTAGTACCTCACTTTATCACTAAGCTCTAGCATAATGTTGAGACTCCCTTGAGACATCACAGGATCTGGAGATTGCCTATCCAGCTTTGAGACGCTACAAGATGGAGTAGGCCATGTAACTAACCATCTCAGCTAGACCAATGGGCTTCTCAGAATATATAAATTTTGGTGTTGAAACCAAAGTCCAATTTGTCACTCTAGTGACATGTATTGGTAAACTCCTTAACCCTTAGAGGTTACTGAATCCTGTCTCAAGTGCTGAGAGTGTGAATGCATGGTGTAGAGAAACTGACTCCCCAATCATGAGTGATTCATAATGTGTTTGGACCCAGCACAAGGGTGAGGTAGGGGCATTCCCCCGGCTCCTGCTGTCAGGCTCACATACAGAGGTCTTTGGGGATCAAAGTAGAGAGAAACAAATGAGTGCGCCTGTAAACACTGCCGTCAACAGGCACTACAAACTTAATTTACTATGTAGCTTCTACCTAAATGTTGTATTTTATTTTATGTTGGTGCAGGAAAGGGATCCAAGTTCTCAGTTACATGGAACAAGAACTCTACCACTGACCTACTCTCACAGCTCCACTTATAAGATTTAAAAAAAACCTATGTTTGCTGTATATGTATGACAGGTGTGTGTGTGTGTGTGTGTGTGTGTGTATGTGTATACATGTGAATGCCTGTATCCTGCCTGCCCATACCCATGTGAGAGCCAGAGGTTGACATCAAGTGTCAGATTTCTTCTATAACTTTTTTTCCATTTATGAAGACGGGTCTGTCTTAGTTATTTACTTTTTTAATTATTGTTGTGGAGAGGCACCATGACCAAGGAGACTTTAATGGGGCTCATAGTTCCAAATGGTTAAAGTCCATGCTCATCACATCAGAAGGCATTATGGCAGGCAGGCAGGCAGGTAGGCAGGCAGGCAGGCAGGCAGGCAGGCAGGCAGGCAGGCAGGCAGGCAGGCAGGCAGGCATGGGCCTAGAGCAGCAGCAGAGACTTACATCCCGATCTGAGCGAGATGAGGGGGAGGGAAAGAAAGGGGGACTATCTGGGAGTGGCACGGACTTTAATAAGACCACGCCCCTAATCCTTTCCAAGTAGCTCCACCAACTGCAGACCAAGTAGTCAAACATATGCACCTATGGGGGGATATTCTCATTCAAACATCAGGAGGAGTAATGAAAATGTACAGTTAATGTCACAAATGAGCTGGGTGGGGAATGGGGTGGGCCTGAGCTCCGCGTGTGTTGCAGTTAGAAACAGAGGTCTGACCTTGTTAGATCTCTGAGCATGGCCTCTCTGCAGCAGTATCAGTCTGCATTTGGACATTCTGCGCTCAGCTTTCCTGAGGTATGGATGCTTTTGCCTGGTACTGTAGGTATAACACTGACACATGAAGATATCAATGTGTATGGATCTTGCCGTTACCTCCAGCCTCTGTTTTCTGCATGCATTGATTTGCTGCACCAGGCACCTCTCACTTGAGCACATTTTTCAGCATTTGTTTTCCATCTTGTAGGTTGTCAATATCAAAGTAAATGGTTTATCTGTATTTGAATGAGGGAGCCTTACAGGATGGATGGGCCCAAAGAGGTACCTCCACCAGCAGCCACTCTGCCACAGTGTTGAGTCACAGTGAAAAGATTCAGGCAAACGGAAGGGCTGAGGCGGTAGCTCTGCAGCAGAACTCTGACACAGCTCGTGCGAAGCCCGAGTTTGTTCTGCACTCCCACGACCCCACCAACAGCAACAGAGAGCATGGACACTGTTCCGAAACTCCCTTTCAGCCAGACATACTTATGTGTTTCTCTATTTTGTCATTATACCCTTCTCTTCCTTAGGGAACTTTGGTCTTTCCCTTTCCCGCTGCTTACGGTACTGTGTTGGTGGATAAAGTTCCCTGGGATTGAGTCTCTAAAGGAACTCAGAAGGGAAGGAACAGTGTGTAATTTAAAATATATTATGCTACCATAATTAGAATAATAAATTAGAGACTCATTAGGGAAGCTTTCACGTGACTGCTTAAGTGAGATCATCTCTGCTTCCAAGACCTTAAGTCTCAGTTTTTTTCAAGCTGTTCGTGGTTAAAATCTCGAGCACATCAGTTTGTCTCTCCTAAAAGGTCACTGAAAATAGAGACAGAAGTTAAGGTTGTTGCTCACACCATCGGAATTCCCAGCATGCACACACAGAGGCTACATTCCACAGTAGAGGGGCAGGGTTTAAACACTGACTTTCAGGCAGCCTTCCAAAATAGTTCTTCGTGAATCAGATTCAAGGAGCCTTGGCATAAATTTCCCCCCCCCTTTTTTATTAGCTCCAAACAACCTGCTACCTCCAGTTTCTCACTCTTCCTCTCACAGTTTTTTAAATGTAAAGAATAAAAACATATTGAATGAAGCTGTTGGAATATTGATCGAAAGCTTTAGGCGATATATAAAGATAGAGATAAATTTTGCTGAAGCACAGTGTCTTTTCTTTAGGGTTTGTTTTTCAAGAAGTGGGAGGTTTCAAATAATGCAGAGCCATATATATTAAGAAGCAAAATAATAACCCATCTTAAACATACCTTTACCTCCAAGTTCTCAGTTCAATTGTAGTAAGGACATTCCAACTTGTTTGGTCCTCTCGGTATCCAAGCAAGCTTCGGACCTGGAGTGTGCTCCAAGACAGGGAGGCATCCTCACTGCCCTGGAAGCTGAGGGCAGGACAAATGCCCCACCTTGAAGGTTATATGGTAGGAACATGGACCAGATACTTAGGCTCAGCTATTCTAGTTTTATGCTGATGACTGAGAAACCAGAGAAGAGATAGGGAGTCTTCCTGTGGCACTTGTAGTAAATCTGGTGAGTATTTGGGAAAGGGTCTGAGTCCAGCCTTAGTGAAAGTGAGTCCACACTTACTGAGTGTCCAGTGAGGGACCGGAACCAACTCTGATGGGATCTTTGCAAAACATTTTGGTTTTTAAATGCTTGCTTTGTGCTAAGCCTTGCTGTTAACAGTTAAAAGCTACCCACCAGCCTGTTATCACTGGAGAACAGTACAGTGAGAGAAAACAATCTTCTATCTCTTTTGGAAATTTAAATGAGACCAAAGTACAGACATTATTATGCAACTAAGTCTGACCAGGTGTGGTTACAGTTCTCCATTTTCTTTTCTGTCCTAAATTTTAAGATTCTTGGGTAGAGACAGAAGGCAACTGCATTCCTATTAAGGGTCTGGTCTTAATGTGAATAAGGGAATTTCAGAATGAACCCTTTTCTGTGCTTGGAGCTTGAAGAGAAATGACACACACTCAAAGGGACTAAAAATATGAGGTGATTTTCCTTGGCTTGCTTATATACAAGTCAAGGGACCGGTTTTGCATTTTGCATTACAATTTCCTGAATCCTATCACAATAAAGAGAATCATGCTTAAATAAATGTGCTTAAATAAACATGCTTAAATAAACATGATTCTATGTTTAAATAAACAGAATCATATAGGTCGTTGAGGCTAAGGAAACTGGTTGTTGTTAAAATGCCACCACGTTGTCATTTTGGAGCATTCAGAGATGGCATGCGTATCTTCAAACAGATGTCCTGACCTGCACCTTCTAGGATGACTGTTTCCAAAGCCCCTCAGTCCATTTGTTGATGGAAGGACTGTGCTGAGAATACTTACAGTGTGTTCTTTCTTTACTCTTCGTGCTTATTCGCCTGGAGCTTGCTGAGAGTTAAACTCCTTGTGCCTGGCTTCAACCTGCTAGCTCCCTCCTCTCTCAGCAGCCTGTCTGTCAGGATTAGTTTCCATCATCAACCGACACACCTGGAAAGAGCTATGTTAAGTGGCTTTCCTAGAACTGCCTTGTGGGGGGAGATTTACATTTTTATTACTATTATAGTTACTAGCACATATTAATTATGGGGAATTTCCATACTTGCATACATACACTGATAAGGCCATCATCCTTTCAATCCCTCCCCTTTCTTCCCTCCCCTAACACAATTTTGAGTCCTCCAAAGGCTGTGATTTTATTTCCATCAATATTCTTTTTAGCAAGACAGCAACCTAAGGAATGTAGCGCAGTGTCACTGCAGTCCTGGACATGATGGATGCAGGGAAGTCCCACTGCAGTCCTGGACATGATGAATGCAGCACAGTGTCACTGCAGTCTTGGACATGATGAATGCAGCACAGTGTCACTGCAGTTCTGGACATGATGGATGTAGGGAAGTGTCACTGCAGTCCTGGACATGATGAATGCAGCGCAGTGTCACTGCAGTCTTGGAGACCCTGTCCATGTGGTGGCCCACAGAAGGAAAACTTCTTCATGCCCAGTGGACCTACCCATCCACATACTTCTCTAGGTTCTACTTCTTATAGATTGTTTAAAGATCTTGAGTTTTGTTTCTAGCAGAGATCTGAGAAAATGAAATGCGATCACTTCCTGATACCTATACTGAAAAACCAAGCTGCTCTGTACCTCACTGTTCTTTTCTCTTTTCCTGGAAAGAAAGAACAGTGGTCCAAAGTTAACAAAATTAACCTTTGTTATTTTGAAGTAGTTTTTTTTTTAAAAAAAAAAAAAAGAAAGAAAGAAAGAAAAAAAAAAGAAAAAGCAAAAGCATTATCACTCCAGCATTTCTGTTCCTTAGTAGCTTGTTCAAAGATCTCTTAATTTGAATGGCCAATTATTTATGTTTTTTTACAGCCTCATGTAGCCCATACTTGCCTCAGACTTGCTACCTAGCTAAGGCCAGCCTGTCACCCTGCTGGGCTTTCATGCACTGGATTACAGATGTGTACTTCTAGACCTGGCTTTTGCAAACCTTTCCATAGACCTTTTATCCTTACCTGGCTGCCCACGTGACCCTGGGTGAATACCGCTTAGAGAAGGGTCACAGCATGGAAATATCATTCTCTTGGTTTTATATCAGGGTATCTTGCTTAGCTTTCAGATGGACCCATAATGAGTCAACGAGTATTATAGAAACTACTTGAAGGAATTACATGTTTGAGGCGAAATGTTTCTGAGATCTTTAGTATGAATGTATTGTCTTCAAATATTTGAAGACTTAGGGAGTTAAAAAAAACCCATTAGAACTAATATAGACTTTAGATAAGTAATTTTATACTTATAATAACCGAGGCCCCTAATGGTGAAATGATCTGAGCAATGTTGAATATTTTTTCCAGTTTACCTCTTGACTCATAGACCCACATCCAGCAGCTGGGTCCTGCTTGTGTGGTAACTCAAAGGGTTCCCTAGGTAGTTCTAGAAGCAGGTAACTGTATATATTGGAAGGAAAGAGACAAGAACGAGTAATTACCATTCACAGTGAAACATAGGCAGAGATTTTCAGGGCCCGGATTCTCCACGTTAAACCGATTTTCTCAAATGATTATCATATGGGGGACTCCATAAATCATCCTTCAGAATCCCGTTAGAAACCAGGATTGCCAGGGTTACATGAAGAGTTTTAAAAGATTCGCTGCTACTGGAGAGTGCCAAAAGATTAGCAGAAATAAACTGTGACGTACATGGGAATTTCTTCCCGGGTTTTCAGGTTGCTAGCTGAGACTGTCTACCTCTGCTGACATCTAGTGTTGTGTTGAGTGGTTGGTACGTGGGTGCTCTCAGAAGAACCCGAGTGAGAGGGAATCCCGGTCAAGGATCTGGGAAGCGGCAGTGCATTTATTCATTAACGAGATTAAAACCCTAAGCAAAAACACGTGAATGGAAGCTCACTTTAGTCCAAAGGTCAAGATGCAAGCTGGCCTTTGAACTAACAGTTCATATAAGATGTGTGTGAGGTCTCACTGACAATGGTCTCTTGAGGCTGTGTGTCCTGGACCAATATTACTCCATTTTGATTTTGTATTCCTTAAAGATTATCAAAAAGGGGAGTTCGGAGTGGGGTGGCCTCTCACAGAATCTTTCCATTAACTTTTATTATTTATAGGTGGTAAGGTTAAATCAATAGAAAGAGAAGTATAAAAAATAAAAAGCAAAATGGAAAAAAAAAGAAATAGAAACAAAGAAACAAAACCCTTACACTTCATCAGTACTGTGTTTTAGTCAGCTTCCTTTTTCATCAGATCTTCAGGCTGCTTAGGAGTGGCTATTTGCATTAAAGTGATGTTCTAAGGCAGGTGAAAAATAACCAGGCAGTTTCTGGTGTATGCGTGAAGGCCTGGAGGTCTTTGGGGTCTCTGGCTTTGCTCTTTTTCTTTCCTAAGAATTCAATTACTCTACTTGATATGACAAAAACCTTTCTGAAAGGAAGGCTAGCAAAGTGGGTTTCCAGAAACATGCAAATATCCCAATGCCAACAAAGCCAGGTGTACAGAAGTGTTGCTAGGCAACATGTCTCTAGACGACAGCTACTTTTTACTATTTAAAAGACCAGAATGAACATCTCATTTTATCTCATATGTAAAGGAGTTTTGCTCACATGTACGTGTGTGGATCACATGCATGCCTGCTACCTTCCTGAATTGACTTAAACTTTCTGTCAAGCTCCTCCATCATGTTAGATGAAGAAAATAATTTCTTTCTTGGACTTTTGTTCTCCTTTGGGCTTGTTTGTTTTGAGACAAGTTCCAACTGTACTTCAGGTTGGCCTCATAATCACTGTATTGTCCAAGTTGGCCTAAAACCCATGATGACTCTTGTGCCTTAGACTTCTGAATTCTGTGATTAGGTTGTAAGTATTATCCTTTTTTTTTGCTTTTTCATTAATTAATTTATTTAATCAATTTACAGCCTGATCTCAGCACCCCTCTCCCCTCTCAGTCCCACGCCCACATCCCCATCCCTCCATCCTCCTTCCCATTCCCTATGAAAAACTTTTCAAAAGAAAAAAGTTTTCTTGGTTCACATGTGGCCTTCTATGATTAATAACTAAATGAAATGAGGTAGAATAGATAGCATGTGACTATGTCACTACATTCTACTCATGAAGCAATATTTTAATTTCCTGCAATCACCTCAAAAACTTTCTCTCCACAAACCATGCATATTTGTATTGATTAATTATTATGCATTTCTCAATACATATCTTATACATACCATCTTATCCTATCTCCTTATCTCTGTATCTCAGACTTATTAAAGTCTACTTCACCTGTAAAAGCCCACTAGGTCTGTGGTTATTTGTAGACCAGAAAGGTCAATATTTTGGCTAAAAATTCTTGGTCCTAACTCTGGGGACAGGAAAACCTGGATTTATGGTGTATATAGAGAAGTCATTACTGTGAATTATCTGAGTGACCTTTCAAGGGCTGAAATCAAACCTCAGTTGCAAAAATTAAATGCTCCTTCTTCTGTCTAAGAAAAGCAATGCACATTCTGGAGATTCTTGTTGCCTGGCAACAGATGCATACTTCCTTCTCCTTAGACAACTTCCAAAAAATGCTAGGAAGAAAATTGGCCAATAAAATAAATCTGGTGGTTCTCCGTGTGGGAGGAAATCAAATTCACAAAATGTGCGTGTGGAATATGAGTGTGTTTCTGGGCGCATATGTGCCTGTGGGGTCGGCAGATAGGAAAACATAGGGGAAAGATGGAATGGAATACAGCAGTGCAGTATTAATTAGTCCATTCATTAACGCGCGTGTGTGTGTGTGGATGGCGTGAAACTAGCCAGGCGTGGCTAACGTTTCCTGCTTCGGGGAACAACACTGTTCATTATCCCCTCAAATCACTGTGTGATCATTTCAGCGGCAAAGAAAGCAAAAAGGTGAAGAAAAAGAATGCCTTTCTGATTTTTATTATTTTTATTATTGTTGTTGTTCAGACAACTACGGCTTGAAAAATGTCAGTGTCTTAGTCCATTATCCGTTGCTATGGTGAGGTTAAATCGGTAATTAAAAGAAGGTTTATCTTGGCTCTCAGTTACCGGTGTCAGGAAGTTGATGGTTAAATTGAGTTCCAGCACTTTCTCATCTTCTGTTGTGAGCTTTGCACTGTGTAAGCTCATGGTAGAACATCAGAAAGCAGGCAGGGCATGTGGAAGAGCAGCTATGTAAGAGAACAAGGAGGGGGCACCAGCCTCACTTTACAGTAAAACATCCTTGTGATTGCCTCGCTCAGTCTTGTGCAAACTATACTGCTCTTCTTATAAAGGAGGGACCACCGTGATCTAATCACCTTCCATAGGTCCTGCCACCCAGTGCTGATCCAGTATGGAATTATGCACTGATGTGAGTTTCTACTGGAACGAGACATCATGCATTTATAAAAGTACGAATAATACTAATAACCAAGGATTACAAAGATTTTTGTTTCTTGCTCTTATGCAAAAGGATTTCAACTTTTTAAATACAGAGGACCCTTTTCTTCATCCTTCCCACTTCTCTTTTGTCCTGGAATAAATGAGATTCCTTTAACCATGTTCCATAGTACTTCCTTTTGTTGTGTTAAATGTACATAACAAAAAGTGCTATTTTATCCTTTTTTTTCTTAAGTTTGAGAGTTTTTCAGGCATAGAGTGATAGGGTGACTGGAGCAGAGTTACAAAGGGGCTGGAAGGTTTCCTTCAACCTGAAAAGTGGCCGGTGTTTTTCCTGCTTTGGCCCTTTAAGGCTGCATGCTAATGGCCCTGTCCAGCTAGATGACTTCTTCTTCAAGAATGGGCTCTGGATTATGATCTGTGTCAAGCGATTCAGCAGGGTCACCTAGTCAGCTGGGAAAGGGTGCCTGGCAAGCCAAGAAGCTGTGTGCTCTTTCTGGAAGGGTGGTAAGCAGTGGGGTGGCAAACAAATCTGGCACAATTGTCACCACACAGATGCCTATCTATGGGAGCCAGATCTGAAGCAATGGGCAGTGCCATGCCTACTATGCCCCCTTTGGATGCAATGCATGCAGCTTGTTCAACCTGGCCATCAAAGGCAGCCACACTGGCACTCTTAATGGTAACTCCATGTTGGCCTCCCTTGTCTGGTTCATTTTGGCCCATCTCACCAGCAACTAGGTATACTTAAAATTAAAGTGCCTATGTGAGTCAGATTGAGAACCTGCTGGAGATTCCTCCATGGGGTAGACCTGGTCTTTCTTTTGGTTGTAGCCTTAATGACCACTGAAGTACCTGCATAGCTGACAGCCACATCTACATAGACAAACTTCTTTGTTGCTAGAGTCAAAGCTGCTTGTATATATGTCATATTGACTGGGGCAACCATGCAGCTCTCTCCTAACTTCTTGTCTGGGACCTCATCCCCTGAGTTAGGTAGATCCAGAAGCTCATCTGTGGCCCTTTGTCCCAGCAGGCTTTTGGCTGCAGCTGGGCAAAGACCTAAAGTTCCCTTAGTTATTATTATGACCAGGCCCTTCACATGCTGACTTGTGGCAGCCATCTTATCCTTTTTTTTTTTTTTTTTTTTTTTTTTTTTTGTAAAGCCCTCATTGGCACTGAATTGCATTTACACAGTTATACAGTCCGTTTGCCCTGTCCATCCCTGCATAGTTTCTGTTTCCAAATATTGAAACTTTAAACTCTTCAAATAATCTTTCCCATTTTCTGATGATTCAGATTGGTCCAGGATCAGAGAGAGATACTGTCTCAAAAAAATAAGGTGAGGAGTGATAGAGGAAGACACTAGATATCAACCATGGTCTACACACACACACACACACACACACACACACACACAAACACAAACACACGGTTCCAGAAGGGTAGGATTCAATATAAGTTGGATTTGATATGCATGAAAAACAGAATAAATACGTTGGACTTTGCAACAGTTCTGGCTGGTCTGGAACTCACTGTGAAGTCCAGGCTGGGTTCAAACAAGGGCCAATTCTAGTGCTACTGCCTCCTTGGTGCTGGCATTATAGGCTTGTGCCAACATGCCTGGCTACAGGAGTTATTTTTGAGACATCAGAAATAGCGATCAGGTAATACATAGAAGGTAAGAATTTGCTTTGAAGACTGAGGTGAAACAGAAGCAGTGTGGATTGAGTCTAAGGCTGAGCATGGCAGGCCCAGAAGCAACACAGAAATAGCTAACAGTATCAGATCCCCACTTACTCAGACCAGACGAATTAGTCCTGGCACAGGAAAAGAACAACTTAAAGGGGCTTTGTGTGTTTCGGTGAAGGACTTACTTTGGCGAACGATGGCTGAGAGAATTAGCATTGTCAGAAGACCTCCTCCACGTGGAGTGTAATTCCAACACTATGGACTAAAGTTTGAGGGTCCACAGATTTTCTCAGCTGAAGTTTGGCAATTGGTATCCCTTTTGTACAGTCATAAGAGGTCCTTGGCTTGCTCACAGCTCCAAATAGTGTTGTTTTACATCTCACCATAAAAGCTACACCTTTTACAGAAACTAGATTTATGTGTGTGTGTATGTACAGGGAACCCAGATACTATCCCTTAGAATTTGACAGCCACTGGGATGTTTAACAAAACCTAATAAGGTCACTTCCTGCCCTACTTTTATTTCTGTTGATGTGAGAGATAACCTGACAGAAGCAACATACGGAAGAGAAGAGTTTATTTGGCTTACAGTTTCAGGGTACAGTTCATCACTTCTGGGAACTCAAGGCAGAAACTCAAGTAGCTAGTCATATCACAGCCACACTCAGGAGCAAGGAGAAGGCATATACACTCGCTGGCTCTCAGGTAGCTTCCTCTCTCTTACCCTGTTCAGGACTTCCTGCCTAGGCGATTCTGACACAGTAGGCAGGATCTTCTTCTATCAGTTAAAAATCAGACAGTGTGCCTCAAACATAGTGTGGTGTTTGAATGTAACTAACTCCTGTGGGCCAACAGGGAGCGGCACTGTTACAATGTGTGGCCTTGTGTGAGGAAATATTCACTGAGGAGCAGGCCTTGAGATCTCCTATGCTCGAGTCATGTCCAGTGGGACAGTCTCTCCTTGCCTTGTCCAGATCAAGATGTAGAACTCTCAGCTCCTTCTCCAACACCCTGTCTACCTGCATGCCACCACGCTTCTCACCATGATGATAACAGACTAAACCTCTGAGACTGGAAGGCAGCCTCAGTTAATCATTTTCCTTTACAAGAGTTGCTTTGGTCACGGTGTTTCTTCACAGCAATGAAACTCTAAGATAGGGATCCACAGGTCAAGGTGATCTAGATAATTCCTAAGTAAGACTCTCTTCTGAAATGAGTTTTGTGTTGTGTTAACTTGTCAGTTAAAACTAACTAGCAGCCAGCCATGGTGACATGTGCCTTTAGTCCCAGCACTTTAATCCCAGTACTTGGAAGGCAAAGGCAGGCAAACTCTGTGAGTTCAAGCCTTGCCTGGTTTACAGAGAGACTATTCCAGGACAGCCAGGGATATACACAGAGAAGCTTTGTCTCAAGAAAACCAGTAAGCAAGCAAGTAAACAAACAAAACACAAAAACAAACAAAACCCAACCAAATACTACCTAGCATGATTAAATGATGTGAAGCTGGCCATTTTGGATTGTCTGTCTGTAGGTCGTCTAAATCACCAGGTCCCCCAAATGGACTGGGTCAAGATAATTTTCATTTTGTGTCTTGGTAGAATTTTGTTCCAGACTATTTGGCCTAGTCTAGCAGAGCCCCAAGTTTCTGAATCAATGATCCAATCTGAGGCTAAAAGTGGCCTTCCAGGCTGGAGAGATGGCTCAGCAGTTAAGAGCATACACAGCTATATATATATATATATCTTCAGGCAAAACAATCTTATACATAAATATTTTTTAGAAATGGTGTCCCATACATAATTTCATAGGAGTTCAGCTGTAGCTCAGATTTAGGTACTACCCATACTCTTAATAAGGCTCGTGGTAACAATGACACGATGGTTATATGGTATCCTGACAGAGTTTAGCTGGAGTCTTCTTAGAATTGATGCAGCCTGCCTACTTTTCCTGCGGAGACGGCTCCTCCAGGCTGAGTGTAAATGGTGGTCAATTGTCAGTGCCGAGACTACAAACTGTGTTCTGTCAGCTATGGAGGAGCGGGCACCCCACTCTGCTCCGTAGAGTCCAGGTCAACCTTCCTCTCAGGGTAACTTCTTTTAGAGGAGTTTTGGCCATGCTACTGGCCTTCTCTTTCCTGGTGGGGAAAGCCTGCCACCACACCTTAAGGATTCTAGCAGATGTTAGAATCCTTGTAAAGGAGGCATCTGGGTAAGGTCTGTTTACCAGTCCTCTCCTGGGTGTGCTCGCCTCCTTTATGATGCTTGCAGCAGAGGGGATGCCCTGATTGGTACCCTTACTTCACTGTCAGGGAGCAAGTCTGAGTGACCCTTTAATATTACATTCCTTGTCCCATGGCTCCTTGTTATATCAACTAATAACATATCTCTCTGGGTGGCAAGACTCACTTATCCCTCTTCATGATGTTTCCATCGCAGGGACAGTGGTAGCATAAAAACTACTTCCCTGTTTGACTTACTGTCACCAGGGCAACCTGTATTTCCGCCTGCCTCACATATGCAGGTTTCGTAGAAAACTTCTTTTCTCATTCTTATGGCAAAGTAGCTGACAAATTTGACTTAAGCAGGGAAAGATTTGGTTTGGCTCAGTTAGAAGGAATAATCCATGATGGAAGGCATGGTGGCAAGAGTTTGAGGCATCTGGTCACATGGTGTCTACAGCCAGGATGTACAGAGAGTGCTGCTGATTAGGGGCTTTTCTTCTTCCTGAAGATGAACATTGTTCCCTGGGGTGAGTATGCGCAACAGGCAGTGCATTTTTAGCTAGTAATTTAAGTCTTGTTGGATGACCTTTAATAGCCTCTATTTGCCCCAAATCAGATAACCTGCAGAGTGCCTTTTCTTGGAGACTTTCTATAATTAAGATATAATCTACATTTGATATAGGACACCACTGACTTGAGGCTCTCAGAGGTCCTTAATGATGGCATTGTCTGTCCTATAAATCCTGGTAGAAGGACTGTGTACTGCTGAGTAATAAAAGCTACTAAATCCATCCATTCAAACGCAAACAGGCAATGAGAGTGTGTGCATAAGGGTACTAAGAAGAAAGCATCTTTGGGTCCAAAACAGCAAATCTCTTGCTTTCACCAAAATAGTACATACTTATTGATGAACTATCTACGATTCTCAGCCTGACTTCTTTAGAGAGGAAATAGTAATGATACTGGAAGGAACCTGGCAAGGTTTAATTAAAGCACATCTTAAATCCTGCATCTCTTAAGGGCTTTAATTCTAATCTATATTCAGTTTTCACTGAGTGTTGGTGATGGCAGGGAGAAGATGTCCTGGATTTAGCTTTATTCAATCATCCCTAGTCACTTATGTTTGAACTGCTTCAAATCCTGGGCCTGGCTCTGTAGTTTTGTTCTACATATATATTCATATTTATTACTTTATTATATTTTTTGCACATTGCATAGCATTAGTTGACTTGATCAGTGTCCTTCAGATTTAATGTTTTGGGAAGTTATGCCTCAAAAAAGAATTAGGAACTTCAGAATGACTGGAAATTGCCAAGTTATTAACTGATTTCCTCATGTATAAGAAAGGTATGGGATGACTCTTTCCACCTGACACCTTCCATTGGCCGATTTGGAGAAGGGACCAGAAACCATCTTCTCCTGCGTAAATGATTTTAATGAGGGAGCAGTAGAGGGCCCTCAACAGTTTCAGTCAGGCATAGCTAGCACAGTGCTTGCTTGTGACTGATCCTAGCTCCCTTTGAAACTGGTGTCAGTCATGTTTCCAGCATTTCCTTTGCTTATCAATAGAGCATCGCACATCAATAGCATCTTAGGCAGTAGCTAGTTTAGGAGTGTGGGGAGAAGGCACTTCCTACTCTGGTGTCCTTCCTGTTTGCAAACGAGGTGGGCTGCCATACTAGCCTTAGTTGTCTTTGGGGAAGCATGCTTGGATGTTATGAGGTGTGATGTTTTTCCCTGCAACCAACAGCCTGACACTCTGCACCGTGTCTCTGTCTCTCCTCATCAGCCTGCCTATGGTATTAATAAAGAAAGGCACCTCCATGATGATTTGACGAGGAGGTACCTGTGGGCCAAGAGCTGTGTAGACTTTGGGAGCCAACTGGCAGATAAAGTGAATATTTCCATGACCTTAAGGAATGCTGAGGTCTCTCTCTCTCTCTCTCTCTCTCTCTCTCTCTCTCTCTCTCTCTCTCTCTCTCTCTCTCTTTTGAGACAGGGTTTCTCTGCATAGCCTTGACTGTCTGCCTCTGTCTCCTGAGTGCTGGTGGGACTACAGGGGTCCCACTGAGCCTGGCTCATTTGTATACATTTTAAAGGGTCTCAATCAGCCTGTTTTAAACCGGGATGGGCTTTCCTTAGGTCCTTGAGCCATTTCTTTGGCTCCTTTCAACTTCTCAGTTTGTTCACACGTCTCATTCCTTCTCCAAATTATCAAAACCTTGTAACAGCCATTCTCTCCTCTTGCTTGATAATTCCCATTAGTACCTGTGGTTGGTACTGTAAGTGCTCCCTGGCGGAAGGTTACATTTACTGCACTCAGTTTATCAACGCTGTTGGGCTGCCTTCCTCATACGGAGGTTTTCATCTGTCAGAGGACAGCGATTAAGGGTGGAAAATCCTTCCACTCATCAAATATGATGATTGGAATTTCTGTTAGACTCATCCAGAATCCTCGAAAAGAATTCCAAATGCCTCTTACCATTTGGTAAGAATGAGCTTTAAACTGCTCATTGAGAAGGGGACACAGACGCTCAGAGTCCTCTGTCTCTCTGCTGCCACCTGCTGGAAAGAACGATGAAGGAAGGAGGCTGGTGGCAGGACTGGGCTTAGCTCGTGATAAGGAGTGATTGATAATGGGGCACGCAGGGTGGGGTTGGGGGAGGGCGTGGACACCTCTGCTGTTGGGTCTCCATTTTTGGCTACAGCGAGGAAAGCCTTTGCCCACACAGGCTGTAAAGTTAGGTATTTTCTGGCTGTAAATTCCTGATATAGTTTGGGCTTTTCTCTTAAAGCCATCAAGGCGTGGGCATAGTGTATTCTGACCACTTTCTTGTTTTCTACAAAACACATGTAGTTGGAGGATGGCACTGAAATTTAAACTGTCCTGGCCAGACCTCTTCATCATCATCTAGACTGTACTGAGCATTGCCTATAGCCAAGCGGATTGTTGATAGAAACTGAATGAAGATGTTCTGTTTCTTGGAAAAGAGGAGACTAAGGAAATGGCTTTGTTCCTTGAGGATCTCAAGAGAATCCTGGGTCGATGAAGAGGGTACAGCCCTTCCCAGCCTGTTTCTGTTCTGCCCAGTTCACGAACCCCAAAAGACCAGGAATAAACAGACTCTGCTGTAAATACATGAGGTTCTTTTTATTGTAAATTACAAGCTGCAGCTTGGGCCCACCCCCCCCCCCCCCCACCGCCGAAGCAGTGGGAGCCGAGCGCCCCACGCCCAGGTTAGTTGGGTGATATATAGATTCTGGTCCCACCATGCCCAAGGCAGGGGCAATTCCTGCCTGGCAAGCATCTATTGGTCAAAATGCTACATTTTGAATTGATTGGCTAGAGGAAGGTTTCCAGACCATAATGACCTGGGGGGATGGTCCAGTTTCTAGCAACTGTATCTCTAGTGGGTGGGGAAAGAATGCAGTAAGGCAGTCCTTCCCCTCACGGCATTACTGGACTTCTCCACCCACATAGTTCAGGCCTTAATTTATAATAGCTGCTAATTTTTAATTTTTTTGGTCTTTCATTCCCTCTGCCCACTTTGGCAGCCTGTCAGTGCCTAAGTCACGTTTGTTGGCTGCCACGTTCAGAACATTAATGGGACCTCCTGGTTTACCAAATCTCCCAGAAGTTTCTATCTTTAAACCTTGCATTCTCTGTAAAACCAGAGAGCTTGTAGCATTCCATCCCATGTGAGACTCCCCCTTTCTCTTCCTTCCTTCCTGTTGTTTTGGGGATTGTGTGGTCTTGACTTTCATAAGCCTTGACTTATCTCCATCCAGAAGGTCAGATAAACAAAAGAGATTAAAGAAAGACAACTGATACATGTTACCAGAGCACACTATAAGTCCTCTTGCCAGCCACTGATCTTATTATACCTGGAGCTTGATGACCCTTGGGACATTGGCTTCCTTTTTGTGATGACCAAGTACAGGGAAGGGCCTGGACCTGCAGGCCACAACCTAGGAGGAAGTGTAGTTTCAGAAAGCAGCACCACTGACATGCCTCCCACAGTCTTTTAAACCCCACATTACTGGTTCTGCCCTTGCAGCAGGCTGAGAGTGTGATTCAAGCTTGTGTTACACAGTGGGCCAAAGAGGTAGGGCAGGAAAGAGCTGTCTGTGTGCAGACCTGTGTGTGCGCTCTGGAACTCTCTTTTTCTTTTGTCCTCACAGAAGGGAACACTGGGCCAGAGCTAGACCTGGAAGAGGAGGGACAGAGAAGTCAGGCTCTCAGTGCTGTTTTTGTTTGTTTGTTTTCCCACCATGAGGGAGTGAGAGTTTCTCCCCTAAGGTCATGGCATGGAGCTATGGGAAGGAAATGGGGGACGGGTGACTCACCTCTCATTCTGTAACCTTGCTTTGCTCCCGGCTACAGTGATGTTCTCCTCCTGCCTGGGGGCTGTGCAGCCCACAAAGTTGGGAGAGACCTGAGATGAGAAGAGGCGTGGGGATCACACACCCTGGGAACCAGCAGGAAACGTTAATTCCAGAGAACACTGGCTATGCACCCCTGGGGAGTGGGTGGGACCTCCAAGAATAGGTATACACACACAATCAGTTGGAGCTAGGCTCTTTAAGGATGCTTGGTTTGCATCACACAGCACACTCCTATGAATGGAAGCACAGTACCTACTTACCATATAGGCGCAGGGAGGGGAGAGCTAGCAGGGAGCTGTGTTAAAGGCCAAACATAAATGTGGTTGGGGGCATCTGTGTCTAAAGACGCTCTCCAGGTGAAGTCAGGCAGAGAGCAAGAGGCCCTGCTGGGAAGAGGGAGTCCTGCACTTCAAGGCCGAGCTCAGAATGGCTATCAGGGCAGGGAGAACTACAACCTAGACCAGCAGGGCTCCTCCAACCCTACAGGGTATCAGTGTGTGTGGGAGGTGGGTGTGAGAGCACTGGAGGATGACCACCGGTTCCCATCCTTCCCCGGTTCCATATCACCTAGCCAGAGAGAAACGGATCAAAGATGTGGAAAGGAGAGCGTGCATGACACATCTCAGGCACTGCTGTGTCTCCCAACTTGGGAGGAAGCCTGAGGAAGGAATTAAAAGAAAAAATGCAACCCCCATTTCCTCCAGGGGGGCTGAGAAAAGTGTAGAGCTAAGGCAGTACTGCAAACAAGCCACAAATAAAAACAACAAAAAAAGTGTGTATAGTGTGTGTGTGCACTTTATAAGTACATATTAACTCTGGAGATGGAGTTGCCAAAGGGTTGTCATGGGTTTGGAACAAATTCATTCACAGACTTTCTAGCTGGGGCCTGGAGTTTTGCTTACAGGGATGTGCTTGGAGGAACTAATATTTCTCTTTTGTTCCATGTCAATTTTCTGCCAAAAATTAAAAAAGTAAAAAGAGTCTCCAAGAATGGTGTGTAGCTTCAGGCCTTTTAAATGCTGACTGGCCCTGTGGCCATGGGGTGTAGCATGTGTGGGTTCTGTCCCTAGAGAAGAGGAGGGGGAGCAGTAGTTGACAGAAAGGCAGAGGCAGGAGAGAAGGGACTCTCTGGGTCATGGGGGCAGATCACATGTTCTAGGGAGTTAATTTAGTCATTCAGTGTCTATGCAGGTGGGGTGGGACAAGATTTTCCTTTTCAGGCATAAATTTCTCTCAGAAAGAATTTTAGGCAACCTACCTAAATGTGAGAACTGTGCACTTCAGCTACTAAAGAGTAGCCATTTGGGGCATTTTGCAATTTGTTATCTTCTAATACTGACCGTTCGTTAAAAGCATTTTTAATTTCTTTAGGTGTACAAATTTTAGTAGGTTTATCCTATATTATATGTCTATATGTGTGTCTTTCTGGTTCTGGGACTCTGGCTAAAATGCTCAATCCCCATCCCGAAAGGCAAAGAGGATGGACATCAGAAAAAGAAGAAAACAGGAAACAAATTAGGAGCCTCCCACAGAGGGCCTCTGAAAGGCTCTGCCCTGCAGACTATCAAAACAGATGTTGAGACTTATGGCCAACTGTTGGGCAGAGTGCATGGAATCTTATGAAAGAAGTGGGAAATAGTAAGATCTGGAGAGGACAGGAGCTCCACAAGGAGAGCAACAGAACCAAAAAAAATTGAGCACAGGGGTCTTTCCTGAGACTCATACTCCAACTGTAAGACCTGGGGTCTCATAGCTCAGGAGTTTAATCGCGCCCTTCCCAGAAACTCCCCCAGACCAAGACTCGTTGTAAAAGCAAGAGGTTTATTAACCATTGTACAACGGGGTCACCCTTGCTGGTCAGCAAAGAGTGGCACCGGGAGACAAAGGCCTTTAGGTTTTTAAAAGAAAAATTACGGGAGATTTGAAGTTCTAGTTTTGGCAATTTAGGATTGGATGAGGAAGCTATAAAGTAAGATAATTGGTTAGTCTTCGGTGCTCAAGCTTGGCCAGTCCTGCCAAGTGTGGATGCAGCTGCAATTGAAGGTGGGGGTGGTTAGCTCATCCTTGAAAATTAGGGCTGCGGGCTCTTGGCTGGAGGTCAAAAGCTACTCAGAAGAAGTCTAGGTTTGTTGCTAAGAAACGCTATCTCAAGGACAAGGGTCTGGTTGTTCTTTTGCTGAGTGAAGGTCATTGCTTGCTTGCCCTTTTTTTATATCTGTCCTCACAGATAGGGTCACATTTCTTTACTCTCTGGAAAGGTACTAAGAGGCTTTAGCTTAACCTGGACCTAAAACTCAAAACTATAGGCTTTAGAAGACATATAGGTTACAAAGTTAGCCTAACCCTTTCATTTCCCCCTTCTCCTTGTAACTGCTTCAATCATGAAGCAGCTGCAGAGTGAGAATTTTATCTTAAGAAAAAAAAAATTTTTTTTTTGCTTAAGTGTTAACCTGACGTCCATTAAATTGACACTTTGATCAGTATGTAGACCAACATTTTTTAGATTTTTATAACCTGAACTCCTATATCCTCAGACCCTATATAAACCTTATATTTTTTAATTTAATTATTATTGTAAGACATTGGCAACTGATGTAAAGCCTGTGAGCAGGACAAACCTGTTTTTTTTCTTTTACACAAAAGATATAGTACCTAGTAGTTTTAACTAACTAATGAACTGTCCAATGAGCTGATAATGAACTTAACTATCTGCTCTTTAGCTGCCAAGTTACTGTTAACTAAGCCTAGTCTTTTAGCCTAGTGTCAATGTGATCAGAGACCTGAGAAGGATAAATTATGAGCTAAGTAAATGTACCAATCAAAATGACAGAGATGACTAGTTAGTCCATCACCTAGGCAGTGTCCCTGGTTCCTGTGATCTCCTGGCTTTTTGAGCAGAGGCAGTCCAGCCATCAGGCATAGAGGATGAGAAACTGCTGCTGTGGAAAGAGAGGAGAGATTGACCTCACCTTGCCTCTCACAATGTGAGACAATGGCTCTTCAGGTATCCCCGGCTTTGTCCACAGTTTAGGCTGGGCCCTAGCAGTGGGCCAGTTGGGGCAGTATTGCCCAGTGGTTAGCATACCACAATCCAGAGTTGCAGTCATCTGTTGTTGTCCAAATCTTCTCGGAGACCTTGGGGAGCTACTGCCAGGATTTTGGGACTTTCTGCCACAATAAACTTACATATGTTAAAATGCCATATTCATCAGATCTCTGATAAGCTTGAGGGCCAGCATATCTGAGTTACTCTTTGTTTTTATCATCTGTTTTAAACTGTGTCCTATAAAACAGAATGCTATTTAATCTAGTTTTAGCATATTTTTGACATGTATGTTTTAGAACTATATATTTTAAGACAAATAGGCAAACTTTATAGTTATCTATCTTAGGCTTAACCTTTAAAAAAACCTATACAAAGACACTAGGTAAAGCTCAACACCTTAACCAACTGCAGTCATTAGCGTAGCTTTAAGTCTGCTCTTTCTGAACTAAAATCAAAGCAAACATTTTAATCAGATACAGTTTATAGAGGGGCTAGCAAATCTTGCTGATCCTACCACTTTGTATTAAAATTGAACAGTAAAAAGCTTTGCACTTAACACTAATCAGAGGACTGAACATAACTGAGAGACCTAAACAAAATGGTGGTAAACTCATGCCTCCACCCTCTTTATCTCCGGACCAGCATGGCGGCTGGCCACGTATAACTGAACTCAGCTGAAAGTCCTAAACAAATATGGCAGCAAAACTACAGCTTCACGTGCTCTCTATCCCTGAACCATCATGGCAGCTAGCCATGTGTTAGCACAGGTTGTGACTGACAATACCAAACATAGCCATTAGGTGCTGTTGATGACACAGCAAACACTGTGGAGCATCTATAATCCCCCGCAACCAAAAGTTTTAACATAGTGATCAAATAAGTTTTAGAACCAACTGTATAACAGAACAGTACAGAACACTTTTAAACTGTATGAATTATTTTAGCCATACCAAACCTATCAGCCAGAATGTTTTTCCCTTAAAAGAGCATAAAAAATCACCAGCCTTTTAAATGAATTATAACATATTTAAATACAGGTTTTTTTTTTAAATCATATTAACTCTCTGGCTTTTTATAATACATCCACTAACCTTTTGCAACATCCTATATACCTTCAGGTTTTTAGCTTTCTTTTTCTGGCTTAACCGACATGTTTGCTTTAGACAAGCTATTTTTTTTTTTAATATCTCTTGCTCACTCTTTCTTTTTAGACAACAGGAAAACTCTCATTAATTTTTTTTCCCCTAAGGGTTGAGAAACTGTTTTAAGTCGTTGTTAGACTGCCCAAGAGTTATTGCTTAAAAAATCTGATAAACTGTAAATATTTTATCCTCTTAAACATTTAAACAATTTTTAAAACTCGTCCCTGCAATATCAAAGCAAAGTATTTTTTTTAGGAGTGAATTTACAAAACATAACCATAATTTTAAAAGTCGAAACCAGATTTTAAGACCAAAATTTATCAGTGAAAACAACCCAATCTTTAGAACCAATATCAACTTAGAATAAGACTTTTTTCTTATCCTAAAAGGAAATAAAATCATTTTGACCCAGAGATTTTGCAACCTTTGTTCTTTTCCTGAGCCACACCATGTGGCAATTTACATTATTGTTATTTAAACATATGCATTTATAGACCCTACAAACACATAGGCACATATACATGTTTAAAATAAGAATTTGAATTTAACCTTAAAACATACCCAATTATTTTTTTATCATATCAACCATTTAAGACCAGTTGAAAACAATCGTATAATGGCCATATATTTAAACAGACAGACTCAGCTGCAATTCTAAACAATACAGCAAGTGCAGTTTTTTTCCTAAATTACTGTTTGATCTGTAAGTTGCAAGTCCCCTAGGTGGGAGGAGGGAAGAGAGGAGCAAGAGGGCATGGTGAGCTCTTGCTGCTCACTTCCCTGCTGAGCTGGCATGAAGGCAAGGGGGAGGAGTTTTTCCTCACTCTCAGCAGCCAGAGCAGCTCCTGTTGTGGAGCAGCTATGGTGCCAATCCCCACCTAGCCATGTCTAAGGACTTCCACCCAGCAAGCCCATGAGCCTTGTCTGCTCCCTTGGCTCCCTTGTGAGCTTTACTCTAGCTTACCTACCCCTCAGGTCCTGAACCTGCTTCCTGGCTGGGCCTCTCCCCTCCCCCATGCTCTTTGGCTGTCCATCGCAACAAGGCGCATCAAGCCCATGCCCTGCTGGGTGTGCATTGTTATTCCACAGACGCTCAAGCTCCTGCCCAAGCTCCAGCCCCAGCTCCACACGTCTCTCCAGCCACCCGAAAGCATTCCCTCCTTGGCTCCCTCGGGAGGGAGAGCACACTGCTTGGTGTCCTGCCATGCAGCCATGTGCACTCCCGGGCCGAGAACTAGTTCTAATTTTAACTATCCTCTGTCCGAATTTTTATCAGTCCAAGTCTACAAAGAAACAGACACAGAAAAATACATACATACATGAGAAACACAGGATTTAAATTGCTGAGGGAGCAGAATCTCTCTGCTCCTCCCTGTTCACAGAAAGGGGCAAGCTGAGTGTCCTACAGGATGTCCCATGGACTTGGCATTAATGACATGTTTGTCTGCCTTAATGAAACCGTTCCAGGCGAGTGGCCTCGAACCACTCAGGGGACTCAAACCCCTTCTACAGATGCTCTTGAGCTAGACCATCTCCTTGTCAAAAGAGTCAGAGAGGCAACAACAACAGAAACACAAAGAATCAGGCAAGTAATCAAACAAGGACACCCTTGTGAGTGGTACCACAGTGCTCTGATAGAACGGCTGCCTGGTGGCGGTAGTTCTCTACGACAATCAGACGGGAGGAGGACCGTCTCAGATCCAACCTCCCAAACGGAAACTTGGGGTGTCCCCCAGTTCCCAGTCAAGCGATATTCTGACACGTCTGTCAATCTCAATGACTGATCAGATGACCAAAAAGGTCCAGATAGGCGCCTAAACTGAAACAGATTGGTACCACAGAAATCTAATTGAGAGGCTGCCTCATGGCAGCCATCTCTGACAAGAAACAGATTGGTAAGACAGAAACAGACTAACCTGTTCCGAGCTCGACCTCCGAGTTCAGACTGATGAGGGTTGGGGAAGGGGCACGCCCTTTCCCGGCCAAACGCACCAAAAATGTAAGACCTGGGGTCTCACAGCTCAGGAGTTCAATCGCGCCCTTCCCAGAAACTCCCCCAGACCAAGACTCGTTGTAAAAGCAAGAGGTTTATTAACCATTGTACAAAGGGGTCACCCCTGCTGGTCAGCAAAGAGTGGCACCGGGAGACAAAGGCCTTTAGGTTTTTAAAAGAAAAATTACGGGAGATTTGAAGTTCTAGTTTTGGCAATTTAGGATTGGATGAGGAAGCTATAAAGTAAGATAATTGGTTAGTCTTCGGTGCTCAAGCTTGGCCAGTCCTGCCAAGTGTGGATGCAGCTGCAATTGAAGGTGGGGGTGGTTAGCTCATCCTTGAAAATTAGGGCTGCGGGCTCTTGGCTGGAGGTCAAAAGCTACTCAGAAGAAGTCTAGGTTTGTTGCTAAGAAACGCTATCTCAAGGACAAGGGTCTGGTTGTTCTTTTGCTGAGTGAAGGTCATTGCTTGCTTGCCCTTTTTTTATATTTGTCCTCACAGATAGGGTCACATTTCTTTACTCTCTGGAAAGGTACTAAGAGGCTTTTGCTTAACCTGGACCTAAAACTCAAAACTATAGGCTTTAGAAGACATATAGGTTACAAAGTTAGCCTAACCCTTTCACAACCAAGTACCATGCATGGAGATAATCTAGAACCCCTGCACAGATGTAACCCATGGCAGTTCAGTGTCCAAGTGGGTTCCATAGTAATGGGAACAAGGACTGCTTCTGACATGAACTTATTGTTCTGCTCTTTAATCACCATCCCCTGAGAGGGGAGCAGCCTTACCAGGCCACAGAAGATGACAATGCAGCCACTCCTGATGAGATCTAATATACTAGGATCAGAAGGAAGGAGAGGAGGACCTCCCCTATCAGTGGACTTGGGGAGGGGCATGCGTGGAGAAGGTGGAGGGAAGGTAGGATTGGGAGGGGAAGAGGCAGGGGTTTATGGAGGGATACAAAGTGAATAAAGTGTAACTAATAAAAATTAAAAAAAGAAAAAAATGAAGTACTCATGGATGTACAGTTAAAAAGATGGTTTCTCTGGATATTAAACTTTATCATATAAAAATTAAAAAAAAGCATTTTTATACCTTTAAAAATAACCGAAGATTGGTTCATGTAGATTTAGGGTACTTTGCTGAATCTGACTTTATTAAAAAACTTTAGTAAAGAGCAAAGAGGTTGTTTGTGAAGGATCTGAGTTAGTTCTTGTGCCCCTGGGCTGGCTAACTCCTCCAGGTATCCACAGCCGCCTTTATTGAGACACTCTCTGGATTTTTCCCCTCCAGTAATCCTACTATCACTTCTGGGATCTGACAAGAGTCTCTCCACTGTCTCAGGGTCAAGAATTTAGACACAAGCAAAACAAAACCTCACAGTGGAACTCACTCACAGAGACACAGTTCCCTTTGATTTTTAAGAGACATTTCCAACAAGAACATTAATATAGAAATGGACTGCGCTTAAGGTTACAATTCACATGACATTTGAGTCTGACCTTACTCCTTTTTCTTTTTCAGATCTGTGTTTTTCTGAGGAGATTCCCCACAGACTCTGGGCCATGTTAACACTCAAAGCATACTGCCTTGACTTTCTTCAGTCTGCAGGAAGTGTGAAATGAGAATTCCTTTGTCCTTCAGCACCTATAGTTCTGCCTTACTGTCCCTGCTTTCTTGTCTGTCAGCCTATGTGATGTACATAAACCATCTTATACTATCTCGTTGGCCCAAGAGGAGCTCTTCAAATAAGAAGTATACCCAAATGTTTTAACTTGACTGAATGTAACTTCAAAAGACACAAAATCACATATATAACTGTTGTTAAGACACCAAGGGGGATACTAATTCTGTGCTTACCTTAATAAACCCCAACTTTGCTCCATGCTCACAGGCCCTGAAAATTCCTTTTGAGGCACAATCAAGATCCCAGCTTAACCAAGGAGAGGACTCCAAAGAGTCCTCAGACTGCTGCAGCCAGCAGTGCCTCTCTCTGCTCTGCAGATACCCTGGGGTTGCTGACCATGTCACAGGATTCTTTACTGATGGCTCTAAATCCATCATTGGTCCCAGGAGTGTATAAGATTTGGGGTTCCCCTTCCTGGAAAGAGCACTAAAGGTAACCGTTAGGATTTGGCAAACGGTTTGGAAGAAGGCTCTCGATGACAGTAACACACAGTTCGAAGGGTATGGCATGGAATACCTCGTTCAGTGGCACAAACAGAAAGTCTCTGCTCATGGCACATTATTGCTGGAAGAGAAGCTGAGAGACCAAAAGATAAAGTAGCAGCTATCATTAAGACCAAAGTAGGTGCGGTAAAAAAGTTAGTAATGCCCTGAGGGGAAAAGCCACCTCACTGCATTCTTTCCCCACCCACTAGAGATACAGTTGCTAGGAAACTGGACCCTCCCCCTAGGGAGGGACACCTGGTCATGGTCAATGGTCTGGGAACCTTCCTATAGCCAATCGATTCAAAATGTAGCATCTTGACCAATAGATGCTTGCCAGGCAGGAATTGCCCCTGCCTTGGGCATGCTGGGATGGACCAGAATCTATATATCACCCAACTAACCTGGGGGTGGCGCGCTCAGCTCCCACTGCTTCGGCGGTGGGGCTGTGTAGGCCCAAGCTGCAGCTTGTAATTTATAATAAAAAGACCCTCATGTGTTTTGCAATGGAGTCAATTCCTGTAGATCTTTTGGGGGCTCGCGAACTGGGTATAACAAAACCACATTTTGGATCTCCTCAGAGCCATTGAAAATGAATGAATGAATGAGCAAATGAATAAGCAAACAAACAAAAAACCAGCGTCCCCTTCTTTGGTTCTGAAATTATCCTTTTTCAGTTTTGCATGAAAGTAAGCTAAATAGGAATTTAAAAACAAAATCTTCATTTTAGCCAATGCAATTTGAAACCTTGGGTTTGGGCCAGCAGGCAGGCAAGCATGTGCATTGGGGAGGAGGGAGTCCCTGTGCCAGTAGCCAGTCCTGAAGATACCCGATAAAACAGGGTCAGATGAAAGGGGAGGAGTTCCTCCCCTATCAGTTGACTTGGAAAAGGGCAGGGAGGAGATGAGGGAGGGAGGGTGGGTTTGGGAGGGAATGAGGGAGCGGGACACAGCTGGGATACACAGTAAATAAACTCTAATTAATATAAAATTTTTAATTAGAAAGAAAGAAAGTGTCACCGGTGTAGTCAGTGGCCACTCTCCCTCTAGAGAGATGAGCAGGTGGAGGGAGGGAGGGAGGCTGAAACTGCCAGTCTGTTGGAAACATCTTACCTCCTAGCCCTCTGATTTAAAATGAAGGCTATTGTAAGTTCTGTCTGGTCCACACTTCCACAAGCCTTTATGTGGCAAAAGCATCAAAAAGCAGTCGCCAGAGCCAACACTCTGTCCCTCTAGAACCAGCATCTAGTTGCAAAGCTCAAAGTAGCCACAAGATGCCAGTATAAGATCAGTTATGTTAGACTTCCGCCTTCAAAAGCGAGCCACACTTAGGTCCTGAATCTTGGCTTAATGGAGAAGACACGCCCTTAACTAGAGACTTGATTCTTTGACTTAGTGGCTGTGCTGGACAGTGTTATGCCAACTTGACACAAGCTCAAGTCATCTGAGAGGAAGGAACCTCAACTGAGAGAAAGCCTTCCTGCCCTGTGGGAGTTCTTGTCCTGACTTTTTTATTTTATTTTATTTTGGTGATGAACAGTGCTGTAGAAGTATAAGCTACATTAACCCTTTTCTCCCCAACTTGCTTTTGTTCATGGTGCTTCATCACAGCAAAAGAAACCCTGACTAAGACAAGCACCAGGTACCAGGATAGTGAGGTATTGCTGCGACAGACCTCACTGTGTTGCATGGAGGAGGACTGTAGGACTTTGGAACTTTGGTCTATAAAAGCCATTACACGTGAGCTGTTCTGTAGGAGCTTGGAAGATAAGAGTGTTGAAAGCAGTGCAGACGATGGAGGCTTGGCTTGTTGCAGAGGGAAGATGAAGAACTCCATCAGCGCCATTTGCTATTTTGAATTAAGATTGTGTCGTTCTGGTCAGCTGGTGATGAGTGAGCTGTGATTAACAGGAGACCAGCCCCATTGAAAGGTGTCCCTGGGACCTTGCTTCTGGTGAACTGGAGCTGATAGATGAGTGGTGATTAAGAAGAGACTGGCATCACTAGGGTGAGATCTTGTGGGAAGTGTTTCTTTGGGGTCAGCACCCAGAAGCTATGGTCCAGTGGCGGCCAAGGTTGTACCTTGTGGTGGCAGCTGGCAGCATCAGAGTCACTCACTGGTTTTGAAGGCATGAAGGGGTCATGGAAAGCACTGAGGCTTGGCAGTGTAAGAGGCCATTGGTGAAGCTGCAACCCCAGTGACAGCTGAAGGCCCAGGATGAAGGGTCATGCAGAGAAGTTGTAAACGAAAGCTTTGATATAGGGGTTAGTGGGTGAAGTGTCATTGCACAGGAGTGGATACTTGAGCTGGAAGCCTCACCACCCACAAAAGCCACATGGGTATTGCACGTCTGTGACCCCACCAGCTAGCCTGGGATGCACAGCATTGAATAACACCTGAAGTTGCCTTGGATTGCCACACATGTGCCTGCGCATGCACACACACACACACACACACACACTCTCTCTCTCTCTCTCTCTCACACACACACACACACACACACACACACACAGAGAGAGAGAGAGAGAGAGAGAGATCACACAGAGGGAAATTAAAAGAAGCAACCTTAACCTTTTGCCTAATGACAGGAAAGACGTTTCCCTGACGGAGGCTGGGAATTGTCAACCATAATAGGCACTTTAGATCTTGTCCAAAGTCACATTGTGAGGATGAACTAGGAAGTCTTCTCCCTCCAGCCCAGCACACTTGAAGAGGTAGGGGGACACAGTGGGTCCAGAGCAGAGCCGAGAGCAAAGTACAAGGTTCAAGGGTGATGCTAGAATGACAGCAAAGTTCACTCTAGGTCTCACAAACTTATGGCAAGAATTCTGACCAATACTAAAATCTGCCCAAGTAACAAACAAAGAAAATCACACTGACTTGGGGCTAATTAGAATTACAATTGGGGGGAAAATGAACATATCCAAGTGGTCTCAGAATTGTGATCAAAATTGCAAGCTGGGTGGTAGTTACATCACCTGTTGGTCAGAAATTAGGAGGGGTACGGACAAGAATCAAACTGCCCTGCTAGGAAGGTTTAAATATAGGGAAGCGGAGAGGCCACAGAGTGTTCATGAAACCTAGATGACTGAAATCGGATACTTATATGAGTACATATGTGCAGGCAGTCTAGTTAAAAAAAATGAGGCTTTTGATCACCTCCCCCTGAGTGGGGAGCAGCCTTACCAAGCCACAGAGGAAGACAATGCAGCCATCCCTGATGTGATCTGATAGACTAAGATCAGAAGGAAGGAGAGGAGGACCTCCCCTATCAGTGGACTTGGGGAGGGACATGGGTGGAGAATGGGGAAGGAGGATGGGATGGGGGGAGGGAGCTACAGGGAGAATACAAAATGAATGAACTGTAATTAATAAAAATAAAAAGTGAAAAAAAATGAGGCTGCAGACGTGTCTGAACATGCTTTAGCGAGGGCCCCTGTGTTTGTTACACAGAGCAACTTCTGTTGCTGTCATAACCAAAAGCAACTCAAGGAAGCAAGAATGTATTTCAGCTTATGGTTCCAGAGAAACCATGATATCTGGGGAGGGGAAGGCATGGCAAGAGGGCAGAGACAGGAAACTGGTTGATCAAATATTTGTTCAAAAACAGGGATCAGAGAGAGGGAATAGGAAGTGGGACAAGGGTATACACCCTCAAAGCCTACTCCGATGATGTACTCTTTAGCCAGACACAGTCTCCAAAAGGTTTCATAATCCACTCACACAGTGAGAGCAGCAGGGATCAAGTATTCAAATGCATGTCCCCTGTGGGAAACATTTCTCAGCCGCAGTAAGGCTCCATTGCTTACAGCACACCTAGGGCATCAGACACATCACCTTGGCGAGTTGGCTTATATTCCAGTCCTTCCCTGGAGCCTCAGGTTTCTCCACATACTTGGATAACCAGAGCAACTACAATAGACCTGTGTTCTCATCCTTGAGTACTCATTTTGAACAAGCACAGCTTGTACATTGTGATGTGACACCAGAGAGCCTGCCACCTAGACACTAGTATCATTGCAGCCCTAGATTAGACAGTCATGCTTTCAAGCTTTAACGCCCATTGTTCAAGATGAAAATCAAAATGGAGTAACATTGGTTTGAAGCACTCTAAGTATCTTGGGAGGCTGTGTATGCTAGGTTGTTAAACAATCTGACTGTGTCCATGGCTCTGGGATCTTGCACATGAGAAGGCACATGGCTGGTTTGAAGCATAGATAATTGCTGAGTGACTGTGACCTGTGGGTAAGAAATACATATGAGTTTATATTTATAGCCCTGGGTCCCTGATAGCCTAGTTCTTCTTAGAAAGCTTATCCGGGCACCTCTTCACCTCTGGGCTTCTGCAGCAAGAGAAAAGGCCGTTGATTATCTCAGTATGAAAGATGGAGTGGCCTCTATGAAACAACCTCCAGCAGAAGCTGATAGCTGGGATTAATGGACTCTACTGTTCTTTCCATTCCTAGCCCCCCATTCACCCGGGTGAGCCAAATGTAATTGTGATATTTTCACCAGATGCGCGCCCTCTCTCTTTATTCCGCTAGGATGCTGTGCATTCTCAAAATTTCCATGACCCCACACAATAATAGTAATTTCATTGATAAAAACTACAACCATTAGATTACTTTCCTCCTTTCAGGGGATGAACACTGTTTTCAATTTAGCAAATACTATGCTATATGTCTTTAAACATTCTATTCCACATACTATAGTGTATTCTTATTCATCAATAAAAATGATAGCACTTTCAATGGGATTAGAAAGTAATGCTATTTAAAATATTCTTTGGTGTATGTGCTTAAACGCGCAATAAGGCATTGGTCTGGCTCGGGGTCTCTGGCGTCTGTCACACCATCAATATCGGATCCTCTTCTGGACTTCACCCAGTTTTCCTACTGTTGCCTTGTGTCCTGGAGATCCCATGGGTTTGGATCAGCAGGACCAGATCTTTAATGCACCTGAACAGTTCACTGATGATGTAGATTTGGGGGTAGGCCAACTCAGAGCCCTGGATCTGGGCAGCCACCTGGGTGGCAGCTGAGCTGGTCAGCCTGCTATTGGCAGGAGGCAGGCTCAGCATTCCCGCTCTCATGACCTTGGGCCAGCTCACCTGCTGCTGTGATGATATCCCTATGAAAGCAGTTTACCTGAGAAAGGACAGTTTATGAATCACTGCAGGAGGTGAAATGCTTCATGATGTACGTTTAAAATGTTTTTTAGCATCCTAATCACAGACTGCACTTAGATATAATAGTCCAGAGCCAGGATAGCATGACAAAACTGGAATGCACGTAGTGTTTAGTGACAGTTTTTAATAATGTTTCTCAGAATACTATTTACATACTGTGGTGGTTTGAATGTAAGCTGCTGCCCACAGACTACCTATGTGAACATTTGGTCCCAAGATGGTGGCATTGTTTGGGAAGGTAATGGAACCACTAGGAGGTATGGTCTTGCTGGAGAAAATGTCTCCAGGGGTGAGGCATGGGGTGGGATAGCCTGGCCCCACTTCCTGGTCCTTCTGCTTTTGGACTTAGGATGCAATATGATAGACCATCCTCATGCTCTGGCCACCATGCCATTTCTCCCACAATGAGCTGTAAACCAAAATAAACCCTTTCTCCGGTAAGCTGGTTTGTCAAATCTTTTTTTTTTCCTACGGGGACGATAATATTTGTTTTATTCCATTAATTTGGTTTGGCACATTTATTGTCTGTGTATTTGAACCCACCATCCCTTTTGGAAAATTATCCACCATAGTTCAGTATTATTTTCATTGTAATTCAGTTCAGCTCATTAGTATTTTTCTGAAAATTGTGCGTTATTGTTCCTCAGGGAGTTTTGTCTGTAATTTTCACTTTATGTTTCCCTCATTGCTTTTGGTATCAGTGTGTTACTAGTTCTAGTAAAATGAACTATTCTTTCCGTTGTGTTTTTGGATGTTTTGCATTAATGTTAGTTGTTCTTTAAATGTTTGGTAGAATCCAATGTAGTACAAAATATGAGTCAGAAATATATATGATATCAAATAGTATAATTATTTAATATATAATATAAATAATAACAATAAAATAATTAATGTGACTATATATCATATGCCATATGGTATGTAACACTATGTAATATATGATGTAATATAAAATACATAACATATATTATATGTATTTCTGGCTTATGTTTTATACTGCACTGGATTTTACCAATGTATACACACACACACACAACTTTTTATTATCTCCCCTCCAGACATCTTCTTCCCAACAAATCCTTCTTTATATTTTCTGTCTTTTTTGGTGCCTCATTGCATTTCATTAAGGTTGCTTGCTTGAGGCTGGGTGGGGGTTTATTTACTAAGGCCAGATAGCTCCAGGCCAAAGCTACACAGTGAAATCCTGTCTTAATCTGCCAGGCCCCCTCCCCATTAGAAAAGTCATGTCAATGCATGCTTAGAAAAAGATGCATTTTAGTTTGTGTTTCCCAAGAGGACTGGAAATGTGCCAAACTGGGAAGTCTCTGAAAATGCCCTTTTCCCATGCTTAAAAAAAAAAAAATTCTTATTTTCCCATGATAGCTTATGTTGATTGACAGCTTAATGGGACCTGAAGTGTCCCGGGATACTAACCTCTGGAAATGTCTGTGAAAACATTTTCAGATTGAATTAATTGATGCAGGAAATCCCTTCCCACCCAAATAAAGAGGAGGAAGTGGGCTGTTTTCAGCATTCTTTACTTCCTTTCTGTAGACTGTCTCAAGGTCCTCCTGCCACGCCTTCCCCATCCATAAACTGTAAGGCAATATACTCTCTTGCTCCCTTAAATTAAGTTGCTTCTCTGGGGCATTTTGTTGTAGCAAGGAGAAAAGTAGCCCCCACAGGCCTTTTAGAAACCTGAGTGGAGAGCAGGTGAATAAAGTCATAGCACCCTTCCCCCTACACTGTTTACTGTTCTTATTGGCAGCATTAACCGGGAGAGCAGGGTCTAAAGATGAGTTGGACTGGAGTCTCTTGCAAAAGCCACGTTTATTTGGAGCTCAGACAATTTATATTCTGAGGGTTAAGAAGAGTCACCTGAGTACAATCACAAGGACAAGCTGCACACGGCAAAACATGTCTTTCCATAGAGGTATAGACAAATGACAATAGCCAGCTGTCATGAGTAGTCTTAAGTATACTTGAATTTATCCTCTGTACCAGGGAGGGGAATGAGAATAGATTTCAAGAATGACCAGTGTTATGGAGTTTTCTCCGAAGGTCTCAGAACTCTCCTCACACAGCTTCATTCACGGACCATGTCCCAACACTACACAAACTCTGCACACTGTCTTCCCAGAGACTCGACCTCTACTGGATACTGCACTCTGCAAAGGTGTCTTTTCCACATTGCTTTACAGGGTCTTCCTAGTACATGGAGACCTTTTAGAGGCAGTACACAGACAGTTTCTAAAGACAGCAACTAGAGTGTGCTTTGGAAGGATGGCATTTGCACTGCTCCCCTTGCCCCTTCTGGTAATTCCCAAACATGCTAAAACTGTCTGTTATTGGGGTTAGTTCTGGAACTCCACATGTGGACCCTGTGGAAGCAGTGTCTAGGGAATGTTCGGAACAATGGATCAAAGATGCTTCTGAAAAATAGCATTCTGAACTGTCTTTGTTAATTAAATGCTTTACCAAACTGAGCCCATCCTACTAAAGTCTTCCTTGGTTGTGGTTCACAGTGGTTTTTGAGCATCAAGCCCCTCAGCGCTACCTCTTGTAATTATAAAGGATCTATTCTGTACTTTTTTCCCATGACCTGAAGGCTAACAGAGAACTCTTTGCAAAACATGTCTGTGGCTATGTGACCCTGAACTTGCATGATCTTGTCTCAAAAATGTGTTCTTTGGTGGCATTTAAGAACAATTTGTGAGACTGTATGTGGTTCCTGATGAAGCAGTCTACTAGATCTGATGGAGACATGAGCTCGGGCAAAATGACTCACCATCTCTGGGCCTCCATTTCCTTAGCTGTAAAATGATGTCGATTAAGTACAGAGTTAAAGTGGTCTGTCATATGAATATACCTTTCTTTTCACTAGCATGAATAAATGTACATTTCCAGAGAAAACTGAGAAAATACAGGCACAGATCGAAAGTAACTTAATAATGAGTCAATTAAGTTGTGTTTGTCTTGTCATTGGAATCGTTGTCATGTTTGCTCAGACTTTCTTCCTTGTTTCCTGAATGTTACAATAGCTTCTGCATGTTTCCTCAATATATTTCTCTCATCTGTCACTGCACTCCTGGTGACTGCTACTAAAACACTATACTTTTCTTAGCACATGACTGCAATGAAGATAATTTTTAGGTTATGCTTGACTTACAGAATGTCAAATCCCCTTGCTTATGCTCGGGCTCTTTTAATCTGTTCACAGGCATCTTTCTGCCCCATTTTCAGGTACTTTCTGTCATGTACTGGAGAGTCCCGCTCCCTTGGCTTATTCTCATCTGTGTCAAGGCTTAATAAACCCTTATCTTCTCTACAAGATGAAAACATCCAGTTTTCAAGGGTTAGATACATTAGGGTTTTTTTTAATCCTTTAAATTAAAAGCATGTGTATACAAGTAGCAGCATATGGACTGAGTAGATTATATTTTTATATTTAGGAATATATAGTTTTTAAAAAGAGGCCAGAGGCCATGAATTTGAATAAAGAGCATGTATGTGTATGTGTGGGAGGGGAGGTTGGGTTCATGGAAGGGTTTGGAGGTAGAAAAAAGAAAGGGGACCATAACATAATTATAATTTAATTTTTAAAAAGAATTAAAAAGCAAAAAGCCTTCATATCCCTGCTCAGACAAAGCCCATGGTAGCTCAGAATCCAAGTGGGTTCCCTAGTAAGGGGGACATGAATTGTTTACGACATGAACTCATGAGCTTCTCCTCCCCCCTGAGGGAGGAGCAGCCTTGCTAGGCCACAGATAAGGACATTGCAACCATCTTGAAGATACCTGATAAGCTAGGGCTAGATGGAAGGAGAGGAGGACACTCCCTCTCAGTAAACTCAGAAGAGGGCAGGGGGGAGATGAGGGAGGGAGGGGAGGATTGGGAGGGAAAGAGGGAGAGGGCTACAGCTGGGATACAAGTGGATGTATAAAATTATTTAAAAATAAAAATTATTAATAAAAAAGTTTTAAAAAAGCCTTCATATCAACATTCTGTCTCATCTCTCACACCCACAGATGTCCATTAAAACCATGTTTATATACATAAAGCCTTTGTTTAGTTTCCTACAATTGTGTAATCCAAACCTAGGGCTGATGTTTTTTGTTTTTTGTTTTTTTGTATCTTTCCATTTCTTTTAATGACACAAAATGTCTTTTTCTTTTTCTTTTCTTTTTTTTGTACTTAATAGGATTTTTTTTGTATTTAATCTTTGAGTCTATTTTTTTTTTCTTTATTATTATTATTTATTACAATTTATTCAATTTGTATCTTGGCTGTAGCCCCCTCCTTCATCACCTCCAGCTCCTACCCTCCCTCCTTCTTCTCTCCCTCTATGCTCCTCCCTCAGTCCACTGATAGGAGATATCCTTTTCCCCTGCCATCTGACCCTAACCTATCAGGTCTCATCAGGACTGGCTGCATCATCTTTTTCTGTGACCTGGTAGGAGGAGATAATCAAAGAGCCAGCCACTGAGTCCATGTAAGAGACAGCCTCTGTTCCCCTTACTAGGGTACCCACATGGAGACTGAGTTGATCAGAACCAAACTTTGGCCACAGTGCAGGGAACCTTCTGGAAGAAGGGGGAGATAGAAAGACCTGGAGGGAACAGGAGCTCCACAATGAGAGCAACAGAGCCAAACAATCTGGGCTTGTTCAGGGGTCCTGAAGAGACTGATGAATCCACCAAGGACCATGCATAGAGAGGACCTAGACCTCCTGCTCAGGTGTAGCCCATGGGCAGCTCAGTTTCTTTTTATTTTTACAACTTTGTATTACTTCTTTGAGAATTCCACTTACTTGATCATATTAATTTCTTTCATCCCCCAAGTCCTTCTAGATCCATTACCTCACCCACCCAACTTTGTGTCTTCTTAAGAAACAAACCAGGTGCAGTTTGCCCCCTGCACGTATCCTCGATGGCCTTGCCTTCCACTGGAGTGTGGCTGAGCTGTGAACGCTGCACATCCTTAAAGACATGGACTCCCTCTCTAGCGGCTATCAGTGGTTCATAGCCCTTCAGTTAGGGTTCCTGTTCACCTCCTCTTTCTATGCTAGGATCTGGTCTGGTTTGAATCTGCACACATGCTGTGACTGTCACGTGAGTTAATATGTGCAGCTGCTCTGCTGTGTCATTAAACACAGTTTCTTTGTAGTCATCTACCACTTCTGGCCTGTACATTCTCTCCACCCCCTATTCCACGGTGATTCCCAAGCCTTAGGAGGAGAAGGCACAAATGTCCCATATAAGGCTAAGAATTCTGAGGTGTCTTATTCTCTGTACCATGACCAGTTATGGGTCTCTGCTGTAATCGTCATCTCTTGAGGAAGCAATCTTTTCTGATGAGAGTTGACACAGGCACGAATCCATGGTAAATAAGTCATTGGTTGAACAGTGTGGTCATTTTGCAGGGTAAGTTCTCCCCTAAGGCCTATGACCTGTCCAGCTCTCAAGGCCCTTTACTTGTCTGACTTCTCTGCATATTCCAACGAAACTCACGTATTAGAAGACCCAAAGCTAACACCTTTGTCTTCATTTGTGTGTGTGTGTGTGTGTGTGTGTGTGTGTGTGTGAGTACCTGCAGAGACCAGAAGAGAGGATCAAATTCCCTGCAGCTGGGGTTGTGAGCTGCCTGGTGTGTATGCTGGGAACCTAACTCTGAATCTCTGGAAAAGCAAGTGCTCTTAACCACAGAGTCATCTCTGTAATCCCCTACCCCCTTTAAAAGATTGATTTCCGGATTTCGGCTGATGAAATTTTGTAACAGCGGTATTTGGCCTCTGTGTTCCTCATATCCAATGTGTGGTTACATCCTCTCCCCACTTTACAGGTTTAATTTGGGTTCTAGGATGTCGGTTTTTTTGAAGAAACTCTACTTTACCTCTGTTTGTATCATCTCTAATGTGTAGTTACATGTATGTTTTCATCAAGCCCCTTTTACAATTTATTCTCTAATTCCTTGTTAAAGGTGTTGTGTACACATTTTTGATATACATCAGTCTTTATATCACATTTTATGCTGATGACTTGTATTTAACTCATTATTTTTAGTTACAATCTAGGTGAATGACTTCTGAGAAAAAGAGCATAAGTGGAAAAAAAATGTGGCAAGTTGTCCCAGACTTCTTTGAGGGACAATGCAGTTCTGTACTCCTAGGGTGAGTGCTATAAAGGTGATGTGTAGCATCATTAAAAAGTGAATCTTAGTGGAGAGGTGATTTAGTGGTTCAGAGTACTTGCTGTGCTGTGCTCACAAGGACCGAGGTAAGAGTCACACACTCATGTAACAAGCTGGAGTGGGTGTGTATGCAATCCCCGAACTGTGGGAGTCAGAGACAGGGGCTCTATTTGGGTTTGCTGGCTGCCAGCTTAGCTAAAACCTGTTAATTCCAGGTTGGGAGAGATTTTGCCTCAGAGGGGTAAGGTAAGGAGTGCCTGAGGAGGACAGCAGACACTCTTCTCCTGCCTCCCGGAGTGTGTGCTCAGGTGTGCACACTCATACACACACAAGTGCACCACACACACAAACTAACAAAGATCTCAAAACAAGTAATACGAGATATGATGTATAAGGCTATTATCCATTAATCTTCTATATTGTCAGAAATTCGGTAGGTTTAGTCGTGAATAGTAAATGCTCTCCATAATCATGCTTTTTGAATACTTTGCTAAGCACACTTTTAATCTGATGAAACATTTAGGATTAGCCTCTAAATAATAGTTATGTAAATCTGATTAAATATTAGGAAGCATTTCCAGAAAATAGGATATATTAAAAATCAAACAGTTCAAGCTGGGCATGCTGGCTCGTAACAATCACCAAGGAAGTAGGATGGCTACAAGTCTGAGGCTAGCTTCCAGTTGCAAAGAGAGTTTTGGGCCAGCCTGGGCTCAGTGAGATCCCACCTAAAAAACAAACCAGGAAAAACATACAAGTGAAACTCATATAAAGCAAAACCGTAAAATAACAACTCCTGAAAAACAAAAACAGCATGGCGTATTCACGTAGGATGATTACCACATTTTGTCAGTCAAAGAAACATTAGTATTTTATTTTATTTTTGGTACATAGATTCACACGTATTAATTGTACAGCGTATGCATTTTTCTTGTTGTTTCTGGACGTTTTGGGGGGAGTACTGCAGACTCATCATGCTGCCGGGGATATCGGGTTCCTCCCTGGGATCCTGAGTCTCATTAATAAGATGATTTCAGAATGGCTCAAAAGGAAGTCTGAGGGCAGCACTGTTAGAGTTTAAAAAGAGGAACTGTTGGGGAGGCAGGGCACAAACATCAGCTGCTATCCAGAGGAGGAAGGGGGAGAGGAGAGAAGAACAAGCCTCGCACTTGGTTTAAGACAGCATGGCACTCAGTCTCCTGGTGAACAAGCAGCCTCGTGATGGGGAGGGAGCGCTTTAGCAGGAGTGTCCAAAGAGCTAGGGAAAGCATGTTCATGAAAGAGATAGAACAGCAAGAGTCATGCTTGCCTGGCTAACTCAGAAAAGCGGGCAGACTAACTGCTCGTGGTTGCAGCTCTATAAATAACTGCATTGGGAGTGAAATTCTGGGAAGAAGGTTTGCTTCATTACTGGCACAATTATTCCTTTATCTCTTTAGTGTGGCTTGTAGTGAGCCCACCAGCCTAGAGAATGGTCCCAGTTGATGGACCCAACTGGATTAATTCCTTTAAATTCTGGGACATTTGGAATGTTAGGTCTCTACGCAGGCCAGAGAAATTAGTATCCTGGAAAAGCCTCCACAGAGCCCTGACTGAGGCTATATTATGACATTTTTATATACTTTTATCTTTTCTTAGGTGCCTTTTCCATTTATCATTGTTTTCCTTCTATGACTCCACTAGTCTTCTTTCCACTGTCTTCTATCTATTTAACAGGGTTTCATGGTTATTTTCTCAAAATTCAAGTTACAGTCCGATGGCCAGGAAGTCTAGAGCTCCTGGTGACTCTTTCAGTTCTAGCTTTTCTTCTACTGTAGACTGGGTAATTAGCCAGGATAATGCCCAAGACTTCAGAGAATCATGTGGTTATGCCAGAGATAATTCAGCCATTGTGTACAGCCTTTCTAAATGACACATGCATCCTCCACCATCTACACAACATTCTATAAGAATTCCTGGGTCGTCTGCCTGTCTTAAGGTTTATTGCTGGGAAGAGATACCATGACCATGGCAACTCTTACAAAGGAAAACATTTAACTAGGGCCTGGCTTGTAGTTCTGAGGTTTAGTCCATTGTAATCATGGTGAGAAGCATGGAGGTGTCCAGGTAGGCACGGTGTTGGAGACGTAGCTAAGAGTTCAACATCTGGATTGGTAGGCAGCAGGAAGAGAGAATGACACTGGTCCTGGCTTGAGCATCTGAGACTTCAGAGTCTGCCCCAAGAGACACACTTCCCCCAGCAAGGCCACACCACCTAATAATAGTGTCACTCCCTATGGGCCTACAGGGGACATTTTCATTTAAACTACCACACTACCCATCCTGCAACTAGATGTGGCTTCTTAAATATGACCTAGAAATTTAGGTGTAGAAATGATTTATTAAATAATCTCTGTAGCATTGGTAATAGAAGAAAAGACTACAAGAGTGTAAACTGTGGCGATTTGTTTATCTAATTCACTTATTTTATTTTACTTCTGTGGCTATTTGTAAATTCAGAATTCCTCTTGTCTTATCTATTAATTCAAGACCAGGATCCAAGACAAAGGATGCGAGGCTTTTACAAGCTAGGGCAGCAGAACACTTGTGCCTTTGGCTTAGACAGAGTAGCATGTGGCTGTGCAATCATTTCATGGAAATGAAGATAAAAGCTGGGCAAAAATGCAAATTTATTCTTTTCTTGTTTGTGGGTTTTGGTGTGTTTGTTTAAAGGGAGCACAATACTGTAGAAATAATGATAAAACAGCTATATAGGTTGAGCAGCTGTTGTTAGCTACTTTTGGAATTTTGTGCTTTGGGGTCTATGGAAAGGTAAATAGCTTTATTAAGAACAACGAAGAAAACCTTTAAAGTCCTGCCTCCCCCCCTCTGTGCATCTTATGTCTATTATCCCCACAGCTCAGAATTAAGTTAGCATTATTTATTTGGTGTTTACAAACCCGTATACTGAAGAACTTCTGTCACATAATCACAATATATTCCTAATATTGCACATTATTACTACTAACCAAGACAATTGACTGAGAAATGAAGCTGCCAGAAAAATAATGCTCACCATGGAGAAAATGGCATTTTTCTATCAAAATATTTAACACTTTCACTGTTATCATCAAAACAACCACCCCTGAGCCTCATTATCTCCTTCCTGGTGTTAAATGGGTTGAAAAAATATAACTTTTGCTTTTAAATGCACAATTACAAAAATGGTCACAGTAGAAGAAAGTCATTACGGACGTGTCCTTGAATGACGCCGGAGCCCATCTGAGCGCGGTTGTTGCTGAAGCGAATCTGCATAACTGGCTTTGGGCTCCCTCAGTCTCCTTGGCAGAAATAGTGGCCGGATTGTTTTTCCAGAACCAGGATGACAATGTTCTTAAATAAAATTGTCGCTAAATTTCCTTTCACATTCTGACAGCATGATTGAATAAATGTTGCCTGCTGAAACTGGCTTTGAAGATAAGTATTTCATGACAGATAATATATTTTATATGCAAATGTTTTGGCCTCTTTTTATATTGAAAACAAGGAAGAAAAATCTTGTGATCTGTTTAATTTAAAATGTACTAACAAGTTAGACGCACAAGGTCCTGAAATTAAATAGCTGTTTTATGGTATCCTACAATGAAAATGGTACATTTTGTACAGAAGATCACTGATATTATATTGATTGCAGTATGCGTGAGGTACAAGCAGAAAACATGTTTTATTAAATATAAATTATTCAAGTCAAATTTAGAGTCATAATATACGCACAGGCATATGCACAAATCCATGTGTGTAACCTGGTCTGAGGCTTTTTGCTTGTCTTAGTTTCCATTGATGCTCTTGATTGTAAATTTTTACTCGAGCTTCTCTCTCCAACTGGAATCTTAAAGCCTCTTGCAATTTATAATAATAATTCTTGAGTTTCTTGAAACATTATAAACCTATAAATTAGTTTTTATCTTATATGGAATATGTTGATTTTTAAAATGTTATTTTAATTATACAAATATATGAGGTGCTATGTGATAATTTTATCTATCTATCTATCTATCTATCTATCTATCTATCTATCTATCTATCTATCTATCTATCTATCTATCTATCTATCTATCTATCTATCTATCTATCTATCTATCTATCTATCTAATCTATCGTGTAATTTTTAAATCAAGGCAGTAAACATTCTAATTTACTTAAACATTTCTTGTGTTTCAAATTAAACATAACACATACGGGGTAGAATTGTGGTATTGCAATACATAGGTAATGTATTGATCAAATCAGAAAGTTATCGTTTGAGAGATAGAGAGAGGGAGAGGGAGACAGCGCAAGAGAGAGAGAGGAGAAAGAGGGAGAGATAGACTGTATGAATTTGTGGACTAGTGTGTAGTATCCTAAAGTGACCGGCAGAGGGCGCTGGATCCTCTGACGCTGGAGTTAGAGATGGTTAGGAGCTACCAGGACGAGGCTGCTGGGAACCGACTTCAGGTTCTCAGGAAGAACAGCAAGCATTCTTTAAACTCTTAGCCAATTCTCCAGCCCATAAATACTTCGTATTTCTTTATCTTAAACAGAATGAGTCTGAAAGTGCAGCAGTGTTGTGCTACATACAGCCTACGTTATTTGACTTAGAAACATTAAGTCTTTGATAGAAAAAACTGGCAGTGGGGAAGGTGAAGGGTCAAGGCTCCGAAGGGTGAGAGGGAAACACTCATTTATTTATGTGATGGAAAGTGGATAGAGGGGAAGCAAAGAAAGGAATTGTCGGATGTAAACAGATTCAACGAAAACCTTATGTCAAGTGTGACAAGCTGGAGAAATGGAAGCATAAATGACAGTAAACCAAACAGCTTCATAATGTTTCTTCAGTAGTTAAGTTCTATGAAGCCCCCAAACACTGCTAACCCTTTATCTGGAAGCTGTACTCTACCCACTCTTTTCTAACCGACATGCTCTTATTCCAAAATAAGTGTGTATTTTAATACCCTTACTTTTCTGTGCTGTAAATAACTGAAAGAAAAAAGTCACATATAGTATTATGCTACTCCATTCTCAGTAGTCACAGCTGGGGTTAAATAGAAAGCTGAGAAATTAAAGGAGAATTTCATGAATGTAATTTTAAGTCACCTCAGAGTGTAGCCCCTTGCCATCATAGAGCACCCCGCGTCAGTGAGAGCCCCCAGCGAAACAGCAACAGCCGCTTATGCGGTAGCTTACCAAGAGGAGTCTGTGTGTGCTCAACAAGAACACACATGAACATCTGCTTTCAGCTCCTCCTCAGTCTTCCTCAAACATAATCTACTCTTATGAATATATCTACGAAAGGCACAAAACTCACAGGAAAATAAAATAAATATTTGGTATGCTGTAGCTAGAAGAGAAAGAGAAACTGGGGCAGATAAGGCTGAATTAAAAAATGTAATAAACAATAATTGAAGAGGCGTATTTTCAATATCTACGAAGAGATAAGGATATTGGAGCAGGAAGAAGGCAAAGAAGTCATAAAATTTAAATGGGAAATTATTTTTGAAGAGCAGCAATTGAGACAAATAACTGAGCAGATGGGCTGAGGGTTAGAATAAAAACAAGAGAAGGGTGAGTTACTGGTTTGCAACGTTTGGTAAGGTGGTTCTTACAGAGGTCAAGGAGAGAATGTTAGATAGAAAATTAAATGTTTCATCAGACTGCATACTAGTTAAAGCGGCTGTAAGGAATGATATGCTAAAATTCTACCATTGTCTTTTCTGTTTGGTAGAATGAGTACACCCCCTTCATCCTCAAAGTTGTACATGAGTTAACACCTGTTTAAAAACTATTATAAAACTTAGGTGAAAGAGAAAAATATACTTTGAACTGAAATAATTCTTGTTAACCAAACAGAAACATGTTAAAAAATAAAACCTAGTTGCTTTTTGGTGAAAGATATTAAATTCCTTTTAACTTCAGGCTATTAATTGCAAAGCCTATTTTCATGAAGTTACAACAAAAGGGTTTTGATGAAAATACTAATGTGGAACATACAACAAAACAGTGAGACAAAATAAGATGAAAGAATAATTACAGGTGTAAAATAACTTACTAAAAGAAGAAATACACATTTCCAGTGGGTATTTGTATCTGTGTTTTGCTTTCCTAGAAATGGAAACACTGGTTAAGTTAGTTACAAAAAATATTATTTCTCCTGTCAAGAAAATAAATTTTTATTAGTTGACAAGACAGTGATATAATTACCACCAGTACAAAGTATTAAAAGATGAAATTAGCCCTTTAAGAAACCTATTTAACACCCTATTTGTCACTTTCAATAGAGTAAAACATCAAAATAAAATAAAAGTCTAATAACGTGTTTATGATTAGTACAACAAGAAATTATACAATTGAATATTATACAATAATTTAAAAAGGTGAGATGGGGCTGGGAAGATGGCTCAGCCAGGCAAATGCTTGCCACACCAGCGTCAGAAGCTGGGCTTGGCTCCTTAGCAACCATGGAGAAAACATGGTAAGACTTTATTGCCATATTCAACAGATGGAGAAAACAGAACTGTTGACTACCTACATCTTTCTTTGTTCATTCCAGACTGAGTGTTATTCATAGGCCACTAGGAAATACTTGGCTGATAAGATGGTATCTTTTTTACTGCTTATTACTTTACTCTGCTTGTTAAAGTTCATCCTACTTAGAAATTAAATTTCAGTGGTGAATCATTGCTACCACTTGTCCCAGATAAATAACCATGAAACATACAACGCTATAAACTGAAGTATGCAGTATGTTATTTTTTTATCCTATTCAAAAATGCAATACTTCAAGACATTATGTCTGTATAAGCTGAGACCTGTCTTCTGTGTCTACCCAGTCTTTTTAAAAAGAAAAAAATCACAAATAAAAATGTAATAATCAAAAATAAAAATGTAATCCGTGCTAGCAGATACAAACTTGTGGTTTTGAAAACTAGCAGACAATATTAGTAAGAGTAAGCATTACTCTTCTTTAGAGTTATATACTCTAAATAAAAATTGGGGCAGTAGCCGTACATTTACCATACTCGCATGATATAATCCTGTGTGTTCCACATGTGAAAGCCAGGGCAGGATTCTTCCTGTATCACTTCAGGACAGGGTTTCTTTGTTAGATGATTCAGCTAGGCCAGCTAGCCAGTAAGCTTCAGGTATCCATCTTCCCTGTTTACAAAATGCTAGGGTTACAAGCTGAACCATCTCCCTAACAGCACTACTCCACCCTGCACAATTGCATACTTTTTTTAAAAATTAGTTTATTCACTTTACATCCCAATTGTAGGCCCCTGCCTTGTCTCCTCCCAGTCCCACTCTCCCTCACTTTTCCTCCTAATCCCCCTCCCCTAGTCCTCAGAAAGGGGAGCCCTCCTTCCTACTAACTGACCCCAGACTATCAAGTCTTTTCAGGACTGCCTGCATCTTCTAGTGTACTTTCTTAACAAGGGCCCCTAAGAGCAAGGAAAACAAAGACTGAAGAAAGGAAGAGGGCAATATTCTATTGTGTAGATATACCACAATGTCTGTATCCATTCCTCAACTGAGGGGCATCTGGGCTGTTTCTGAAAGGGTTAGACTAACTTTGTAACCTGTATGTCTTCTAAAGTCTATAGTTTTGAGTTTTAGGTACAGGTTAAGCTAAAGCCTCTTAGTACCTTTCCAGAGAATGGAAAAATGTGACCCTATCTGTGAGGGCAGATATAAAAAAAAAAGAGAGCAAGCAATGACTTTCACTCAGCAAAAAGAACAACCAGACCCTTGTCTTTGAGATAGTGTTTCTTTTTCTTTTTTCTTTCTTTTTTTTTGAAATAGAATGCACCTTTATCTGAGCTGCATATACAAAAAAAATTTCTAATAACAGAATACACTATAGGTCATAATGCAAGTCTTAATAAATACAACCAAATCAAAATCATATCATGTATCTGATCAAAATGTAGAGAAATGAAACTGAATCAATAATAAAAGAAACTGCACAAATACTTGAAGGCTGAACAGAACACTTATGAATGAAGAAATTTGAAAATCCCTTAAAATGTGATGAAAATGAACAGCTTTGCTGGAATCATTTGGATACAGTGGAGGCAGCTGTAAAACTTACAGCATGAATGTTTATAATTAAAAATCCACACCCCGAGATCTATAGAAAATTCAGGGTTGGTGGGGTCTGCTGCTGGCACCCAAGGGACCTCCGAGCAGCTCGGAGAGTATAGGATTGGTATGGGAACATTGCTTCAGCGGAACAAGAACATGTTGCTACAGAATAGGACCGGTCCTCGGCATGCATGCAGCCACCACCGCTACAGCCCACGCCAGTCATGCTGCCGGAAGAAGAGCCCGGGGTTGTGCTGCCCAGACTGCAAGCACAAGGCAGTGTAGCTGGCACTGAGGGCAGGCAGCTGTGTGATGTCCTGGAGCTTTTGAGGATCCGGCCATGTTGATGCCTGGGCAGGGGAGGGCAAATGGCATGTTCGTGTCTGTGTTGTGTGCTAAACCCTTGTGTTTCTTAGCAACCAACCCAGACGGCCCCAATTCTTCTGAGTAGCTCCTGACCTCAAGCCAAGAGCCCACAGCCCTAATCTTCAAGGATGAGCTAACCACCCCCACCTTAAATTGCAGCTGCATCCACACTTGGCAGGACTGGCCAAGCTTGAGCACCTAAGACTAACCAATTATCTTACTTTATAGCTTCCTCATCCAATCCTAAATTGCCAAAACTGAAACTTCAAATTTCCCACAGTTTTTCTTTTAAAAACCTAAGGCCTTTTGTCTCCCGGTGCCACTCTTTACTGACCGGCAGGGGTGACCCCATTGCACAATGGTTAATAAACCTCTTGCTTTTGCAAGGAGTCTTGGTCTGGGGGAGTTTCTGGGAAGGGCGCTATCTTGAACTCCTGAACTGTGAGACCCCAGGTCTTACATTTTCAGCTTCTGGCTATTACAAATAAAACTGCTACAAACATGCTTGAACAATTGTTTTTGTTGTATACTTGATCGTCTTTTGGATATATGCCTAGGAGTGGTATAGGTGGGTCTTGAGGAAGCACTATTCCTAATTGTCTGAGAAAGCACCAGATTGATTTCCAAAGTGGTTGTACAAGTTTACATTCCCACCAGCAGTGGAGGAGGATTCCCCTTTCTCCACATCCTCTCCAGCATGTGCTGTCACTTGAGTTATTCATCTTAGCCATTCTGATGGGTGTCAGGTGAAATCTCAGGGTCGTTTTGAATTGCATCTCCCTGATGACTAAAGATGCTGAACATTTCTTTCTTTAAGTGTTTCTCTGCCATTCAGCAGTCGTTTTGTTCTGATGACAGTGTCCTTTGCTTTACAGAAGCTTTTCAGTTTCATGAGGTCCCATTTATTGATTGTTGCTCTTTAAAAAAAAAAAAGGAAATCATGAAATTTGCAGGTAAATGGTGGGAATTGGAAAAGATCATCCTGAGTGAGGTATCCCAGAAACAGAAACACACACAGGCTATATCACTCATAAGTAGATACTAGACATATAATATAGGATAAACATACTAAAATCTGTACACCCAAGGAAGCTAATCAGTAAGGAGGACTCTGGCTAAGATGCTCAATCCCCATTCAGAAAGAGGATGGACATCAGAGGAGGGAGAAAACAGGAAACAGGACAGGAGCCTATCACAGAGGGCCCCGGAAAGGCTCTACCCTGCACGGTATCGAGGCAGATGTTGAGACTCATAGCCAAACTTTGGGCAGAGTACAAGGAATCTTATGAAAGAAGTGGGAGATAGTGAGACCTGGAGAGAACAGGAGCTCCACAAGGACAACGACAGATCCTAAAAGTCTGGGCACAGGGGTCTTTTCTGAAACTGATACTCCATCCAAGGACCACTTATGGAGATTGCCTGGAACCCCTGCACAGAGGTTGCCTATGACAGTTCAGTATCCAAGTGGCCTCCATAGTAATGGGGACAGGGACTGTCTCTGACATGAACTGATTGGCCTGCTCTTTGATCACCTCCCCCTGAGTGGGGAGCAGCCTTACCAGGCCACAGAAGAAGACAATGCCGCCACTCTTGATGAGACCTGATAGACTAGGGTCAGAGGGAACGGGAGAAGGACCTCCCTTTTCAGTGGACTGGGAGAGGGACACGGGTGGGGAAGGGGGAAGGTGGGATTGGGAGGGAAGGAGGGAGGAGGTACAGTGAATAAACTGTAATTAATAAAAATAATTAATAAAAAATTTAAAAAACAAAGGAAGAGGGTGTCAGAAAGAAAGGCAAACAAAGCAAGTAGAATCACAATCAGCCAAATTCCCAAACAGCTAGAAAAAATGCTCAGTCATCTTCATCATCAAATATTTGAAAATTAAAGCTCAAAACAGATCAGCCCATTGGAGAGAATTGACAAAGTAGCCCACCCTGTGCTGCAAGGGTGGAGATAAACTGTAAGTGCTTACGTATGGCGGGTGGAAGAGAACGTTGTAACCCCCCCGATAATTGTTCAGTGTCTCTCAGAATTAAGTGACACATCCACAGGGCAGGGCAGTACAGTTACAAGAGCATTTGTTGACTATTCAGTGTGACAGAAAAGTGATGGAAACAACATGGACCTTTATCAGTAAGTCCAACAGACACCCTGGGGTTCTGAGCACGTGGTGTCACATGCGGCCACTAATGTAGCCATAGGTTAATTATGGCACATTAAATGAACCACAGAGATTCCATGGAGCTGTATAATAAAACAAGACAGCGGAATGTGATGACTGGAAGGCACACCGTCGTTAGAAACAGAAACCTCCCTTCCAGTCTCTAGTTTTTTCAAAAGAACTAAACTAATGCTTGTCTAATCCTGTCCATCTCTCTGGCTCAGAAAACTCTCAAGTTAGTTCTTGCAAGCAAAGCTCCCCAGCAGCAGTGGAATGAAGAGTAAGATAAGCAGTGAGGGTTTGCTCACCAGAGCCACAGAGCCTTCTGCTCCGACAGCTGTCGCAAGCTATGCTTCAGCCCAGGCAACAATGGAAGACAGGCGTGTAACACACGGCGTCGCTTACTGTTGGCTGTTGAAGGCACATATGTGAAAGAGCTGATGCTGAGACACCAGACTGCACGCTGAGGCCCTGAAGGAACCAATGGAGAACGGTGACTAACAGGAGAGACCATATTGAAGAGGGGCTCCGAGTCTTTGGAAGGAAGCATTTTGAAGCTGTATGGGCTTGCCCTAAAATTCTTCCTCAAAAAGTTTTAGAAGTAAAACTAGTGATCATAATGAATTCTGATGCTCTTTGTTGCTGACCCATGCGGTTTTGTCATTGTTTTTGATGACATACTTAGCCCACACCATCTAGTCATAACCATGGTCTGTGGCTGCTCTACACTCTGACACTCCATTGAAGAAAATGGATTTTCCCTTTCCCAGCAGTATCAGTTAAAATAGCTTATTGGTTAGGGGTGGGGTTTTGTGTCTGTTTTCCCTTCTCAGGGTGTTTTTTTTTTTTTCTTTAAAATTTTATTTGTTTTAATTTCATGTGCATTTCGTGTTTTGTCTGCATGTATATCTGTGTGAGGGTGTCAAATTCCCTGGAATAGGAGTTACAGACAGGTGTGGGCTGCCATATGGATACTGGAAATTGAACCTAGGTCCTCTGGACAAGCAGCCAGTACTCTTAATAGCCACATACAAGCAAATACAATGTGATCTTTCTCTTTCTGGGTATGAGTTACCTCACTCAATATGATTTTTTTCTCATTCCATTGATGTACTTGAGAATTTCATGTTTTTTTCTTTAGAGGTTGAGTAATACTTTGTTGTGTAAATGTACAACATTTCCCCCATTCTTTTGCTGAGGGGCATCTAGGTCATTTCCACTTTCTGGCTATTATGAATAGAACAGCAATGAACATGGGTGAACAAGTATCTCTGCAGTAATATGAAGTGTCCGTTGGCATATGCCCGAGAATACTATAGCTGGATCTTGAGATAGATTGATTCCCATCTTTCTGAGGAACAAGCACACTGATATCCATAATGGCTATGCAAGTTTGCACTTCCACCAGCAGTGGGTGAGAATTCCTTTAACTCTGCATCTTTACCAGTATGAGCTGTCACTTCTATTACTGAACTTAGCCATTTTGACAGGTATAAGATGGAATTTAAAAGCAGTTTTGATTTGTACTTCACTGACGACTAAAGACTTTGAACATTTAAGTGTTTCTAGCCATGTGAGTTTCCTCTTTTCAGAATTCTCAATTTAGATATGTACTCCATTGTTAACTGGGTTATTTTTTTGATATCTAGGTTTTTTTTTTAGTTCTTTATATATTTGGATATTATCCCTCTATTGGATGTTTAGTTGGTAAAAAAAAATCTTTTTACATTCTGTAGAGTATTTTGTTTGAATGACGCTGCTCTTTTCCGTACAAAAGCTTTTCAGTTTCATGAGGTCCTGCTTATACATTTTTGATTTTAGTTCCTGTACTACTGATGTTCTATTCAGAAAGTTGTTTCGTGTGCATTCAAGACTATGCCCCACTTTCTCTCCTACCAGGTGCAGTGTATCTGGTTTTATGCTGAGGTCTTTGATCCATCTGCATTTGAGTTTTATTCAGGGTGATAAGTATGGATATATTTGCATTCTTCTACATGCAGCTACCCCATTTGATGAGCACCATTTGATGAAGATGCTGTCTCTTTTTCTAGTGTGTACTTCTGGCTTTCTTTTAAATAAAAAAGCAGGTGTCCATAGGTATGTGGATTTATGTCTGATTATTCAATTTGACTCCATGGATCAGTGTTTCTGTTTTTGTTCCAGTACCATGTTGCTGCTATTACTATGGCTCAGTAGTACAACTTGAAATCTGGGATAATAATACCTTGGAAAGTTCTTTTATTATTCATAATTGTTTTATCTATCCTGTGTGTGTGTGCGTTTCTGTATGAAGCTGAGAATTCTTCTTTCAAGATCTGTGAAAAATTTTGTTGAAATTTTGGTAGGGGTTGCATTGAATCTGTAGATTGCTATTAATAGGATGGACAGTTTGCCTATATAACCCCACCAACCCATTAACATAAGAAGACCATTCTGTCTTCTGATATCTTTTTCAATGTCTTAAAGATTTTATTATAAAAGTCTTACACTTGCTTGCTTAGAGTTGAAACATTTTATATTATTTGAGGCTAATGTTAAAGGTGTTGTTTCTCTGATTTCTTTCTTAAGCCATTTGTCATTTGTGTATAGAAGGGTTACTATTTTTTTTTGGTTAATTTTGTATCCAGCTTGGTTGCTGAAATTCTCTTTCAGTTGTAGGAGATTCCTGGTGGAATTTTTAGGAACACTTATATATACAATCATATCATCCAAATAAAAACACTTTGACTTCTTCTTGCTAATTTGTGTCTCCTTGTTCTCCTTCAGTTGTCCTATTGCTCTAGGTAGGACTTTAAGCACCGTATTGAATGGTTATGGAGAAGGTGGACAACCTTGTCTTGTTCCTGATTTTGGTAGAATTACTCACTACTTTGAATTTCTCTCTATTTAACTTGATATTGGCTATAGGCTTACTGTAAACTGCCTTTATTATGTTGAGGTATGTTCCTTGTATCCTGGATCTCCCCAGGACTTGTCTTAAAGGGGTGCTGGATTTTATCAAAGGCCTTTTCTGCATCTAATGGGATGATCATGTGGACTCTCAGTTTGTTTATATGGTGGATTACATTTATCCATTTATGTATACTGAAATAGCCCTATCTCCGAGATGCCTTCTTGATCATGGTAGATGGTATTTTTGATGTGTTCTTGCATTCAGTTTGCAAGTGTGTTATTAATACTTGTTTTATTTTTAACTTTTTATTATTATCATTTATTACAGTTTATCCAATTTGTATCTCGGCTGTGTCCCCCTCCCTCCTCTCCTCCCAATCCCACCCTCCTGCCCTCTTCTCCACCTATGCCCCTCCCCTAGTACTTGTTTTAAATAAAAAAAGTTCTAGTTATTCTATTTTACCAGTGAAGACTCAGGAGCCAGATATTGGGGTGAAAACCTACTAGTTCAGAGAGTCAGACAAAGCACCCATCTGACCTTCCTACTCAGCAGATGTCCCAAAAGATAAAAGCTTTTCTACTTAGCTCACATCCCCTCCAAAAAAGGGAAAAGCCAAAGACTAAAAAGTCCCTTCTCTTCCTCCACAAGGTCTTAAATGCCCCTCTCTCAGTGTCCCTCCTTTCTGTTTAATCCTTGTCACCTGGTTTCTTGATCTAGGGTTTGACTTTATTTAGCTCTTAGATTAAAGGTATGTGCTAGGACTGAGCCAAAATCACAAGTATTTGTTTACAGTAAACAAGTAAACAGAAAGCTCTTCTGTTAAAGGTATGTATTAGTCCTGAGCCACACCAAACAAGAAACAGGTGGTTTTTAAAATTTATTTATTAATTCAATTTTCATCTTGATCATAGGCCCCTTCCTCCTTTCCTCTTTTTCACCCTCTGTCCTGCATCCCCTCTCCCGTATTCTGGAGAATAGGAAAGTCCTGCTACTCAAACACCCTAGCTCATGTATTCACAAGAGGACTGAGTTCCTGTTCCTCCTCTGTGGCCTTGTAGGGAAGTCCCATCAGGGGGAAGTGATCAGAAAGCAGGCAATATAGTTCATGTCAGAGATTTCCTCTACTCCCCTAACTAGTGGGCCCACATGAGGCCTAAGCCTTGAACTCATTGGCAGAGGAGATAATTTTGTGAACAGAACACCAACAGCTCAGGCTCCAAAGATCTACAATTAATAAAAGGGACCTTTTAAAACTGAAAAGCTTCTGTAAAGCAAAGGACATTATCAATAAAAAAAATAAAAAGAGCAGTTAACAGTTGAAAAAAGATCTTCACCAATCCTACATCCAACAAAAGGCTAATATCCAGAATATATAAAGAACTCAAGAAATTAAACACCAACACACCATATAATACAATTTAAAAATGGGATACAGAGTTAAACAGAGAATTCTCAATAGAAGAATCTCAAATGGTGGAGAATCACTTAAAGAAATGTTCAATTGAAAGGGTTAGACTAACTTTGTAACCTGTATGTCTTCTAAAGCTTATAGTTTTGAGTTTTAGGTTCAGGTTAAGCTAAAGCCTCTTAGTACCTTTCCAGAGAATGGAGAAATGGGACCCTATCTATGAGGACAGATAGAAAAAAAAGCAAGCAAGCAATGACCTTCACTCAGCAAAAAGAACAACCAGACCCTTGTCTTTGAGATAGTGTTTCTTAGCAACAAACCCAGACTTCTTCTGAGTGGCTCCTGACCTCCAGCCAAGAGCCCACAGCCCTAATTTTCAAGGATGAGCTAACCACCCCCACCTTCAATTGCAGCTGCATCCACACTTGGCAGGACTGGCTAAGCTTGAGCACCTAAGACTAACCAATTATCTTACTTTATAGCTTCTTCATCCAATCCTAAATTGCCAAAACTGCAACCTCAAATTTCCTGCAATTTTTCTTTTAAAAACTTAAAGGCCTTTTGTCTCCTGGTGCCACTCTTTGCTGACCGGCAGGGGTGGCCCCATTGTGCAATGGTTAATAAACCTCTTGCTTTTGCAAGGAGTCTTGGTCTGGGGGAGTTTCTGGGAAGGGCACGATCTTGAACTCCTGAGCTGTGAGACCCCAGGTCTTACACAATGTTCTTTGCTATAGGAAAAACAAATCAAAATGACCCTGAAATTCCATCTTAACACCCATTAGAATGGCCAAGATCAAAAACTCAAGTGACAACACATGCTGGAGAGGATGTGGAGAAAGGGGAGTCCTCCTCCATTGCCAGTGGTAGTGCAAACTTGTATAACCACTTTGGAAATCAATCTGGAGCTTTCTAAGAAAATTGGGAATAGCCATACCTCAAGATCCAGCCATACCACTCCAGCTACACCATATAACAAGGACATTTGCTTAACCATGTTCATAGTAGCTTTATTCTTAATCATCAGAAACTGGAAACAATCTGGATGTCCCTCAACTGAGGAATGGATAAAGAAACTGTAGTACATTTACACAGAGGAATACTACTCAGCAATTAAAAACAAGGAAATCATGAAATTTGCAGCCAAATGGATGGAACTAGAAAAGATCATCCTGAGTGAGGTAACAGAGACCCAGAAGACACACATGGTATGTACTGATTTGTAAGTAGATTTTAGTCATAAAGTACAGGGTAGGCATACTACAATGCATAGGCCCCAAGAGACAGTTTTTTTACAGTTTATTATCTTAGGGTGCACAATGGAATCAAATATCCTGCAGCAGTATTTTTGTATTTATATTCATAGGGGAAATTGGTCTGTAGTTTTGGTGGTCTTTATGTGGTTTAGGTATCAGGATAGCTGCAGGCTCATAAAATGAATTGGGCAATGTTCCTTCTGTTTATATTTTGTGAAATAATTTGAGAAATATTAGCAATAAGTGCTCTTTGAAAATCTGGCGAATTGTGTACAAAAAGCACTGGTCCTGGGCTTATTTTTATTAGCAGAGTTTTAATGACTGCATCTATTTCACTAAGGGGTTATTGGTTTGGTCTGTTTAAATTGCTTATTCAGTCCTGTTTTAACTTTGGAAAATAGTACCTATCAAGAAAATTATCTTTTTTTTTTTTAGATTTTTCAAGTTTGTGGACATACTTGAAAAAGTATGTCCTTGTGATTCTCTGGATTTCTTCTGTGTCTTTTGTTATGTCCCTCTTTACATTTCTGGTTTTATTAATTTGGATATTCTCTCAGTCTTTTAGTAAATTTGGGTAAGGGTTTGCCTATCATGTTGATTTTCTCCAAGAATAAAAACTTTTGTTTAAGAAAATTCTTTGTTTCTTTGCATTGTTCTCTTTGTTTATATTTTATTGATTTAAACTCTGAGTTTAATTATTTCTTGCCATCTGCTCCCTTTGGGTGTGTTTTCTTCTTTTCATTCTAGGGTTTTCAGGTGTGTTGTTAAGTTGGTAGCGTGAAATCTCTCCAGTTTTGTATGTAGGAACTTAATGCTATGAACTTCCCTCTTAGCACTGTTTCCATAGTGTTCCATAGGTTTGGGAATGTTGTGTACTCATTTTGATTTGATTCACTTTGCTTCAATTCTAGAAAGTCTTTAATTTCTTAATTTCCATCTTGGCTCGTTTTTCCTTCTGTAATGGGTTGTTTAGTTTCCACGTTTGTAAGCTTTCTGTTGTTTTGCTATTGTTATTCAGCTTTATCCCCCGAGGTCTGATAGGACGCAGGATGTTATTTCAATCTCACTGTATCTGTTGAGACTTGCTTTGCGTTACAGTATGTGGTCAGTTTTGAATATTGTTTCATGTGGTGCTGAGGAGAAGGCATGTCCTTTTGTATTTTGCTGAAATGTTTTGTCAGTATCTGTAAATATTTTCAAAGAGATCCATTTGGTTATAATGTCAGTTCCAGGATATCTCTCTCTTTCTCTTTTTTCTCTCTGTCTGTCTGGATGACTTTTTTTTTTGGAAAAGTGTTATTTTGAAGTCTTTCACTATTAATATGTAAGGATTAATATGTGATTTAAGCTGTAGTAATGCTTGTTTGTTTCTTAAACTTGAGTGCCTTGTACTTGGTGCATAGATGTTATGAAGTGCAATGTCCTTTTGGTAGATGTTTCCTTTGATGAGTGCATTGTGTCTTTCCCCATCTCTTTTGACTAGTTTTTGTTTGAAGTCTGTTTTAACAGATACTAGAATGTCCATGACAGCTTGCTTCTTAGGTCCTGTTGCTTGGAATTTCGTTGTCCATCCTTTTATCTTGAGATGATGTCTATCTTTGATGTCAAGATTTGTTTCTTGAATGCAATAGAAGAATGAGTCCTATCTTCACATCCACACTCTCGGTCTGTGTCTTTTTTATTGCAGGAATTAAGAGTGTTGATATTAAGAATGATAAACATCAGTGTTTGTGTTTCCTGTTATTTTGTTGTTTTGTGGTCTATGTGTTTCCCCTCTTTTGATTTTCTGTTCTAGCTTTGTTTATTCCATGTGTTCTTTGGATGTAGTTAACATTTTGGTTGAGTTTTTGTACTAGCACTTTCTTCAGGACTCAATTTGTAAATAGATGTTGCTTAAATTTAGCTTTATCATGGGGATTTCTTATTTACTCCATATATTATGATTGAAACATTTGCTGTGTAGAGTAGTCTGGGCTGGATTTGTGGTCTCAGCGTCTGTAGAACATCTGTCCAGGCCCTTCTGCCATTTAGTATCCTGATGAGAAGTCAGGTGGTATTTTAATAGGTCTGCTTTTATAAGTTACTTGTTCTTTTTCTGCTTCTGCTTTAATATTCTGTTGTTATTCTGTATACTTACTGTTTTGAATATTATATGCCAAGGGTACTTTTTTTTTTTTCTGTTATTGTCTATGTGGTGTTCTCTATGCCTCTTCTACAATGATAGACATCTTTTTCTTTAATTAGGAAAATTTTCTTCTATGATTTTATCGAAAATATATTTTATGCCTTTGACCTGGTTTCCTTTTCTATCCTAATATTCTTAGATTTTGTCTTTTTATAATATCTCAGATATCCTGAATGTTTCTATCAGGAATTCTTCAGATTTAACTCTTTTTTTTTTTAAATTAGGTATCAATTTCTTCTATTTTGTATTCAGTGCCTGAGATTTACCCTTCCATCTCTTGTATCCTGTTGGTAAAACTTGCCTCTGAGTTTCTTATTTGAGTTCCTAAATTTTTCATTTCGCAATTCCCTAAGTTTGGTAATTCTTTATTGATGCTCTTTCCACTTTCAGGTGTTGAATTGTTTTATTTATTTTCTTTGTTTGTTTGTTGTGCTTTCATAAAGTTCTTTAAGGGAGTCATTCACTTCCTCTTTATGCATGTCTATCATATCCCTAAAAGCTATTTTAAGATCATTTTCCTGTTTTTTAGCTATATTTATTTCCATGCTCAGGACTTGCTGTGGTAGGGGTGCTGCACTCTAGTGGAAAGATATTATCTTGGATTTTATTTATTGTGTTTTCACACTGGCCTCTACATATCTGAGTTTTGGAAGATTGTAATTTGGGAAGATTGTTGTTCTCTGGTCTCGTCTTTGTTGAATGCATGCTTTGTTCCCCAGTTTCTGTTGCCCGTTCTGGATCTTAGGAGAGTGTTGGTTGTATGCTGCCTGATTAGACATTTTTTCTTGGGTCTGAATAGTGGTGACCACTGGGGGTTCCAGATAAAATGTGTTTATAGGTATTGGTACCTGACATTAGGAAGGGAGATGGGCTAGGAAGCATAGGAACCAGGGTCCGCTTAGTCCCCTGGGAATAGGGGCAGAAAATGAGAAGGAGCTGAAGCATTAGGTCTAATACAGAACTACGGATGGGACAGGGGCTTGTACTTGGAGGAGTGGAGGAAGAGGTGAAGATCTTCAATTATCCTATGTATTTAGCTGGCAGCAGTGTCCTGGAGTTTACAGGAAGACCAAGCCAGGCTTGGGGACCCGGATAAAGCAGTGAGTGTGTGAAGGGAATTTGGAGAGGAAGATCTATGTGATCACTGGAGATGGGGGTATAGAGGAAGGGGAAGCTTCAGCAGGTGGTCTCCTACAGAACTGGGGAGAATAGGGTATTGACTTTGGAGGAGCTGAGAGAGAGATGATAATCTGCAATTTTCCTATTTGCTTCACTGGCTGGAGTCAATATAAATTCAATTTTTTTGGTGTTTTTCTTTCTTTTTTTCTTGTCATTTAATATTTATTTTTTCCTTTTTTATTATTATCATTTATTACAGTTTATTCAATTTGTATCCTGGCTGTGCTCCCCTCTGTCATTTCCTCCCAATCCCATCCTCCCTCCCTCTTTTCCCTCTATGCCTCTTCCTTAGTCCACTGAAAGGGGAGGCCTTCCTCCCCTTCTATCTGACCCTAGCTTATCAGGTCTCATCAGGACTGGTTCCTTTGTGGACTTGCAAGGCTACACCACCCAGGGGGCAGTGATTAGAGAGCCTGACACTGAGTTCATACCAGAGAAAGTCCCTGCTCCCCTTACTAGGGAACCCACTTGGAGACTGAGTATATGGGCTACATTTGAGCAGGGGTTTTAGGTCCTCTCCATGCACTATCCTTGGTTGGGGTATCATTCTCTTCAGGGCCCCTCAGGATTCAGTTTTTATGGCTCTAGTGATCTCCTTTTGGAGCTCCTGTTCCTTCTGGGTCTATCTGTCTCCCCTTTCTTTCATAAGAGTCCCTGCACCCTGCCCAAAGTTTGGTTATGAGTCTCAGCCTCTGCTTTGATACCTCAATCAGTAGAGTCTTTCAGAGATGACTTGTGGTAGGCTCCTGTACTGTTCCCTGTCTTCTCCTGCTTCTGATGTCTATCACATTTGTCCTTCCAAATAAGGATGGAACATCTTTCCTAGGGTCTTTCTTGTTTAGCTTCTTTAGGAGTGTAGATTTTTTAGTATGTTTATCCTATATTATATGACTAATATCCACGTATGTGTGAGTATACACCATGCGTGTCTTTCTGCTGCTGGGCTACCTCACTCAAGATGATCCCACCATTTGCTTGAGATTGGGAAAGAATCTTCACCAACCCCATATCTGACAGAGGGCTAATGTCCAGACTGTATAAAGAACTGATAAAGTTAACACCAGCAAACCAAGTCATCCAATTAAAAAATGGCTACAGGGCTAAACAGAGAATTCTCAATAGAGGAATATTGAATGGCAGAGAAATACTCAATGTCCTTAGTCATCAGGGAGATGTAAATCAAAACAACCCTGAGATTTCACCTTATACCCATCAGAATGGCTAAGATCAAAAGCTCAAGTGACAACACATGCTGGAGAGGATAGGGAGAAAGTGGAGCCCTCCTCCATTCCTGTTGGGAAGTTAAACTTGTACAACCACTTTGGAAATCAATCTGGCTCTTTCTCAGACAGTTAGGAATAGTGCTGCTTCAAGATCCAGCTATACCACTCCTAGTCATATATCCAAAAGATGCTCAAGTACACAACAAGGACATTTGCTCAACCTTGTTTGTAGCAGCTTTATTTGTAATAGCCAGAACCTGGAAACAAGCCTGATGCCCCTCAACAGAGGAATGCATACAGAAATTGTGGTTTATTTACACAATGGAATACTACTCAGTTATTAAAAACAAGAAAATCATGAAATAAATTCAATTTTAGTATGTTTAGAAGATAAACACGAAGAATAGATAAGCTGAGAAATTTATTTATAATATATATATATATATATATATATATATATATATATATATATATATATATATAGTGTACTGTGTACACAAGTGCCTTTGAAGGCCACAGAATGGTCTCAGATCCTGGAGATCTGAGGTAAAAGCCTTTGTATGCCATCTGAAGTAGGTGCTTGAAACTGAACTTGTGTCCTCCGGAAAAGCAGTAAGTAACGAGCTCTCTCTTTAACCAATGAGCTCTCTCTTCAGCTATGAAAATAGAATTATGAAAATACTAATTTTCTTGGGTTTCAAATAATATCTAAATAAATGAATAATGTTGATCAAGGACTTTGATGATTAGATCTGAATTCTATTCCAGGAAAGAAAATAATATTACAGAAAGTATAAAGGCTTTATAATAATATTCTTAGATTAGTTATAATTGGAGAAGAAGACACAGACTATGCCCAGAAAATGGAGAAATTTGCATGAATCACTGTCCAGCTCTTTAGCCTAGATGCTGGATCCACTGACAATGGAATCATGAGTATGCATGCCCAGAGCGGTGAAGGATACCACACGTCACCCGGGAGTATTTCAGGGCGTTTCTAAGGCATTTCCCTGTCTGAGCTGAGGTCAATCTCTCTTTGCTGGGGTTTAAGATGTAAGTGTCTGGCACTTTGTTAACTGTACTCTGTAAAGACTGATGACACAGATATTCAGAAATAATATTCTACAATGTCCTCCTTTCCCTTTTTTTCTCCCCAACATTTTCTATGTATCCCTCCTTGATTTCTCTCAGATTCATGAGTTCTGGCTTCTTAGTTGTTTGTACATATGTATACATATTTCTTTTTTTTAATTTTTTAAAGTTTTTATTTTTATTAATTGCAGTTTATTCACTTTGTATCCCAGCTGTAGTCCCCTCTCTTGTCCCCTCCCAATCCCACCCTCCCTCCTTCTTCTTCTCCTATGCCCCTCCCCCAGTACAATAAAAGGGGAGGTCCTCCTCCTCTTCCATCTGACCTTAGCCTATCAGGTTTCATCAAGACTGGCTTCTTTGTCTACCTCTGTGGACTGGTAAGGCTGCTCTTCCTCTCAGGGGGAGATGATCAAAGAGCCAGCCACTGAGTTCATGTCAGAGACAGTCCCTGTTCCTATTATTGGGGAGCCCTCTTGGACACTGAGCTGCCATGGGCTAGTTCTGTGCAGGGGTTCTAAGTTATCTCCATGCATGGTCCTTGTTTGGAGTACCACTGTCAGAAAAGACCCCTGTGCCCAGATTTTTTTGGTTCTGTTGCTCTCCTTGTGGAGCTCCTGTTCCCTCCAGGACTATCTGTCTCCCGCTTCTTTCATAAGATTCTCTGCACTCTGCAGAAAGTTTAGCTATGAACCTCAGCATATGTTCTGATACCCTGCTGGGTAGAGTCTTTCAGAGTCCCTCTGTGATAGGCACCTGTCCTGTTTCCTGTTTTCTCCCTCTTCTAATGTCCATCTCATTTGTCTTTCTGAATGAAGATTGAACATCTTACCCAGCCTCTTCCTTCTTGATTAACTTCCTTAGGTGTACAGATTTTAGTACACCACTACATACCACTCACTTATAAGTGGATATTAGACATATAATATAGGATAATCATACATATTTCTAAGTATATAAATACAACCCACTCAGTCCTTTCAATGCTACTTCTATGTACATGATTTCAGGGATGATTACTTAGTGCTAAATAATTGACATGTTTTTTAAACTTTTTATAAATGGAGCCAACTGTAAACTTATGTTTTTTTTCTCCATCACGCTGTAGAAACAGGTGAGTGTCTTCATTGTGTGTGTGTATGTGTGTTTTAGACATAAGGTTGCATAACTACTCTATCCTTCTATTAAACTAATTTCCAGGTTTGTATTAATCCAACAGTGCTGCCTATGATATTTTAGTTCACTTTTCTGGTGCATAAATGTGGGTATTTTACAAAGCAAGAATGGCAAATTTCATATAAAGAGCAAACAGTAAATGTCTCAGGATTTGTGATCTGTATGGTGTCTGGCACAGCTACTCAACTTTAATACTGTGGGGCAAAAGTAGCCTTGAACAAGACGAAATAAGTGCATGGAGGTACCGATAAAAGGTAAATTAAGGCAATAATGGATTTGGTGTGAGATTTGTGAGCTCTGATGTGCATTATGTCAGAAACAGAAGATCACATCAGTTCACAATATGTAATTTATTGATAGCTGTAAATTTATAGGCCAGTTTCATAGGCAGCAATTTGCCACATGGTTCTAATTATCAGTTAGCTGAGGAAGCCACAGGTTCCTTTATTCTAAAATCTTAACTACTAATACCAACTCTTAGATCATATATTATATGTAACAGAGGAAACATTTGTATATATATGTCATAAAACATATATGTTACAAAATTGGCAATAAAGAGAAAAAAAGGCTGCAGCTCAGTTGAAGGAGTTCTGAGAGACGGGGAATGACATAAATACTGAGGAGGTATCTACATGGACGTTTGCTGAGGGCAACTCTCCAGTCAAGTTCCAGGGCCAGAGCTGAGCTGAGGACTCAGTGAGGGGTCAGGCATGGGGGCTGTGAAGGCAAAGTGAAGGACCAGGACTAGACAGGCAGCAGGAGAGGTGGCTGATAATTCAAATAGGCCCTGTCAACTCTGCCAGGCTTCTCTGAAGCCCCTGGGATAATTGAAAGTACTCTGCCTATTGGTCCTTCATGCATATATCCGGTGGTCAGATGATAGGCCAATGAGGTCATTGCCATTGCAGGGTTCAGCTCTTCATGGGGTCTAGATGACAGTGTTCATTCTTTCCCTGGTGTGGTATGTTTGATGAGCCTGGTTTGGATGATATGATTTTAATAGATTCATGTTCTTAGATGCTCTCAATTCACTTTGATAAATTTACAAAGTGGAGCCCTTTTATGGGTCAATTCTAACTGTCAAAAAGACAACCTAGAATCACCTCAGAAAATAATCTTAATTAAGAGTTATGTAGATAAGATTAGTCTGTGCTCATGTGTGTGGAGGTTTGTACTGATTATCAATGGATGTAAGAACACCCAGCTCACCGTGGGCAACCCCATTCCCTAGGCTGGGCCTCAGCTTGTGTCATAATAGAGAAAGCTAGAGAGCAAAAGTAAGCAAGGACCCGTATATTTATTTTCTTTCTACTCTTGCCTCTGGTTGTGATACTTTGAGCTCTTGCCTTGGTTTCCCCACAATCATAGACTACAACTGAGAATTGTGAATGAAATAAGCCCTTTCTATTCAAAGCTGCTTTTTGTCGGGGTATTTGTGAGAAATGAAACTAGAGGAAATACAGAGCTTCATTTTACTAGTTAAGGCTAAACTCTTTTCAAAGCTACTTTTATGAACTTATATTTTCACTAGCAATATCGTGGCAGGAGAGTAGAGACTAGAGAGCGTGGCATCAAGATCAACGCATACAAGGCAGTTGACAACAAAAAGGGAAAACCCATCCCCACCCGGGCTGTTTGCAACAAAAAAAGCATGAGAGAGAAAAGTGTGGGATAAATACGATCACTACAATCACAGGAAAGTGACGGTTCTGTGCAAATGCCCTATAAGGAGCCATGAGCCTCATATCCCTGGAATTTGAACAGAGACCTTTCTTCAAATCACGAGCTCACACCATTCTCAGGATGCTTTTTCTCTTAACAAACTGTCTCTGTTTCTGCTGTTTATTTTTACATTTAAAAAAATTTTATTACTTACATTTTATTCACTTTGTATCCCCCCATAAGCCCCTCCCTCTTCCCCTCCTGATCCCATCCTCTCACCCCCTTCTTCACGCATACCACCCCCCGAAGTCCACTGATAGGGGAGGGCCTCCTTTCCTTCCTTCTGATCCTAGTATATCAGATCTCATCAGGAGTGGCTGCATTGTCATCTTCTGTGGCCTGGTAAGGCTGCTCCCCCCTCAGGGGGAGGTGATCAAAGAGCAGGCCAATCAGATTATGTCAGAGGCAGTCCCTGTTCCCATTACTATGTAACCCACTTGGACACTAAACTGCCGTGGGCTACATCTGTGCAGGGGTTCTAGGTTATCTCCATGCATGGTACTTGGTTGGAGTATGAGTCTCTGAGAAGACCCCTGTGTTCAAATTTCTGGTTCTATTGCTCTCCTTGTGGAGTTCCTGTCCTCTCCAGATCTTACTATTTCCCACTTCTTACATAAGATTCCATGCACATTGCCCAACAGTTGGCCATAAGTCTCAGCATCTGCTTTGATAGTCTGCAGGGCAGAGCCTTTCAGAGGCCCTCTGTGGTGGGTTTCTAGCTTTTTTCTGGTTTTCTTCTTCTTCTGATGTCCATTCTCTTTGCCTTTCAGGATGCAGATTTAGCGTTTTAGTCAGGGTCCTCTCTCTTGATTAGATGTACAGATTTTAATAGGTTTATCCTATATTACATGTCTACATGAATGAGTATATATGGTGTGTGTCTTTCTGCTTCTGGGACAGCTCACTCAGGATGATCCTTTCCAGGTCCCACCATTTACCTGTAAATTTTATAATGTCCTTATTTTTTATTGCTGAGTAATATTCCATTGTGTAGATGTACCACGATTTCTGCATCCATTCTTCAGCTGTTTCCAGCTTCTGGAAATAGCGCTGCTACAAACTTGGTTGAGCAAATGTCCTTATTGTGTACTTGAGCCTCTTCTGGATATGTGCTTAGGAGTGGTATGGTTGAATCTTGAGGAAGCGCTATTCCTAGCTGTCTGAGAAAGCGTCAGATTGCTTTCCAGAGTGGTTGTACAAGTTTACATTCCCACCAGCAGTGGAGGAGGGTTCGCCTTTCTCCACAACCTCTCCAGAATGTGTTGTCATTCGAGTTTTTCATCTTAGCCATTCTGATGGGTGTAAGGTGAAATCTCAGGGTCGTTTTGATTTGCATTTTCTTGATGGCTAATGACTTTGAGCATTTCTTTAAGTGTTTCTCTGCCATTCAATATTCCTCTACAGAGAATTCTCTGTTTAACTCTGTTCCCCATTTTTTAAGTGGATTACTTGGTTTGCTGCTTTTCAGCTTCTTTAGTTCTTTATATATACTGGATATTAGCCCTCTGTCAGATAAAGGGTTGGTGAAGAATCTTTCCCAATCTGTAGGCAGTCGCTTTGTTTTGATGACAGTGTCCTTTGCTTTACAGAAGCTTTTCTGTTTCATGAGGTCCCATTTATTGATTGTTGCTCTTAAAGCCTGTGCTGTTGGTGTTCTGTTCAGGAAGTTCTCTCCTGTACCAATGAGTTCTACAGTCTTCCCCACTTTTTCTTCTAATGGGTTTAATGTGTCTGGTTTTATGTTGAGGTCTTTGATCCACTTGGACTTCAGTTTTGTGCAGGGTGATATGTATGGATCTATTTGTATTTTTCTACATGTAGACATCCACTTGGACCAGCACCATTTGTTGAAGATGCTATCATTTTTCCATTGTATGGTTTTGGCATCTTTATCAAAGATCAGGTGTCCATAAGTGTGTGGGTTTATTTCTGGGTCTTCTGTTCGGTTCCATTGATTCACCATTTTGTTTCTATGCCAGAACCACACAGTTTTTACAACTATTGCTCTATAGTACAGCTTGAGATCAGGGATGGAGATACCTCCAGAAGATCTTTTATTGTAGAGGATTATTTTAGCAATTCTGGGTTTCTTGTTATTCCATATGAAGTTGAGAATTTTTCTTTCCAGGTCTGTAAAGAATTGTGTTGTTAATTTGATGGGCATTGCATTGAATCTGTAGATTGCTTTTGGTAAGATGGCCATTTTTACTATATTAATCCTGCCAAGCCATGAACATGGGAGATCTTTCCATCTTCTCATATCCTCTTCTATTTCTTTCTTCAGAGATTTGAAATTTTTTTCATACGAGTCTTTGACTTCCTTGGTTAGGGTTACTCCGAGGTACCTTATGTCATTTGTGGCTATGGTGAAGGGTGTTGTTTCCCTAATTTCTTTCTCAGCCCTTTTGTCTTTTGTATACAGGAGAGCCACTGATTTTTTTGAGTTAATTTTGTATCCGGCCACTTTCCTGAAGGTGTTTATCAGCTGTAGGAGTTCCCTGGTAGAATTTTTGGGGTCATTCAGATATACTATCATATCATCTGCAAATAGTGATAATTTGACTTCTTCCTTTCCACTTTGTATCCCCTTGATCTCCTTCAACTGTCTTATTGCTCTAGCAAGGACTTCCAGAACTATGTTGAAGAGAGTGGGCAGCCTTGTCTTGTCCCTGATTTCAGTGGGATTTCTTTAAGTTTCTCTCCCTTTAGTTTGATGTTGGCTATAGGCTTGCTGTGTATTGTCTTTACTATGTTTAGATAAGTGCCTTATATCCCTGATCTCTCCAAGACTTTAAACATGAATGGATGTTGGATTTTGTCAAATGCTTTTTCAACATCTAGGGAGATTATCATGTGGTTTTGTCTTTCAGTTTTTTAATATGGTGAATCACATTGATGGATTTCCGTATATTGAACCACCCTTGCATACCTGGGATGAAGCCTACTTGGTCATAGTGGATGCTATGTTTGATGTGATCTTGTATTTGGTTTGCAAGTATTTTGTTGAGTAGTTTTGTGTCAATGTTCATAAGGGAGATGTGACCCTGGTGTAATTCTTGCCCAGGAACACAAGAACCAGGAAACTTCACTGGGTGTCCATCCTCCTGCTGAGAGCCATGTTTCCAACAGTATGAAAAAAGTATTGTTTCACACGCCACTAATCTTTTTTTGTTAAATGTTTCGATTTATTTCACTTATTTAAGTTAATTTGATTTTAATAGTTACATTGATTGGATTCAAATTTTTTTTTCCATTAAGTATGTTAGACATTGTGTTGATTATTTGTAATTACAACCCTGGATCTGTGGCATTTCAGTCCCTCCATAGTCAGGGGAGTTGTAATCAGCCTGTGTAGAACATTCCTGGACCTCTGTTTGCCCTCACTTTCAGTGACAGTGTCTTTCTTGTGTTATTAGACTTTTTCTGTAGGAATATTTGCTTTTTTAACTGTTACTAGGATCACATATTCTAAGTACTACTTTTCTTCCTTCACTCAGACTGCTATAACAGGATATTTTAAGTCAAGTATAAACAGGAGACATTAGTTACTATTCTAAAAGCCAATACTGAGACAGATTCAATATCCCATCAGGAGTCTTAGTCTAATTTGATGCCACCAGTCCTGTGCTGAAGTCCTTGTCTAAAGGAGAAATGCAAAAGAGAGATGCTGAAATCTCTTCCTGCAATTGTGACAGTCTTCTTTTCATTTGTAAAATTAGTCTGTTTATCAAGGATGCAGGAGACTGAAAGCAGCAGAATGCCAAAGGAGGGAGGCAAAAGTACTTATCATTTCCAGCAATAGGGAAATGCAAATCACCTCTATATTGAGATTCCATTTTATCTCAGAATGGCAGTCATTAAGAAAACAAGAGCAAAGGCTGACAAGGATGTCGACTCTTGGTGGGAATGCAAACTACTCTTTTTATTGGGGAAGTTGGATGGAAGTTTCTTAGAAAACTAAAATCATTTCTACCTATGACTAATGTCTATTATCCCTGGGTAACTAAACGAAAAACCCAAGTCAGCACATCACAGAGACACTTGCACATTGGTGTTTGTTGCAGCTCTATTCATGGCAAGCTGTGGAACAAATCTAGGTGTCCAACAGAGGAGTCAATAGAGAAAATATCCTTATTTTTCTACATGTATTATTAATATATATAAAGTATATGTGAATTATTTTCACTGCAAAAAAGAACAGTTATATCATTTGAAGGAAAATGGATGCATGTCATCGATATAATCATGTTAAGCAACTTAAACTAGTCTCAGAAAGACAAATATGAATTTCTCACATTTCTGGACTTTATATAGATCTATTCATATATATGATATTTGAGTAGTATTCCTAAGGGGAAGAGGAAGGGGGAAGAAAAAGAAGACTAGAGACTTGTGGGAGAAAATATGGCCACCATGTAGCATGCTTTTGTGAAAATGGTCTACATAACTATTGTGCTGTGAAGAATGACCATACACAGTGAACACTGAAAATAAGGGCAGAGAAGATGGCTCTAAGTGTGAAAGCCCAAGACTGATGACCTGTTAGATCCTTGGAGCCTACAAAAGGAGCCAGATGCTGTGATGGCATCTCTAATCTCAGCACTCCTGTGGTGAGATGGGAGATGGAAACAGTTTTCTTTTGTTCTCTACATGCATATTGTGACATGCATGAACCTCCATACCTCACAGGCACACAGTGAGTAAGAGTTCTTGGAAAGAATTTCATCTTATAGTAATGTAAGGTTGATGAGCTTACTAGAACTTCAACAGTGTGGAGAAGTTGAAAGGCAGCAAGTCTGTCATGGCCATCTTTGGGCCCTCTAATAGCCTTTTCTTACTCACCTCTGTACAGGGCTTTCACAAATAGACCACAAGGTTCCACCAGCCAAAAGGCTAAGGAGGAGATCTTCCTGCAGTTCAGTAACCTGACTACCTGATGATTCCACCAAAGTATTTTCAAAGTGTCCAGTTTATTATTTTTATTTCTGTTATTAAATGAACTTCATAAAACTGTTACCACATTGGGACATGAAATTTCCACTGAAACCTGTGCTCCTTGGGCCATGGCCATTCATATTCCGCTCCAGAATAAGCTAAATGAAACTGCTTTTGTATTAACAACACACACTGCCTCCCCCATAGTAAATAAACTGACCTAGGTAATCGATGAATTAGGTAATCAAACCTTTTCTGTACTAAACATGGAGGGCAAAACCATATGAAGTTTCCCTGCCTCTCCTATCAGTAGTGGATGTTTAGAAAAAAGCTCTGCCAGACTCAGAATGTGTGGGGAGCTTGTTTCTCACAATAATCCAAGATTCTTCTCTCATTCAGAAAGTGAGCAACCATTAAGAACTCATTTTCTTTAGCCTACATTTGAGTAAAACTGTCTATATCGCAGAGAACACTGAAAGCATAGGACCCAAACCCCTTTTCCCCCAGGAAAGAAGAGCTCTGATATCTCACAACTAAATTAGGATTGTATCCTTCAGCTCATGACTTTTTAAAATAGCATTTTTTTCTCTGAAAGTCCCATACGTTTATACAATCTGTTTTGATCATACCCACCCACTACTACCTCCTTCCAGCTCCCCCTACTTCCTGTCCTTTCTCTTAGTGATCCAATCTATTGCAGATTTCTTCTCCGTATTTCTGTCTTACGTTTTCATTCTGTATCATTTTTCTAGTGAATATACTCATTTTCACATTGACACATTTATGGACCTTCTTCTTGTGAGCTGAAACTACCATTAAAAAGATTCACTTGTGTTAAATATCCTGCAAGGCTGATTGACTTGTGAGAACTTTATGATTATGAAGAACTGAAATGTGCATCCAGAGCCAATTTATCTTGGATGCCCTCAACACCTAGCTAGCACCAGCTTTCTGTCCCCAAGCCAGCATGCCCGACTATCAGGTAAAAGTTTCGGAGTCTGTCCTGCTTCAATGGCTATAACAAAAAGAGGGAACTGTAGAGAGCTGCGTAATGCCGCGCCTTAAAGATGGAGCTGGTTTCCGCCTTCCACTTTCCCGATGGTGAGTCCTTTCTGTCACGAACAACTCCACATTTGGCTAAGGCCGAGTATCTGGCTTGCTTCCATGTATGTGGACCTATCCGCATTGCCCACATGGCACGCTGGGGTTGGCTACCCAGAGGCTATTTAAGCTGTGGGCTGGCTTTCCCCAGGGTCAGATGATTGTTCAAGGTTCCTGAATAAACTGCATTGAAAAAAAAAAGTTTCAGAGTGTATTCTTAGCAAATGCTGGCTTCCACCAAACCCAACGCCAAAAATGCCATTGGATAACACCTGGAACCTAAGCAGAATTTCTCTCACTTTGCTGCAACCCCACCTGCCTGTGATTGCTCCCAGCATGTTTGGTAGATCCCTTGATATGTGATTTTCTTCTGTAACTATAAAATTGTTTCCATATTGGAGTATGATTTTTCAGCAGATAGCAACCCAAATGCATGTTAATGGGTTATGGTCTCTCTTATTCTATTTGAATTGAGAGCTATGGTTTAGGACAGCACCCTTATGGCTTGTGGGTTTTATGTGTATGTGTCCTCTTTAAGAGCTGTTCTTTACTGAAGCTCATTTGATATGCTTTTGTGCCAGGTTAGAAGGATGTTATTATTTTTATTCACCCAATATTTAAGAAATACACAATACTCTAATCAGATGCCTAGGTTCTTGAAGCTCTCCAAAGCTAGTCTTAGCCACATATTCCTCAATAATCCAATAAAAGAAAAATAATGATAAAAATAGAGAAAGAACTTTTATTCAATATGGCAACATTGGGAAGAGGTACAGATAAAGGTCCAGTGACTCCCAGTTAATCTTTTGGGTACTGACATGTTATAAATATAGGATGAAATGGGACAGAACATCAGGAGGTAGACATAATTAAACAATCCTGATAAAGATGTGATCTGGTTGTTCACTGTCAAAATTTTGATTCTGTGATAATGGTCCCAAGGGGCCCTTATATTTGTCATCTTAACCCAGGCATCAGAAGATGGTCATTTCTCCTGCAGCCTCACTGTCACATGTGATTGTCCTTATGTATCTGTACGTATGCTGCAGGTTGAGTTCTGTTCTGTCAGGGTCTGTTTATGGAACCCAAGGTGACTCAAGAGGAAAGGTTGATGACAGTGAATTACCTCTGTTCCTTCAGCCAAAGTTAGGGAGACAGACAGGCACAAAATGAATGCAGAGATGTTGATATTCCATCCTGCATCTAGTTAGCCTGTGGGCTCAAGTGAAGCATAAATGCTTTTTAGCCAAATAAGCATCTAATTGACTGTTTCTGTAAGATGTTGACTATTCTCATATGTAATATCATATCAGATTGCCACAAGAGGAGAGTTTTCATTACGGCACTTGTGTCTGTCTAACTAGTCTACGCATATACTCTACAGGCTGTACTCTGATATCTTGCTTACTACTCATTTATTTATTTATTTTTTTACTAGTCATTTATAATACACTATAAAATTATTCAACTGGATTATTCATTTTTATACTTTTTCCTCATAATTCTATTTTTTTATAATTATTCTTATCTATCTATATTAGTTGTAGCAATTGAATCAAGTTAAGGAAGGGAGTTATAATTATATGCTGTGGACTAGTATATCAAGAGTAATGAAAAGTCAACTGACTTCATGTCAAAGGCAGCCCCTGCTCCCCTTACTAAGAAACCCACAGAGACTGAGCTGCCATGGGCTACGTCTGGGCTGGGAGTCCAGGTCCTCTCTATTCATGATCCTTGGTTGATGCATCAGTCTGCATTCCTCCCTGGGCCCAGATTTTTTGGCTTTGTTGGTCTTCTTGTGGAGCTCCTGTCCCCTCCGGGTCTTTCTCTCTCCCGCTTCTTCCATAAGGCTCCTGTGGCCTACTAAGGCCACAAGGGAAGAAGATCCAGGCAGTTCTGATGAGCTCTGATAAGCTAGGATTAGATAGTAGGGAGTACAACTTCCCTATCAGTGGGCCAGGGGAGGCAGTGGGGGAAAAGGGAAGGAGGATGGGACTGGAAATAGATGAGAGAGGGGGCTACAACCGAGATACAGTGTGACTATATTGTAAAATAATAATAATAATAATAATAATAATAATAATAATAATAATAAAAGAGTGATGAAAAATCAAAGGCAATTTAGAAGATGCTTCGGCAAAGTGTAAGGGTGTAAACCATGATAGATTTGAATAACAACAAATGTTTTACATTATATTTCACCCACTGAAGAGTGAGTCTAGACAACCTCATAGTGAAGTTTTTTTTGAAAGGGGAAACAGGGACATAGCACAGTTGACCAGAAAAGTAATTTTCTTTTTGCTTTCAGTTGATATATTACATAATAATTCATGCTTAACAGAATGATTTAGCAGGAAATTATTAGATTGCTGATCTTGAATAAAAAGAGAGCATTGAATTTTATTAGGATCCTGAGCAGAGGTGGAAGGAGAGGAAGTCTGTGCTTAGATTTGAGGCTCATAACTTTCAGATGTCCTTTAGTGATTTAATTAATTTTATGAAGGAGATGAGCAAGATAAACAGCTGAATCAAGACCTAATACTCCACTCGTAAGAGAAAGAAAATGAATAAAATTCTCATCTAGGTAATAAAATATGGTAACAATGTTTGAAAGGCTTAACCTTGGAAGAAGTTTAAATTCAAAGAAGAACCTGAAATCTAAGTTAATGTTACAAATATCCTGAGTACTCTGCTTTGAGGAAAACACCATGAAAAAACACTGTGAGGAAAACATCCAGCATCAATGTTATTCCCACCAAATGAGAGCAAAGACCATTATCCAGATTGTTTTAGTTTAATTAAGCAACCCTTATTTTCTGACAGACAGGGCTAGCTAGCTCCCTGAAGTGGGGTTTGAGAAAATAGTAGTGAACACAGGAGATAGTGGAGTTTATCTAGCTTAAAAAAACTGTGAGACTAGAGAATTTCCAAGGGTTGGAGAGTCTTCTGGTTTTGTGGGAATTTGGCTGAACATTAAAAAAAAAATTGGCAAAACATATTATCAGGTTATAGGGTGTGAAACAGGGTGTGAAACATGTCAAATCCGGGAAATGGGTCAAGACATGATCAAACCCCAGTTTTACAAAAAATAGGAATGAACTTATTTTGAACGTATAAGAAGATGGTTTCTAATCTTAAAATGGAGTCAGGCTGGTCCATTAGCATCTATCTCAGTTACAAGGGAAGATGATGGATGTGAGGATACAGAGATACACCAACTAGTAGTAGAATCAAAGACTTGGACACCAGAGTTTGATTAATAATAATCAGAGTTTGGGTAAAAAGGAGTTTTTAACTTGGAGAAATAAGGATAGACTGGTGGATAGAGAGTAGGTGTCTCCAAGACTGCACTATTGATAATGATTTATCCATGAACACAGGTGCAAGTGCCTGAGCTAGTGGTAAGGTAATAAACATTGAAAGTAGGAGAATTTAAAAACAAATGTATAAAATCATTTTGTGAAAATGGAAAAAAAAAACTTCAAGAAATATGGCAGCAAAGTTTGAGAATTAGAGCCTAGGGTACTTATAGGAGAAAAGTGGAAAAACAGGCTTAAGGTATAAAAGTGAATCTAGAGACCTATCACACCTCCAGGTTAATGGTGTGTTGGGTTCTAGTAGGGCAGCCCCCGTAAAAACACCAGAACTTTACAGCAAATATAAATATGATATGGGGTTGTTGATATAGAAACTGAGTTCTAATGTGCACAGTGAAAAAGACCAGAGCTGTGAAGCGGGGTTGAAGTGAATGATGAGCAAAGCACAGAACTTCAAAGGGAGTTGAGCTCCTTCAAAAAGGGGGTTCAGGGTTCGGGTCTTGCCATTCGCTGGGGAAACACAAATGGCATAGTGCTCATCTCTTCAGATAACTGTAGTGATAATACTGGTTGTGTGGAGGTTATTTTTAAGATAAACAGGAGTTGAGAAGTTGGCACAGAAGAGAAAGCATCTACTGTGTGAGCACTAGGATCTGAGTTTGGAGGCCCAGCATCCACGTTAAAAGTTGAACACGATAGTGTGTGGCTGAAATCCAAGTGCTGGAGCAATAAAGGAAAATCCCTGTGAAGCCTGACCAGTCAGTTGAACTAAAGCTGTGAGTGAGCTCTAGGTTTAGTGAGAGACTTGGTCTCAAACACTAAGGTGGAAAGCAACTGAGGACAATGTCAGGTATCAACCTCTGGTCTCCATATGTGCCCCCACACACACTAGTACATGCCGAACAACACATACACACATAACTAACTTGCTGTGCAAGTGAAAAAAATGCCAGTTCTAGGAAAGACTTTGATTGCATTGAAATGATAAGTTATATATACAAATACTCAGGAACAACCAATGCTGTTAATTCATTCTAAACTGGAAAATGAAGTATTCAAGTTTTAGTAAAAATTGCAACTACCTTAAGTCTTCTAAGAGCTAAAATTTACTTCTTCGTTTTAGCTAAATCAGAATGCCAATAAACATAAATATATCTTTAAGCTTTTAAACCCACGTAAAACCAGCAAGCATTAAGTCTAAGCAGCAGGCTATTTAGTGACTTCACTAATAAGCTCAAATGAATTATTTGGTGATTGAGTATTGTGAGCTTTGGTGCTAATTTTTAGGATAAAAGAGTATTCAATGCTTTGCTTTATTTATTTAGTTACAACCTGCCTTATTTCACGAGTGTTTGGGATTCCAGCGCATGCTATGAAGATTTTTAATTTTGTGAACCGAATCTCTAAATCCCAATGGAAAATGCTAATTAACTCAGAGGAGTCTGTGCTCATGGTATTTTTTTTTCAAAGTGGACACAAAATAGAGGTCATGTGGTGGTTAGCACATGGAAGAAAAATGATTTCCACAGAAAGAGAAGGCTGTCTGTTTCTCTAGGGGTCACGCTTGCTGACTGCCAGTGAACTGTTTGCTTGCTCAGCCATTATTAGCACATCTCAGATACTGTGTGAAATTTATCCTAAACAGTTCAAAAAATTATGAGAAGTTCTTTAAGTCATTATTTTTAATTTAAGGTATTTTTGGAAAAATATGCTAACATTCTTGAGGCAGAGAACAGGAATCTCAGAGAATGCTATAGAAGTGACAGTAACAATGCTCACCTGAGGATACAGGTGACTCCGATGTCAAGGACATACTTAGAGAGGAAAATAGAAGTTGTGATTGCTCTTTGAGCATCCACCTGTGAATTCACTGCACCTTCCAAAACAGACACCACATCTGCCCACAATTAGATCAGCCTTGTCCATCCCAATAGTGTCAATGAAGGGACCAGGTGAAGGAGCACCGAAAGCAGATCTGTCCTTCAACTTCCACAAGAGTTACATTTGCATCTTCAAGAGGAAATTAGCAGCAGAGCAGTAACAACAAACAACTTACTCTATAACCCTCACATATAAGCCAATCCTCCGCTACGCAATTGTAAGATGTGTCTGAACCCCTCAGAATCACTATGTCCTATTATGTTGAAGTCGCCCTAAACATCTGCTCTCAGGCCATTGTTGATTGAGCGCTAGCAGTGATGGCTTTTGTTTCAAAAATCTTAGAAATCTGAATTCTGATGTTGAAACCCTTGAGGCATTTTAGTTTGTCTCAGGGAATTTTCTTATCTAAAGTTCTCACTAGATGACACTGTTTTACCATTAAAACTGCTTCGGGCTGCACAGAAATACTATCCAGTGCTTTCCTTCTCTCTAATGAAAAGAGCTAGTTGCGTTTCGGGGGAAATTCTTGGGAAATTTCAAATTATACCAAATCTGAAATGAAAAATGTTAGTCTTTCAGACCCTGAGAAAGCAACTGTAGTGTATTTAGTTGTTTGCAGTGTGTGAAATGCTGTGGGCCTTTTCTTGCGTTCATCGAGGTAATATTCACAGTATTAAGTCCTTAGTCAGGCAACCATTGCTATGTTTCAGAGCTAGTCTTGTAGTTCTCATGGTAACTTTAAAACTCAAACCAATTTATTCATTAACTATTTTGACAGAACTAGTGCACAAATAGTTTTTGAAAAGTAGCATAACAAATATTGTATAAATGAAACACAAAGCAGCTAATAATTGTACATATTTTTTGGTCGATACCATCAGCTCTCTTAGTCAGGTCCAAAGGGTACCCAAATTCTCCTAAAAGAGCAGCCCCACTGACCTGCTCCAAAATTGAGTATAGGCCCAGATCAAACTGTACTATCGAAGTATTTCTGGTAATTAGATAAAAGCTAGCCTTCCACAGGAATTTGTGAAATAGATTTCTGTCAAAAAACAAAACAAAACAAAAACAAAACAAAGGAAACAAACCAGTCATTTTCTTTGCCTCCAGGAGAAGGGAAATATGGCTCTCCATTGATAAATATCTGTGGTTTCATATCAAAGGCCATGCTGGCCTCCAGTTCCCCTCAGTCCCTATTCATAAATTTCCATGAGATTCTGCCCTTCCTACCTCCTCCCCTACCCTAAACTCCCAGGCCTGCTCCCTCTCCTCAGCTATTTGTTCTCCTTAAAACACACATGATTTTCCACACCCTCTTTCTCCAGCCCTGACCATGTTCAGTCTCCCTCTTCTTCTGTCTGCTCTGGACTCTTCCAGATGCTGCTGAAGATTTTCTCTTTCTTATTCACAACAAAACCTTCCCTTTAATCATGGAGCAGACATCCCAATGGGTTATTGAGTCCACATACCGTCTATACTCAATAACTTGTAACAGGCCAATATCACTTATTCCAATTTCTATCTCATTGGTCTAATACTCATTTACACTGTTTTTGTTTTTTTGTAGACATAAAGTCAGTATCATATCAGGAACATAAAGTCAGTATCATATATGTCAAGTGTCAGACCAACTGACGTGAGATCCAAGCTGTGTCTTTTCCTGCATATTGGTCTTAGTCAAGTTATTTCTCTTTTTCAAGCCTAATCATGAGGGTCTCATGATCTCATTGACTACTTATAAGTAATCAATGACATGATTACTAGGCAACACAGCGTTATCATCTACAATATTTATGCTTAAGACATGCAGAATTGAGTTGCAAAAATTTTACACAAAATTCCCCAAATGTTTTCAGTACATGTATTCCTGGCTTATTCTGGGCTTCCTTCACATCTATCCTTGGCTGCAAACAGCCTTACTTCTTCCTCTAATCAAAACGTCTGGAGCACAGGACATGATTATGATTACCTGCGATACTGTTCAAGCCAGCTGTAATTCCTCTTAGATACCCTTCCAGAGCAATGGCAAAGGATTTACTACGGGTGAAGAATAAACTCGTTTGATGATAAAGATGCATTATGGAAAATATATTTAAACATCCATGAACCCCTACCCTCAATAATTCATTTAGTTTTAGCAGAGTTAGTTTATAGATACAGATAGATTTGTTGGTACCTCTAACAGAAAATCAAATCATTTTACTTCCATGTAATTAAGACCAGGCATTTTCCTTTTACAGGACAGGGAGTGAATAGTAACTACATTCTCAAGATGTTAAATTATTCTTTCCCTCCCCTCTGTCAATAAGCCCTCCAGAATTTCTACTTCATTCTCAGCAAACTCTCAGTTGCTCTTCTTAAGAGACGCACTCTACCTTCTGGCCTTGGAATGCACTCTTTTAAAGCAAAAGCTATTTTTGTTGTTATTGTTTTCTTTCTTGTCTATGTAACTTAGAATGAGGTTGTAGGATTAATGTCACCCTGTTCAGATCATTTCTTCATTTTTTTTTCTGTATTTAAACATAAAACCTGCGTCTCTGAAGCTCATGTCCCTATACTTTGTCATTAAAACTTCAGACATCCTATTAATTCTATCATATTTAAAATACATATACTTTATATTATATAAGTATGCAAATACTTCTATATTATATGAATAAAATAATAACATCCAACCTTTAGCTTAACATTGGCCTAAGCTCTAATGACCCATCCACTTTGCTCCACCTCTTTTCTCCCTCTCACATGCTTGGACTCCTCAGAACCTGTGCCTAAACCAAGTATGTGACTCAGACATGCTAACCAGCCATACATACCTTTTTCTTATTCTAAAATTTAGCATCTAATCTTCTATAACATTCAGCGTTATAGAAGAACATTCTTCTGTGCACTTCGTACTGCTGATTCTCCTACTTATTTCTTTTCTAACATTTCCCATAGTGCCTCATTTATCATGCAACTTATTAGGCTGAGTTTCATTATTACAATCAGTGCCCATTTTCTTCTGTCTCCCATTAGATACAGTGTGGGGGTCTCACCTATCTGAGACATGTGTTCCCATATGCATTCTCTCTCTCAATAACCTCTCCCTCCCATTTGTTCAGCATCATTTCCATTAGTAAGCAAATGCTGAAGTCTTTTAGAGTTTCATTAATTTGTGTAGTTATATCATACCAATATCCTGTAGGCTACAACATAAACCTGCCATGAATAGAATAATAATACGAAAAACATTTTAACCATCTGGAGTTTTTTAAAAGACGAAAAGCTAAACATTAGTAGGCACCAAGAAAGCATTATTCATCACAGAGCCTCTTCCTGCTTCACTGCAGTACCCATATCTCTCAAAGGAATGACACAAATGTTTTCAAGTGACAACCAACTTCATTGCACATGCATAATGTATAGATGAAATAAACGACGTGCTAGGAGCTTTAATTGCTTTGAAGGGCAGAACTAAAGAATTAGGATAAAGTACTGAAACAAGATTGCATTTTTTTTTCTATTTAGCTTTCGGTTCTTTTGAAATTGGATATTTTATAAATATATATCTTTTCAAATCAAAATAAGTAAAATACACTTTTTAAAGAACACCCCTTTTTGTTAGCAGTTAGGCTATTTCTTATCCTAAATATTTGTGACAGGTGGATAGATGAATGTCTCAGTTTTAAAATTTTGTTTAAATTATTTTGGTAATGATTAAAAATTTGGTATTTGTTAATCATTCTTTGAATTCCAACATGCTTACCATAAGCAAAATCTGGGAATCACATTATTTTTTTTTTCATTTAATATGACAATGTAAGTCATTATCCTCAATGAACTTCCTAAAAGATATGAAAAGGGTTCAGATTACTGATCACACTAAGTTCTTTTGATGATTGAGGATGAAGAGGAGGTTAATTAACAGAGTGCAAAGTGGGTTTTCTAGCTCTGTCCTGCTTTCAAGTTAAATTTGTGTCTTCAAAGACATGTTTGCTTTTCTCTTGTCTCACAAGTTAAGTAATTTCTGCTCATTTGTCTGAAATGATCCTCAGTGACTTATGTATACCCACTGTTAATTCATGTTCCCTTTTGATCTTCTGGAATTTCCAAATCTGAAAATTCTCTCAGTATTGTAGCTCTCTTTTAAATCTCTCTCTCTCTCTCACAAACACACACACACACATACACACACAGATGTCTCTCTCTCTCTCTCTCTCTCTCTCTCTCTCTCTCACACACACACACACACACACACACACGTGTGTGTGTGATGCTGCTGGAGGGCAGAGGAACTGCCAGATGCCTTGGAGCATTATCATGCGTGGACTGACATGGGTCTGGGAACCAAATCTAATCCTGAGAAGAGCGGCAGGCACTCTTAAGATAACCCACTCCTTCCATCCCAGTAGCCCCAGTTACAAACAGACTCAGCGTTCACTGATTCCCCTTTTCTCCTCAGTGAAGGATGTATCTCTAATGAGAAAGCAGACTAACTCCAGTCCTCATGTTGTCTTGCAGATTAGATGTGGTCAGTTTTGAGTTGTCTGTGACCTGTGCCACCGCCTTCTAAAGAGCAATGTGATATGATATTGTGTTTTTCAATGAAGTAAAAACATTTTTTTTTGGTACAAAAAATTAGCCTGGTTATAAGTTGTTCCAAAGCTAATTAATCTACTGAAGCTAAATTAGCAATTTACTGTGAAGAAAGAATACCACATCTACCAAGTTTTGCCAGAAAATAAGAGCATTTCAGAGTGTTTCATTAGCTTCTCCTTCAAAAGCTGAAATAAGTACAAGTCCATAGACATTGCAGCTACCCAGTGATCTGGGTTCATTGTCAAGATGTCACAGCACTGTGAGTTACCCTGCCCTTAGTAGCTTTATATCATGATAATAACTAAGAGACTGGCAGGACAAATGTTTATCTAATTTATGTGTTAGAACACCATGTTTTAATAATGACTTAATAAAAATAAGAGCAGTAAGTTGGAATTCATGCAAAAAGAAATTGTTTTGATAGTGTACTTAGTTTTAAAATGTGGCTGCAAGGGTTTCCAGATTTTTTTAAAAAATCATATTTTTCATATTTTTTCATATTTTTCTTTTATTTTAATATAGTAAAATCAACAAAATATCAATTACCACTGGCCAATACACAATAAAGATAGGACAGTACGATTTAGTCCATAAAGTATTAAACCTGAAAATCGCAAGGAGAAAGACCAGTTCCACAATTATCCAATGAAAGCAGGCTGTATTTGATACTGGCCAGGAAGATGGACACCAGCCAGACTCATACCCGGTTTTCCAGAGAACGGCCTGAGCGACACTAGCCAGATGCTTACAAGGCAAACCCGCAAGGCTGCGGGTACCCAGTCTTTGTTCACGCAAAGGCAGCCACGCATCCGGCCACGCACCTCCCGCCTGCATGTGAGCAAGCACGCCTGATGCGGCCGGGTCAGCCAATCTGAAGAGAAGAAATGTCAGCGAATTTATGCTGTGGTTTTAGGATTAAGTAAAATTTAAACTGTAAGACAAAGGTGTGTAGAAATGTCTCAGTGGAGAATTTGAGCCAAACACCCACATCAGTGGCTCAAAACAGTGACTCCAGCTCCAGGAGATCTGCTGTCTTCTTCTGGCCTCTGTATGCACAACCCCTCTCCCTAACACATACAAACACCCACTCCCCCTACCCCCCCACGTTACAAAACAACAAAAGTAAACTAAAGTATACTAAAGTATTCAGACCAGTACTTTCATTAGTAGAGAAAGGAGAGATGGACTCAAAAACTGATCTAGAGGAAGGAATCTATTCACCACAAGATGAGTGAGAAGAAAGTGGTATGTGGGTATGCGGACTTCATCTGTTAATTCAGTTAGAGAGAAAGTCCTTAGGACATTAGCTTACTCATGGCACCTGCAGTGACTAACACTTTAGAAGAGTCTCCAGATAAAACTATATATATGGGAAATCCAAGTAGTGCTCATATCATTACAGTATCACAATCCTTTTTCTTCATCATTGCAGCTACATCCATTTCCCTTTCCTTATGCTTCACTTCAACATGATTTTAAAGGAGGTGAGGAGTCAATTTGTATTTTGTTGTTTCTGTGGTGATGAGTTGGCAAATTAGTCCTCATATAGTAACACTTTAATTAAAGAATTATTATTATTATTTCAAAATAGAAAAATGCAAGATTATTTGCTTAAAGAATTTTATAAAGATTACTCCCCAAGAGAGGAATCTATACCTGGTTTCAAAAATTGAGCGGCCAATCAATATTCATTCACTCATGTATTCGTTTATTCATTTATGCATGTTTGCTTAATAGTAATAATAATGGAATAGCTGTCCTAAGACAGCCAAGGGTTACATTGGAACTCCAGGTTTTTTTTTTTTTTTTTTTTTTCAATGCAGTTTATTCAGGAACATTGAACAATCCTCGGACCCCGGGGAAAGCCAGCCCACAGCTTAAATAGCCTCTGGGTAGCCAACCCAGGCGTGCCACGGGGGCAATGCAGATAGGTCCACATACATGGAAGCAAGCCAGATACTCGGCCTTAGCCAAATGTGGAGTTGTTCGTGACAGAGAGCACTCATCATCGGGAAGGTGGAAGGCGGAAACCAGCTCCATCTTTAAGGCATAGCATTCCACAGCTCTCTACAGTTCCCCCTTTTTGTTTTAGACGCATCAGGCAAGAGTAGAGGTCTGATCTCTGATATTAGAAATAAATTGGGACTTTGTACAGATGTTCATTTAGGTGTCATCCACCCAAAGAGCATCAGACCAGTCCGATACCTTTTTCTCAGAGGCGGGACCTGGGGCATCAACCCGCATGCAATCAGACATGCTCTTCTCTGGGTCCAAAGCGGCTGACCCTGAGTGCAGTGCTTAGCCTCGCATCCTGAGCGTATCATTTTAGCTTTTTATGGTATCCAACCATGCTTGGGGAGAATGTCCTGCTTCAATGGCTGTAAAGGCCTGAATGATCATGGCTGCATCACACTGTTGTGAGACTCTAATCTTGCATATATACCACAGGCAAACCAAGGAGACCAACACCAGAAGGCCTGCTAACACTCCCATGCCCGCCCATTCCTTCAGATGATTCATGGCTGCAGCAATCCATGTTGATAATCCTGTGGCTAGTCCTGCATCCACTCCGGTAGAATTTACTGTGACAATGGCCACTCTCAGCTGCTCCATCGTAGTATCGAATTCTCCAGTCCAATTACCTAAAATATAGCTCGACAATTGTTTAGACAGATTTGCAGCACAGGAAAAATTCTCATGTTGTATGCTAGTGACACAAAGTCCAGCATAGGTTTTAACAGGAAAAAAGGCAGTTGTTTGCTGTATTGAAACTTGAATTCTACTGAGAGAAAATAGCAATGGACAGATAATTTGACATATGTTAATGCAGAGAAAGAGAATCTATCAGGGTACAGACTGGAGGGTAACTGGGAGTAGGAAGGGATGCTGATGAAACAGAGTAATTACAGAAAGGCATGTAAGTGGGAGGTGCTGGTGAAACAGTGATAAGACAGTGATGATGGAGAGATACTATGAAACAGGTTAGTGAGAAAATGGTATGGAGAAAACAGAATGCTAATGGCAGCTGCTTCTGAATAGAAAGTAACTGAAAGGATGAACTGTGAACTGAGAACCTAAGAAACCAAAAGGAGAGAGCTATGAGGATGTCTGGGAGAAGAATGCTCTAAGGTGAGGAAATAGAGATTGTTGAAACACTGAGGCAGAAGGGAAATGAATTTGGAAAGCCTGGCTAACAAGGGAGACTGGATGATAGTGAGGAAGAGAGTCAGAGGCAGACAGAAAGACTGCACCTGCCCTGCCTTTATATGGAAGACAGAAGATCCAGTTACAAAGAAGCTGCTTGCTCTTAGTTTCCACATCATTTGCTTTTTTCCTAAGTGAGCGTTTTAAGGGAGACCCCTTCCAGAGGCTGCATCTGAGATCTGTTGCATTATTAATAAGCTGCCTGGCACATTCAAGCGGGGTGGTGTGTGAAAGGAAGAAAATAGGAATAATTTAGCTAACAGCTGTTTGTGCTCTCCAAGAGTATGCCACCTGTAAGAGTGTCTGATACTTGAACAGTCTCAAATTGTTTTTATTTGGCTACAGCTAGTAAATAAATCAATGTGTTCAATCTCAGAAGCTTACCAGTCAAATTATCAGTAGTTCAGTAGTTGGTATAATTGCTGATACATACGTAAGAAAACCTATACGAGTAATCTTTTAAAGATTCTGTGTGGATCTGGTGTTAGGCACTTTAAAGCGTTTGCTGTTCTTCCAGCGGACTCACTTCTGTTTCCTAGCACCCATGCTGGGTGACTCACAACCTATAACTTCAGCTCCCAGGGGCCTGACTCCCTCTTCTGGCATCTGTGAGCAATGCACTCATGTGTGCATGATGTATGCATGTGTGTACAATCACTAGTTCATATGTGTGTGTGATGTAACAATGTAAAATTAATGTAACAATACATTAATTAAATTCTTTAATTATTGTATAGAGGATGCGAAGCAATATAAAGTTTTTATCATGTTATATATGCTAGATAGTTCTGTGATTTAATTATTTTTATTGTAAGCACTTAGTAGTTTTTTATCAGCACTTGTGCAAAATACTTCTGGCAAAAGCAATAAAATTAAGCACCATTGTTTTGTACAATACAGTGCAATGTGTTTACCTAACAAGCAATTATAAAGTCCTTTGGCTGTTTCTTCCTGCCATGAGTGAGTCGGTTTTTCTAAGTTCATCATCTAAACAATTTCAAAATGGTTCATGCATGTATGCAACATTTAAAAACTGTACATAAATTTTTGAAAAAAAATTACATTTTTTTAGGAGAATATAATGTTTTTTTTTTTTGGTAAGAAATATTTAAGGTATTTTCACTGAAAGTGGGGAAGTTAATCTGGAGAACGTTAGATAAGAATCTAAATGGGGGGCAGGACAAGATGGCGGCGCTGGGAGGACTCTCATTCTGACCATCAGCACAGCAGGATCAGCACAGTGACCAGCAATCAGAACTCGAGGCCATAAAACACAGTGATTGTGTTTCCCAGGTGAGAGGATACCCCACAGTGGGGGATTCAATCAGCTTTTAACTCACCCGGCTAAACCTCGGAAGAGATCCCTGTTCCGCTAGACGCTTGGCTGCAGGCCTCTGGTCACGGTCCCAGACTGAACCGTGTGCACCAAACTATCAGAGACTGGAATTTTCAGTCAAGAGATAACCCCACGGTGCAGGAAACAATTGGGACTGACCATAGGTCACCCAGACATCCCCTGGAAAAGACAGGCGCCCCAGGAGCCAGCCCGAGACCCGAGACCCAGGCTCCAGCACAGAGCCCTGTCTGCCTGAGCGCCTGATTCGCCGCCTGAGATAGAACTGTGGGCACCAGGGCGCCAGCGAATGAGTTTCACTGTCCGGTGCAAACAGGGAGGAAAACGGCTGGCCTGATCTCAGAGCACTCAGCCGACACCCCGAGCCTGAAAAGGTCCCCGGAAAATTACCCAGTTTAGGCAGACTCCCAGGCTCCCAAAGGCCGGAAAGGCAGACACAGACAGTTTCTGCGCACCAGACAGCTGGCGGAGACTGAGCCACCATCACTCAGTTGTGCTCCAGACACAGGCAGTTTCTGCCACCAGCCAGCTGGTGGACACTGAGCAGTGTGCACCAGGGCAAAAAAAGACACTGGGAGTCCCTCACTCCAGAGAATCCACAGGGAAGGAAGGAAACTGTACTGACTCAAATCACCCAATCCTTCCCTGGAAAAAGCCTAGCAGACCGGAGGGGCCAAGCCGCCATCACTCAGCTGTGCTCCAGACACAAGCACAAACAGTTGCTGCACGCCAGAGGTCCAACTGGGTCACAGCAGCTGATCATTAAATTTACAGCAAGAAACCCAGAAACAGGGCAGCTGTCCTCAGGACTTCCCTGGGTGAGAGAAGAACCTGTGGTCACTAACAAAGACCACAGTTACCACTCAGGTCTCTATCCCTGAGGTGAGCAGCAGCAACTCCTGAAAAAACGCCAGCCATCCAGGGACTATACCCAAAAAGCTGAGAAGATATCCTTCAGGAAAAACCAGCTTTCTGCAAAGGGGATTCTCTCCACCACAGGATCCTCAGGAACCACCAGAAAATAACCCCAAACACCTAAGATAGCACAATGGGTAGAGGTCAGCGTAAAAGCTCAAGCAACAAAAGACAGAGCAATATGGCATCTCCAGAATCCAGTTACCCAGGGGCAAGTAGCCCTGGACACCCCAGCATAACTGAAATCCAAGAAGATGACCTAACAACTATGCTCAAGAAGATGATAAGAGAGGAAACAAATAAGATCCGTAAAGACATAGAGGAAGATAAACTCAAACAGAATATTGCCATCCATAAAGAAATAGAGGAAGCTGCAGCCAAACAGTTTATGGCCTTTAGAAAGGAAATGCTTAAAGTACTGAATGAAATAAAAGAAACAGAGTTGAAGGAACTAAAAGAAAAACAGGAAAGTACAATCAGACAGGTGAAGGAAGTAAACAAAACAACTCAACACCTGAAGATAGAATTGGAAAAATTAAAGAAAACACAAACGGAGGAAATAATGGAGAGGAAGAACCTAGGGAAGAAAACAGGAACTGCAGAGGTAAGCATAACCAACAGACTACAAGAGATGGAAGAAAGAATCTCAGGTGTAGAAGATACAATGGAAGAAATCGATGTATCTGTCAAAGAAAATGTTAAATCCAAAAAATTCCTGACACAGACCATCCAAGAAATCCAAGACAATATGAAAAGACAAAACCTAAGAATAATAGGTATAGAGGAAAAAGAAGACTCCCTTCTCCAAGGCCCAGAAAATATTTTCAACAAAATCATTGAAGAAAATTACCCCAAGTTAAAGGAGAGGCCAATAAGAATACATGAGGCCTACAGAACACCCAACAAATTTGACCAGAAAAGAAAATCCTCCCGCCACATAATAATCAAAACAGTAAGTATACAGAACAAAAAAAAAAAAAAAAAATACTAAAAGCTGCAAGGAAAAAAGGCCAAGTAACATATAATGGCAAACCCATTAGAATCACACCTGACTTTTCAACAGAGACTATGAAAGCCAGAAGGACCTGGATGGATATCATGCAGACTCTAAGAGAACACAGATGTCAGCCCAGGCTACTATACCCTGCAAAGCTATCAGTCCTCATAGATGGAGAAAATAAGATATTCAATGACAAAAACAAATTTCAACAATACCTACACACAAATCCAGGATTACAGAAGACATTGGAAGGGAAAATACAACCCCAAAAAATTAGCTTTCTTCAAGAAAACACAGGAAATAATTAACCTTACTACAGTAAAACAAAAAGCAACCAAGCACACAACCTGATGACCACAGCCAACATCAAAATCAAGGGATCTAACAGCCACTGGTCATTAATCTCTCTCAACATCAATGGACTCAACTCTCCAATAAAAAGACACAGATTAACAGAATTGATACATAAACAAAACCCAGCAATCTGTTGCATACAAGAAACACACCTAAGGCACAAAGACAGACATTAGCCGAGGGTAAAGGGTTGGAAGACGACTTTCCAAGCAAATGGACCCAAGAAACAAGCAGGAGTAGCCATTCTAATATCTGATAAAATAGACTTTCAACCAAAATTAATAAAAAGAGATGGGGAAGGAAACTTCATACTCATCAAGGGAAAATTCCACCAGGAAGACATCACAATCCTGAACTTCTATGCCCCAAATACAAAGCACCCACATTTGTTAAAGAAACATTGATAAAATAAACCACATATAGATCCCCACATATTAATAGTGGGAGACTTCAACACCCCACTCTCAATAAAGGACAGGTCAACAAAACAGAAATTAAACAAAGAAACAATGTCTCTGACAGAGGTCATAAATCAAATGAACCTAACAGACATTTACAGAACTTTACACCCAAACACAAAAGAATTTACCTTCTTCTCAGCACCTCATGGAACCTTCTCCAAAATAGACCACATAGTTGGTCACAAAGCAAGCCTCAACAGATACAAGAAGATTGAAATAATCCCTTGTATCTTGTCTGATCACCATGGAATAAAGCTGGACCTCAACAATAACAGAAATAGCAAAAAGCCTACATACACATGGAAACTGAACAACTTGTTACTAAATGACAGCTGGGTCAGGGAAGAAATAAAGAAAGAAATTAAAGTCTTTCTAGAAATCAATGAAAATGAAGACACAACATACCCAAACTTGTGGGACACAATGAAGGCAGTGCTAAGAGGAAAGTTCATAGCACTAAGTGCCTTCAAGAAGAAATTCGAGACAGCACATTCAAGCAACTTAATGGCTCACTTAAAAACCCTAGAAAAAGAAGAAGCAGACACACCAAGAAGGAGTAGATGGCTGGAAATAATCAAACTCAGGGCTGAAATCCATCAATTGGAAACAAATAAAACAATTCAAAGAATCAATGAAACCAAGAGCTGGTTCTTTGAGAAAATCAACAAGATTGACAAACCCTTAGCCAAGCTAACTAAAAGGCAGAGAGGCAACACCCAAGTCAACAAAATCAGAAATGAAAAGGGGGACATAACTACAGACACTGAGGAAATCCAAACAATCATTAGGACTTACTTCAAAAGTCTATATGCCACAAAATTTGAAAATCTAAATGAAATGGACAATTTTCTTGATTGATTTGACTTACCAAAGCTAAATCAGGACCAGGTAAATCAACTAAATATTTCCTATATCCCCCTAAGAAATAGAAGTGGTCATCAAAAGTCTCCCATCCAAAAATAGCCCAGGACCAGATGGCTTCAGCGCAGAATTCTACCAGACTTTCTTTATTTTATTTTATTTTATTTTATTTTTATCAGTTACATTTTATTAACTCTGTATCCCAGCCGTGTTCCGATCCCTCATTCCCTCCCAGTCCCTCCCTCCCTCCCTCCCTCATCTCCACCGTGCCCCTTTCCAAGTCCACTGATGGGGGGACCTCCTCCCCATTCATCTGATCCTGTTTTATCAGGTATCTTCAGGACTGGCTGCAAAGCCCTCCTCTGTGGCCTAACAGGACTGCTCCTCCCTTCGGGGGTGGGGAGACCAAAGAGCCAGTCATCGAGTTCCTGTTAGAAATAGTCCCTGTTCCCCTCACTTTGGGAAACCAATTGGTTACTGAGATACCACAGGCTACATCTGAGTGGAGGTTCTAGGTTATATCCATACATGGTCCTTGGTTGAATGTCAGTCTCAGAAAAGACCCTGTGCCCAGATATATTTGGTCCTTGTGGAGCTCCTATCCTTTCCCCATCAGACTAACTCCCCTTCTTTCTTATGATTCCCTGTACTCTGCCAAAGGTTTGGTCATGAGTCTTTGCTTTGAAAACACTGCTAGTTAGAGTCTTTCAGATGCGCTCAGTAGACGCCTGTCATACGTTCAATGCACATCCCATCTGTCTTTCTAAATGAGGATTGATCATCTTACCCCATGTCCGCTCAATTGATTATCTTTTTTAGGTGTATAGATTTCATTATGTTTATCATATCTTATATCTACCAGACTTTCAAAGAAGAGCTAACACCAATTCTCTTCAAACTATTCCGCAAAATAGAAACAGAAGGAACATTACCAAACTCATTCTATGAAGCCACAGGCACCTTGGTACCTAAACCTCACAAAGACTCAACAAAGAAAGAGAATTTCAGGCCAATCTCCCTTATGAACATTGATGCAAGAATACATAACAAAATACTTGCAAACCGAATCCAAGAACACATCAAATATATTATCCACTATGACCAAGTAGGCTTCATCCCAGGTATGCAGGGGTGGTTCAATATACGGAAATCCATCAATGTGATTCACCATATTAAAAAACTGAAAGACAAAACCACATGATGTTGAAAAAGCATTTGACAAACCCTAGATGTTGAAAAACCCTAGATGTTGAAAAGCATTTGACAAACCCTAGATGTTGAAAAAGCATTTGACAAAATCCAACATCCATTCATGTTTAAAGTCTTGGAGAGATCAGGGATACAAGGCACATATCTAAACATAGTAAAGGCGATATACAGCAAGCCTATAGCCAATATCAAACTAAAGGGAGAGAAACTTAAAGCAATCCCACTAAAATCAGGGACAAGACAAGGCTGCCCACTCTCTCCATATCTCTTCAACATAGTTCTGGAAGTCCTTGCTAGAGCAATAAGACAATTGAAGGAGATCAAGGGGATACAAATTGGAAAGGAAGAAGTCAAATTATCACTATTTTCAGATGATATGATAGTATACGTGAGTGACCCCAAAAACTATACCAGGGAACTCCTACAGCTGATAAACACCTTAAACAAAGTGGCCGGATACAAAATTAACTCAAAAAAAATCAGTAGCACTCCTGTATGCAAAAGACAAAAGGGCTGAGAAAGAAATTAGGGAAACAACATCCTTCACAATAGCCACTAATGACATAAAGTACTTTGGTGTAACCCTAACCAAGCAAGTCAAAGACTTGTGTGAAAAAAATTTCAAGTCTTTGAAGAAAGAATTAGAAGAAGATTTGAGAAGATGGAAAGATTTCCTATGCTCATGGCTTGGCAGGATTAACATAGTAAAAACTGGCCATCTTACCAAAAGCAATCTACATATTTAATGCAATTCCCATCAAATTGCCAACATAATTCTTTACAGACCTGGAAAGAAAAATTCTCAACTTCATATGGAGTAACAAGAAACCCAGAATTGCTAAAACAATCCTCTACAATAAAAGATCTTCTGGAGGTATCTTCATCCCTGATACCATCCCTGGTATCTCCATCAAGCTGTACTATAGAGCAACAGTTATAAAAACTGCATGGTACTGGCATAGAAACAGAAAGGTGGATCAATGGAACAAAACAGAAGACCCAGAAATAAACCCACACACTTATGGACACCTGATTTTTGACAAAGATGCCAAAACCATACAATGGAAAAAAGATAGCATCTTCAACAAATGGTGCTGGTCTAACTGGATGTCTACATGTAGAAAAATGCAAACAGATCCATACTTATCACTCTGCACAAAACTGAAATCCAAGTGGATCAAAGACCTCAACATAAAACCAGACACATTAAATCGGCTAGAAAAAAAAGTGGGGAACACCCTAGAACTCATTGGTACAGGAGAGAACTTCCTGAACACAACACCAACAGCACAGGCTCTAAGAGCAACAATCAATAAATGGGACCTCCTGAAACTGAAAAGCTTCTGTAAAGCAAAGGATACTGTCATCAAAACAAAGCTACTGACTACAGATTGGGAAAGAATCTTCACCAAACCTTTATCTGACAGACAACTCATATTCAGTAATCTGACAGAGGACTCATATCCAGTATATATAAAGAACTAAAGAAGCTGAAAAGCAACAAACCAAGTAATCCACTTAAAAATGGGGAACAGAGCTAAACAGAGAATTCTCTGTAGAGGAATATTGAATGGCAGAGAAGCATTTAAAGAAATGCTCAACCTCATTAGCCATTAGGGAAATGCAAAACAAAACAACCCTGAGATTTCACCTTACACCCATCAGAATGGCCAAGATCAAAAACTCAAGTGACAACACATGCTGGAGAGGTTGTGGAAAAAGAGGAATCCTTCTGTACTGCTGGTGGGAATGTAAACTTGTACAACCACTCTGGAAATCAATCTGGCGTTTTCTCAGACAACTAGGAATAGCGCTTCCTCAAGATCTAGCCATACTGCTCCTAGGCATATATCCAAAAGAGGCTTAAGTACACAAAAAGGACATTTGCTCAACCATGTTTGTAGCAGTTTTGTTTGTAACAGCCAGAAGCTGGAAACAGCCCAGATGCCCCTCAACTGAAGAATGGATGCAGAAATTGTGGTACATCTATACAATGGAATATTACTCAGCAATGAAAAATAAGGGAATCATGAAATTTGCAGGTAAATGGTGGGACCTGGAAAGGATCATCCTGAGTGAGTTGTCCCAGAAGCAAAAAGACACACACGGTATATACTCACTCATATAAACATACAACATAGGATAAACCCACTAAAATCGGTACAACTAAGCAAACTAAGCAAAAGAGAGGACCCTAACTAAAACGCTCAATCCCCATCCTGAAAGGCAAAGAGCATGGACATCATAAGAAGAAGAAAACAGGAAACAACCTAGGAACCTGCTACAGAGGGCCTCTGAAAGCCAGAAGAAGAAAACAGGAAACAACCTAGGAACCTGCCACAGAGGACATCTGAAAGCCTCTGCCCTGCAGACTATCAAAGCAGATGCTGAGCCTGATGGCCAACTGATGGGCAGAGTGAATGGAATTCTATGTAAGAAGTGGGAAATAGTAAGAGCTGGAGAGGACAGGAACTCCACAAGGAGATCAAGAGAACAAGAAAATTTGAACACAGGGAACTTCCCAGAGACTCATACTCCAACCAAGGACTATTCTTGGAGATAACCTAGAACCCCTGCACAGATGTAGCCCATGGCAGTTTAGTGTCCAAGTGGGTTACATAGTGATGGGAAGATGGACTGCCTCTGACATAAACTGATTGGCCTGCTCTTTGATCACCTCCCCCTAAGGGGGGAGCAGCCTTACCAGGCCACAGAAGAAGACAACGCAGCCATTCCTGATGTGATCTGATAGACTAAGATCAGAAGGAAGGAGAGGAGGACCTCCCCTATCAGTGGACTTGGGAAGGAGCATGCATGCAGAAAGGGAAGGAAGGGTGGGATCGGGAGGGGAGGAGGGAGGGGCTTATGGGGGGATACAAAATGAAGAAAGTGTAATTAACAATAAAAAATAAATAAAAAATAGTGAAACAAACAAACAAACGAAAAAACTATCTAAATGGGTTGGCTTTGGTTTGATATTTTTATGTTTGATTACTTGTTTATAAACAATAGACCCAATGAGCTGCTTAACACCCTCCTTGAGGCAATAACTGTGGTAGCCAAACTTCGGAACACTGGCTGGCTCTTTGATCATCTCCCTCTGAGGAGTGAGGGGCAGCCTTAACAGGCCACAGAGGAAGACAATGCAGCCAGTCCTGATGAGATCTGATAGACTAAGGTCAGAAGGAGGGGAGGAGGACTTCCCCTATCAGTGGACTAGGGAAAGGAGAAAAGAAGGGAGGAGGGCAAGATTGGGAGGGGACGAGGGAGGGGGTTACAGCTGGGGTACAAAGTGAATAAGTTGTAATAAATAAAAAAAATTACACCAAGACTCTATTTTCTTTCATTACAGTTATTTATTTACTTAATGTGCTGTGTGTATGCATGTGTGTGAGACAGACCACTTGTGGAGATCAGACAACAACTTTCGGGAATCATTTCTTCTTTTCTAGCATGTGAGTCCTCCATTGAATTGAATTCAGGTCAGCAGATTTTCCAACAAGTGTCTTTATCCATTGAATCCTATGATTGGCCTCAAGTTATATTTTCATATTTATCAATTTATGAAAACATTCATTTTCTTTTTCTTTCATTTGAATATTTGCCAGAATACTTGCAGATAGGGAAGAATATTAACTATATCCTTATCGCTATGACAAGTACCTGAGAATAATAAGGAAAAAACAATTATTTTGGCTATGGGTCCCCAAATTCCTATTTGCTGGTTTCTGGGTCATGGTAGGGCAAAAGTATGAGAGAGGAAAGGCACAGGGGAAAAAATTTCTGCCATGGTAGCCAAGACACGAAGGAAGGAAACTGGGAGGAGAAAGGACAGCAGATAAGACATAGCCTTCAATGCTATGTCCCCAGTCAATTTCTTCTTCCAGTCTGATTCTATCGTCTAACCCATCCATCACCTCACAATAATATCATCAGGTTATGAATTTATGAATAGATGAATCTATTTAGGTATTCAGTGCTTTCAGGATACATCACTTCCCCGAAGCCCCACCTCTGAACACTGCTTGCATGGGGACCACAGCTTGAATGTGCAGCTTCTTATGGGGAATGCTTCATATTTAATCCCTGACAGGTTCAGCGAAGTTTACTCATGTATTATCATCATTGTTTGGTTAGTTAGTCAATTTTGGTTGGAAGTTGATGGGTTCAAGGTCTTTGACTGTGCACATAAAATTGCTCCCAAACAGCATCAATAAATAATGAAGTTTTGAAAGCTGGCTTTATTATTAGAGAGAATGGAGGGAGGAAGAAGAAAAAGGGAGGAGGAGAAAAGAAAGATAAATAGAAAGAAAGAAAGGAAAGAAGAAAAGAAAGAAAAAAGGTGCATGCATGCAAAAATGCAGACTGCAAACATTGGACTGATTTTTAAGGCATATTTTTATGTGGACTTTTTTTTTCTGTTGCAAAACACAGGAGGATCTTTTTATTACAAATTATTACAAGCTGCAGCTTGGGCTCACACCCCCCAACGCTGAAGCACTGAGAGCCAAGAGCCCCGTGCTCGGGTTAGTTGGGTGATTTAAACATTCTGGTCCCTCCCAGCGTGCCCAAAGGAGGGGGGATTCCTGCCTGGCAAACATCTATTGGTCGAAACGCAAAAAGGTTGTTGCATTTTGAAATGATTGGCTATAGGAAGGTCCCCAAACCATTAATAATCTGGTGTCCCTCCTAGGGGGATGGGCCAGTTCCTAGCAATTATATGGACTTTTTAAGGAAAGAGTCATGATAATGGTATAGCTATTGAAGTAGTAACTACTTTAAAATTTTTATTTGCTTACATAATTTGATGCTATAGAAAAATTTGCAGTGATGTTAAAGAGTACTTTCAAAAAAGAGAATATTAGTCATGTGCAGCTCTCATGAAATGATTGGCATTCTTGTGTGTAGGTGTATCTCAGTCTTTGGTGAATGCTGGAATACATGCAATTATACAAGATGAGTATAAACTGGCAGAGGAGAGACACCAGTTATTTTCCTGAAAATGATTTAAAAGTCTTTAGGAGACAGAGCCCCTAGGGACAATCATCGATTTACTTAGGGGAGGGGAACATGACACAGATCTACAATTTGTAGAATGAACTACAGATAGCTCAAAGCTTCCCTTCCATATAGATAGCCTGATGTGAAATAGCAATTTAATATCATTTTCAGAACTGGAAATACTACAGAATGCAACAATAGAGTAGACAGTAGGGAGATGAGCAATGGAGAGCCAAGGGATGCCAGATGACTATAGGTTTTGAACAACCTTTTGCTGGCGATAAACTTTGCAACAGTGACATCTTTCTCAGCATATTTGCAGTATTTATGCCATTCCACATAAGTTTAAGTTTGTTCGATGGAAAGAATATTGTATAACTTAAGGGCGTCTATAAATCTATAAAGAATATTGTATAAACTTAAGGGCATGAGGGAACACCACACCTAATGATTAGGGGTGATGGAAAGAACTCCTCAGGGAATTGGAGTATCTTGAAAAGGAATATAAAGAATGCCATGGCAGCACCCAGTGCCCTTTCTCTCTTGGCCAGCTTGCCCTTAAGATCTGAGGCTATGCTTCTTTTTTCTTCAGTGAATCCTCTTTCTCTGGCTTTGTTACTTCTTTGTCTTCTTTTAATTTATTTCCAGGAGAGCATAAGAACTGGGGCACAGAGAGCCTAAACCTGCTTTCTGTTCCTAGAAACTTCAGGAATAGTAATAGCAATGAAGAAAAATCTTTATGGATGTACAGTCCAGGAGTTCCTGCTTTGGTCTGAGACAGCTGAAGAGGGGTAAATACACTATTCTATATAAGGCATAAAAAGGAGAAAATGTATTAAATTCTATCTCTTTCTGTTGAATATCTGGTGATAGAAGGTGGCAGTCTCTGAAAGCTGGAATGAGCAATGTCTAGGATCTATCCCTTCTGATTTGTATCTAGAATACAGCAGAAGCAAGGAAGTACACACACTCCATGTTTGAGATCTAGAGATTAGGGAATCTGGGTAATCTGAAACACATAGGGCACAGCAATGGGGGAGAGAAGGCTCCACACGGGGACACTGTCAGAGACATGCAGAGGGTGGTGGAAAGTGCATGCAAGAACTTATCTACACATGTATGGGGAAAAGTCACCCAGCTTAGAAAAAAAAAAAAAAGGGCACTGTGACAGAGAACTAAGGAAATCATGCCTGAAGTTCACACAGGTGGAACTGGACAACTTCATAATTTGGGAGTATCAGCAGATGGAAGATTCATTCCGGTTTAAATGCTACCCAGAAGACTTGGAGAGGGAACACAAAAGGATTTCACTGTTAACCAAGAGACTAGCAAGACAAAGCAGAAGAACCCGTTTGAGACTATGAAAGTACTCACTATCTCACACACAGCAAATACAGTGTCTGGAATCCAACCAAAACTTACCCAGGGCTACCAGGAGGATACCGTTTATAAGGAGAAAAAATTAGTTGATCACTATGACTTAAATGATATAAATGGTAAATACAGTAGACAAAAAATTTAAAATAATTATTACATTTTAAAGAAACTGTATCATAAGCACTAAAGATGATGGAAGTTATTTTCAAAAGCACAAATGAAGATTCTGTGTATGAAAAATTATAATTTCTGAAGACAAAAGTCTACTGGAAGGAATTATATACAATTTGGATTATGCAGAAGAAAAGGTTAACAGATTTGAAGAGAGTCATTGGTAGACAATGAGACAGAAAAAGAAAAGGCACACACACATCCACACACACACACACATACACACACAAAACAAACAAACAAACAAACACAATCAGTAAGGTATGGAAAAACTCCAGATATGCTCAAAACCAAGTATGTCTTATCTGTAATTTGAAATAGGCTAAACAAAGGTAATTATTTGAACTATGGTCCAAATTTATGAAAATTATTAGCTCACAGATCTAATGTTTAACCAGGCCAATCACAAAAACTAAAGAAAAAGCATTCAAAACATACACTATGTACAAAAGAATGATGTTTTAAAAATGAGAGTGAATTTTCATTTAAAATATCTTTAAAGTGCTGAACTGAGAAATAAATCAAACACCAAGTTGTCAGCCTAAAATTCATTATCTAGAACAAGCAATTTTCTCAAAAAATGAAGTGGAGCACTTTTCAGAAACATGGAAACCAAATGAATTCAGCAACAGGCTTACACGACAAGAACGTCAAGAAAAATTCTTCAGACAGATAATAATTGGCATCAAGTATAAATAAAGAAGTAATGATGGCCAGAAATGTAAAAAAGATGGGTAATAAAAAATAATTTTACTCTCAACATTTCAAAACTTATGAAGACAATAGGACTTGGCTTATAGTCTGTTGGATAGTATAGCAAACACTTTTTCTAGAAATGGAAAATCCAACCATGAATCATCCAAGGTAATGGTCTTTCAGGATCCCTTAAGTGAACTAATTAAAATCAGATAGTACCAAGGTGATCAGGATGCAATGCTGTAAGTTAGCAGGCCATTTGGAGAGCTAAAACCCTTAAAGTTAGAAACTGAAATAGATTCATTCCCCCTTCCTCAGCTACGGGGGGATTACCACCTCTCATCCCTTCTGGGATTTGTCTGGCTTTGTCTTGCACAGGTCTTGTGCGCGCTGTCACAATGGCATTGAGTTCATGTGTCTTACACTCCTTCTCCAGTGATCCTCAAGCCCTGGGAGGATGGAGCACAGTGTGTATGTAAGGATGGCTGAGCATCCTTACAGTTCCCTGTTCTCTGCATCCTGACCAGTATGGTCTCTGCTGATCAGCATCCACTGCAAACATAAGTTGCTCTGATGAGGGCTAAGAAATGCATTAATATATGGGCAAAACGATAAGCCCCTCAGCGCAGGTTTAATTCCACGCCCATTTAGCAGAGTGACAGTGGGAGGTTTCTCCTGGAGCCCATGACTTGTCTAACCACAGGTTCAGGTCCCAATAATGGTACCAGGTATGGATTTCATCTTGTAGAGCAAGACTTACATTTAACCAGAAAGTGGTTGATTACCTCCATGACATTTTTTTCACCTGTATTAACAAAAACATGGATGATTCTCTTCTTCCTTTTTGAGGTGAAGTAGCCCCCATAAAGGAAATTTGAATGATACCCTTAACTACCAGGGTGTCTTCAGCTAAACCTTATTGAATCAAAATATTAAAATCGAAGAGATAATTCATCTGGTTTTATTTTTACTCTCACAACACCTTCAAGATTTTTGTGTGGTAGAGCTAGGTTGCATTGATTCATTATGGATGGATTAGAACAATCTGAAATGTCAAATAGCAGGGATGCATTATGAATTGGCAAGAAGTATTTCCTACCAATCAATTGTGCTTGTTAAAATTTAATAATAATTAAATGCAGCCACAAATTGGTAGAATCCATGTTCTTGGCAAAAAGAAAGAGTCCCAAAATTTATTGCTTGAATATTTCCCTTCAAGTATGCTTTCAAATTTTTAACTGTCAGAAAGTAAATGAAATGAAAGCATAGGTCCCAAATTCAGAGGACAGGGGTCTACTATTTGTGATATTTTCCAAAATGGATTTTTCTGTGTTTCAGTGAAAGTAATTGCTCATCGCCTGCTATTTTTTTATTGTAATATAGAACCCAGAGCTAGACATTACAGCTCCTGAGCAGATGTCAAGGATGGCAACTGTCATGTGACAGTTTTTCCCTTTTGGCAATCTTAAGTCAACCATCAGATCTGGAGATCAAGGAATTGATTCATATACTCAAATGTACCTAAAGTTCCTTTGATTCAGGAACAGTGAGACAACAGACAGAGCGACAATTGCATTTGGATGTTGAGTTTCTTGCCTGTGGCTCCTAAGAGGGGAAGACAAGCTTCATGCTGCAGCAGTGAAGGGAGGACCAGGGTGGCCAGGAGTCAGAAGGCATGGAGAAGACACCACAGCCCAGTGTGATGATTTCTATGCGAAAGGATGAGGGGGAGAAGAGACAAAACTGAGCCAGATGAGGGTTGGATAGCTTTTGCACTCTCATGGCTGTGGGATATAGGGATAACCAAAGCTGTCCACTTTTGGCTATGGGGTGATTTGGTGCAGGTATGATTTTTCTCAGTTAAAGAAGATAATCATGTGATAAGTGCTTTTACGTAGACAGGTTGTGACACTGAAGGATTGTGGTCCACAAAACTGGCGTGACACAGCTATAGCTAGAAAGGAAGTCCCCAAACCTAGCAGCAAGCTCTCTATATCCTTACCAGGAACCAAAGCACGAACTAAAGAATTAAACCAAAGAAATAAACTAAACTAGAATTTAAAAAAAATTAAAAAGACACTAAGCAGAAAGAACACACTTTTTCAAGCTCAGCTGGCTGCTCCTGGATGTCAGGGAATTGGGTTGTGACTCCAGAAACGATCTCCTCCATGAATGAATTTGTACCCTTCCACATTGGAGTACAACTTCCTGGAATTAAATTTTGTTGCTCTCCAGCCTAAGCTAATAATCACCTTCTCAGATAAGTAAAGTCAGAATCATTGTTAATTTCCCCTGCACATCTCTTCATGTTTCTGCAAAAAGAAAAAAGAAAAAAGAAAAAAAGGAAGCTCCCACTTCACCTGATATGAGTCACATACTCCTTCATACTTCCTCTTTGAATGAATCTAAAATCAAAGGGCAGGAGAAGGGAAAGCAAATAATTGTCTCAAACCCACCCTGGGGATTACACACAGGAAAGATTGTTTCATAGAAAACCAACCCTTGCTACAGCAGGTCCAGAAAACCCCATTTTCCTTCTCTCTTTGAACAATGGGCAAGAAAGAAAGGGCATTGTTTACTGTGGCAAAATAGGAATGTTCAAAGTGGACATAACCGACCTCGAGATGTTAAACACCTCGCCTATGCCGTTCTACCGATGATCATGATATTATCTAGAAATAACACTGTTTGGGTTTGTGTGTGGTTTCATTTGGGAAGAAGAACACCGAAATTGTTCCTAGGCAGAAAGCAGCGCAGTGAGCACCCTTCTATTAACTCTGTGAGCTTAGTCATAGCTGGCGCTAGCCTCATCACCGGGCACATTCCACAGCCTTGGTTTCATCCTCCCACCTGCCCGAGCGTGTCTGCATCAGCACCTTGTGCTTGTTCTCTCTGTCCACCTTCTTATAATGAAGTTTTATAAATGGTGGATCACTTGCTACCCTCTCACCAAGCACGCAAACCATTGTCCCAAAATGTCCGCAATCCAGGGATCCAGAGAAATTTGAATGGAAAAAGAAGACAGGGTGATAGTGAGGAACTGTGGACTGGGAAGATTTATTTTGTTTTTAATATCAGCAGCTCATGTAGACCCTCATGTTATGACAATTTACTATAATTGAGCATACTTTGATTTTACTCATCACTCACATATGTAATTCTACTATGTTATAGAGTAAGGTATCAGAAAGTTATCCATCTAGCTTCACTGACACTGTGTGCACATTCCGGCCTTCTAAAAATGATGTATTTCCTCATGGAATTTTATTTATCTTTGTAATTTCTGTTTAACTGCTCTCCTTGCTTTTTTTTTTTTAAGAGGTCTAATTATTTGTTTCTCCTAAATACTCAGTGTTCACTGGACTCAGACATAGAAGTAGAAGCTCTCCAAGAAAACAATCTATGTCTCATGAGAATATGATCCTGGTATTATTATTATATTATTATTATTATCATTATTATTATTGGTGTATTGGTGTCCTTTAACTCTCTTGGCCAAAGTTTAGCTTTATTTATTTATTTTTTTGCTGCCTCCTCTTTTTTCTCGTAGTGTTGTTTCTTCAGAGTACTATGTCAGCAGGACACATGGAATGACAAGATAATGAATCTTGGGGGGTTTGGTTCTAGGCTTCTCATCTCTTTATTTCAGGGCTTTCTGACAACATTTTGGCAGACATCATCTTCCTTAGAGAGACTAAAAAGCTTTCAGATTCTGTTAGCTCTTTTGAGGCCAACTGCTAAGGCACAATAGTATCTGTCAGTCTAGAAATATATCTTTCTTTCCTCTTTTTTTTCTTTTTTAATTTTTTTTGAGAAAGGTCTCACTGAATATTTCTGGCTGTCCCGAAACCCACTTCATAGACCATGCTGGCCTCAAATTCACAGAGATTCACTACTCCTGCCTCCCAAGTGCTGGGATTAAAGGTATGCACCATTGTGACTGATTGTATATATCTATATATTATCTATATATCTACATATCTATATATCATCTATATATCTACATATCTATATATCATATATATATCTATATCTATAATATCTATATCTATAAATCTATATATCTGTATATCTATATCTATATATCTATGTATCTATATATCTATATATCTTATATATCTATATATCTATAATATCTATATATCCATATATCTATATATCTATATATCTATGTATCTATGTATCTATGTATCTATGTATCTATATATCTATATATCTATCTATATATCATCTATATATCTATATATCTTAATATCTATCTATCTATATCTATATCTATCTATCTATATCTATCTATCTATCTATCTATCTATCTATCTATCTATCTATCTATCTGTATACGATTGGCTGATTGGCAATCCACAGTGTATCCATAAACAGACTTGTACTCTCTGTCTCCAAGTTCTTCTTGGTCTGTAAAGAGAATGCCCCTTACTTAACACCGGGCTCACTCTGCCATGGGTCAGGATGCCTTGTTCATGGGAAAACTTGCTGGCCATTGCCACCACTGAGTGAACCACACAGCCCTTCCACTCTTCACCCAGAGAGCATCAGCATCTGCTTTTGTGACCATGCACTTCTTATCAAACATATAAAGTTTGTGTTCATCACCCACTTCAGTGAGTTTCTGACAGCTCCTTCTGGGAAGGAGATAGTTCAGCTTCATCTTGACACAGCTGACAGCCTAGGAGGCACCACGAAAAAAGCTTTCCTTGTTTATTAAGGAGCCATCACCACACCATTGATTATTTGGTTTCAATAGCTAGTCAGTCTAATCTTTGCTCTTTTAATTTTTCTCTGTTTGTTCTTGCATTTCTTTCTTGTGTACGCTATAGAAATGTCAAGAAAATTGTCTCAGCATTTTTGGTCATTTTTATTACTTTTATTTTATTTTTTTAAAGGTTTGTTTACTTACTATGTATACAATGTTCTGCCTGCATGTATACCTGCATGCCAGAAGACGGCCTCTGATCTCATTATAGGTGGTTGAATTGAACTCAGGACCTCTGGGAGCAGCCAGTGTGCTCTTACCCCCTGAGCCATCTCTCCAACCCTATTGTTTTCATTTTAATGTTAGATGAGTAATGGAAAAAAGAAAATACTGACCCATTAATAATACTGACTTCTTCCTATCAAAAAAGAAACCACTTGTTTAGTTTTTTAAATGTCTTACATAGAATTTAACTTTTTAATAGCTAATTAGTTTTTATTCACTCTACATCATGGTTGTAGTCCAATCCCTCCTCCCCTCCCAGTCCCACTCTCCCTTTCTGCCTCTTTTCCCCTCACCTCTTCCTCAAAAACAGGAAGCTCCTTTTCCCATCCACCCTAGCTCATCCAGTTGCATCAGGATTGATCATGTCCTCTTACCCTGTGGCCTGGTAGGGCCGTCCACCGCGGGATCTAAAAGATAGAAAGTGAGTCTGTTCCTGATGCAGTCCCCACTTCCCTTACCAGAGGACCCACTTGAAGCCTAGCCTGCCCATCTGCCACATCTTTGTAGGGGTCCTAGGTCCAGTCCATGTGTTGTCCTTAGTTGATGCTTCAGTCTCAGAAAGACCCCTGGGCCCTAGTTAGTTGTCCCTGTTGGTCTTCTTGTGAAAGTCCTGTCACCGCCAGACTTTTCTTTCCTTTCCTTTCACTTTTCCATAAGACTTTCTAAGCATCATCCAATGTTTGGCTGTGTGTCTCAGCTCTGTTTTGAGGTGCTGCTGGGTAGATTCTCTCAGAGGACAACTCTTTCAGGCTCCTTCCTGTCTACAAGCTTAGCACAGTATCGTTCATAGTTGTCAGGGGTTGGCACTCTCCCATAGGGTAGGTTTTTTGTTAGACCAGACTTTGGTTGGGCATTCCTTCAATCTCTGCTCTGTCTGCTCTATTTTTATCCCACATCTTGTAGGCACTGTAAATTTAGGGATGAAGTTTTTGTGGGATAGTTAGAATTCTACTCCCTCTACTGGGAGACTAGACTAGTTAGGTGGCCTCTTCAGTCTCTATGGCCTCTTCTACTAGGAGTCACTGCTTGAATTTCCCCTCACGTCTTCCCAGGGGAGAATTTAACATTTTTGTTTTGTTTACTTCATGTTTTATATTGTTAAATATAGACTTTTCTTTTACAGAATTTTTCATTATTAATATAGAATCCATTATTAATATAGAATCATATAATGTGTGAATTACTGATATTTAAAGATTTATTTTCTTGGGGCTGGAGTGATAGTTCAATGGTTAAGAGCACTGGATGCTTTTCCAGAAGTCTAGTGTTCAATTCTCGGCAACCACATGGTAGCTCACAACCATCATAACGTGATCTGATGCCCACTTCTGGCATGCAGGTATACATGCAGATAGAGTACTCATATAAATAAATAAATCTTAAAAAGACTTCTTTCTTGTATTGTCAAGGTAATAAAAATACATATAGATATTGATAATTTTAACTTAATCTTCCTAATTGTTATATTGTTATAATTGCACTGGCTATTATTTAAGATAGTAAAATGAGTACTGAATATTAATATTAAATAAAGTATCAGTTAGCAATAGCCTTATCTTTCACCTGATGTTAGTGCACATAAATGTGCCCATTAAATAAGATACTGGTTTTATATTGACAAAGAGAAGCAACGTTTTATTTATTTATTTATTTATCCACTTTATATCCCAATTATAACCCCCCTTCCTCTTCTTCTCCAGATCCACCCTCTTTTCTCTTCCCTGAATATCCTTCTTCCCCCCCACCTCAGAAAAGAGGAGGCCCCCTATCCACCCCAGCACAAGAAGTTGTATCAAGACTGAACACAGCCTCCAGGCAAGGCAGCCACACCAGGGGGAAGTGATCAAAAAGCACACAAGCGAGTCCTTGTCTGAGACAGCCCCCGCTCCCCTTGCTAGCAAACCCACATGAGGATCAAGCTGTCCATCATGTACATATGTGTAGGGGGCCTAGGTCCAGTCCATACATGGTTCTTAGTTGATGTTTCAGTCTCCAAAGCCCCCCTGGATCCAATATACTTAAATGTTTCTACTTAAGTAATTATTAAATTTGAATACAATTTAAATTTTATTAAAATGTCATTGAAGTAGGGAACTGGGTTGTACTCTACTCATGATAAGAGCAACACGTAGTTTATACAGGAACTTGACAAGTTTTAAAACATTTGATTAAAATGTTAAGGGATGGAGAGAAATCTCAGTGGTATTACTGTTACCTACTTTCTGTAAGGGGTGGGCACAAGCATTCTGATTTGAATCCATTTCTTCACTTCTTGACTATTATTTGTATACATACACTCTGTTAAGTCAAAGCAATAAGACCATAACAGTTAAGCATGCAAAAACATTTCATCTATATTAACAACCCAACAGACAATGATTGAGTAGACATTCTTAGAATTATCAATTTTAATTCCTTAGAATAAATTTAATTTATGAAAATATTCTATTTTTAAAACAAATGGGTGTTTTTATGATTATGAATGATGACCATGTCTCTTTAACCCAGAAATAACATTTTTCAGGTTTTTTATTATTTTATTTATCTGATACAATTAATATGTTCATCTTCCTACAGGGTAGTGGAGTGAGCATCAATCTATTAACATTTGTGACCTTTAAAGACTCATCTTCAGACATTTATGTTGTTAGTTAAGCATTCATTTATTCCCTCATGATAACTAAGGCAAAAATTCCGGGAAACAAAGAATAATTCTTCAGCGATGGAGAAAATCCCAACTCCCAATGACAGATAAATTTAAATCTGTCTTTTAGGAACCCTTCTTCAAATGTTAGACTACTCAAGCAATTCTGTTGTGAGGTTTCCAAGACCTAATCCCTAGGATAATTCTTTGGTTCCTTGGCTGAGTTTAGTGAATTTATATAATGTTGCATCTGTTCTGACCGTGTGTGTGTGTATGTGTGTGTGTGTGTGTGTGTGTGTGTGTGTGTGTGTGTGTAAAAGAGAGAGAGAGAGAGAGAGAGAGAGAGAGAGAGAGAGAGAGAGAGAGGGAAAGAGAAATAGTAAAATGCAAATGCTCATGCTGAGATTTTGCTGCATTAGCAGGCTTGTGATCTTGGGTTAATTTTGGAAAGAAGAGTGCATGCCAAGTGACCTTGGGAGGTCAAAGTCAGAGCCTTGGTTTTCCTTTGCTTTCTGAAGTTATTTATGAGCTCATTTTCCTTTTGTTATACTCACCTTAATAACAACCTAAGACCTTATTGTATATCTATTTAGTGAATATTCAACATATCATCCACTGTAGTTTTCATGGATATTCTGAAGTAGTGTTTAGCTCACTAAGAAGATGTGTCTAAAGCTATTTATCCTGACAGGGCAACTGGTCAGTTCTCACCCAGTGGAAAGTCTGATTACCTGAAACCAAACAGATCAACTTCTCTTAGGAGGAAATACATAAGTTGTTGAGTACAAGACACTTACTTATTTACTTAAAACTTTGTTTTCCCTTAGGGTCTTATTTTCTGGCTTGGAACTCTTTCTGTAGATCAGGCTTGCCTCAGACTCACAGAGATTCACCTGCTTCTCTGAGGGCCAGAATTAAAGGCATCACCACCATACACAGCTCCTAAAAGATAATTATTTCATTATTTATTTTAATTTTAAATTGTAGCCCCTTGAGTGACTCTGAGTATGGACACGCTAGTGTGGGTGTCCCAGAAGTGGGAAGAGGACATCAGATCCATGCAGCTAGAGTGGGGTTGTGATCTTAAGTGCTGGGATTTGAATTATGTTCCTCTTCAAGACTCAAGAGTAAATGCTCTTAACCACCAATTCATCTCTCCAGTAATTAGTAGAAATTAAAAAAATTTTTTTTTGTCGTATCTGATACTTGCTTGCAGTTAAAAAACAAAAGCTATTTATTCCATAAATTATAAAAGCAAGGACTAACACTAATACATGCAATGTGGTTGGAAACAGAACAATTGCGTGACATACATAAGAGCTTTCAGTTACTACATGATGGGCGATGCTAACCTATTTACAGCGGCACGCACCGCCACACTGCGGGCACATTCTTAAATCTGTGTTACAAAGGGAAAGCTGAGCGGTGGACCGGAAGAAAAGAGGAAGTGAGGGTGCAGAAGAAGCAGAGGTGGGAGGAGAGAGATGGAAGAACAAGACGTTTTCAGAACAGATTTAAATAATGAGTGTGGAGAAGGTTCTCCAATTCCAGAGACTCAAAACTCCATTTTAGGATGAAGCTCATTTAGAACAGTGCTGTAGTTCCTTGAGTCCATTACAAGAAATTCAGGAACAAGTGACTTACCCTGGGAAAATAAACTATTTTTTGAATAGGTTGCTGAATTCTTGAAGACCTTGTAGCTCAGTGAGACTCTGTGGTGTAGCTCACACCACAGCTCCTGTGAATGCTGACACAATCCACAGTAAAATAAGTAGAGAAATGAGGGCCAATGACTGAAGCAGGTGAATCCGTGAACCAGCTGCTTGTTTGATAGAGTTTTATTAGAACACAGACACACCTATTAACTTACCTGTTATCTCTGGCTATTTCTGAGATCCAGTAGCAGAGGGTAGTGTCAGAGTAAATGGATGGTGCACAAAACTTCAAATGTTAATTATCCAGCCCTTCACAAAAAAAAAAAAAAATGCTATCTTATCTACATGACAACAACATTTAATCTAAGGTAATTTTCTTCAAGAATTTTTGCTGTGTTTCACAAGTTTAGTTTTTTGTTTTGTTTTGTTTTTTAAGAACAAAGGCTTTGATATTTTAGAAGGGCTATTTTGAACAACACAGATATCTTCCATGATGGAGCAAGTGTGTAACTTTATTTTTAGCCTGTTATTCTGATGTTAATTGCCTGGAGTGAGTCAAAATTGTCCTCTGTCTGGACCTGCTCTTTAGTTACATAACAGCCATTGATTGTTACAGAAGATGCTTTTTACACTAAGATAATGCCATTAGACAATGGATTTTCCAAGTTATATGCTGTATTTAAGAAACCTTTCTAAAGGATATCATTGTTTTATAATGTACAGACATTGACCATAAACTGTGTCATATACATTAAAAATGTTCTAAACACACATGAAATCAGTATGAAATGGACAGAAATCCATTTAATCAATGTTAATTTAAGATAAGCCTGACATGGTAGGGCACACTTGCAACCTGAAAACTCATGGGCATGGGGAGGAAAGCATGGGCAGAAAGATTCTAAATTCCAGGTTAGCCTAGGCTGTAAAATGAAATAAAATGAGACTGTCTTATAAACAAAACAAAATAAACAAACAGAACAATTGTAGTCTTAGAAACAGCTTATTTTATTTGAAACTTTACTTATTTATAAAAACAAAATCTGAATATACTTTCACAGAAAATTTAGTTTTCCCCATAACCATAGGACCACAAAATGGAAATAGAAAATATTCAGTATGGCCCAAAATATTCTATCATTACTTGAGACAACGACAACATGATGGTCATTTGATTCAGTGTATCCAAGTACATATCCAAGAATTAACAATACCATTTAAGCTGGCCTTTAAACAGGCGCTGCAGCCCTCCTTTCATTCTTATAAAGCACATTTAATGACACGTTCGATTTTGAAAGAGAATTTTGACCTCTCTTTTTTCAATATGTAATATTATATAAGTGTGCTTACCTTGTCATTTTAATGAAAACCCCCTCACTTTTCAAAAGATCTATATGAATATAGCCTTAAATTTCACCTTAACTCTCAAGTACTCTAACTCACACATGTGAATAGGTTACCATTTGAAAATAAATGAATTGAGAAACTATAGCAGTTATTTAAATGGATTAAAAAATCAGTTGTCAATGGTAGCAATATAACAGGTAAAAAGCAAGTTAAAAGAAATTGGAGGATACTTGTCCATGGATGCATTTAAATTACTTAATGTTTTATAGATAGAAGGGACAAATTTCTTTTCTCTCCCCAGTTGCTCTAATAGTTATCTCAATCTTTTATTGAATAAAACTGCCAACTTTCATTAAGTGTAGGCGTTTTTAGAGATATCTGTGTGGGTGTATTAAGGCTGGCTGCAACTTCAAAATTGTGCATGGTGTTTGTAAAGTTTGACTTATCTCTCATAAATTATGGACTATTTCATGCTATAAACGTCATTAGGTATAAATCAGGCAAATATCCTTAGCTGCCCTGTAACAAAGAACAATAAATTTCTGAGAGCCCCAAAGTAGAAGCATGAGGAGTCCAGCAAACAGGGCTAAAGAAAGAGATAAGATAAGGTCATCAGAACATTGCACACCATTTCTCTTCCACGTAGGAGGATTATCCTTTTGGTATTCCTTCGCTGAAACATTATTAACTTTTTACCTGATGCAAAGAAATCAGCCTAAATATGTTGGAAATGTTAGTGGATCAGTTCACCAAATGATCCCAGGTGTTTTGTGGGCCTCTGTACGTCAAGGATAGACACTTTTGACTCTTTGTCTCTCGTTTCACATGACCAGAATAATACCGTTCATTAACGGTATAAAAATGTACATTGGCAATAAAATATAGATTTGGATTATTCTTTTTAATTTATTTCTTAATTTTTATTAATTAGAGTTTTTTCACTTTGTATCCCAGCTGTAGCCCCATCCCTTATCCTCTCCCAATCCCACCCTCCCTCCCTCTTCTCCTATGCCCCTCCCCCAGTCCAATGATAGGGTAGGTCCTCCTTTCCTTCCATCTGACCATAGTCTTATCAGGTCTCATCAGAACTGGCTTTTTTTTTTTCTTTCTCTGTGGACTGGTAAGGCTGCCCCCACCTCAAGTGGAGATGATCAAAGAGCCAGACGGTCCCTGTTCCTATTATTGGGGAACCCTCTTGGACACTGAGCTGCCATGGGCTCTATCTGTGCAGGGGATCTAGGTTATCTCCATGCATGGTCCTTGGTTGGAGTATCAGTCTCAGAAAAGACCCCTGTACCCAGATTTTGTAGCTCTGTTGCTCTCCTTGTGGAGTTCCTGTCCCCTCCAGGTCTTTATATCCACCCCTTCTTTCATAGATTCATAGCCAAACTTTTTGCAGAGTGTAGGGAATCTTATGGATTATTCTTTTTATGCCACATTAGAAAGAAGTAGTAAGGGTTTTCTCTCATGATTAAGGGAATCTTTAACAGGTTTAAGGGAAACTGTGAAAACCACACTGCTCTTGCAGAAGGTCTGAGTTGGGTTACCAGCACCTGAACTGGGTGGCTCAAACCTGCCTGTAAGAGTCTCAGAGGATCCAAGCCTCTCTTCTGGCCTGCGCACGTGTGTGCGCGCGCGCGCGCGCGCGCACACACACACACACACACACACACACACACACACAGATACGTATTTCTCAGAAATTTAAATTTTTTATCGCTGTGCTTCTGGTGTGTGAGATAATGCTGTTGTGCTTTGCAACTCCTTTTTCTTATGGGAGCATGAAGTGACCATAAGTATATTTTAATTGTTAAGTTTAAATTTCTAAGTTTTATTGCTCAAATAAAGCAAAACACATAACAGTCACTGTTTTTCTATACCCGACGCTCTCAAACGGAAGAAAAGCTGACAATATATATTCATTCAGCTAATTTCAGCCCTGAAAAAAAAGGAAAAAAAGAGTAGAAAGTCCCCTTTTTAGGGGAAGAAAGGTTGTGTCGTAGCTAATAGGTAATGTGTTTGTTGAATATGGGAATCTCCGAGTGCCAGCTGTGAAAACTGTGAAAGTTGGCACAGAACTTTAGTGTCACACTTCACTGTGAGGAATGCACAAAGAGAAAACCAAATGGTTTTAAGAAGGTTGTTTTGTTTTTCTTTCTTCTTCTTTGTAAAAGACTCACAGAAAATCCGGGTTGGCATAGATCGGTCTCCGTGGTCAAAGACCTCAGATGCTCTCTGCAGTGTCCGTCATCTCCGCCTCATCCTACCGTAGCAATATCATGACAGCTCCCTGTTAATGCCCACTGAGTTCCAACAGCGTTTAAAGGGTTGCTCCATCCTTCTGAGACCTTCACACTATCAGCACACATTTCTGTCACATGCCATGCCTACATAGATTTATGCTGCCTTATGCAGTGTCCTTTGAAATTAGATAGAAAGAAAGAACTCAAAAATACATTTTCATTGTCTTTTATCCTGGGAGTGATTGAGGCTGGGCAAACTTAAAGATCTGATTTAAAAGCTTTTGTACTACTGTATGAAGGAGCCTTGAGACACATGCAATAATGTTAGCTCCATTCTGCCTTCTACAGTACTGGGAACGTGAGCCATTATTTTTATTACCAGCACTCAGGCAGGACTGGAATGGAGGTGAGACACCATGTTGTAAAGCTCAGTTATTACTGAGTTCTGCTATTTCTCTAGTGCTGAAAACTTTTCACTAATTTCCATGGTCTGAAAAATTTTCTTCTGACAAGTTTTGTTCCAGTGTTTTTCTTTTATCTCTCTCTTTTTTTTTTTTCATTGCTTTCATTGAAGGGAAAATTCCCAGAGGCCTTTACTGCCTGTAATTATTTTTCTTCCATGTCATTGGAAATATATTTTAAAAGAATTTATTCTTTGCTTTTAGAGGTGTGTGTGTGTGTGTGTGTGTGTGTGTGTGTGTGTGTGTGTGAATGTAAATGCTTCAGAGGCCAGAAAAAACATCATCTCCCAACAGGAGTTACAGCCAGTTGTAAACTGCCCAATGTGAGTGCTGGGAACCGAACTAGGGTCCTCTGCAGGAACAGCAAGTTCTCCTAATCACTGAGCCATCTCTCTTGCCCCTTAATAAAATTTATTACATGCCACATCCAGCTCTATTGCTCCTATTGGTTCCCAGTGGCCATATTTTATGCTAAAGAAGAAGGGGCCCAACATCAGACAGTAAAAAAAAAAAAAAGTCATTAAAGGAGAAAATCCTTGCTTCCTTATTTTCTCACATCACATTCACATTATTTTAGTGACAAATCTTGTAATCGATTCATCTACTTTATCTAGCTAAGCTAAGCTGTCTTATTCACATAGTTTAAACATGGCTATTTATGGTGTAATAATGTAACAAATTACAACACGAGAATGAGAAGTGAAATTCATCAATGATTTGCTCATGGCAAAAAACAGAAATTGGCTTTCTGAAATGATATAAATTGCATTTCAGAGAGAATCCCTTTATTAGGCTAACCTAATAACCCATGTCTCCTTTCACCCCAAGCGAGCATTACAGAAAACAAAACCTACAAGCCCAAATTAAGATTTTTCTTTTTCAATTTCTTGCTCTACCACAGTACCCTTAACTCTCCCATTGTCTTCCCTTTTATTGTATTGTATGGAGGTGATTTGGAAAGTGTGGTACTTTGTCCCTCTGACTTCAGTGTGCTGTGAAGGTTGTTGTAGGTGCTAAAATTTCATTGAACAGTTGTATTCTTGTGTATGTACGGTGTATGCGTGTGTGTTTGTTTGTGCTTTCATGAGGGTGCTCACTCATGTATGTGTGTGTTTACAGATTAGGGGTCAACTTCAAATGTCTTCCTCTGTAACTTTCTACCTCCCTTCATGAGGCAGAGTTTTTATTTTACTGAAACTCACTGTTTTGGCCATAGTGGTTGGACAGTGGGCCTTCTAGGTCCAGCTGTGTCTGCTTCTCACCCCTCACTGTGATTAAGACATGCCGTTTCCCTCCAGTTTTTTTTTCCCTTTTATTGAACATAGATTTCTTTTCTCATATACTGTATCATGACATGGTTTTCTCTCCCTCTACTCCTCCCAGTTCTTCCCTGCCTCCCCCCAATCCGGATCTACTCCCTTTCTGTCTGTGACTAGAAATGAACAGTCTTCTGAGAAGCAATTATTAGAAATATATATATAATAAGCTGGAACAAAAACTAACACACCAGAATTGGACAAAACAGACAAGCCAAGCGGAAGGAAATGAATCCAAGAGAAGACACAAGAAACACAAATGCACTTGTTTGCAAACTCAAGATTCCTTAAAACACTAAACTGGAAACCATAAAATATCCACAGAGGACCGACCTGGTGCAGACCTGTACAGGCCCTGTGCCTGCTGCTTCAGTTTTGCGAGTTTATATCAGCTGTATTTATGTCTTAGAGGGCCTATTTTCTTGGTGTCCTCCATCCTCCCTGGCTCTTACACTCTTTCTGCCTTGTCTTCTGGGGTGGTGGTGGGGGGAGGTTCTCTGAGACCTAAGGAGAATGCTTTGATGGAGACATCCCTTTATGGCTGAGTGTTCCAATGTCTCTCACTCTCGGAATATTATCTAGTTGTGTGTCTCTGTATTTGTTCCCATCTGCTGCAAAAGAAGATGAGTGAGCATGGCGCTCAGAAGTCATGCTGTAGATTTTTTTTTTTTTTAGGAAAGTAGTATTTGGTTATACCCTAAGTTCCTTGGCTACCTAGTCTTAGGTTCTTGGTCACCTAAGCAATGTTGGGTATGGGTTCCATCTCACAGAGTGGGCAAATCAGACATTGGTTGGTCACTCACCCAAGCTTTGTGCCTCCATTTTTTTTTTTTTTTTTTTTTTTTGCAGGCTGGACGATACTGTAGATCCAAGGGTTCATAGCTGGGATGGTGTTTACAGTTCTCTTTTGGTTTCGTAAAGGTACCTTCATATACCAAAGATAGTAGAACACAGAGGTGAAGGTTCTGGCTCAACTTCTTCATGTTCAGTAAGTTGTATAAGCATTGTCCTCACCAATGGGGCCTTGCTGTCAGTTTGTGTAGAGTAAGCTGTAGTTTTGACAATAACCTTCGTTGTTTGTTGATTCCTATGAGAACGATGGCTAACAACTGAATTAGATGTAGTCCTAGTCCCTTACTCTATTCCTAACTTCTTGATTCTACAGATTTTAGCTTGGTTATCGTGAACACCTAATATCCACATATAAGCAAATACATACCATACTTCTCTTTCTGAATCTGGCTTGTCTCACTCAGGATGATTTTTTTTTTCTAGTTCCATCTATGTTTCAGAAAGTTTCATTTCTTTTAATAGCTGAATAATTTTTCATTGTGTAAATGTACCACAATTACTTTAACCATTCTTCTCTTGAGAGATGTCTTGATCATTTTCAGTTTCTGGATGTTATGAATAGAGCAGCAGTGAGCATGGTTGAGCAAGTGTCTCTGTGGTAGAACGAAGCAACTTTGGGTATATGCCCAAGAGTGGTATATATGGATCTTGAGGTAGAAAATTCCCATTTTCCTTAGGAGCTATAACAGTCGGAGGAGTGTTTACTGTAATAATAACTTTTATTCTCCTTTTTCAATTATTGTCTTGGAGGCTCACTGCCTACTTCTGCTAACTTGGGCCTAGTCCTGGAAGCTTCTAGCCTCCGTACAATCTAACCTAGGCCTAGAATGTTTTCAGCCTCTGAGACTTACTGTTTAATAAGTTCAACTTGTTCTTATTGAACTCTCAGCTGGTTTTAACTTAGCTATTCCAAGTCACGATCCTCTCCAAGCTGACTTACTCAGTCTGGCTTTTCTCTAGGCCTCTGAACTGTTCTACTTGGTCTGGAGCTAATTCCAGAAATCTGCTCCAATCTTCTGACTTCTTCTCATTCTCTGACTTGTTCCAGCTTGTTCTCCCTCTGCAACCTGTCTCTCTATTACTGTCCTGGTAAAACTTCTTCATCTCTTTCTCTCATGGCTCCTTTAGTCACTATGTATTGCTTGGTGGGAAATTCTTTTTCTGAGACCTTCATCTGTATGTCTACTGGGGGTTGAAGATACAATGTATTTCTTGGCATTGGGGGCTGAAATTTAGGATTAGGGATGGGCTGGGGACAGTATGTTACTCCAGGGTCTGCTTAGTCTCCTGTTAATGAGGTCAGTGGGTGAGAAGAGGCTGAGGTCAGTGAGTGAGAAGAGGCTGAAGCAGGTGGTCTGCTACGGAGCTGGGTATGAGACTGGGGAATTCTATTTGGAGACACAGAGGAAGAGGCGAAGATCTGTGATTAGTCTGCCGGCTTAGCTGGCTGGTGTGGCCTTCAAGTTCCCAAGGAGTACCTGCTGGGATTGGAGGCTGGGATAAAGCAAAGAGTGGGGGAGGGAGGTTAGGAAAAGAAGCTGCCTGTGACCCACTGGTGCAGGAGGCATTGTGGGGGTGGAGAGTGAAGTAAGGCAGCACCAGTTTGCCTTCTGCAGCGCTGAGGACAGGCTGGGGGATCTGCTTCGTAGTGGCTGAGGGAGAAGTGACCTACAGTTGGCTTACCTGCTTCCTTGGCCTTAGTGGCCTGATGGTTCCCAGGATGCATCTGCAGGACTTGGCAGCTGGGATAAAGCAGCAAGTGCCGGTAGGGAAGTTAGGAGGCGAGGTCTACATGGCAGTTTGGAGATGGGTGCAGAGAGGAAAGGGAGGCCACACAGGTGATCTGCTACAGAGATAGGGATGAGACTGGGGCATCGAATTTGGAGGAATGGAGGTAGAGATGAAGATCTGAAGTTACCTACCTGCTCCGTTGGCTGGAGTCCCCTTTCAGCTTTTTTATGTGGGTGCTGGGGATCTGAACTTAGGTTCTCATGTTTGCACAGCAGTAATTTTAGCCCCTGAGACTTCTCCTCAGATCTATTCTTAATATTCTTATATCTGTCCCAAGTTCTATGGTAATTTAATCATGATTTTAAAAATAAGAAGTGAAAGCTAATGTGATAACTACAACACTAGTTTAAGTAACAGAACAGAGAGAGCAGAGAAGAGGCCCATGACCATAATAAGATTGTGTTTTGGGATAAAACGGGAAAAGAGAATGGGGATAAGCATCATTTAGATAAAATTTTCATCTTTTCTTACTACCCTTTTTTCCTTCCCTAAAAAAAAAGTAATATATAAACCAATTCCTTTATGCATAACCCTTTGACAGGGCCAGAAAAATAATTCAGTGGTACAACACCTGCCTAGCATGTTCAAGATCCTGGGCTCCAACCTTAGTACTGCAAAGAATAAAATAAAAATAAAAATAATTAAACCATATGATAACATTTGAATTGATTCATTGAACAAACTTGTAATTTTCAACATGGTCCTGATGCAAAACAGAACAAATGATTTCTAGATAGTTATTATGTAATACTAAACTAGTAGTGAATCTGGTTTTGGTCTACAATCTTTCTTTTCCTTTTTGTTGTTTTTTAGTATGCTGAATTGTCTACAGCTTTTCAGATTAAAGTTACCTTCTGGAACCTCACTGAATACTGGCCTGCTGATTAAGTTTTACTGATGTGAAATTGATCAAAGTTCTACAGGTTTACAGTATATAATATGATGCTTTGATACATGTGTACAATGCAAAATGATTACCATAACCAAGGCATATAATACATTTTATTCCTGCCATTCATGTTGACAAGTTACTAGTGTCTAATAGTGACATTAACTGTCATGCCTTGTACAGATAGTAACTAAAATCCCTAAAACTTACTTACTGGTATAATGGAAACTTGACACCAATTGATGAATATTTTCTTACCTTTACTTTCCCCATGGCCAATTCTTAGGAAACTGTCACTCAATTCTGCTTCTGCAGATTCATGTTTTCTAGATCCCACATATAAGTTAGACCATGCAGTATCCTTCTGTTCATGGGTTGTTTCACCAGTATGTTCTGTAGAATCATCCATGTTGACTAACTCATGTTCTGCTGTGTGTATGCCTAGGAGTCACAGTGTCTATCCATATATCTTCTGATGAGCACTTGGCTGATTTCATGTCTTAGTGATTTTATTCTTGTGATAAATGTTGTAATGTGGATGGGAGCTTGGCTCTCTTTTCAAGATTTTATGTCACTTACTTTGGATACACACACACAGATATGGCAGAACTATTTCTCTATGTGAAATTAAAAAAAAAAATCCATGCCACGTTTTATATGTACTGTGTAATTTACCTTCCCACCACAGTGTGCAATGGTTTATTTTTTAATATCTCCATTTCCTACAACTTTGTAGATTTGCATTTCTATTTTGTAATGTATTTTGAAGAATCATCGTGATGCCTTTTTTCTTGCTGAAATATATATACAAAAGTAATCCTTACGTATTTTAAAGGAGACTATTCAGGGGAAAATCCTCTGGCTCCTTTAGCTTTGAACTGTTACCCATGCATCCCCATTCCAAAAGTGAAAACACAGATGCACAGATGGAAGAGTTGGGGCATGATCTCATGGGCGATGGATGGCTCATCAGATTTATCTGACTGAAGTGATGATGAACAAGCAAAGAATAAGGCCCATTCTTTCTATGACTAACCCCTGACTTACAAGCACCTACTTTGATGGCAAAGTCTTCTATAACCACCTAACATTCTTCACAGTCCCACAACTTTGTGCTCTTTCATCTATAGTGGAAGGGACCCTTTAAAAGAAACAAACAAGGGCTATGGACATAGTTTAGAAACATATGCTTTCCTCTCAACGTAAGACCGTGGAATCAGCTCTCAACCGTAAAGAAAATAAGGGAAAACGTCTTAAGCTACACCATCCAATGACTGTCCTTTCCATCCTAAAATCTTGTAATGGATCAGCACTATGATGTGTTTTTTAGTGAGATAGCTTCCTTTAGTGACCAGTATTTGATTCCTGAGAGTCCATAACGTATGCAAAAAAATATGTAAAGAAAGTGAATTAACTGTATGTATAATTTACATTCTTCTGTCATTTCATTCTGGTTTGCTGTATTAAAGTCACTAACATCTGCATTCTGGTCCTCTCTATTAAAGTCACTAACATCTGCTCTTCCCTTTTCTTATCTTCCTTTTCTCCTTTGTTATTCTTTTTAGAGAAACTTAGAAAATGAGAAAAAGAAAACCCTTCTTTAGTATTCTAAAATACAGCCAAAAAACAAAAACAAAAAACAAAAACAAAACAGTCAACCCCAGAGGCTCTTCTTTTGGTTTGTTTTCAAATATCCATATGATTGTTTTATGCCTCATGAACCACATGCTTGTGGCTTAGGAGTATGTGCTGTATACATAAAAGCTGATAGTGAAAATAACATTTCACCATTTTTGGCCCTCCTTTCCTAATTCTTCTGAGGTTCTTAAGTAAATTATCATCGTGTTTAGTGAATTTAAATGAAACAACCTTGTACATTTTTTAACAACTAAACATGTATCAAAGCAGTTTTTAGCCTCCAAAATACTTTTAAAACTTAAGCTTCTTGAAATAAAGACTAATTGCATACTTTAATTTCAATAAATATTCTCAAAAGAGACTGCCTGCAAATCAGTGTTCATTCTAATTTAACACACATTTTTGATCCTTTGTCCTTTATGTATTGTCTTCTCAGGCAAGTATCTTGAAGACATGTCACTTGGCAAACAAAGTTAGCCTTGTTAAAAAAAAACCTTATTTTATGAATTTTTTTTTCAAATTCTTTTTCAACTTTTTGTTCTCAGACACAACAGACAGAGCAATGACATAAAATAATACATTGCTCTCTGGAGAATTATTCATTATCCATTAGACATTCATCAAGTGCTATTAAGCATTTAAAAATGCAAAAAGCACAGCCAGGCTATGACAAAGGCATTCATATAATTAGCAGAATGAGTATAATGACTTGAAAAAAAAATTAGTTCCCTCAAAGAGAAAAATGAAAGTATCTGGGAAAATGTAAAAAAACTGGGATAATTATTTGTTCCCTCAACCAACCTGTTTTGAACAGAATGGTGTTCAAACAAATCACAATTGGATCGTATCAGAATACTGACATATCAAAGTGTCATTTTGTAGACACTGGCAGCATTAGTGGTACAGAAATCCTGGATCAAAAAATGTTGGTATTTGAAGTGAATATTTTTCAGCCACTAGTCTGAGTTACAGCAAGAGTGATACCAGCAAGTTCGTATTCTAGGGCAGAGAGAGAGCAGAGCAATAAAGTGCTGGTGGTAGAGAAAGAAAGGAAGGCTAAGATTGGTCTTCAGAGGATACAGAAATGTTCTTCTCCAATGGAATCATGATCCCATTTTTAAAACGTTTTCAAGTTCCTGTTTTAAGATGTCCCACGTCGGTTCTTTTTTATTGTTGCAAAACTTCACAACACTGTGCATTGTTAAGGTTTATTTTTCAATATGTTTCCCCCCAGGATCTCGAGTTCATAAGGATCTATTCTTTTCCTTTTATTTCTTTCTCTTCAAAAAAAAAAAAGACATTTACAAGTTCAAAAAAAATGTACAGAAAATTGCTTATTCATCTGCATAATTCTACATTAAGGAAGAAATCTGGGTTGGAACACGGAAGATATTTGGTGTGTTTTCTGCTTTATTTTCTATTAGCCACATGAAATTGCCAAAATTATACATTTTTATACATTTGGGCTTGATGAAATTTCTTATAAACATACCACGCATTTACCAGTAAAATGAAAAGAAAATGGGCTTTATCAAAACTAAAAACTTTTTTTGTGTGAAGGGCACTATTAAGAATGGGAAAATACTGTCCATAGGAAAATTCTTCAGAATCACATATCTAGTAATTGATTGTCTCCCAGTACATGAAGAACGTGGATGGGGAGGACATTTCTCCACACCCTCCTTGCCCCTCACCAACTGCAGCAGGCAGGAAAGATGCTCTGAGGTCGTGAGAACTGGAGCGCTGGCGTCACCCCTCACTGGCTGCAGCCCTAGCAAGAGCAGCCCTGCACCTTGCTGGGCAGCACAGTGGAGCTCTGTGGGTGTCTGGGCCAGCTCCTATAATCGTAGAGCAGGCATGCTGGCCCCGCCCCTTGCTGGCTGCAGCATTGGGTGAGCTGGCCAGTACAGTACAGGAAAGCTTGCCCTGGTGGTGAGGGTGCAGGAGAACTGGCAAGCTCACTAACTCAGCTACCAGCCAGGCCCAGATCCAGGGCTTTGAGTTGGCTCACCCCAACATCTACCGCACCTGTGAACTGTTGGAGCGTGTGAAGGGGCTGGACCTGCAGATCCAGAGCTGCAGGATCTCAGGCACCGGGCAACAATAGGATATCTGAGAGGAGTCCCAGTGACAATCCAGTATTGATGGTGTAGAAAAGCCGGAGGCCTTGACCAGAACAATGACTCATTGCAATGAACATTGGCGGGTAAAGATGTGTGGACAAAAGGCTATACTGTGGGACACACTGTAGCTTCCACGGCAAGATGCTTTTTGTTGTTGTCCCTTTTATCTATCTATCTATCTATCTATCTATCTATCTATCTATCTATCTATCTATCTATCTATCTATCTATTTATTTTTGCTTTTATTCTCTTTTTTCCTTTTGGGGGAAGGTTGCAAAAGCAGAGGGTAGATATGAAGTGACAGGGAGATGAGCGGGATTGAGGGGCCTGATGTGAAATTCAAAGAATTAATAAAAAAGTTTTTTTAAAGACTGTGTGCAACTCAACAACAAAAGAGAAACATGAATTAAAAACATAAATAAATGCTCTAATAGACATTTATTAACAGAACATATAAAAACTAAAATAAACATATATGAAAGGAAGCTCACTGTGGTGAATCACTGGGGGAAAACAAGTGGGAGCCACACAGAAAGACCATTTCTGACTCACTAGAATGATAACATTAACATTAAACATGACCTACACAAATGGCTCTGTGATAACATGTGGAGAGTTGTTATCTTTATTCCTCTGATGCAGGGACTTAACACAGCACAGTCACTACAGCAGCTTCCACAACGTGTGACAAATTTACTACAGCATGAAGACATATCTAGATATCTGTATAAAAGATATCAAGTGTGCAGACTCTCAAAGTTGAGAACACAATGTTTATAAGAGCCCCTCCCCCCAAGATGAAAGACTTTAATGCTCATCCATTAATAAATAAATGGATGCAATGGAATACGACTCTGTCCGAAAACCTTGCTGCTAAGGTGGAAGTCTGACATCACTGGAAAGCCCTGAGCTTTCTGTGAAGTAGTGGACTCCATTTGTGAGCCTGGTTCCCTCTTCTCTGCTGGATATGGGAGCTTACATCTTCACAAGATCTACCTGAGGAATGTCATGTAGCCCTTAGGGAAATTCTCCTGGTAGAACCTGTTCAGCAAGCACCTGAGATTCTTCCCTAAGTAAATGAGGCATCTCAGTACCTTAGCCCCTCAGCTCAGCCCTTCGGTGACCTGGATTTCCCCACCGTCTCCCCAAAGGTCCAGTGACAATACATGCTGGTGAAGATGTGGAGAAAGGGGAACCCTCCTCCTGTGCTGGTGGGAATGTAAACTTGTACAACCACTTTGGAAATCAATCTGGCTCTTTCTCAGAAAATTAGGAATAGCACTACCTCAAGATCCAGCTATACTACTCCTAACCATATATCCAAAATATGTTCAAGTACACAACAAGGACATTTGTTCAACCATGTTCATTGCAGCTTTAGTGGTAATAGCCAGAATCTGGAAACAACCCAGGTGTCCTTCAACAGAGGAATGGATACAGAAATTGTGGTACATTTACACAATGGACTATTACTCATCAACTGAAAACAAGGAAATCATGAAATTTGCAGCCAAATGGTGGGACCTAGAAAAGATCATCCTGAGTGAGGTATCCCAGAAGCAGAAAGACACACACAGTATGTACTCACTTATAAGTGGATATTAGACATACAATATAGGATAAATGTACAAAAATCTGTAGACCCAAAGGTTTATATATTCCCCCCATCCCTGGAATAACGTTGATCTATCCCCCTGTTTTGCCCCCTCCCTTCATTGGGACACAATGGTGGCAGGGCAGGTGGAACCAAGTTATTCAGCGTTACAGAAGAACAATGTTCTGATGCTTGCTGGAACTTGAGCAAAGTTTAGAACCATCATGCCAAAGGAAAGAAACTAGCCACAAAGGAATCTGTTGTGTGATCCCATCCATGAATCATCTAAATACTCAACAAAATTTCTTTAGTGGTTATCATACGCACAGCGTGAGGGTTGCTGGGAGTTCTTCATAGAGTGAAGAGGGTATTCTCTAATAGGTTATGGTAGTGCTCATTTAAAATTGAACATATTAAAAGTCAAATATTTGGTTCATATGTGTGGCACGGTTCCTCTGTGCTTTTTGCTTCAAGCTCCTGCTCGAAGAGTCCCTTCTCTGAGTGTCCTTGATGGTAGGCTGTGAACTGGAAGCTCAAGCCAAAAAAATTCTTTCTTTCCAAGCTGCTTTTTGTAAGGGTGTTTTCTCGTATCAACAGAGAGGAAACTGGAATGCTGGCCAATCTTCATATCCTGTTATTTAGCCCACTGCATCCAATTAGTGCTGTGTATGTAGGCAACCGCGTTCCCATGAGGACCTATGTATGGGAAAAGGATGCTCAGCATTAGTCTTTCTGGGTGTGGTTATGTTATCCAGTATAATTATTTCTAGTTTCACCTATTTATCCACAGATTTCAGAATTTCATTTTCTTTGCAGCTGAATAAAATTCTATTATGTAAATGTACCACTTTTTCATTATCTATTTGTCAAGCAATGGATGCCTAGGATGTTTCCATTTCTTAGTTATTGTGACTACAGCATCAATGAACATGGATGAGCATCTCTCCCTGCAGTAGAAAATGGAAGCCTTTGGGGATATGCCCAGAAGTGGTCTAGCTAAGTTACATGGTAGTTTTATTTCTAACTTTTTGAGGAAACTCTGCATTGATTTCCACAGTGGCTGCAATCAGAGTAATGCATACATATTTGGTTTTTAAGGACACAGAAAAGTCTTGTGAATAGCATAAATAAGCAGAAGGCTTTTGACAATCCAAGCTAGAAGAGAGTGGAATTACCAGAGCAAGAAGCATGGCAAGCAGCACTACTAAAATTCAAATTCTTCTCATGTCTGTACTTTCAAACTTTCACTGCATACTGGTATTTAAAGACCAAGTGGATCAAAGACCTCAACATAAACCTAGACACACTACACCACTTAGAAGAAAAAGTGGGGAATACCCTTGAACTCATTGGCACAAGACAACTTCCTGAACAGAACACCAACATCACAGGCTCTAAGAGCAACAATTAATAAATGGGACCTCATGAAACTGAAAAGCTTCTGTAAAGCAAAGGATACTGTCCTCAGAACAAAATGACAGTCTACAGATTGGGAAAAGATCTTCACCAACCCTATATCTGACAGAGGGCTAATATCCAGTATATATAAAGAACTAAAGAAGTTAAACAGCAAAAAAATTAAGTAATCCAATTAAAAAATGGGGTACAGAGCTAAACAGAGAATTCTCTGCAGAGGAATATCGAATGGCAGAGAAACACTTAAATAAATGCTCAACCTTATTAGCTATCAGGGAAATGCAAATCAAAACAACCCTAAGATTTCACCTTACACCCATCAGAATGGCTAAGATCAAAAACTCAAGAGACAACACATGCTGGAGAGGTTGTGGAGAAAGGGCAACCCTCCTCCACTGCTGGTGGGAATGTAAAATTGTACAACCACTCTGGAAAGCAATCTGGCGCTTTCTCAGACAACTAGCAATAGCGCTTCCTCAAGATCCAGTTATACCACTCCTAGGCATATATCCAAAAGATTCTCAAGTACACAATAAGGACATTTGCTCAACCATGTTTGTAGCAGCCTTATTTGTAATAGCCAGAAGCTGGAAATAGCCCAGATGCCCTTCAGTGGAGGAATGGATGCACAAATTGTGGTATATCTACACAATGGAATATTACTAAGCAATAAAAAACAAGGAAATCATGAAATTTGCAGGTAAATGGTGGGATCTGGAAAAGATCATCCTGAGTGAGCTATCCCAGAAGCAGTGGGATGCACATGGTATATACTCACTCATATAGACATATAATATAGGATAAACCTACTAAAATCTGTATACCTAAAGAAACTAATCAAGAGGGAGGACTCTTGCTAAAATGCTCAATTCCTATCCAGAAAGGCAAAGAGGCTGGACATCAGAAGAAGGAGAAAAGAGGGAATAAGTTAGGAGCCTGACACAGAGGACCTCTGAAAAGCTCTGCCCTGCAGACTATCAATGTAAATACTGAGACTTATGGGCAACCTTTGGGCAGAGTGCAGGGAATCTTATGAAAGAAGTGGGAAACAGTAAGATCTGGAGAGGACAGGAACTCCATAAGGAGAGCAACAGAACCAAAAACTCTGAGCACAGGGGTCTTTCCTGAGATTGCTATTCCAACCAAGGACTATGCATGGAGATAACCTAAGACCCCTGCACAGATGTAGCCCATGGCAGTTCAGTATCCAAGTGGGTTCCATTGTGACAGGAACAGGGACTGTCTCTGACATGAACTGATTGGCCTGCTCTTTAATTACCTCCCCCTGAGGGGGAAGTAGCATTACCAGGCCACAGAAGAGGACAAGGCAGCCACTCCTGATGAGACCTAATTGACTAGGATCAGATGGAAGGAAAAGAAGTCCTCTCCTATTAGTGGACTTGGGGAGGGGCATGCATGCAGAGGGTGGAGGAAGGTAGGGATTGGGATGGGAGGAGGGAGTGAGCCATAGTGGGGATACAAAGTGAGTAAAGTGTAATTAATAAAGAAAAATAAAATAAAAATAATAATAATAAAAAAGAACAAAGAGAGTGAAAGTTTGTAACTAATTTACTTTTCATGGTTTCTCAACAATGTCAAACACTGATGAGTATATGTAAATTATTCCAGCATTATATGTATATATAAATGTGGATTGAGCAAATCCAGGTAGACTAATTTTTAAAACATCTGTGTTCACTCGTAATTGTTCATTTCATTATAAAGGACAGTTCTTAAAGTTCTACTAAACTCAAATTCTCTTTAGTTTAAAGGTAGATATAACCTCAGTTGGCCTTTTAAAAACAACAACAAAATAATATAACTTTGCTTTGATTCACTGGCTGACTATTAGTGTGTGTGTGTCTAAAATTCTGCTTTAATTTTTTTTTAATTTTTTATTACTTACATTTTATTCACTTTGTATCCCCCCTGTAGTTTCCTCCCTCCTCCCCTCCCAATCCTGCTTTTTGTCCTTCTTATCCAAGTATGCCCCTCCCCAAGTCCAGTGATAGGGGAGGTCTTCTTTTCCTTCCTCCTGATCCTAGTCTGTTAGGTCTCATCAGGAGTGGCTGCATTGTTTTCCTCTGTGTCCTGGTAAGGCTGCTCCCCTCACAGGAGAAGGTGATCAAAGAGCAGGCCAATCAGTTCATGTCTCTGCTTTAAATTTAATGTTAAAGATTCAGCTTGTTAATGATTTTCCCTGGAAAATAATTTCTCCTTTTCTTATTTAAGGATTTCATTGCTGTTAGGATATTTTAAAAATGGTACATACTCAACAGATCTGGATATGAAGAGATTTATTTGGGGGAGGTAAAGGGAAGATGAATTAGGGTAGAGGAGAAAGAGGAGAATGGTGGGGGCCTGCTGAGTGAGAAAAGTCAGTTAGGAGGGAAAGGAAAAAAAAAAACCAAAGCAGAGAAAGAGAGAGAGAGAGAGAGGAGCGGGTGGGAATGGCAGACAGGTTATAGGATTATAGCTGGAGCACCTGGCCTAGGTGATGACATAGGGCATTGTCAGGACTGTAAAGGCCTCTGTGGGAGGCCAGTTGAATTGCCTGTACAATATAACAATTGTAACAATTTGACAAGTGTTAAATTTATATTACTCTTCCTTGGTAGTTTGTATTCATTTTTCATTATCTGAATATAATATAATATAATGTATTAAATATCACATTGAAATTCTCATTTAAAGTAATGACACAAGTCATAATTTTAATCACAATAACTGGGATATGCAAAATTATTCTGAAAATTTGAAATGAAAACATTTATAAAAGGGCAGCCATGAAACAGTGTCTGTGCTCTGCACAGTGGCAATAGGGATTGGGAGTTAAAAGCTGAAGATTGCTAATCAATAAAAGTTCTAATACATTAACTAAGACATTCATGGAATCCTTCCACTAGATGTTCAGGGAAACCATCATCTTTCAATTCCTACCCTCAGTCCTGTTCAAAACATGAAGATAGACAATTATTTGATGATGATCAAATCCATTGCATCATCGATAAATTAGAACTTCCAAACATTGCAAGTTTTCATGTTTCCTTGTCTCTTTAAAAGATTTTAATGACTAATCATAATCACAACTTGCCATTTACTAACTTAGCAGACCATCTAATAAACATAGGGAATTTACTCTCAAATGCAACATGTCATTCAACCAATGCAATCATCCCATGATTTCAAAATTGTTTTAACAAATTGTATTGGTCTCACTAAAATTGCTTTAAATTATGGATACAGGGAGCTTATATTCTGAATGTATCCTTTGAAATTAGAATAAGTATCCAATTCTTTGAAAAAAATTGAATAAATTGGTGATTGTGTTTTATCTCCCTTTAAAACAAATGAGTACATTTTGTCTTAACTGCTTTCTACTTGGCATCTATTATCATGTTGAGTACACTATCATTACATCTTATTTTCCTGTGCTTTCTCCCTCATATTACCCCCTCTCCGTTCTATTGGAATGCAGCTCCAAACTGTTTACCCAGATTTCAGTTCTCTAACACAATGGAATTCCTTATTACATGCTGTTTTCCCCAGTAGTCCAGCTAATCTAAGAATGCTGTTCTTTGTCCATAAATAGCTACTTATAAGATATCCGTAGAACTATGGGAGTTTCTGTGTCAGTCAGCTTTTCATGACTATAGTGAAATACTAGTGACAACAAACTTGTAAGAGAAGAAAGATTTCTTTTACCTCCAGGTTTGAGAGATTCCACTCAGTGATGCTTCTGTAAGTTTCGGACACGTGATAATAAAAACATGATGGTGGAAGCCTGTGGTACAGAGAGACTGTTGACTCATGTAAAGAAAGGAAAGGAGGAAGACAGACAGACAGAACCAGATTTCTTTCAAAAATATGTTTTGTGTTTTAACTTCCCTCTTCCAGGATCTTTAAGATTCCAGGATCTTCTCGCATTGCTACAACCAGGAGGTTGTGCGACTTTAACATATAGACAGGGCTTTGCAGGGCGCATTCAAAGCACTCTGCCTTACACCCCCACTCCTCTTCCCATTACAACATGTATTCAGTTAATCTCTGAAGTCTCAGCTGCTTCCGTTTTGTTCCTTAAGTCTGAAGTCTCCTCTGATGCTAGATGAACTCCCCTCTGAACTCCTGTAAACACCAGTTACCATAGTGACCACACAAGATGATGGCACAAGTTCCAAAAGGGAGGGACAGGACAGCAGCAGCAAAATTAGACTAAGGCAAGGCTCAAACCCTGAGAGACAAACACTGAATTCTGGGCCACACCACACAACAGGTGGATTCCTGCGGGCTTGGCAAGTCCTGCAAACATCATGGCTATGTCTCAGGCTAATTTTTCCTGCCCTCTGCTTTCATTATAGGTGGTTCACTTCTTAACATATTTTGTCTCCTTGAAATCTTCATCATAGCTTTGGGTTCCAGCCTGTAATTCCACTCATCCTGTCAGGGACTGCTTGCTAGGGCTCTGACCCCCCCTCAACATCACAGACACACACACACACACACACACACACACACACACACACACACACACACACATACAGTTCCTGGCCTCCCAGGCTTACACTTAAAATCTGCATAGAAGACTCTCTAACTTTCTAAACAGTTTAGTGCTAACACTCTATATGGCTGCAAAGTCAGTACCACGAGTATTAAGTCCTCACCTGCTGCAGGATGTGGCTGGCATACCTATCCTCTACCTAGGGGCAGGGCTATACCTTTACCAGAGGCCCTTCACTATATAATCCAGACATTTGGTTTCTCCCCAACTCCTGCACCCTTCTCTCTCTCTCTGTCCTTCCTCTCTCCCCACTCCCTCTCTCTCCCCTCTGTTCTCCTGTCTTTTTCTGCTTCTCTCCTCATCTTCTTCCCTCTTTCTCTCTACATAATCTTCTCCTCTTCCCTCTTTCTTCCCCTCTTGCCCTACTCCTAATGAATCTGTATTTTTATAATTTAGCTTCACCTTGCCATTGGTTCATTCTGTTTTAATCAATCATCAGAGATGTGACCAGGGTCTGTCAGCCATGTTGGCTAATGCTGGACTGCTCAAATCAAGGCTGCTGCACTCTTAGTGTCTAGCCAGTTTAGAAGGTCCTGAAACAGGGTGTCCCAGGGTTTTCTTCTTAAAGGAATGATTTGGAAGACTTTGAAAAGAATAGGTACTATGCTATTCTGAGGTAGGGATGGGTGGGGTCCTGACAGTTCTGGATGCTCTCAGGATGGATTTCCGACTGGGTTCTGGCATAAATGTTTGTGTTCTTATTTTCACTAGCTTGACACCATCCTTTTTTTGTCTTTAAATGAGCTGAGTTGCAATGTTTCCCGTTCTTTCTTCCTTACCTTTTGCTCCCAATTCTCACTGTAAATTTGGCTAAAAACAACAAAAATGGCCCTTCACCTCAAAACCATGCTGCCATGGTGTCTAGGGCCTTGAACAAAAGGAAGATAAATTCCTTGCCATGATGTCAAAGGATATCCTCTTGTCTAGTTCCCAATATAGTTTTTATTTTCATCAGCAACCTCATGAAGAGTCTTTATTCTTCTCATTTATACTATCATTCTGGTCTTCTCAGCCCCCACAAAATATACCTATTCAACTCCATTTACAGTGATTCAGGCTTTATCTAAACTTCTTTTCTGAATTTTTCCAAACTCTTCTAACAAGCCAATTCCAAAGTGTCTTCCACATTGCTATAGAAGTGGCCACTCTCCTGGTACTCGATTTCTTTGTTAGATTTCAGGTACTGTAACAAAGTACTTGAGAGAAGCATCCTACAAAGAGGAAGGGATTTGTTTTTGATTCATCATTTTGCATATTTCAACAGTGGTCAGTGAATGAAAAAATGAATGAAAAGGAAAGGAAAGGCCATGATTGCTCCTAGCTATAGTGAAGTATAAAGTTTACGATTAATATGTTGGAGAATATAGCTCAAGTCAGAATATCTGAGAGAGTCCAGAGTGGACATGACCCTGATCCATGTGGGAGAGGAAGAGGGTAAGGGAGAAGAAAGAGAGGAGACCCATGTGTAGCAGCCAGACCCCAAGGTACAAAAGGGTGGGTAATCAAAATTTTGGTTGTAGAGGTCTTTCACTTTTATGATTAGATATATTCCTAAATGATTGATTTGGAGTAAATTATTTTTGTTTTTTGTTGTTGTTGTGGGTTTTTTTGTTTTTGTTTTTGTTTTTCAAGACAGGGTTTCTCTGTGTAGCTTGGCTGTCTTGGGCTTGCTTTGTTGATCAGGCTGGCCTTTAACCCACAGAGATATACTTGCTTCTGCCTCTCTGAGTATTGGGATTACAGGCATGCACCACCACTCCCAGCTAGGCAGAGTTATTTTGAATAGAGTGTTTATTCTAATTTATTTCTTGGATAGTAGACTGTTAGCATAAACATAGCTTCTATTTTAATATTGATTTTGTATTTTGCAACTTTACAATAGGTCCAAGAATTACCTATTATCTGCAGATAGGGATAGTACAATATCTTCTCTTTCTATGACTCTAGCTTTTATCGTTTTCTCTTCTCTAACTTCTATTGCTAAATATTCAGGTACTGTATCAAATAAGAAAGCACAGAGTGGACATTTTTGTCTCATGGCTAATTTCAGAGGAAATGATCCCAGTTTGTCTCCACTTACTATAATATTGGCTCTATGTCTGCTGTATTGTACTTAATATTTTGAATATGTTCCACCTATTCTTAAAGTCTAAAAGCTTCAACTACCTTCCAGAAGCTCCACGGGCTGTGGAGGGAGCCTATAACACAGCCTTTAAGGATATTTTACCATTTTTTAACCACTAAATGAATGAAGCTACACAGTTTGATAGGGATCCCCTTGTGAATGACATATGTTTGAACTCAGAAGCCACCTAACTAAAGCATGTTGTTTTCTCTTTTTTTATTCTTATTTTATTGAAATAAAATTATATCTAATGAAATTCAGCCTTCCAAAGTCTGTATTTCTCTGACCTTTGTCATGAACATACCATGACATAAGCACTACTGTAATGAAAAGATAACATTCCCATTTTTACTAATGTTATTCTTTTGTCCTTTGGTAATAGTCTTTCCTTTCACTCCAGTCCCCAGCAGTTATTGATCTTTTAAGTAACTCAAGTGCTCTCTTCTTTTCAGAATACAAATTAAATGGATCTATACATTGCATTTTTGTTTCTAGTTGCTTTTATCTACTATTCTCTAAAATAAAAACATTACTTATTCTTTGGTAATGTCATGTGGGAATGCAATGTATTTAGGTCATAACTAGTCATACATCATACCTACACAGCCTCTGTTTGACCATATCTTTTGTATTTAGCCTACATTGTTATGTTTATGACAATCAATAGCTATTACATGAAACTGAAAAACTACAACTTTTATTTCAGAAATCCAATTGTCTCTCATATGTTCAAAACTGTAGAATGAAATACAAAAGAGACTCTGAGCCAAAAGAGCATCATTCACTCCCGTATCATAACAAATTAACACCTCTTATTCTAAAAGCCTACTATACTTTTAAGGCATTCAATTTAGCAATGCCTCTTGTTTAAAAATGGCCTTTCAAACATGCTGTGATTTTTATGAGCATAGCCATGTGTTTTCCCTAAAAGCACCATTGACATGATGCTTTCAGGTAGATTGATGAATGCTTTTATTTTAATAAGGGGCTCAAGATAATGATATGAATGAATGAATGCAGTCACTAAGAATTTTCTTGACCTTGAATTTTCAAATTATGTATCTATGTATTATATATATAATATATTTATATATAAATATATATTTAAGTGCAATCTCAATTTCCAGTTATGTTTACACATTTATCAATAAAAATATTGGTGTCTTATTTTTACTTTGAAAATTTGCTAAGGACAGCTATATTTAGAAATTTAAAATATCAGATTTATATAAGCAACCACCTTATCCCAACTTAAAACCATTGCTATCTCAAAGGTTTTTAAAAAATGGGTTAATTTTCTGTGAGAACTAAAGCAAGGCTCTCAATATCTTTTGAGCTTATCTTCTTTCATGTGCCAATGTCGTCCCAACACTAGAAATACCTCTTAAAACTTTTTGGCTCTTTACTTATTGATATTTTTGAAGGAGGTATGGCAGTAACTATGCAAACATTCCCAGTGTCTTTACAATGTGTTTAGATTTTTTAAAGCCAAAATTTTATCCTCCCCAATGCATTTAATTTTTTTAGTTCTCTCTTTCTCTTTCCCTTTCTTTCTTCTCAGTCTCTTTCTGCTTCTGTCTCTGTGTGTCTATGTCTCTGTATATTTCTGTCTCTGTGTCTCTGTCTGTCTGTCTCTCTGCTATCCCCAATAGTCTTTTACTTTGGTATTATTGAGGCAAGGAAATGATATGTATCCCAGGGTAGCCTTGAACTCTCTTCTCATAACTTCTGGATATCTGGGATTGCAAGCAGGCACCAACAAGCCTGAATAAATCTTCCAAAAGATGTTGCAAGTATCAGGAATCAAAGAATTAGACCTGTTTTAGGTTGTATCTTATACTTATTCATTGTACTAGATGGTTTTTGTATTAGTCAATCCACAGATTTTTACCTTTGAGAAAGCAGTATGAACTCTAAAAGTGTGATATTTTCACACTTTTCAAATCATCTTTTTATGCTAAACAAGCTATTGCAAAAAAAAAAAAACTACAGAGATGTTACATTGTTCAAAATGTGTGTGTGTGTCTAGCTTTGTATAATTACTTACAGGTGAGGGGACATTCCTCAGTTCAGATGGAATGGCCTACGAAAGTTGTTAGGCAGGTCTTTCTACTCAATAGATTTACATGTTAGCTGGAACAATCTCATAGACATCTTCTCTATTCACAAGACATCACGGAATCCAAGATGAAGCATGTCTGAAGCTTTGGCAAGGACATGTGCGCACACCTGAGTGTTGCTGAATTTCAGGACATTGTTCTAATTGCAAGGATTGCTCAGTTCAATGTTACTGAAGTCTGTGACATAAGGACTCAAATGAACACTTGCTTCAACATAAGTGCACTATTTCCCTGTCATTTGTTGTTCAAGCTAGACAATTTTAAGCTCTCTTAAAATATTTGGACAAACATGCCCCTCACTGTGAATAAACATGGTTGGCCCTAAGGTCTGACCAAGCCTGTATTTCTTCCTTCCATCTCTCTAAACTGCCTGTTTAGATAATCTAATATATGGTGCCAAAAGATGCAGGAAGGCATCTAAGGCCCCACCTCTAGCAGGCTGCTCTAGGACCTGAGAGCCAATGGGGACACCTACTTCCTTGAGGCAGCCTTTACTTTTGGTTGTTTCCAAACCTCTCTCTTTCTGTCAGTGTGTCTGCCTGTGTCTCTGTCTCTCTCCTTGTCTCTGTCTGTGTCTCTGATTCTCTGTCTCTCTCCTTACTGTCTCATGTGACACAGTCCAACCTAGGTGGGAGGCTACCCTGCATTCTACCAGAACATGAATGCAACATAGCAAAAGAGGACAAGGTAATCCACTGTACCAAAGCCAGAGGCACCTGATTAGGTATTGGAGTTCACTGGAGCTTTATTCAGTCAGACCTGCTCAGGAGACTTTCCACTGGCTGCGAGAAACAGCCGAGAGCTTTGAAGCTCTTCCACTGGCCCTGCCCCCTTACTTTCCACATGCATTTGGTCATTTGGAGATTTAGAGGATGCTCTGAGCTACTAGATTTTGACAACTGTTTTGTTTTTATTTTTATTTTTTTTTTAATTTTATACCTAGATCCTTGGCTCTGCCATGCTTTCCTAGTTTGCCATTCCAAAGTACACACTCTTACCCTGACTGCAGGCTAATCTAAAATTTTCATTTTGAAAACAACATACTGAGTTCACTTGTTCAGCTCTTGGTCCAAATCTTGTCTCAATGTACTCTGGACACATAGCCACCACTGAGACAAATTTAGAACTTTTGATTTCAAATACTGTCTTAGTTAGGATTTCTATTGCCATAACAAAGCAACACCACTAAAAAACAAGTTGGGGAGAAAAGGGTTTATTTGCCTTATACTTTCATATCACTGTTCATCATTGAAGGAAGCCAGGACAGGAACTCAAACAGAGCAGGAGCCTGAAGGCAGGAGCTGATGCAGAGGTCGTGCAGAAGTGCTGCTTACTGGCTTGCGTTCTTGGCTTGCTCAATCTGATTTTTTATAGAACCCAGGACACCAGTCCAAGGATAGCACCACCCACAATATTCTAGATGTCCCCACACACACATTGGGAAAATGTCTTACAGCTGGATCTCATGGATTCATTTCCTCAACTGAGGCTCCTAGGATCCTTCTTCTCTGACAACTCTAGCATGTGTTAAGTTGACACAAAACCAGCCAGTACAGATACTTAAAACTGATTAGGTAACCCCATGACACAGAATGACAGTGAGATCTGAGGCACCCTCCCTCATAAAACTCACAGTTCATCTTAATTTTTCCTAGAACTCTAGCTATAACCACACCCAGAGCCGGAATGCCTGTCATTCCTGCTAGGCCTCCAGACTTGCCTCTTCATTGATCTCTTTTGTCTTATGCTTTTTTTTCCCCCTATGTTTTTGGCCTGCTTGTGTTTCTGCCTTTCCACATGTGGAAATTCCTGCTTGCATCTTTAACACCAAAGAGGTAAAAGTATTTCTGGTTGTCTGCTCTGATCTGCAAACATACACAAATAGATTATGGATATGTAGATCACTGGGTTTAGTCTTACAGAGTCAAATGTCTTTTGTGTATGGATAATATCAAAATATTTTTTCATACTGTTCTACCCTACTGAGACTTGGAATTAGGCCCATCTGCTCCAGACAAAAACATGCATTTTGAAGATCTTTCTCCAAAGTATTTGTTCTAGGTAAGGCTGACCACTGACTCTGTGACACTGTGCCAGAAGAAAGGGGAGCAAAACAGAGCATCCCAGGAAAAGACACTTTACTCTTGAGAAGAGCCAAGAAGTACAGGTTTTGTAATATTAATGAGGTTATAAATGACAAGGCGTTTAACTCTGAATTCTCCCCACTCTTCCTTGGTTTTGTTTATTATCTTTAAAGCTTTTGTTGAAACTTTAGCTTTCTGTATTTTAGGATTTGTAAGTCCTCTGAGTGTGATTTTTAAAAAGATGTGTAGGTAACCCTAATTTGCTATAATATACCATGCCTGTAACTTGGATTAAGCTTGTTTAGAAAAGGGTGTGTGCTTAATGGGCTTACCTTGATTACCTTGTGAATGTGACTAACAACCATCTTTGCTGATGACCTAGGCTCACCTTTGAGGAAATAACAACCAAATGGCTCCTGTTATCTTGGCTGATGCCCTCAGCAGAAAGCAAGCATGCTGGATGACTTTAATACCATCTCAGTTAATAGTAAAGACAATATACAGCAAGCCTATAGCCAACATCAAACTAAATCAATCCCACTGAAGTCAGGGACAAGGCAAGGCTGTCCACCCTCTCTGTATCTCTTCAACCTAGTGCTTGAAGTGCTAGCTACAGCAATAAGACAACTAGAGGAGATCAAGGAGATAAAAATAGGAAAGGAAGAAGTCAAAGTATCACTATTTGCAGATGATATGATAGTATATCTGAGTGACCCCAAAAACTCTACCAGGGAACTCCTACATCTGATAAACAAAGCCACTTCAGCAAAGTGGCTGGATACAAAATTAACTAAAAAAATAATCAGTAGCCCTCCTGTATATGAAAGACAAAAGGGCTGAGAAAGAAATTAGGGAAACAACACCCATCACAATAGTCACTAATAACATAAAATATCTTGGTGTGACTCTAACTAATCATTTGAAAGACCTGTCTGAAAAAAAAACCTTCAAGTCTCTGAAGAAAGAAACTGAAGAAGATATCAGAAGATGAAAAGATCTCCCATGCTCATGGATTGGTAGGATTAACAAACAAAAAGCAATCTACAGATTCAATGCAATTCCCATTTCCCATCAAAATACCAACACAATTATTTTTTTATTTTATTTTTTATTAATTACACTTTATTCACTTTGTATCCTCCCATGGCACCCTTCCTCCTTCCCTCCCAATCCCATCTTTACTCCCCCTTCTCCACAAATGCCCCTCCCCAAGTCCACTGATAGGGGAGGTCTTCCTCTCCTTTCTTCGGATCCTAGTATATCAGGTCTCATTAGGAGTAGCTGCACTGTCTTCCTTTGTGACAAATCAAAATGACTTTAAGTTTTCACCTTACACCCATCAGAATGGCAAAGATCAAAAACTAAAGTGACAACACATGCTGGAGAGGTTGTGGGAAAAGGGGAACCATCATTCACTGCTGGTGGGAATATAAGCTTGTACAACCACTTTGGAAATCAATCTGGCGCTTTCTCAGACAATTAGGAATAGCACTTCCTCAACATCTAGCTATGCCACTCCTAGGCATATATCCAAAAGATGCTCAAGTATACAATAAGGTCATTTGCTCGACCATGTTTGTAACAGCCTTATTTGTAATAGCTAGAAGCTGGAAACAGCCCAGATGCCCCTCAGTGGAGGAATGGATGCACAAATTGTGTTATATCTACACAATGGAATACTACTCAACAATAAAAAAACAAGGAAATCATGAAATGTGCAGGTAAATAGTGGGAACTGGAAAATATCATCCTGAGTGAGGTATCTCAGAAGCAAAAAGACACACAGGGTATATACTCACTCATAAGTAGATATTAGACTTACAATATAGGATATACCTACTAAAATCTGTACACCTAAAGAAACTAATTAAGAAGGAGGACTCTGGCTAAATGCTCAAACCCCATACAGAAAGGCAAAAAGATGGACATCAGAAGAAAGAGAAAAGAGGGAACAAGTCAGGAGCCTGACACAGAGGACCTCTGAAAGGCTCTACCCTGCAGGGTATCAAAGTAGATGCTGAGACTTATGGCCAACCTTTGGGCAGAGCGCAGGGAATTTCATGAAAGAAGTAGGAAATAATAAGACCTGGAGAGGACAGGAACTCCACAAGGAGAGCAACAGAACCAAAAAATCTGGGCACAGGGGTCTTTTCTGAGACTGATACACCAAAAGAATTCTTGACAGACCTTGAAAGAACAATTCTCAACTTCATATGGAAAAACAAAAAACCCAGATTTGCTAAAACAGTCTTGTACAATAACGGATTTTCTGGAGGTATCTCCATCCCTTATCTCAAGCTGTACTACAGAGCAATAGTAATAAAAAACTGCATGGCACTGGCATAGAAACAGAATGATGGATAAATGGAATTGAATAGAAGACCCAGAAATAAACCCACACACCTACAGAGACTTGATTTTTGATAAAGCCAAAACCATACAATGGAAAAAAGATAGCATCTTCAACAAAAGGTGCTCGTCTAACTGGATGTCTACATGTAGAAAAATGCAAATAGATCCATATTTATCACGCTGCACAAAACTAAAGTCCAAGTGGATCAAAGACCTCAACATAAAACCAGACACACTAAATCAGTTAGAAGAAAAAGTGAGGAAGAGCCTTGAACATATACCAACACAATTCTTTTTTTATTTTATTTTTTTATTAATTACACTTTATTCACTTTGTATCCTCCCATGGCCCCCTTATGCCTCTCTTGGCATAAGAGACAACGTCCTAAACAGAACACCAACAGCACAGGCTCTAAGAGCAACAATCAATAAATGGGACCTCATGAAACTGAAAAGTTCTATAAAGCAAAGGACACTGTCTTCAGAACAAAGTGATAGCCTACAGACTGGGAAAGGATTTTTACCAACCCTATATCTGACAGAGGGCTAATATCCAGAATAGATAAAGAACTTGAGAAGTTAAATAGCAACAAATCAAGTAATACAAGTAAAAAATGGGGTACAGAGCTAAACAGAGAATTCTCAATGGAGGAGTATCAAATGGCAGAGAAACACTTAAAGAAATGTTCAGCATTCTTAGTCATCAGGGAAACACATTTCAAAATGGCCCTGAGATTTCACCTTACAGCCATCAGAATGGCTAAGATCAAAAACTCAAGTGACAACACATGCTGGAGAGGTTGTGGAGAAAGAGGAACCCTCCTCCACTGCTGGTGGGAATGTAAACTTGTACAACCACTTTGGAAATCAATCTGGCACTTTCTCAGACAATTAGGAATAGCGCTTCCTCAAGATTCAGCCATATCATTCCTGGGCATATATCCAAATTATGCTTAAGTACACAAGGACATTTGCTTAACCATGTTTGTAGCAGCTTTATTCATAATAACCAGAATCTGGGAACAACCCAGATGTCCCTCAACTGAGGAATGGATATAGAAATTGTGGTATATTTACACAATGGAATACTACTCAGCAATTTAAAACAAGGAAATCATGAAATTTGCAGGCACCCTTGGGAACTAGAAAAGGTCATTCTGAGTGAGGTATCCCAGAAGCAGAAAGACACATATGGTATGTTCTCACTTATAAGTGGACATTAAACATATAAGATAGGATAAACATACTGAAATCTGTACACCTAAAGAAGCTAAACAAGAAGGAGGACCCTGGGTAAGATGATTGATCCACACTCAGAAAAGCAAAAGGGCCAGACATCGGAAGAAGGAAAAAACACTGAACAGGACAGGAGCCTATTATAAAGGGCCTCTGAAAGACTCTACCCAGCAGGGTATCAGAGCAGATTCTGAGACTCATAGCCAAACTTTGGGCAGAGTGCGGGGACAAGAGCTCCACAAGGAGAGCAACAGAACCAAGAAATCTGGGCCCAAGGGTCTTTTCTGAGATTGATACTCCAACCAAGGACCATGCATGGAGATAACATAGAACCCCTGCACAGATGTAGCCCATGGCAGTTCAGTGTCCAAGTGGGTTCCCTAGTAAGAGAAAAAGGGACTGTCTCTGACATGAACTCAGTGGCTGGCTATTTGATCATCTTCCCTTGAAGAAGGACCAGCCTTACCAGTCCACAAAGGAAGAAAATGCAGTCAGTCCTGATGAGACCTAATAGGCTAGGGTCAAATGAAAGTAGAGGAGGACTTCCCCTAGCATTCGACTTTGAGAGAAGCATGGAAGAATATGAGGCAAGGAGGGTGGGATTGGGAGGGAATGTGGGAGGGGTCTACAGCTGGGATACAAAGTGAATAAACTGTAATTAAAAATAAAAACAATAATAAAATAATAGTGTCAAATTTGGTAGCCTGCTCTTTGATCACTTTCTCCTGGTGATGCAGCCTTGCCAGGCCATAGAGGAATAGGACCCAGGCAGTCCTGATGAGACTTGAGAAGATAGGATCAGATGGCAGTGGAGGAGGACTCCCACTTTCAGTGTAACAAGGGAAAGATTTGGGAGTGGGGGTGGAGGGAAGTAGTAGATGAAGGAGTGGGCTACAATCGGGATATAAAATGAATAATCTGTAAAAAAAATTAAAATTAAAAAAAATAGTGCCAATTTTAAAAATCGTACTTTATCAAATTGTTTCTAATTGAAAGTTATGTTTTACTTGAGATACCCTGGTTTTGCTTATTAAATAATAGCTAGTATGTTACTATTTAAAACAAATACACAAAGTTCATCATATGTCAGGAATATCACTTACGTGATTTCTGTTCCGATTCATTTAGATGCAGACTTTAACTGGCTTTTTTTTTTTTTTAAAGCTTCCAGGTGCTTGTTCCTTGTGCAGAAGTCTGATGTAACAAACAGCTGATTACAGTTACAGCATCCTTCTACAGACCTCTGGTACATGGTCCAGCAAGTTGTACAATTGCATTTAACCTTATATTGACTCATGCTAATCTTAATGTAAAGATTTCCTCATGTAACTTTGCCTTTTGATGTGCCTGACAATGTTGTACAGTTACTAATGCCTGACTTATGCTCTGGATTTTTGCCAGCTATTAAGTTTTACTGTGGTCTCTGGAATAAACCCTCTTTAACTGCTGCCTTCCTGGTTACTCTTTTATGGCCTTGAAGTTACCAAGAGATCCATACCCCCAAATTCCTACAAGTAGCTCAGATAACCTCTAAAAGGGGAAGAGGTCACCTGGGCTATCTCATTCATCCCTCTTCTCACCGCTTTGGATATTGTTTTGAGACTCAGAACTGAAACAGCTGGATTGAAGCCTTCTTTACATCAATTAACCTCTCCGTCTCACCAGCTCAGATCATTTATTTCCTTCAGGCTAGGCTGACTCCTTGGCTGCTGCAATGCTCCACAATGAAAAAGGACAATCTCTCACTGCTACTAAGGATGCAAACAATGCTGTTTCCATGCCAGCGAATCTAACCGTTTTGAGATGATGCCTAAAGACAGGGACCAGATAAAAATTCCTTCTGGTTCTCTTCCACTCTGGCTTCTTCCATTGACCACTTCTTTCTTACTTATTATCATCATATTTATGTTTTTATCCTGCCTATTAAATGCTTTACTTACTGTACTTTCCTCTATACTCAAACAAAACGTTTCACATAAGCTTTCCCAATAGCTTTTACTCTACTTCTGTTACACTTGATTCTGATACATCTACAAAAAGACCTTTTTGATGCTCTGAAGAAATGGCTAAAAGAAACTTAGAGAAGAAGAGGGATATAGGAAGACCTGGAGGGGATAGGAAATCCACAAGGAGAACAACAGAGCCAAAATACTTGGGCCTGCAGAGACTGATACTCCAATCAAGGACCATGCTTGGAGAGGACCTAGACCTCCTGGTCAAAGGAAGCCCATTGGCTGCTCAGTTTCCAAATGGGTTCCCTAGTAAGGGGTACAGGGGCTATCTCTGACATGAACTCAGTTGCCTGTTCTTTGATCACCTCCTCTTGGTGGAGGGTGGTGTGCAGCCTTGCCAGGCCACAGAGGAAGATGACGCAGACAGCCTTGATGAGACCTAATAAGCTAGGGTCAGACAGAAGGGGAAGAGGTCTTCCCCTATCAGAGGACTAGGAAAAGGGCATAGGGGGAGAAAAGGGAGGGTGAGTGAGACTGGGAGGAGATGAGGAAGGGGGCTGCAGTGGGGATACAAAATGAATAAATTGTAATAAATAAAATAAAATAAAACAAAATAAAAATTTTAAAAAAGAAATCTTCATTTCTTTCATCCCAGGCCAGAAATAATTCTTATTTATGTACTTATTTATTGTTAATTACAGGAACAATTCTTTTTTTTTTTTTTTTTCAATGCAGTTTATTCAGGAACAATCCTCGGACCCTGGGGAAAGCCAGCCCACAGCTTAAATAGCCTCTGGGTAGCCAACCCAGGCGTGCCACGTAGACAATGCAGATAGGTCCACATACATGGAAGCAAGCCAGATCCTCAGCCTTAGCCAAATGTGGAATTGTTCGTGACAGAGAGCACTCACCATCGGGAAGGTGGAAAGCGGAAACCAGCTCCATCTTTAAGGCATAGCATTCCGCAGCTCTCTACAGTTCCCCCTTTTTGTTTTAGACGCATCAGGCAAGAGTAGAGATCTGATCTCTGATATTAGAAATAAATTGGGACTTTGTACCGATGTTCATTTAGGTGTCATCCACCCAAAGAGCATCAGACCGGTCAGATACCTTTTTCTCAGAGGCAGGACCTGGGGCATCAACCCGCATGCAATCAGACATGCTCTTCTCTGGGTCCAAAGCGGCTGACCCTGAGTGCAGTGCTTAGCCTCGCATCCTGAGCATATCATTTTAGCTTTTTATGGTATCCAACCATGCTTGGGGAGAATGTCCTGCTTCAATGGCTGTAAAGGCCTGAATGATCATGGCTGCATCACACTGTTGTGAGACTCTAATCTTGCATATATACCACAGGCAAACCAAGGATACCAACACCAGAAGGCCTGCTAACGCTCCCATGCCTGCCCATTCCTTCAGATGATTCATGGCTGCAGCAATCCATGTTGATAATCCTGTGGCTAGTCCTGCGTCCACTCTGGTAGAATTTACTCAGGAACAATTCTTTACGTCAGTTCTCCATTTTCTCCTATTCCGTGCTTTGATTCTCGGTAGCTCCCTGCTACTTCCGGTAGCTCATTCTGGTGCAGCAGCCCTGGCAATGGGATTAGTCACTGTCACCCTGAATCAACTCTATGCCCATTTCCTCTCACTGGCCCACTCCGTTTCTTCCACTTCTGTTCCTCTTTATCCCTTTACCCTCCCTGGGAAATCTCAGTTCTATTCTGTAACCAAATCATGTGCTTGCTTGCAGTCCTCTAATGAATATTTTACAGGTCTCTTCCGGAACAGAGGGCGGCAATCACATAATCCATCATAACCTATCAAGTTAGACTCTGCCCCTGGGCATGACTAGAGGATCCCTCTTCAACTGACCCAGAACTACGCCCTCAACAGAAAACAGCTGTAACACTCCTGCCCTGCATTTTTATATCTTCTCAGAGTGAGGAATGATAGTTTCCTGCTGAAAGACTATACTTGCCAGCTTCTTGACTGCTGAAGTCCTTTCTGCCCTTGTAAGCATTCCATCTTCTTCTGTGAGTTTTTGGCCATCCACACATGTGGATGACGTAGATGACCCTTGGCCATGAAGCAACATAGTTCCACGTTTTTTAAAAAAATTAGGTAGGTCAAAGTTTTCTGATACTCCATGTTGCAAAGATTATAATTTACATTCAGATATCACTTAAGGAAGTTAGATTCAGCTCAACTGTTTCCTGAGCATTTTTGTTGGAGATATTTTTCATATGTATGTATACATATAAAATTTGAGATTAAGAGCTATTGCTCTTCCAAGTGACAATGCCATGTCTTTTCTCCTCAGTGTGAAAAAGTTTATGAGGAGTTTGAGACCACCCTCTCTTTGGAGGTCACATGGCTAAGGAGATCCACATTGTCTTTACACCATGAAGTAAACAGAAATATATTTCTTGCTCATTGAAAAGAGGAACTTTATATTACCATGGATACATAAAGAGTGAAACAGAAGATACAGTTCTTAAATAGAATAGATGACATCATCTTATAAATTATCTAATTGCAGCTTTTGTCAATGTTTCAGTGTGAAAAGTCATTCAACTGTCAGCAAACCTGATAATTATCTATAGGTGGTCTTAGTCATAACACATATTCTATAAATGCTTCCTTAAAGAGCAAATTTACTTTAATACTTTGATTAACCATCCTGAAAACCAAACTTAAGTCCTGTTGAAAAAGGTAAACTGAGTCATGCAATCCTTTGAGAATGGTTTGCAGATAGACACTAACCCGAGTTCACTCAGCAGAATGAGACTGTAGGGCAGAGGAAGGCAGTCTTTTTTCATTGGAGATGCTATATAGGAAACAACCTAGAAACCTGCTACAGAGGGCCTCTGAAAGCCAGAAGAAGAAATCAGGAAACAAACTAGGAACATACCACAGAGGGCCTCTGAAAGCCTCTGCCCTGCAGACTATCAAAGCAGATGTTGAGCCTGATGGCCAACTCTCGGGCAGAGTGAATGGAATTTTCTGTAGGAAGTGGGAAATAGTGGGAGCTGGAGAGGACAGGGTCTCTACAAGGAGAGCAACAGAACCAGAAATTTGAACACAGGGAACTTCCCAGAGACTCATACTCCAACCAAGGACTATTCATGGAGATGACCTGGAACCCCTGCACAGATGTAGCCCATGGCAGGTCGGTGTCCAAGTGGGTTACCTAGTAATAGGAAGAGGGACTGCCTCTGACATAATCTGATTGGTCTGCTCTTTGATCACCTCCCCCTGAGGGGGGAGCAGCCCTACCAGGCCAGAGAAGAGGACAATGCAGCCACTTTTGACGAGAACTGATAGACTAAGATCAGAAAGGAGAGGAGAACCTCCCCTATCAGTGGACTTGGGGAGGGGCATACATGCAGAAATGGGAGGGAGCATGGGATCGGGAGGGGAGGAGGGAGAGGCTTATGGGGGAATACAAAATTAATAAAGTGTAATTAAGAAAAAAAATAATAAAAAAATGGGAAAAAAAAGAATCACCACAGCAGGAGGCACAGAGCAAGCAGAAAGATGGTTCCCTGGGGTGGCTGCTGGGTCTGCAGTCAAGGAGCCAACAGGCTTAAGGTCTGCTCAAAACTTCTTCCAGAATATGAGGGTGAACAAACTTTTGTAGCACTTTTGATAAAGCCACTAGTGCTACTTAAGACCCACAGCTTGATAACCCTCTAAGGCAACATGTTCTGATATGATCATGGGTGTGTGTGTGTGGGAATGGGGTATATGAACTTTGAAGATGCCCAAACATTCACATCATAACATGGGCATCTAAATTAGCTCCTATCCCATTTTCTTACTTAAACAGTGGCTCTTTTTTTCAATCCTTTGTTTAATCTTTGATCATTTCATACATGTGTACAATGTATGTTGGTCCTATCCACTCTCAACTCTGCCCTCCCAGTCTTCCTAGACATACCCTGACATGCCCCCTCCCACCTTCAAGCTCTACCTCCTTCCTCCATTAATGTTCCATATCACAAAGGTTCCACTACATTTTCCAACAGCACCACTAGCTGGTGACCATGTATTGGTGAAATGTCATCCGTGAGCCTTTGGGGGATACATCACGTCAAAACCCCAATAGAGTAAAGCTGCTTTTAAATGTCTTAAATTCGTGTTATAAGCAATTGCTATATTGATTTTGCTTTTGATTTTTCTCCAAGTGTGATTACCTGTTTTGTTTATACTCTTTCATTGTATTCCTCACTTTTATTAAGGAGTTGATATTTGGTTGAATATAATCTGTGGGAATCTTGAATATGCAAATTGTAAATATCCTTAACCAAACAGTGTTCCTCTTTGTTTCTTATGGGAAGTCAGGTACTATAGGCTCTTTTCAGAAGCCTTTAAGGTCAAATTCACATTCGGCTCTCAAACACAGTCCTAACGTAACAGAATTTCATGTTCAAATTTTACTTTCAGTACTGTATTAGTTAGGGTGTATCAAGAGAAACAGAGCCAGGAAAGAAAGATGATAGAGCTAGAGCTAGATGAGAGAGAGAGAGAGAGAGAGAGAGAGAGAGAGAGAGAGAGAGAGAGTTTAAAGGGGCTTTATTAATTTATCTTTCATAATAATCACTTTCTGTATTTGCAGGAGGTTGAGAATCCAGTAGATGAATCCAGTAGTCCAGAAAGCCGGGTATCTCTGGACCCCACACAGTGCTGAAAGCCCTGCTAGTTCCTGTAGAGTTGGTTGTACTGAGTACAGAGAATCTTGAGTGTGAGGTCTGCAGAAGACATCAGCTTGGCAAGAGCAGTTGTCGATACAAGTGTTCAGAAAAACAGGGATGACAAGCCCAGGGCAGACCTCTTTATATTCTAAACTATGGTCCTGTGGTTGCACAGTAAGCAATCCTTCCTGGTGAACCAGCTCTCCCACTTCCTATTGGAAGGAGCCACCCACTTTAAAGCTTTACCTTCGGTTAATTTTCCCTGGAAACACCCTCACAGAAATGCCTAAAGGTATCCTTTAGGCAATTCAAAATCTTGTCAAAATAAAAATTAAGACTAACCATCACAAATTATTTTTTAAAAGGAAATTATGTGTAAAGTTTTCCCTTATAATTTCAAGATATTAAAAATACCCAGAATAAAGTAATATGTTTTGATGAATCTATATGATGGTTGTAACATGAAGAATACTTCATGGCTCAGTCACAATTATGCTTCTCTTTCCTGATCTTCATTTCCTAGTCTCCTCATCCTTTGCTGTATTTACATGCACCAATTTCTTTATGTTCCTACAGATATTTTAAATATGATCATTTAAAGCTTTATTTTCAATAAAGATGTAAGACTTGGATCTTACATCTAATTGTAGATATGTAAGTTGACATTTGTTTTTAAATTCAGCAATTTATTATTTATAAAGGTTAAATATCCTTTTCTTTCATCATTTTAGCACAACACATATTAATTCTTTAGCTTTTAAGCTTAACTGCATTCTAAAATGTAGGTAAAAGGAAATGAATGGTTATAGTATAGCTGCATTCAAACAGACAGAGAAGTACATACTGAGACACACACAGCACACATTTCATTTGTGGATTCCTCTAGTATGTACAGTTTCTCTCACAGAGCTGCCTAGCCTGGTGCAGCACGCCTGTTATCCCAGTTCTTGGGAGGTAGAGGCAGGAGGATCACTGCAAGTTTGAGAACAGTCTGGTCTTCACAGCAATTTCCAGATGAGCCAGGTCTACAGAATGAGACTATTCCAAAGAAAGAAGCTAAAGATAGAAATTGTTTTTTGTTTTTTGTTTTTTTTTGCTATCATTCCCAAGTAGAAAATATTTTAAAAATTTCTGTATTATGAGATTCTTTCATTAAAGTACATACAGCCTGAACACAAAATATTCATATATACTTGATACATCTTTATCTATAGTTATCTCAAATGAGCTGAGAATTAAAGTAACAGATTAAAAATAAGTAATTCATTTTGAACTTTATATTTATAGAGGAATAAAACAATTTTATGTATTTCTCACAGAATATTCATAAGACCTGATGAATTAAAACAAAATTTTGTCTTAGTAATAGCTATTTTTGTGTAAAGGATAATGTTTAATAATTAGTTTTATGTTCAGCCACAAGTATAGATCAATACATTCCAAAATTATTATGGTTTAAATGGCAGTCTCTTGTAAAATAACCCTGGATCCAATCAGTTCAGAGAGGCATTACATAGCCCAAGCCAGAGACCTGGGTTTTTCCATTTTATTGCTCAACAGCAAAATACATGCTTTCCATTTCAAGGTCATCCAAGTATGCTTTATGCCTGCTGCGGCTTATTGCTTCATCTCCATCAGCAGAACCAGAGAAGGGGAGGGTGAAATAAGGTTTGGAAATGAAGAACAAGGCAGTCCTTTAATACATGTTTCCAGAGTTACCTGTGCCACTTCCTACATTTCTTGCTGGTCAGATGTTTGCTGACTGGCTACCTCCAGCCACATATAATAGAAGAAATAGAGTATTACCTCCAGTAGGGGAGGATTGTAGTAATTAGGAGACAGAAAAGTTAGCATCTCTCACAGCACTCTGAAGATAAAGAAAGCGCGAAATATCAGACTCCTGTAAACAGAAAACTATAATTATATTTCAGTTCAATTTTCATAAAGCATTTAAGAAACTTGTTGCCAAATTATTTTAACAACTTCTTAGAGCAGAACGTCAACTCATAAACTCTAGTCTTTGCTAAAAGTGCCCATGGCAAAAACCAAGGCTCAAATTTTATGAAATGTTTTAAGATTATCTCTATCTACCTATCTATGTATCTACCTGCTTATGTATGTATGTGTGTATGTATGTATCTATCTACCTATTTATTTATCTATATCACTATAGATATCTGTGAAGAGAATTAAATTGATTTCCAAGACAGACATTTTTGTGATTTTTACCTTGTAATAGTTATATGGCCTTTCCCCTGTTTAACCACAATACTTACAACTAAAGCTGAGCTCTGTAATTCTTCAAGTGATGAATTGCAAATGAGAAAATGTAGGAAAATTCTCTGACAGTGAGGAAACACTGAAGGTAACTTGTACCATGCTTTTTTGGTATGCTATAAATTATTAAAATAAATATTATAATGTGAAGTACTGCATACATCTATTACCTGGTATTTATACAATTGATAAATATTATTTAAATTTTAAGGCTGGGTATTTGTAATACATATGATATTTATACTTATTGATGCATTTAATCTTTGCATTATTTGTGCATGGGCTAGCTAGCCTTGGAAACCAACTTATTTTAACTTGGCACAGAAATTCAGTTTAGTAAGATAATTGGAAAGCAAAGAAAAATGAAGCTGAAAATTTTACCTTAGACTAATAATTATCTGAAGAAGCACCAAGGTATCATTAGAAAGAAGTACATCTGTAAATTTATTCATATTCTATTTTAAAGTGACAATGGTTACCATTCCATAGTTTCTTTCCTAGTATGCTCAAGTTATCTCTTCCTCTAAGGATTATTAACTACAAGAATGTTGTGCCAAGGACAGGACCTTGTGTCGAAAGGTACAAAGGTGAAGAGTGTTCTGTTTGACAGGTTCCTTGTATGAAATGTGTCCAGATGCCCATCTTTGTCATTATGACCTCACACCAGCATCTCAGATGACACTGCTCTTTGTGGAACACTGGTTCACAAGGTATGTTCTCTGCACTCAGGAAACTTATCTGCAGCTAACAAGAATACAAAGCAGAATAACCCAATAAGGAGAGATGCAAAGATGAGCTGAAACCAATCTGAAACATTTACCAGAGTTATTGCTTTTGGGAGGAAAGGGCTCATAGTTGAGGGTCAATGGGAATTATGATCAGATTTCAGACTGAGCAGAGCTAGAAAGAACACACCGAGACTTTGTAGTGGATTTAGTGTCATCTTCTAAAAATTCATGTCAACTCGAAGCTCAGAAATCAGAGTGTATATCAAGTAGACACAAGCTAGAGGCATCAGAGAGGAGGGAGCAATTAAGAACATGTCTCCACGATCCAACTGTAGGACATTTTCTTAATCAGTGATTGATATGGGAGGTCCCTGCCCAGCTTGGGCTGGTGGTCCTGGGTTCTATAAAAGAGCAAGCTGAGCAAGCCAGGGGGAACATGCCAATAAGCAGCACCCCTCCATGGCCTCTGTCTGCATCAGCTTCTGCCTCCAGGTCCCTGCCCTGTTTGAGTTCCTGTCTTGATTTCGTTGATGATGAACAGTATTGTGGAAGTATAGGACAAATAAACCCTTTCCGCCCCAGCTTGCTTTTTGGTCACGGCGTGTCATTGCAGCAATAGAAACCCTAGGACACAGAGATAATTGCATGGGTCGTTATTTAAAACAAAGCAGTACTCAACTAGTTTTACTAAATTGGATCCCCTACAACCTAATGACTGGTACCTTTAAAAGGAAATCTTGTGAAGACGCATAGGACTGATTGGAGGAATGAGGTATTTGGCAAGTAGGATCACCCCTAAAAGGACACCAATGTAAATAAATGTGTTTTAGGAAGTTACAAAGCCACCCTCTGTCTTGCAACCTCATTCTCCCAAGTGTGGGGGATCCAGGCACCTGTGGCTGCCCAGCATTTACACTGGCCGTGAGGATCTGAATTCAAGTCCTCGTGCTTGCATACCTTTGTGAGTCAACCGTCTCCCCAGCAGAGGATCTTGCCTGAATATCTAAGAGCTGTAGAGTTCATGGGACTTGAGAACAGTCTTGGTAAATGATGAAAATTTTAAAAATTAAACTAAGAATGTAATCACTAAGCATATTTTAAAATAATTGGCAAAACAGAGCCAACTCAAGCAAAGCACCAGCAGAGTACAGAATGAAATGCCAAAAAAAAAAAAAAAATAGTACCTGAAATGGAGGATTTATAGAAAAAAGTTCCCTAGCTCACATTTTCTTGAGCACAGACTTCCTCCAGGGCAGCCATGTTTTTCTTGCTTAGCTACTGTACGTTCTTCTTCTTGTATCATCTTTTCGTATCATCAGTAAATTGCTTCAACTGCTCTTTTGACTTCAGTTTTGATTATTTAAAATTTATTTATTGCCGTTTGTGAAAAGTAACACACCCATACTGGTTTATATGGTTTACATATAAAATGCCTAGATTTATGTATCTGAACTTGAGTTCATGTTCATATGGTCAGTGTAAATGCCGAGCAGGCCACAGGTGCTGTAACCCCAGTACTTGGAGAAAACAGACAGGAAGATCACTGGGGCTTGCTGGACAGCCAACCTACTTAACAAAACACACATTTCCATATTTTATATGTAATAAAATTTCAACATAGTATTTATAAATAGCACAATTGCAATAATATTATAATCAGTAATAACTAGACTGCTCTGTTAATGTTGTCATATATTGTTATAGATAGTTAACTTTATTTTAATCTTAAAATGAGCTCTAATTCAAGTACTATTCATATAGGGGAACTAAGAAATGGAGACTTTTTTTTCATTTGCCTAAAAGCCATTGCCAAAAGAGTTGATTCATGGAAGTACCTGATTTAAGACACATGCAATGTATATTCAAGATACAATAATTAAACATATATCCCATATCTCCTTTCATAGCAGGCTGACTTTCAACAACCAAAACCAGGCTCCAAAATGTACTTAAGCTATTGTTTAAACAACCTGGCAAATCAATTGTCTGTCTTTTCCCAAGCTAGCTCCTTACCTACGTATTTTTTCATATAATCTTCAATTGGTTCATACAACACAGGTTGCAAGCTGCTTATAGGTTGTCTCTCAAATGAGACCACATTAAGGACAGAGCATAAAAATTAACTATCGAAAATTAATCCTGACCTGTGGAAGACTGTCTAATTAAATAAGTACATACACGGTTTTACACACACACACACACACACACATGTATGAGGATATGTAAAATGTTCCTTCCAGCTCTACCTTCCTGGAGAGCTCCACAAATGGGTTTTTATCATTCATCTTGTCATCTGTTGAGATCAGTTCCCAAATTATCAGGCTCGCCAATAGCTCAGCAGGTAAGGACATCTGCAGCCAAGCCTGATGTTTGATCCCTGGAACCTACATGGTAGAAGGAGAGAACAGACTGCTCCACACTTGTCACATGTACAAGCACACATGCATACACACACACACACACACACACACACACACACACACACACACACACACTTTTGTGTTTGTGCCTGTAAATTCCACATGGCGAGAACAGTCTTATTAAACTTGTTATCCTTTCTCTGAAATGTTTTACAGTCTTTCTTGGGTAATAAATTCCTTCCTGGGACAAGGTTAAATTCTGTCATTTGGTGATTAGCCTTATCTGCTTTCTGCATAAGCCACATGTTTTCCCAGCTGTGTCTCACCTTGTCTCCAGCTAGCGCTATAATCCTGATCCTGCATTGATTTGATATCAGCTTAACCCTGCCCATCTTACCCCTACTCCCACTTCATCACCCTGTAAGTCTATATTGCCTTCAAAGAGGTTCCCAAACTATCCCAGAATGAGGACAGAAGCAGCACAGGGCTTGAGATTTTGCAGTTCTTATTCTCACAGTTAACTGATTCAGAAAACATCTGAAATAAAACAGAGAAAAACAGATTGCTGAGTGGCTGGTGTATATTACTTTAAGTTTTAAGATCATGTATGCTCTAATATGATTCGCACTTACATTCCATGTAAGGCAGTCATAAAAATTGACAGATACTTCTTTAGTAGAAATCTAAAATAAAAAAATGGGAACGAAAGAGGCTAGAATATTGTACATACTGAATTTACAACTGAACAATTTGAACAGTGCATGTCAAATGGGATTTTTTCCTATTTGCAGAAAATAGGAGAACCCTCACCTTAAGGAACAAGGGAATGGAATGTACAGAAGGAAAGAGAAGGATATAGAGAATGGAAAGACACAGAAGGGGATGGAGACCTGTGAACAGAAACGTGACTGCAGAGATTCATCAAAGCACCAGACTTTCCTAGCACTCTCCCAAGCTGAGCAGGAGGCTAAAGGATAAGCATTTTTTCTTTGAAACTAAATATTTCAACATTGCACTTTACATCATATTTGATGACAAAGTGATTTTTCTTATAGCTATATTGTTAAGAAACCACAGATTAATATTATTTATGAGACATCGGTGTCCTCGTGATCTATTTCCATTCTCTCTGAATTTAACATATGTGGCTCAAACCACTTATGATTTCTATCAAGTGGTGGCTTTAAGTTTTGTACTGATTTCTCCTTCCCTCAAGATAAGAGACACATTAAAATCTTTTAGTTTTATGACCATGAATAAGATTGAAGTTGCATTGAATTCCAGAATTACCTCATAACCTTGTGCTGAGACAGATGACTTTGCATTCTCTCTCTCTCTCTTTTTACGGCATTATTTTGTGGTTGCATAGGTAATGGCAGTTTTTTATCTAGAGGTCTCCTTAATACTGATCAGTGGCTGGAGGGCTGGAACTCTCTCTGGGTTATGTGCTGTGTGACGTACTACTTAATGTATTCTTTCAATTTTTGCTCAGCTCTCTGCAAGCATCTCACTATTGGCAACAATCTGGCTACTGAACAAACATGCATTGTGTTTTGACACTACATTTTTATTTTCTGTTTCTCAGAATATAAAACAAAAGGATATTTATGTTTTAAACAATACAGATTTTACCTATTGTTTTCATTCAATCTTTAGATGATATAATTTCTACTCTTTTTAACTTAAAATGATTAGGAAGTTACAGACAAATGTCCTAATTGATGGGTTGGCTCAGGTTTTACTGCTCTGTATCTCTCTAAACACCCTCACGCACATGCACACGCACACGCACACGCACACACACACACACAAGTCCAGAATCACCTACACCTATAAACATATGGTCTATGGTAATTCGCATATGGTAAACACAGTGAACTTTTCTTTGTAAGCAAAAATATTATCTAATGTAACAATAGAAATAAAGTATGATGAAATGCACAATTCACAATTTAGTAATGCAGCCATCAGTTATCCTCATTATCAAGTGCTCTGTATTGTATGTAAGTACATTAACACACCCCTCTTCCTGCATGAGAGCAAAGCATTGTGCTGTGTGACATCGTGATGGCCATGATGGCACCAGGAAAGAACTTTCCCTCCAAAAGCATTTTTTAGAGCCCCTGCCCTGTGTGCCACTGACCAGCAGATTATACATGACACACATTATAAAAATGTTCTATTGAACTTGCATCTTTTCCATCTGCTTATTGTCTAGAATAATTGTTCCTGAATTAAAACAAAATTAGGAAATATTTAGTTCTCTAAATGTGAATGGAAAATCACCTTACCTCATTGAGAGCTGAATAATGCTATCCTCAGTCTATAGAGTATATATGTCTTTGTCTGAATGCTCCATGTTCCTCTGTCATCCCAGGCTTTAGAGAAGGGATGGGAGACCAGAAAGAAAGCTGACATCCTTGTTTCCTGTCTTACATCTATTCTGACTTGTTTTAATACTCTTTATTTTTCTGGGACACGTGCCTTCTTATAAATCTTCATTATCTTAGTGTTTCCACTTTATCAATCAGATCAGTTATAAAAGCCACAAAAAAATGACTCATGGTGGAATGCTATTTATTATAGGGCCACACTTGTTTCCCAGTCAGCACCATAAAGCACATTTACTCATTGATTGCTCTACAGCCCACCTGCCACCTGAGCCAGTAATAAACTCTATTCCCTAGTTTGCTTTGAAAATGTCACGTTGAGTCTATAGTCAGTCCATGCTGAACACACCAGTCTCCTGTAATTTAAGAAAATGCCATATCGTCTCCATCAGACTGAATTGTGGACTGTGTAGCTAATGACTATTTTTGTCTATAAAACTATGTTGACCTTTTACAAAATTTGAAAAGAGTTTCTCAAGTGATCTTCAAAAGTTATTTTCATTCAATTTTTTTTTTACGTTTGTCCTGTAAGTGTAGAAAGTTTCACTTATTATTAGGATAATCTCATCTCATGCTTGGAAACAATAGCTGCTGTTTCATCAGATTTCAGGATCACCATTGTTGTTCTATGATGATCTTAATTATTATTCACCAGACACACAGAATTATTAACTATTAGGCAATAAAATGGCACTTGACAAGTGGGATTCAGGCAGCATAGTGTTTTGACTAATGGCTATTACCGCTGTGTTTAACACAGTCAGAAGCACCCCCATGTTTATTCAACTTCTTCCATGAGACTTTCTTGACTGACTTGGTCACAAATAAGCTCAATGAGAACAAATTCCAAATAAAGACAATAGAAAGTATACAAAAGAAGATGGGAATAAAGAACTAGCATTGTACAGTTTCCTTTTTAGAAAGATTGTTTTTTAAATTATGTTTCTCTTTCTGTCTCTGTCTCTTGCTCTGTATGTGTGTGTGTATGTGTGTGTGTATGTCTGCACGTGGGCATGTGCGTGTGAGTGCAGGTGCCCAGTGAAGTCAGAGGTATTGGATATCCTGGAGCTGGAATTACAGTTAGCTGTGAGCTACTCAGCAAGGGTGCTGGGAACTGAACTAGGGTCATCTTTGAGAGCTGTAAGTGCTCTTAACAGCGGAGCCACCTCTCCATCCTTGATCAATTTCTTCTTTACAAAGTGATTCCATGTACAGTTCTCAGCCTCGAAATTGAAGAGGTAGACAGCATTTGTGTCACTTATGATATAATTTATTCTTTGAGTACACAAAATGTTAGTTGTGTTTGGTCATCTGGGCAACTGTTACTGTTAGTGACCATTTTTTTTTCTCCAAACATCAAGTTTAATCCTATAATTTACCTCTGAGTTAAGAAATAAAACCTGTAATATGTCATATGAGATATACTTAGAATCCTTGATGACACTTAACTACCAGAGAGCTATCTGACAAGACAATGCATATCAGTTTAGTAGGTTTGAGCACTAATGTAATGCAAATTATTAAAAACAAAATTTTAATTAAAATTTCACAATTGTTTCAGCAATATTTCTTGTGGCTTCATTATTTAAACTCTAAGATACAAGGATTACTCATTGACTAAATGTATAGTCCTTTTCATTAGTTTATAATTGTTCCCCAGAAGTATTTGATTTTCATAAAATATGTTTTACATCTGAGAGTTACCCAACCTATTATATAATATTAATTTAAGCTTTATTTTCTTTGGTCATAAATATAACTTTTAATTAATAATTAAGTGATAAAGTTGGATTTTAGAGTCTTCCTCTTCCACTCAAAGAAAAAAGACAATATATAGGAGTCAGATCCATCCAACAAAGTGTGAAATAGTAACCAGAAAAAGAATGCAGTTGTCAAGATTGTCCCTCTATTATAGTTTCTCATGAAATGCACACCAAAGAAAATTTATAATTTGTCATATTTTAATAGGGTCGTCAGCTTAAAGAGAAAAAGACACAATTATTTAGACAGCACAGGGAAAACAGTCAAATTTCAAAACAACTGAGTTAATCTAGTTTAAAAATTTAAAAAACAATTAGGGGATCATTTAACCTTCTATACATTTAAAAATATAATATGTAAGATTGGAAAAATGAGAAATATTAATAGAAACTTGATTGAAACTTCTGAAAGGTATAAAAGAGATTATAATTTGTAACCAATGGCAACACCCCTTGTAAATTCTTCAGTCTAACTCTTTAAAATTCTATCCTTCCTGGGAACATTTTCCCACTGGAGCCTGAACACAAAATTTTCCTGACACTTAATGTCTAAAACATTTTCTATAATTGACTGTTTTTTTTAACTAATAAAATGTTCTCATTGCCAAGTGTATTAAGCAGTTCATTTTCTTTTCAAGATGGTCTGCTCTTCTCTACACAGTGCTCAATCTAGAACTTATATAAAAAAAGAGCATTGAGGTGACATTTATTAGGTGAGGGGACAGTGATGATGGACAGTGATGAGAAGCTATCTCAGACTACTCCTGGCTTAGTTAGGTTTCTATTGCTGTGATAATGACCAAACCAAAACCAACCTGGAAGGAAATATTTATTTGGCTTGCACGTCCACATTATCACCCATCATCTGGAGGTCAGGGAACAAACGGGGAGCAGAACCTGAAGCAGAAGCCATGCTTACTCCTCATGGCTTTCTCAGTTTGCTGCTTGCATACCTCAAGTCCACCTGGCCAGGGGTGGTACCACCCCAGTAGACTAGGAGGCCATATCAATCATTAATCAAAAAATGTTCCACAGACTTGTTTATAGGCCAGTCTACTGGGGGCATTTTCTCAATTAAGATCCCCACTTTCCTGATATGTCTAGTTCGATGTCAAGTTGACGGAACCAGCCAGAACAGCCTCCCAGGCTGCACTCAAACCCCCGCTGAGGAAAGCCACCACCGAGTCCAGTTCTAAGAGTCGGCTTCTTAGTAGCTGAACACGGATTTTCTGACGGAGAAATGGTTACCAGCGAACACCTTCACATGTCTCATTATGCTGTCTAGGAAAAGCACTATATGCATCCTAGCAAACATATGTCTAGAGACATATCTGGTGGGCTATGCATGGAAGCCAGAGAAGTCAGCCTCGTGTTTTCCTCTGTAAGCAGTTCTCACTAAGGTGTAACTTCAAAGGTGTTTGGTGGATAGATGACATTAAGAACAAAATCTAAAGGTTGGCCTTAAGTCTCAGCATCTGCATTGATAGTCTGCAGGGCAGAGCCTTTCAGAGGTCCTCTGTGTCAGGCTCCTGACTTGTTCCCTCTTTTCTCCTTCTTCTGATGTCCATCCTCTTTGCCTTTCATAGGGATTGAGCATTTTAGTAAGAGTCCTCCCTCTCGATTAGTTTCTTTAGGTGTACAGATTTTAGTAAGTTTATCCCATATTATATGTCTATATGAGTGAGTATATAATGTGTGTGTCTTTCTGCTTCTAGGATAGCTCATTCAGGATGATCCTTTCCAGATCCCACCATTTACCTGCAAATTTCATGATTTCCTTGTTCTTTATTGCTGAGTAATATTCCATTGTGTAGATGTACCACAATTTGTGCATCCATTCCTCCACTGAGGGGCAACCTTTGGGCAGAGTGCAGGGAATCTTATGTAAGAAGTGGGAAATAGTAAGATCTGGAGAGGACAGGAACTCCACAAGGAGAGCAACAGAACCAAAAATTCTGAGCACAGGGCTCTTTCCTTAGACTGATACTCCAACCAAGGACAATGCATGGAGATAACCTAAGACCCCTGCACAGATGTAGCCCATGGCAGTTCAGTATCCAAGTGGGTTCCATTGTAATAGGAACAGGGACTGTCTCTGACATGAACTGATTGTCCTACTCTTTGATCACCTCCCCCTGAGGGGGAAGCAGCACTACCAGGCCACAGAAGAAGACAATGCAGCCACTCCTGATGAGACCTAATTGACTAGGATCAGAAGGAAGGAAAAGAAGACCTCCCCTATCAGTGGACTTGGAGAGGGGCATGCATGCAGAGGGTAGAAGAAGGGAGGGATTGGAATGGGAGGCAGGAGGGAACCACGGGGGGGATACAAAATAAATAAAGTGTAATTAATAAAGACTTTTAAAAAAAAGAACAAAATCTATTCTATATACTTAATCAGAAAGCAGTAGGAAGCTTGCCTGGAGTTAGGGCTAGTGAGTAAATGAGAACCAGCTTGGGACACAGGCAGCCATCAGGGCTTGGAGGTGTTTCTATGCTAGGTTTAAGATTTACATGCCTATTTTGAGGCCACAGGAAAGTTTATTTCTAGCTCGTGGTTTAATGAGTGAATAGTATGGTTTGATTGATTGTTTGAATGAGAATGGCCTCATGTATTTGAAGGCTCTGACCCCAGGTGGTAGGACTGTCTGGGCAGGATTAGGAGGTGTGGCTTTTTTAGAGGGGGTATGTAACTGGAGGTGGGCTTTGAGGTTTCAGAAACCAAAGACTTTCCCAGTTAGTTCTCTCTGCCTTGTGCTTGTGGATGGAGATGTGAGTCTTAAGCTACTGCTCCAGTACCGTGCCTGCCTGCCTGATGCCATGCTATCCACCATGTGCTGGAACCCTCTAGAATCATGAGTCCCAAATTGAATGCTTTATTCTATCATTGTCTTGGTCATGGTGTTTGGCCAGAACATTAGAAAATTAACTGAGACAATCGCTACCTCAGCAACAGCCTTTACTGAATATACTCATGTCAATGCCAAGGAAAGATAGACAAGAATAACTTCTACAGTGTTTTACCTAAAATTACCCAGCCTGATAGCGCAACGGGATAGGGATTTGCTTCATTGTCAATGATAGAAACACAGCTGCTCAGGTTGCCATTGTTTTCGAAGACATTGGCCCCTGTCATTCCAATTTTCTCTAGAACATACCAGTTAATTTTTTTGTAACATATTTTACTACATAAATGGTGGCAACATGTTCCTAAAATGATGAAAATCTCTTGAGAAGGGGGATGGAGAGATGGCTCAGAGGTTAAGAGCACTGGCTATTTTTCCAAAGGTCCTGAGTTCAATTCCCAGCAACCCCGTGGTGGCTAATAACCATCTATATGTGATATCTGGTGCCCTCTTTTGGCATGCAGGTGTACATGCATGCAGAACACTGTATAAGTAATAAATAAAAAAATTAAAAAAAATAACTTAAAATATGCAATTTTCAAAAAATGACCACCAAAAGCATACAGATAAGAGCAGTCATATTTGGAAAGATTTTCTGCTTTTGGTGATCATTTTTTGGAAATTGCATATTTTAAGTTATTTTTTTCTTTTATCCAAAATAGATTTCTTCATATAATATATTTTGGCTATGGTTTCTATCCACTAATTCTTCTGAGATTGTCCTTATCTCCCCTTCTATATGCATCTACACATTTTCTCTTCTCAGAAAACAAACACATATTTAAGAATAAAAATAAAATAAAAAGTTAGAAGAAAAAGTAGGGAAGAGCCTTGAACTCATTGGCATAGGAAACAACTTCCTGAAAAGAACACCAACCGCACAGGCTCTAAGATCAACAATCAATAAATGGAACCTCGTGAACCTAAAAAGTTTCTGTGAAGCAAAGGACATTTTCACCAGAACAAACAACAGCCTACAGACTGGGAAAGGATCTTCACCAACCCTATATCTCACAGAGTGATAATATCCAGAATATATAAAGAACTCAAGAAGTTTAACAGCAACAAATCAAGTACTCCAATTAAAAAATGGGGTACAGATCTAAACAGTGATTTATCAATAGAGGAATATCTAATGACAGAGAAACCCCTTAAGAAATACTCAATGTGCTTAGTAATAAGGTAAATGTAAATCAAAACAACCGTGAGATTTCACCTTATACCCATCAGAATGGCTAAGATCAAAAACTCAAGGGACAACACATGCTGGAGAGAATGTGGAGAAAGGGGAGCCCTCCTCTATTGCTGGTGGGAATGTAAAGTTGTACAACCACTTTGAAAATCAATCTGACTCTTTCTCAGAAAATTAAGACTAGTGGTACCTCAAGATCCAGCTATACCTCTCCTAGGCATATATCCAAAAAATTCTCAAGTATACAACAAGGGCACTTGTTCAACCATGTTGATAGCAGCTTTATTCGTAATACTCAGAATCTGGAAACAACCCAGATGTACCTCCCTCTGGGAATGGATACAGAAATCGTGGTACTTTTACACAATGGAATACTGCTCAGCAATTAAAAACAAGGAAATGATGAAATTTGCAGGCAAATGGTGGGAACTACAAAAGATCATCCTGAGTGAGGTATCCCAGAAGCAGAAAGACACACACTGTATATACTCACTTAGAAGCGGATATTAGACATATAACATATAATAAACATAGTAAAATCTGTACACCTAAAGAAGCTAAGTAAGAAAGAGGACCCTGGGTAAGATGATCAATCCTCATTCAGAAAGGCAAATGGGATAGATTTCGGAAAATGGAGAAAACAGGGAACAGGACAGGAGCCTACCACATAGGGCCTCTGAAAGACTACCCAGCAGGATATTAAAGTAGATGCTGAGACTCATAGCCAAACTTTGGGCAGAGTGGAGAGAATCCTATGAAAGAAGGGGGCAAAAGGAAGACCTGGAGGGGACTGGAGCACCACAAGGAGAGCAACAGAACCAAAATATCTGGGCCCAGGGGTCTTTTCTGAGACTGATACTCCAACCAAGGACCATTCACGGAGATCAGCTAGAACCCCTGCTTAGATGTAGCCCATGGCAGCTCAGTATCCAAGTGGGTACCCTAGTAAGGGGAACAGGGACTGTCTCTGACATGAACTCAGTGGCTGGCTCTTTGATCACCTCCCCCTGAGGAGTTTGGCAGCCTTAATAGGTCACAGAGGCAGACAATACAGCCACTCCTGATGAGACCTGATAGGCCAGGGTCAGATGACCCTAGACAGGGGGAGGGGCATGGGAGGAGATGAGGGAGGGAGAGTAGGATTGGGAGAGAATGAAGGAGGAAGCTCCAACTAGGATACAAAGTGAATAAACTGTAATTAATAAAAATAAAATAAAATATATATATATATGTCCTGTGAGACAAAGAACCTCCAAAGATGCTGTTTAGTTTTTTTTTTTTTTATGTTGGCCATCTTCTGCTCGGTTTGGGACCTTCCCTTAAGACTAGTTTGTACCCCCATTGATACTCCATAGGGGAGAACTAATTTTTCATTTGTGATTGGTTATTAATCAGAGATAGCTTCTTGTATTGTGAAATTTATTAGGGCCATTCTGGAATGAATTCTAGGTGTACCTGGGTTATGAACTGATATTTTGTAAATTTTCAGTGATTGTTATCTGGGATTATGGGGTTGCTCTTCTTATGGGAATTTCAGAGCCTTTGTATGACTTCATTTCCAAGACACACCTGGCAAACCAGGAAGCCTTGCAATGGCTGAGAATTGCTTAGGTAATGGTTACTTCAGACAACTCCTCAGTCAGATGAATGTTCTACTATTCAGAAATTGACTTGCCAATGACACCTTTTGTATAACCATCAATAAAAACATTGTTGCAAGACAGCTCCAGGTTCAGTCCCCAGAGGCTGTTACACCTACCAAGCCTTACGTGTCACCCTTAATTCTCTCTCTTTCTTCAACCATCTGCTTAACTCAAAATACCAACAGCTTTTAGGTTAGGGATTGAGGTTTGTGTTCACTTTCCTCATGCTGGGTCATCATCAGGCCTGTGACAGCCCAGGGCATGCTGCCACAGTCTCCATGAGTTCAGATGTGTGTCAGCCCTGCTGGGGTTAGAATGTGTTCTTTCCTTGGTGTCCTCCACTCCCTCTGGCTCTTACACTCTTTATGCCTCCTTTCCACAGGGTTCACTGAGCTGTAAGGAGAAGAATTTGAGATAGATAGCTCATTTAGGACTGCATAATGCCTGACTGTGATCTTTCTATTTGTTCCTTCCTCTTGCAAGACAAAGCTTCTTTGTTGATGGCCAAGGAAGGTGCTGGTCTACAAGTACAGCAGAATGTCATAGGGGGTAATTTAATTGCTAGATTCCTCTAGCAGAATAGTAGTATTTAGTTTTTCCCTAGTTTTTTCAGGCTCTTGACCAACCAAGTAGCCTTTGATCTGGGTTCTATCTCATGGACTGGGCCTTAAATGCAATTACATAGTGGTTGTTTACACCTAAGCTTTGTGTCACTAGTGCATCTTGCAGGCAAGACATCATTGCAGATGGAACAACTGTAGCTGGGTTGGTGTTTATCTTTTTCCTCTGGTAGCATGCAGAGTATTTTTCAGTACCATGGATGCCAGTCCATAGAGGTGAAGGCTCTAAGTAGGTACCAGCTTATCTTCAATAAGTTGTCCAATAGTCTTGGAAATAGCCTGGGTTGTTTGAGGATTTCCATAAATTCTCTTTGACCAACAACTAAATTATATATAACACATTTCTTATACTGGAAATTTCACTTGGTGACAAGAGAAGGCCAGATGGGACTCCACATTCCTTGATATTTGGAAATTTTATTTATGTTACCTTCATATGTGTGTATATTTTTGGAAGCTTCTACTGTATTAGGTTTCCATGCTCTCCCTCAAATGATTTTTATATTAGCTGTCTCTCCCTGTGTTCCTTCCCCATCCCCATTTAATTCTCCCATTCCAGTCCCCCTTCCCTACTCCTTCTATAAGTATCTATTCTATTTCATCTTCCTAGGGGATCCAATCTTCCTATCTAGTCCTTACTATTTAACTAACTTTTGTGGTTATATGGATTGTAGCCTACTTACCAATGGCTTACAAGCTAACATCAACATATAAACAAATTAATACCATAATTCTCTTTCTGGGTCTCTGTTGCCACACACAAGTTGATCTTTTCCAGGTTTGTCCAGTTACCTGCGGATTTTATAGTTTTTTAACAGTTGAACAATATTCCACTATGTAAATGTACCACATTTTCTTAATCCATTCATCTACTGCTATTCATCTAGGCTGTTTCCAATTTCTGACTATTATAAATAAAGAAGCAATGACCATGGTTAAGGAAGCATCTCTGTGATAAGATAAAGTATCCTTAGGTATATGCTTAAAAGTAGTGTAGCTAGAACTTCAGGTATATGTAATTCTATCTTCCTGAGACCACACTGATTTCTATAGTGGCTGTACAAGTTTACATTCCCATTAGCAATGGATTAGTGTTCTCCTTATTCCATATCTTTCCCAACATGAACTTTCATTTGTTATATTGGCTTACATGATACCCTTTGGGCAATCCAATAAGTTATCTGCACAATGAAGAGGCTGGGTTCATGATAAATGCTCCATTCACAGTCTGAATGCCTCAGCAGTCCCAAATACAACACTCATGAAGGTCTGGGACATTGCTAGAGAAGGTCTTGTTCTCTGTCCATGCTAGAAAAACAAAGAAACCAGGTTCTGACGCAACTGCCAGAGCAGCAGCAACAACAAGTGGAAGTAAGTAGTCAGCGGCAAGAAGCAAAAGTTGGCAGGCACACATAGCCTTGCCTTTGCCCAGGTCTTTTTATAGCTGAGAATGCACCACCCACTTCAGTTGTTCCTTCAGGATAATACCCTGCCCAGAAGTACAGTCAATAAATCCCCAAGCCAGTCAAACTGACAACCAACATTAGATATCATGGTCAAATTCTCTGATTATATTTTTGTCAGAGTATCAGTTAAGCAGAATAATAATCACCCAATTTTGTTGTTTCTCAGTTAACAATTCTGCCAGGGTCTTCTAGTTTTTGCCATTTGATAGAAAAGGATTCAGTTAAGAGGCAGATAGCTGAAACAGAACTTTATTCTTCAAAGCAAATAAGGCATTCCAAAAGGAGATTGGAGTGCTATGCCCTAGTGGGAGGTTTCAGCAGAGTGGGTTTTATATAGTGGATTTCAAAGTCATTTTATGAATATTTATGAGGTGATAGACTATTCATGTAGTAAGGTGATCCTTTAATCCTTCCAATTACAGCAGACTGGGTCTTTATTTTGGGTATTTCATCCCATATTCTTTTGAAACGCCCAGAAGTAGAATGACAAAAAACCCTTGAGTAATGCACATTTGTGGGGGATGTTGGTTTCTTAGTTCTGCTATATCAGGACTAACATAATTTTACCACAAGGATATTAACCACAAAGGAAATTCTGATCATCAGGAGACATGGCTGAAACCCCCAGTCATATCACATCCAATGCTTGTTAGAGATTGCTTAATGTCCTCACGACTGGCTGTCAGTTAAGACATTTTTATTTGTCTTGGAGTTTAACTATTTTTTAAATGGAGGCTTTATCACAAAAGCTGGGGTCATGACTTTATTAACAAAATTGCAGGCTACATGAATAGGAAACAAGACTTAGGGTGTCTGTAGGACTTAATTCTTTCAGTTCCACTACTCACGTCTCTCTTCTCAATAACACTGTCCACATCCCATCCCATATTCCTCAGTGCTGTCTTAAATGCTTTACAATTGCTAGAATCCAATTGGTGTAGTAGAAAACTAATACAGAGCCCTAGATCAGCCATAATGCTCAGGACAGCATATGTATGGACGTCATGCCCCTCTTTATTATACAGAATTTTATCGTCTGTATTTTAAATGAATGACAATTCCCCAAGGTCATGTGTGAAGTTTGTTGTTCAACAGAGAAACATATCATTGACTATCATGCCCAGTACATTTCTGTAGGGTTGCCTATTTACTGGCCATTAGTCTGAACTCTAACATAAATAACTTGAGGTCAGATACCATGTCTCTCTCCTGTTCTTTGTTTTAACTCCAGTGTATAGCAAAAGCCATATTCCTCATAGATAATCAATAAATATTCATTTACATAACAAATAAGCTAATACAGTTTGACACAGTGACTATCAAGTATTTGGAAGTCTTTGTATTTCATTAATAAGCTAATTTGTTGTTAAAACCTCTTTAATGTATTTTACTGTGGAAGGTAGCCATCTTCTAAAGCCGTAAAGTTACATTAAAAGTTTATTTATATATTATAAACATCATCTGTCACATTTATTATGTCTTCAGACTTTTAATTTAGGCTCTTCCAGCATTGTCATCACTGTTTAAAATGTACCACTCTCTGCATTATCTGAAATGACACCATGATGAACTGGCATCTTACTAATTTTCTCTGACTGTCCAATGAGTCATAAAATATTTCCTGTCAAAATCTTCCATCTCATTTTTTGCCAGCTAAATGCTTAAACTACTGACATTATTTATGGAATGGGCTGTTGCAGGAAGTGAGTTAACTCTTAGCATACACCTACCTCATTTTACAAAGTACTTTTTTTTTTTTTTAGGATAAAATTTCCAAAGTTTAACTTAGAAAGAAAAACCAAGTTCATTCTCTTATTTAATACTACCAATATGCTCCCTTGCTCTCTCCCATATACCGTCTCTCCATTTGGGTATACATTCACATACAGGCATTTGAGTGTATGTGTACTGTGATTTCTGCCTTAACCTTCCACTCTGAAAGCCATTTCCTAACTGCTTATTCACAAACACTGAGTCCATACAGCATCTCCTTCTGGAGTTGCTTTCTCTACAGAGCAGCTGCAATTCCTGCTGCAAACTTTCCTACTGCAGAGGTCAATTCTCCTTGTGTAAACAGGCTATTGGAACTGGCTTTCTTTTGCTTTCTGTTATCTCCTGTGGAAAATTTCTAAATTCATTACATCCAAAATAGAGTCATAATTGTTTTCCAAGACGTCATCACCAGGAAAAGCTAGCCTGATGTTGTTGATGTGTGTACTGGTAGTGAAAGTGTACAAGAACCTGGAATTGGACACAATGTCAAAAGCAAATCTAAATGTATTAGCTGTGCACTAGTTAATTCTTAATTTAGCATGTAGATGATCATGTGGCTTTAATGATGGCAGCTACACCATCACCACATGCCGCAATTATCCTGAAGTACATGCCGACCTTTGCATTCAGATTTTATGTTCCATTGCTTAATGCCTCTTTGTCCAACATTTGAGAAAATCATCTTAGAAATGAGAAAATTTGATTGAGCTTTTATTTCTCAATGATGTGAAGCTTTATAATCTAACTGAGTTTACTTTGCTTGCTTCCCCATTCTCCTAAATCCAGAAGGCAGTGATCTTCTGCTTAGAGACCTTCTCATGTGTAGTGGTCATCCAACATGCCCGTCATGGTTGCAGGAAAGACTTCAGGCCTGAAACTGGCTGTGTTGGTTGAAATTCTTCTCAAAGGTCAGGAGTAATATTTTCAGCAGAATATTTAAGAGTCTGGTTTTAAATAATAAATCAATACTTTGGATAATAAAACATTTTATAGTAGTTAGATCATATATATACATACACTTGAAAGCTAGTAGTGGTATCTTAGAATTACATGTATTTCCCTTTCTGTCATAAACACTGTGCATCCTTTGGGAGCCTATTAGGATACATGCAGTGAGAGATGGAGATACAGCTAGGAGGTAGAATACTTGTTTAGCATATGCAAATTTCATGGATTGGTCCCTAGCACAACAGAACAGCAACTAGAGAAAGAGGGGAAAGAGGATAAGAAGGAAGGCTGAAGGAGGAGAAGAAAGAGGGAAAGAGGGAGAAAGGATGAAGAGAAGTGTCAGCATACGGAAAAGAACAATGGAATTCTGACGTGTCAAGGAAAGACAGATTAATACAAAACATAATTATCAGTGATATTAAACATACAAAGATACATGTAAATGAACATGGCCTGTTCTTATAAATGTTGCCTTCATAAAATTAAAAAGTAAGGTAAATATTTTTAAAATCTATATTTGTCTTCAAAATTAATCAAGGAACCAACAAGGCCCACTTTGAAATCATGCTAGGTAGTTTATGTAATTCTGATGCTTTGCAAATAATGTATTATTTTTAATATCATTAAAGTATGTATTTAAAAGCTAAGAATTATTCAGGATTCTTTGGGTTAAATAATCCTTACAAATAGGTAGACGTCTGTATTTCAAAAGTAGCTTGCATACTTCGAAGTCTTAGGGCAATAACAGCATGCTGGAAACATTGATTTGAGTAGGATCCACAACACGGGATAGAGCCACACTAACATTTAGTGAATGCTCCTGGAGAAAAACCAGAAACAATGTTTTATGTACAAAGCAATTCTATATCATTGTTTTCAACTTATTTTTACTGAGACAATGGAGCGGCACTCCAGTTTGCTCTCTGTTGCTATGCTCATTTGCTTTATACTTCCAAGTCAGTGTCCATCTTGAAGGAAGTCAGTGCAGGAACTCAAGCAGGAACCAAGGGGGAAAGCTGCCCACTGGTTGCTCTCTCTGGCTCCTGCTCAACCTAACTTTTCATACAACCAAGGACCACAACCCACAGTGGGCCAGCCCTCCATTTCAACTGATAGTCAATGCCATTCCTTACAATCATGGCCACAAGCTCTTCTAACGCTGACAATCCCTTAATTGTGACTCCCTCAGATGACTTGGGCTGAAGCTGGGAGAAGAGGTATAAAAGACATAGAATATTTTATACTGGCTATAAAATCAGGGCTAATATTTGTATACTTTTGGCTGGGGAAAAATGTCCAAGATCAAAGGGATTTATTTTAGAACATGCTACAGTGAATTTTAAATCATCATATCAAAATGTACACCTACAGTCTTGGCCCAAAACAAGCATCCCAATGAAAACATAGTTTAAGTCAGCTTACATTTCTATCTTCTGTGGCAACACAGATTTTATAATTTCCATAAACATGGATGTAGAATTTCATGCATTTAAATAAACCTTAACATTTCAAATACATTTGCCTTCCAGTTTGTAAAGTAAATGAAAGAAAAAATATTCAAATTAAATACCCACAACCACTGAAAGTGATGGGAAAACTAGAGTTGATTGTGAAGCAGGAAATGTCTTTAGGAGAGTCGAATGTTACAACAGAAAAATACTGCCCATCACTTCATAATCTTCTGTCTCTCTTAATATGCAGGACCCAACCAATGTCCGCAAGTTCACAGGGATAGCTCCACAGTGATCTATGCTGCCTGGCAGCTGACGTCCCACAAATCTGTCTACCCCTTACACTTTAGCATACAATAATTTGATTCTCCTACTATTTCATTCTTCTAGTCAATTAGTAAATGGAAATAAAAGGACACATGATCAGATCCTCTTTTGACTCTTCCTTCTGCCATAAATACATTTTTAAAGGATTGAATGTAAAAATCAGATCCAAGAATAAAGCTAAGGTATCTTAACATACTACAGTTACTTAGTATAGTTACTTGGAGTAACTTAGTGTACCATACTTACTATAGCAACCGAGTACCTTAGGGTACTCTAACTACTACAGCAACTTAGAGTCGCTTATAATAATTAGTATAGGACCCTGTCTTTGTTCTCAAGTTAAAAACATAAAAAATACAAATCAGAAAGTAATTTGTTCCATTATTGTTTTCCACCAAGATTCATATATAATGTGAGCTAATATTTAAGGAAAAAAGAGAACTGGAATTTTGGAGAAGTAATGAAGCGCACTAGGCTGATCATTTACAAAGGAGAGTGCCCTTTACTTTAAACCAGTATAATCTTGATTTCCACTTATAAAATGAGGCCAGAGCTGTGCAGAGACCTGGGCTTTGATGAGCTGAAAGTCTTATGTCATGTTGCAGGCCAGCTGGTCACTCCATTCTCAATTTTCTCACCTTGATACATAGCAGCATTTTTCTTTTCTTTTCTTTTCTTTTTTGTTCTGATTTTTAGTATATGTGTTCAGTATTAATGAAACATACTTCTATGAGTAAATTAAAAAAAAATGGGATAATGTAGCTGAGAATCTGACATTTTAAGTAATGCTCAGTTGAATTTACTGAACATCAAGAAGAGAGAAAATTAGAACAATAATCCCAGTCACAAGCTGTTCACACAGCCATGAATGAAGGTAGTTTACAAAGGAGACCCTGCACTCGTAACCAGACCTGCGGCAGAGTGCAGGGAACCATATGAAAGAAGGGGAGTTAGTATGACGTGGAAAGGATAGGAGCTCCACAAGGACCAAATATATCTGGGCACAGGGGTCTTTGTTGAGACTGACACTCCACCAAGGACCATATAGGGATATAACCTAGAACCTCTGCTCAGATGAAGCCCGTGGTAGTTCAGTGACCAATTGGTTTCCCATAGTAAGGGGAACAGGGACTATTTCTGACAGGGACTCAATGGCAGGCTCTTTGACCTCCCCAACTCCCAAGGGAGGAGCAGTCCTGCTAGGCCACAGAGGAGGACTTTGCAGCCAGTTCTGAAGATACCTGATAAAATAAGGTCAGATGAAAGGGGAGGAGGTCTTCCCCAATCCGTGGACTTGGAAAGGGGCAGGGAGGAGATAAGGGAGGGAGGGTGGGATTGGGAGAGAATGAGGGAGTGGGATACAGCTGGGATACAGAGTTAATAAAATGTAACTAATAATAAAAAAATTAAATTAAATAAAAAAAGGAGACCTTGTTTAGGACAGCCTCTGTATTTATCTGAGTGTCTTACATACAAAAGAAAGTCAATAAATATTTGTGGTTGAGTGAAGACTCTTTTTATTAGTTCTCAAAACCTTTGCTGTCATCTGAGGATTCTATTTTTATTATCTCCATTTTCTGTCAGGTTCACTTTATTGTTTCTCTATATCTTCAAACACACATTTTCCCACATTAATCTTACAATTTTGGCTTTGTCCAAAATGGAGGATTACTTTCTTTTTTTTTTTTAAATTAATTTACTTTACATCATGATAACAGTTTTTTCTCCCTCCTCTCTTCCCAGTCTCCCCTACCTCCCATCCCCATCTATTCCTCCTTCCTTTCACTTCAGAAAAGGAAAAGCCTCCCATGGATATCAAGCAGCCTTAGCATATCAATTTGCAGAAGACTAGGTACTGAGGCTAGACAAGGCAGCCCAGTAGTGGGAAAGGGTCCCAGAGGAAGGCAACAGAGTCAGAGAAGGCTGCTAATCCTGCTGTTAGGAGTCCCAAGTGAAGACCAAGCTGCAAAACTGCTATATATGTGCACAGGGCTGTCAGTCCCAGTCATGATCCCTGGTTGGCAGTCCAGTCTCTGTGAGCCCCTGTGGGCTCAGGTTAGTTGAATCTATAGGTTTTCTTGTGGTGTCCTTGATCTCTCTGACTCCTACAATCCTTCCTCTGCCCTCTTCAGCAGGATTCCCTGAGCACTTCCTAATGTCAGGCTGTTAGTCTCTGTATCTGTTTCCATTAGTTGATGGGGGAAGCCTCTCTGATGATGATTATGCTATGCTCCTATCTACAAGCATAGCATATAAATATGGCTGCCTCTTACAACAGTTTTAATAATAGTGCTATTACTGTTATATCTGTATTCATGAGGTACTTGCTGTTGTTGCTAGGGATTATGATGATAACAATGAGGATGAGAACTGGTGACAATGGGTGGTGACTGCTGATGCTAGAGTTTGATAACAGTGAGAACTAATGGTCATCTGAGAAGAAGGAACCTCAACTAAGAAAATACCTCCATAAGATGAGCTTGTAGGCAAGACTGTAAGGCATTTTCTTTCTGATTGAAATGGAAGAGCCTGCCTATTTGGAGTGGTGCCAACCCTGGGCTACGTTGTATAAGAAAGTAGTCTTAGGAAGTCACGAGGAGGAAGTCAGTAAAGAGCATTCTTCTGTGTGTTTTGTTTCAGTTTCTGCTCTCAGGTTTCTTCCTTGAGTTCTTGCCCTGAATTCCCAAGACAATGGACTGTGATCTGAAAGTATAAGCCAAACAAACCTGTTTCTTCTGAAGTTGCTTTTGGTTATGGTGTTTTATCATAGCAACATAAACTCTAACACAATAGTGATAGTGATGATGATGGTGGGATTGGGTTGACGATGATGATAATGACTGATAATGAGGATGATAACGATGATGATGGTGATGATGATGACAATATTAGCAACATCATATTTTTTAACCTGACCGGTTATGAGAAGGACAGAGCCTCCTCACTGTCTATAATGCTTACATTCCTTCACATCAACATATAGAAATCATTTCTGCTGTTATTGTTTACTATTTACAAGTCTGTGCCATGTACCCTTTGCTTCTATTGCTGATGTCTTCTTCTTCTCTCCCTTCAGATGAATGGGAGCTACTTTTTTTGTTTATGTTCCCTTTGGTCTGTCATAACAGAGCACAGATGACACATTAAAATCCAGATGATTTGAATTCTGTGTATTTATAAGACTCACCAAGGAACAAGGAAGCACACAGTTAAAGAAGTAAACAGAGGCTAACAGTGAGGTACCTATCACCAGTACCAAGCACTAAAGAAGAGGGGAGGAAGAAGAGAGGTAGCTGGCTCCATGGAGAACAGAGATCTTCAACTGACAGATACATTAAGCCAAGGTAATACCAGAAGGGAAGGGACCTGAGCATTGTACATTTATTCATTTCCATATCCTTACCTCTTTACTCTTGCTGGTGTTTCTCACTATTTCAGCCCAATGGTAAACAAGACTGTACAGGGATTCATGGATGTAATCGTGTATGAGCTTCTGGAGGACAGAACATGCTGGAGAAGAGTAGAGACTCAGTGTGAGCATCAGGTACAATCCCCTGCCTCTGTGCCAGGGTCTCCATTCTCATCCCTTATCCTCCTGGGTTATAAATACTATACTAAAGAGCAGAGTTCTTTCTTGCCTGGAGATTCATGTGTAATTGTATACTTACAATTATACCCAATAAAAAGATTGAAAAGGTATGATAAATGACATGTTTTTTATGAAACTATAAGGCAGTGTATTATTTCCTTTCATGTTGGAATCCACAAAGTAGAATTAATAGAGGAAAGGGGTGTCCTTGATAATAACAGAGACCTTTTAGCCTCTGGTTTAACTCTGCAGTTAGGGTACTTACTGATGCTCACAGCCACACAGAACGACCACTGATTCAGTGTCCTCCAGGTTCTGTTGTCATACATGAAATTCCACAGGCAGTGGGTAGGTGAGCTTTGAAATGGGTTTCACTATAGATTCATAGGTTGGAGCATATGAGAAAGATGTGGCTTCTGTGTAAAGCAAGAGTGGGTCCCAGGAAATGGACCCCAGAGAATCATTGCACTGGAGTGAATAAGGCTTTACTGGAGAAAGGCAGGAAGAATAACACAGTGGTCCTTGCAGCTGGCTCGTTCATAAAGTGCCCAAGCACCTCATAGCTTCAACCAGGCCCATGATATTCAGATCCCAGGCATGGGTGTTCATTTGGGGTAGAGAGATCAAGAGAATTCAGACCTCTCCTTGGGAATCTCTAGCCTCTGGCTAGGGCAGAACTAACACCATTTTGGTTTAAGCATTTTCATGTCTTTAGCTTCTTCCAAGGAAAGAACTGCCAACAGAGCCAACCAGATTTCTTGATTTCAGCCAAGCAAACTACTCTGTTTGGGGTTCCCTACCATAAAACCTCTTAGGCAGTTTCTATCCTGTTCTCATCAGAATCTTCATCTTTCCCCTTAGTGGAGATCAGTCAACATACACCACATTGCAGTTCTTTCCAAACCTCACAGGCTTTAGTTTTTATTTCCAAGGTATATTTTCAACCCTATTATACAGGTCTCACTAAGATGTAGAGAAGGCTAGCTGACCATTGATTATTAACTCCTATTAATGTAAAGCCATCAAATATTATGGACCATTGTGGTAGTTCATTGATCATGTTGTATGGCTGGCCAGATTACTCAAGGTCTTCCTATTCTTATTCAACACACACACACACACACACACACACACACACACACACACAGAGAGAGAGAGAGAGAGAGAGAGAGAGAGAGAGAGAGAGGAGAGAGCTTACAGAGAGAAGGAAGACAGAGAGACACATAGAGAGAGAAGAGACAGAGATACAGAGAGAGAACACAGTAGAATAACAGTTCTATGACTAGATATAGAACATGCAGTATTATTCAAGCTGTGTATAGACAGATTTCTGACTGCAATCACCGACTGAGATACAGAGGAACATGTGTGACAAATCAATTGTTTGGCACCAGGAATTAGGGTTCATATTTAACTATGCCAATAAAAATAACACACCCATCTATAAAGGGGATGTAAATTGCCACATTACTGGTTTAGTTCATGATAAATTCATATACAGAATGCCTATCAGGCATCCAGATTTTTGTTTGATGACCAGACATAAATGTTGGTAGTTTATCACCATGCTTGAATCTTTAGTCTTTAACAGTGTTTCTATTGTCAGTAGTTATTTCAAGAATATACTGCTGCTTGACTTTTTTTTTTTTTTGGTACATTAGTGATGGAGGTGGAAGTCTGGAAGCTAATAAATTGGCTATAATCTATACTACATTAGTCCTTAATTATTCAGAAAATCAGTTTTAAAACTCTAGTTACTTAAAATATGCATACCAACTATATCTTTCCAGACTGTGGAAATAATATGATATTCTATAGTCTAACTGTTATATACTATGTCCATTCTCATATTCCCAATTTCCTGAGTTTTTTTAGGCTATTTCTGTGCAGTCTCAATCATATCTAGCATACGGATTTCATTAATGTAAGCTGATGCTGACCCCAGTCTGTTGTTTGGCATATTTTATCACTCTTTGTTACCCAAGGCAACACTTTGTATCTCAAATCCTAATTGGATTGACCATTGTCCAGAAAATTGAGTTATCTGAAACTTTCATTACTCCTCTTTTTGTCATCCTTAAACCACAAATGCTCTTTGTAAATATCTCAGACAAAGGCAGAAAAATCTGATATCTGATGACTGCCTTAGAGTGCATGTGACTTGTGTCATTTTGTGCCAGGTTTGAAATATTTCAATTATAGTAGATTAAAATAGAATCAATCTCAAATACAATCCTACAGGGAAAGAGATCTCTATAGTAAAAGGGGAGCCCCATGAGAACTGATTTCAGATTGTAAGGCAATCAACTGACCCAGGAGAGGTTTCACACAAAGGTGCACCAGAGCTTCTCAAGGAGGGGGAAAAGCCAACCAACTGTAACATGAGCAATTAAGGATAATTCAGACGACCAAGTTTCTGAGTCTAAATCCTGTCCCCATTTTCTTGTGCAGTATCTTTGGTCCCACACATTCTCCATCAGTGTAAGAATCCTGTTAAGATAGAGTATAATTTGTTCTACTATTTGAGGTCTTCACCAGTCTAAGCTCAATTCCCAGCTACATCTACCTTGTGACAATAAGAAATGAGAGATTTGAAATTTGCTATAATGATCTTTTGGTTTTCCATATATGTTCTTAATTTCATATTCAATTCTTTGTTGTTCTCTACATATACCCTGAGGGTTAAAGGCCAGGCCAGTGACTTCACAGCTAATACTTTATTTTTAACCCAGAGATTTCAAAACCATCCTATTTTGATGATTTGCTAACAGGAAAACTAACTCATGATATGACATTACAACAAATGGATCTGAAGGATAATTAAGAGGAAATTGCTCACTGGATGTCCAGAGAAAGTGAGGCAGCAGCTTCCAAGAGTATTTTGTCAAGAGAGTCACAGAGGAGCCACTTAATTCCTCCAACAGCCAGCAGTGGTGACGTCCACCAGGGGAGTTCATTAGGGACTCAGCTCTCACGGGTTCTAGTAGGAACTAAGTAATCAAGGAAGGTAAATTTTCAGTCCAATACACATCAGTGTCACAGAGTAGAAAGCACTGTGAGCCACCCTCAGGAGACCTGGGAATGGTGAGGACATCTGTAAATCCAAATTATTAGACATAGCACATGAGCCAGTCTTATAAACAAAGTCTTATTGAGGACAGCAGTCTCGGGCCTACAGTGTCTAATCTTCCCCATGCACCACGGTAAATACTGCAGCTATTCCAGTTACTATAGAGATCTGAGTGTTATCCCAAGGTACAACCCACTAATATGAAATAGCCATTCTTTCTAATTCTATGTTAGTATTGTAAGTTGAGCATGTGCCTTAAATTGTCTTTTCTTGTTACTCTACTACAATGATTTCTTGGTAAAGCTGGTCACTCGTCAGAAACTTACTTCACAAATTTTCACATAATATTCTTGTCATACTGGATGGTACATTGGTTTGTAAACTATTAACAATTCAAATAAATGCATTCTGACATAACTATTTTAGGTTGTATGAGACGATATTGTTTGTGCTACATATGATTAATTGATACTTCTCACTGAGATAAAAGTTAGCATTTTTTTGTCTACTTACATATTTTTAAAAGATTTTATGTACTGAGAAACAGATTAAGCCAAACCCTGTAATAAAGCTCAGGTCTGATTTTTATGTCTGGAAGAAAATGGGAGTAGAAAGAATGGAACGGACCCAAAACAAATTGAAAAGTGAAAAGTACCACGGAAAAGAACAATATTGATTCTAATGTGCCACTCCCTCTCTACAGGATAGGAGAATGAAAATGAAGAATGCTGTTCTATAATATGTCTCCCTGTGTATGTATACAGACTGGTTTTAAGATGGTATAGAATATGTATATATGGAGCAGCACAGCTTTCCTTCATCTCTCCAGCTTTATACATTTGAAGATGTGGCACATTTGATGAGGATATAAAAGTGCTACACTGTGTAAGTTTGTCAGTCGTTAAATCCCAGCAGTTATGGCATTATATACAGCCCCTTAATTGCTTAAACAATTTCCTGAGAAAGAAGTCAGTGATCACTCAACCAGACAATAATCAGTTCATGTCACAGACTTTGCCAAATGTAAGAGACATAGTCATTAAAAACAAAATACATCCAAATAGAAATTAGCCTGGGAATGAATAGGAGGACCACAGGGATTTCAGGGAGTAAAATCGCTTTGAATTCTACAGCAGGGTATCACATACCTTACACATCTGTAGACAACTGCACGATGCTAAAACCAAGAGGGAAGTCTAGACAGTAATGCTGTGTCTGTGTAGTCACCAACTGTGGCTGAAGGAAGGCTGTAAGGCACCAGTTATAGAAGAGCAAGGGCAAGGGATGTATGGGAAACCTCTGTGCTTTTTTTCAGTTTTGCTACCAAAACTAGAGGTGACTATTTAAAAAAAAAAACACATGGGTTCAGTTATCATAACCTCTGATTATGCCTTTAAATATACAAATACTGGGTTAGCCGCTAAGAAATGTAGCATATAAGTTCACTGAGGAGGGCCCAACATAGCCCAGGAAATAAGAAAACATTACCCTGAGAAAGCACAATAAAAATACCTAGGAAAACATATTCATTTCCAGCTGAGGATATAAAAACTTTGTATTTTGCCAGTATCTCAGTTAGTCTCCTGTTGCTGTCACAAGACTCCTGCCAGGAAGAGCTAAAGGAAGGACAAGGTTACTGTGACTCGAGATTTCAGCCCACACTACTTGGTATTTTTATTTGGGCCTACAATAAAGTAGAATGTTGTGGCAACAGGGAAACAAGGAGTGTGAGGCTCTTTCCTTAGGAACCAGAAAGCGAGGAAGGAGCTGGGTATAACCTCCAGAGGCCTATTCCTAGGAATCTACTGCCTCCAATAGGCCCACCTCCTGCAGATTATGACAGCTTCCACAATGCTGCCTCCATGGGGACCAAATGTTGAGTATATATATGAGCCTAAGAAAAGCATTTCCCATTCAAACCACAATACTGGGTATAACTGGAAGAGAGAAACAGGAAGAACTTAATCTAGATGTAGCTGGAGGTTAGAATTTTAAGTCATATTTTAAAAAAATCTGGCATCACTCTAATTATCATTATTCTTTTACACAGGTCTCATTATGTAGCCCTGGCTAATCTAGAATTCATTAAATAGATCTGGCTGGCTTCATTGTCAGAGACCTATCTGCCTCTAACTACTGAGTGCTAGAATTAAATGTATGGGCTACAATACTTGACAAAAGTGTGATCTATTTTAAAAAGTTCAACAACTAAACCATGACTGTATTTGAATCTTAAAAATATTACTCTAGCTTCCCTGAAAATAAATTCTCTTAAGAAGTCAAAATTAGAAACTATGAGACTTTGAAGGTCTACCTTAGTGTTAATTTTTTTGAAATTGATTATACTCACATCTGAAACATGAAGCTGCCTGACTGAGCATATGGCAGGAAGAATGGAAGGATGTATTTGGTAAATACTTAAAACTGAGAATTTACTGATTGTGAGATCTTAAAAGCAGAGGAAAAAGTAAAAAAAAAAAATAAAAATCTCTAAGTATTTTAACTTTAACTTCTAGGTAGAAGAAAATGTCATATTGTTGACTCATTTGAAGCAGTAGAGATTTTAAAAAGAAGAAGAAGAAGAAGAAGAAGAAGAAGAAGAAGAAGAAGAAGAAGAAGAAGAAGAAGAAATGTCAAGCAACTGTGGATGAAGACAATGAACTAAGCCTGGATATAAGTCATTGAGATGGTCATGTGATATTCCAAAGTATTTAATGTTAATGTCTGTTTCAAAAACTGAAATACAAGAACCATCATCATTTAGATATAGCTAAACATTGGAACTGGATGAGTGCTAACACACATCAGCATTTTTAAATTAAATTTTTATTTCAATATTGATTACAGTTTATTCACTTTGTATCCCAGCTGTAGTCCCCTCCCTCCTCCCCTCCCAATCCCACTCTCCCTTCCTCCTCTCCTTCTAATACTCCTCTCCAAGTCCAAAGATAGGGGAGGGCCTCTTCCCTTTCCATCTGACCCTACCTTATCTGATCTAATCAGAACTGGCTGCAACATCCTCCTCTGTGGCCTGGCAAGGCTGCTCCCCTATCAGGGGGAGGCAGTCAAAGAACTAGCCCCTGAGTTCATGTCAGAGACAGTCCCTATTCCCCTTACTAGGGAACCCACTTGGGCACTGAACTGCCATGGGCTACATCTGAGCAGGGGTTCTAGGTTATATCCATACATGGTCCTTGGTTGGAGAATCAGTCTCAGAAAAGATCCCTGTGCCCAGATTTTTTTTTTCTGTTGCTCTCCTTGTGGAGCTCCTGTCCTCTCCATGTCTTACTATCTCTCGCTTCTTTCCTAAGATTCCCTGTACTCTGCCCAAAGTTTGTTTATAAGTCTCAGTATCTGCCTTGATACAATGTTGGGCAGAGTCTTTCAGAGGCCTTCCATGGTAGGCTCCTGTCCTGTTTCCACACATCAGCAGTTTATTCAATTGTTTAGAATATGAATCCTGGACTGAGGCTGACCATATTTGAATTTTGATCTTGACACTTATCAGCTAAATTATTCTGAATGAGTTCCTTAAACATTCATTGCTTCAGTGACCTCATTTTGAGAGTGGAGATAATGATAGAGGATGTACGCTAATGAGACATTGAGAGAGTATCTGCTAATACTAATACTAATACCAACACTAATGCCTAATGAAATAAATACTGCGTCATCGTCCTAGAGAGAGAGAGAGAGAAAATGCGAAATGAAATGAAGTTAGGCTGTAGTTTTTGAAATTTGAATGTTTAATAATCTTTTAGGTAAAAGGCAAACAAACTAAAAAAATCTATACAATTGTGTGGGAGGCAAGTAAGAGGGCCGTCGAGAAGATACAGGAGGCTATGGAAATGTCAAGCCTGTGTGAGAGCAGAAAACTAATAGTAGGAGGTAATTTATTTTTCACTCTGAGGCCATTTCGATGCCATTTTAGTGAAATAACAAGCGCAAACATGTAGTGGTTATTTGTGAGTATTTAATAGGAGGTGAAAACCGTGAAGGGTTATCTGTGCAAGGCAGGTTGCCGGCATGAAAAGCAGCATAAGTGGTGAGTTTAATAAAGGATGCTCTAGTGAAAAAAAAAATGTTTTAGGGGAGAGATCAGAAACAAGGAAATGGAGTCCTAGAATGATAATCGATAGTTGAATTTCCTGCCTTCAAAAGCCAAGACTGTGCAGAACAGGCAGCAATATAATTGGAGATTATGGGTTTCAACTGGAAAAAAATGTTATCTCCCTATTGTATCAGAAGGACAGAGAAAGAAGCTGACATTTGAGAACTTTCTAATAGATCCAGCTATGAAACAGAAAGTCCTATCTGATTTCCTTTTCTTACTGAAATTGGAGGTAAAAATACTGCTGACATTTTGTTTGAGAATTGTGGAAAAAAATTATTGTAGCATATACCAAGGATGAATATGAAGACCAACTTGATGTATTTTGTTGATTTTTAAGAAATAATCAACTATAGGTCTCTGATGGGTGACCATGGATTTATTGTGGTTCCTGTGTTTTCTGGTGCCTACAACTCTCTAGTTTCATGATTTTTGTTTAGGAACAAACACCGATAAAGTAAGTGAGTGCACTGGAATTGTAATCACCCATAGTAGATGTTTTTCCTGTAAGTGTTAAAATAATCCAGGAATTTAGGGGATAAAGGCTTATGCACTAATTCATGGATTCTATACTAAAAGGGAAGCGGTATGTGGGAGGTTTTGGTGAAGAAATCTGATAAGTTGACTAGGAGGTATAGATCTAGTAAGTGGGAACTGGCAAGCTTGGTGTCTTGTATTGTGCTAATGGGTTTCACATTAAGGGATCACAGGTAACTTGGAGACTTAGGTAATGGGAAGGTTGATAGGACATGGACAGGCCTTTGCTGGAGGAAGAGGTTTCCATGTTAATTCAGCCATTGTGAATTTCACCCCAGGTCATTTACTTGCCTGGTGTTTTTGTAGAGTTCAAAATCTGTGCATCCTTATGTAAGGTTATCCTTTAATATGGGTAATGGAGGTGATGTGGGGAGATTGTTATAGTTGAGATGAACCAAAAATCCAGTATGATGAATTTTTCATGTTCTTGTAAAGAATGATGTTAGGATTGAAAGCAAAAGAAAAATTATGGTGAGGATACCAAAATATCCGTAAATGAAGATGGTTTACATATAGTGCAATGAGAAGGGAGTCAGAAACATCCTTCTCAGATAAGGAAAGTTGGTTTCATGAGACAAACAATAACCTAATTTGATGTTTGTTTGGTGAAAAGTTACTTAAAATTCGGTCTCTAAAACTTTCCTAAGCAGTTTAAAAATATTAGTGCATTTAATCTTCTTAAAAATCTGTGGGGATGTAGTCAGTCATATTCACTTAACAGATATGAAACTTAAGTAAATGGTTCAAAGATCTAATAAATGGTGACATGGAGATGAGCTGTAGATCAAGAGGAGGAGAGAGAGAGAGAGAGAGACAGAGAGACAGAGAGAGAGAGAGAGGTGAGGTGGACAGGACAGGGAGAAGTGAGAGAGGGAGAAAGAGAGAGAGCTATATTAGGTTCCAAGAGGTATGGAGGTGAGAAGATAACCAGTTTGTCTGAATAGATCCTATAAACCTTGATCGGTGAGAAACGGGGCAAGGAGACAAAGGGGGAAGGGCATGGGAGGAGATGAGCGAGGGTGGGTGGGGTTGAGAAGGGATGAGGGAGGAGCTTACAGCTGGGATACAAAGTGAATAAACTGTAATTAATTAAAAAATAAATAAATTTTAAAAGATTATAAAAAAAGAGATGAGAGAAAATCAGAATGCGTTTGTTTGGGCTGGGCTGTAGCTTGATAGTGAAGTGCATTCTTAGCATGTGTGAGGGCCTGGGCGGGAGGTGTGGAGGAGCCAATCAGAGGGCCAGCCTTATTTTCCCGGTAAAACTGTAAAGGAGGAACCCGACCCAGCAGTGTCACGTGATGTGTAGGGGACGGCTGTGAGCTCTGTTTGAAGTCCTTTGACAGAAACTAGAAACTCACAACATACAGGCTTGTGTCGTGACCTAAAAAGCAGGCTCCAGAGGAGGGTTGCTGGACTGAGACACCTCCGCCACATGACCCAAGAAACTCAGTCCAATCGCTCCTGTTTCCGCGCAGGATGGCAGCTTTGGGGTCTGGCCTGGGCAGAGCGGAGGCTGGTTGCTAGCCATTAGCTGGGAATAAACACGTTATTTACCTCATAGCGAAGGTCAGATGTTCAGAGCCTCGTCAACCGCGATCAGTGCGCTGTGCTTTTGTCAGTGTTTATATTGTGCGGCAGGTGGGTTATACATTTCCGTTATTTTTACCCTGTAGAAAATGGTGAAGCCGTGCTGCGCTGCGCCAATTCCTGTGCGCTGAAGTGCCGCCAGGCAGTTGTCGAATAGCTCTGTAAGAACCCTAGTAAGAGCTAACCGTGGTGACTAATCTAGTCTAAGAGATTTCTAGCTTTGCTCTCTGCCAGTCCAAGACTTTGGGAAGTTTTTAGTTTTTCATGAGAAGGCTCTAGATTTTCCACCGCTGGTCTCTCACATAGGTTATTTATTTTTAATAAAGCGGTGAAAGCCACCAGGAGAAAACGAAACTTCAGAGTGAATACTTACAAAGGGAAAAAAAAAAAAAAAAAAAAAAAAAAACAGACAATACTTGCAAGTCAAAAAAAAAAAAGCATCACACACACACACCTGCCCTTTTCCCAATCAGGCTGCTATCAAGGGTTTACTTTCGGCTGGTTACCAGCTGGACCCTAAGCAGTGGCTAAGATACCTTCAGAAGATTTGTGTAGAGAGCTTGCAATGAGAGCACAAGAGCAGATCCTCTCTCGTTTACAGATCTTCACATCTTGCAAACCTCAAAGCCATTAATTTCCCTTCAGATCAAAGGGCAGATTTGGCCACAATAAAAGATATGGATTCCCTATATTCAGTGTTCCTCTTACCTAATGCAGTCACTGGGTGCGCAGGCGTCTTCTGGTCCTTTTCTTTACTATCCTGTGGGCATTGCATTTGGGTGGCTGACGTCAATGCTGGTTGCTGTTTTGGGTATGAATAATGTAGTGTCTTTTGTCTCTAAAAAAAGAGTCCTGTCTTCAGAATCCATGAGTCCATGCTGGTTAACTTAGCTTCCCAGTAAATGAGTAAATGCCAGCCCTTTCACAGGTCTTAATGCACAGATGTTGGTTTAGAGAATGCTCAGGATTAATCTGCTGGAATAGATCTGTGTCCACGGCTTATTTCAGTACCCTTATTTGATGGTATATAACTAGAAGCTTTGACAAAATGCTTGCACCTTACTGCTTATGAGGAAATATTTTAAGCAGCCACATTAAAGCTGATCTTTCTTCAATTGATTATTTTACATGGAATGCTCACAGTGAATAAGAACAATAGAAGCGAAGAATTTCCTCCTAACTTTTCTGTTTATGGGCAATGGGTAGTAGATATTCCTAAATATACTTTAGTAAATATTGAAAAATAACATGAGATATTGATTCTCTAAATGAAGGCCTGGGAAAAAGGATAAGTCTCTATACACAATGTGCTTAAATTATACTCATAAGTTAGTGTTTCATAAAATATGTCAAAGCTAAATATGTCCTAGAGGACATCTCTCAGTTGGTGGTTTGGGCATGGAAATGTCAGAACAACAGGACACCAAAACCAAAGGCCTTAGCTTTCTTTTCCAAACAGGAAAATGTTTGAGAATGAGCACCACTGTTATTTACAATTACTAAAGGCTGTCACAAAAATTTCCATGAAAATTATTAGGTGTTTCTTTTTCATTTAGTGACATTAAATACTCAAAGTCTAATTAACTCTAGATAAAATTGCCAGTAGGCTTTTTCCTTAATTGTATTTGGCTGTGTATCGGACTTAGGCCATAATAGTATAATATCAGAAAGTCACTCAAGTTTTCACAAGACTACTCTATATGTCAGCCTTTATATGCCTCATGCTACTTAATCCCTAAACCTACATAATACCTTTAAGCCCTCTGAGGTAGTCATTAAGGGATAATCACATCTTTCAAAGAATATTTTCAAAGTACGTTCTTCCGTCATTATTTATTGTCACAGTCAGGTAGAGGCTGAGCTAAGGAGTCTGAATGCGTCAAACAGCATTCCTGTTGGCCAGGCTTTGCCATTTCTCTTAAGCATATGCACTTGTTCGGTCATCATCATAGATCGATGGTATGGCAAAGAATTTCACAATAAACCTGACTGTGTGTGTGTGTGTGTGTGTGTGTGTGTGTGTGTGTGTAAGCAATGCCCTTATTCTACAGATTAAAGCAAAGTTTGGTCAAATCATGAGGTATTTCATATGCTTATGTAGTAAATATCGAAGAGGTTAAATGTTATATATCATGATGGATGAGAGGAAAGAGCAGAAGTATGTGTTCCTAGGAATTTTTAGGTACTTCATCACCCATCCTGTCAAAGTACTGGAAAAGACTAAGCATGACTTTTCAAACCTCGTAACACAAAACAAATGCAGTTGTCACACAAATATTGCTAAAATTTTGGAGAAAAACAAGGTACCTGACATTTGATTGAAATCACAAAGCAATGGCTTCTAGCCAGAAGAGGGGGAAGGGACAATATCAAAGTAGGTTTCAAAAGTGCTTTGCTTTCTAAGCTGCTCTCTACTCACTGCCCATGTTTTACCTCATCACATAGAGACAAGGCTCACTGTCCTCATGTAAAAGGCGGATTTTGAAGCAGTCAAATTCATCTTCGTCAACTTGATTATGCTTTGCCTTTTTGATTATTCTTTGTCTTTCTAAAATCCAATTAAAAATTACAAATCCGTGAAAGCTCCTGAGCAGAAATCAATGCAGGAAATGAGCCAGCAGGGCACGCTGCGTCTTTCCAGGTGAGCCTCTTACAGATCAAACATAGCTTTTGAAATAAAGGGTGGGAAGTGAGGACTGCAGTTCCTCAGGCACCAGCCTTTTGCAAGTTGGAAAGAAGATACCATCACTTAGTATCTGCAGCAACAAAATCCAAAAACACTCCTTGTCTTGACTGATGTGTTTATTTGGCACACTGCTGACAATTCTTGCCTCTACATTTTTCAAGGCATTCAGGTATGTACGGTACATCACAATAATTTGTTGATGACTCAAAGAACATTGCGTTACTGAGTCCCTGAAAAGACAAGAAAGAAGTGTACTAAATTTTTATTAGAAAAATGATCTACAAAAACTTTCTGCAAAACGAATTGTCTTGAGAGTGACTCATGCCTAAAAGTTTACCTGCGCAGGTGAAAAAGAACTATCTCTTAGTACAACTTGGTGCACAAATAATTTAATGATCGGTCTTTCTTTTATTATTAAATAAGACCTGTTAAGGGCACTGTAATCATATATTCTGAATTCCGCCACACAGAGACAGTAAATCCACTGTGAAATTTCTTTTAGTTTTTCTTAGAATGGGAGGTGCTGAAATGGCTCAGTGTTACCACTTTCTGCTCTGAGTGCAGAGATTCAGATATCACTGTCCACATCCAATGATTCACAAATACTTGTAAGTCTAACTCCAAAAGATCCAACAACACCCCTTTCTGGACTTCCTGTGTACCTTAATACATACAGAGGGAGGGAGAGAAGGAGAGAGAGATTTTACTTAGACCCTGAATTCATGTTTAGCAAATCATAGAAAACTGAAAATGTGCTTTGCCTAATTTTAAATGATCTTTTTGACCAAAAGATGAGTGTTTATAATTTTTAGGGACCCTTGTCTCTAAAAATGACGCTTGCCATTTGGTTGATAAGTGTGTACATAAGTTTGAAACATTAATCCTGTATTTCAAATTAATCATAAGCCATTTTCTTCTGTATTGTGTACTATATATTTTTGTTCTTCCTTTCCTTTTGGAACTCTGTGTTTTCCAAGAGTACTCAGGAACACTAATTTGTCACTAACTCAGTTACATTATTCCAACAAAGAGAAAAAAATTTCCTAATTCTCAGACTATGCATTTTAAAATTAATTAAAATTCTTGTCATTTCATAACCAACAGAGGAATTTTTCTCAACAAGTTTTTAGTGTTATTGAGTTTAATAATTTACTATTTTAATTCAAGGATCTTTAATAAAGTATTTTGTGTGAGGATATTTAATTTTTTTAATACAGAAACAAAACTATTTTTCTTTTCTGAGTTTAGTAACAAAAGCAGACTTAACTGTCTTGGGATACTTAATGCCTGACTATTAATACAGGTAAATAAGCTACCAGCCACTAAAATCTACTAAAATGTGTGTGGTGGTCTGAATAGGTTTGGCCCCATAGACTCATGTGTTGGCATGCTTGGCCCCCAGGGAGTGGCAGCGCAGCTCTGTTGGAGTAGGTGTGGCCTTGTTATAGGAAGTGTGTCATTGAGTTTCCTATGCTCATGTTCCTCCCAGTGTGGAATGAGGACCTCTTCCTGGCTGCCTTTGGATCATGATGTAGAAGTTTTGACTTCTCCTGCACCATGTCTGACTGGATGATGCCATGCTTTCTGCCATGACAATAATGTACTAATCCTCTGAAACTGTAAGCCAGCCCCAATTAATTGTTGTCCTTTATGAAAGTTGCCTCAGTCATGGTGTCTCTTCATAGCAATAAAACCCCAACTAAGACAATGAAGAAAAAACTTCTTCAGGATAAATAATTAGATTCTTGCTGACAGGGATGAATCTAGTGAGTCCCTGTTTCCCATCCCTTAAAACATTCAGCACAAGTGGCAAGACTCTGGTTTTGTCATGTGGAAATTTTCTTTTTTCTTCTTTTCTTTCTCTCTCTCTCTCTCTCTCCCTCTCTCTCTCTCTTTCTCTCTCTCTCACACACACACACACACAGAGAGAGAGAGAGAGAGAGGTGGCTATCAAGTATCTTCCTCAGTTGCTCTCCATCTTGATTTATAGGTAGATTTTTTTCCCTGGGACTTGGGTCTTGCTGATTTATTTAGACTTGCTGGTGTGCTCCAGGAATCTACCAGTCTCTGCACTCCAGCACTGGGGTTAGCAAGTATTTACTGCATGAGTCATCTCTCCCGACCCTTTTTAGAAGTTGTCCCCTCCCCCTGTGGTATATGCATGCTAACCCTTTAAAGCTGCTGATGGTTGCATCCTCTGGCAGTCAAAAGCTATAGAACACAGAGTCAGTCACTTCTGTACCCTAGTTCTCCTGTGTGGAAAAGAAGACAACACCAATGTGTCTTCATAATTCATAACTTCAAATTAACAGTTTCAAGAGCATCCTTAGTAGATGTGCCTCGGAATGCTTTGATCTCGTTTCTGTTGCTCTTAGTAAACTTTTCCTCCTAGTAAAAATTTATTGAGAGTCGAATTTTATCATCAAAAGAGGCACCATGTGCTGAATATTTTGGCTTCAGTACGGGGTTGAATTCTATCCCTTCCAAGTGTCTTAAAGGTATGTGAAGAAGTGAATTGTTTAACTACTATGCTTTTACTCACCTATGGAATAAGAGGTGTTGCCTATTGGCATTCTCATGAAAACTAAACATATTCCCATAAGCAATACACATGTCAAACATTATAAAATTTTAGGTAATATTTTTTAAATTGAGATTTTAATAAATTACTAAACATGAAGAGTAAGATTTATTGAATTGAAATGACTGAGTTAATTGAGCCATACTTCAGTTCAACCAGAAAAATAAGTGATTATATATGACTATCAAATAAACAAATACTAGAACCACCATGCTTTTAAAATCATGCTGGTGCAGCTCTGAGCTAAAAAAAATACATACTACAGTGATGAATTATCTTAGGCAATAGTTTATTTCATTTCTAGTGAAAAGCTTTTAAATGTCTCCTAGCAATCCATTTTATTTTATTTGTTTGTTCTGTTAACTGCCCATCTATTTGTATTTGATTTGCAAATATGTTTTCTCATGCTCTGTTTCCTCCTACAAATATTTATGAGACATCTACTGTGGTGGTCTGAATGAGAATGGACCCCACAGGCTCATATGTTTGAATGCTTGGTCTCCAGTTTGGTGGAACTGTTTGCAAAGGATTAGGAGTTATGGCCTTGTTGGAGGACGAGTGTCACTGGGTGTGGCCTTGGAATATTTGAATTTTAAAAGCCCACCCAGATCCAGTACCTCTTTCTCTCTCTCTCTGACTGTTGGCTTAGGATAAGCATGTAAATCTCTCAGCTACTACTCTGGTACTATGCCTTCTTGCTTCCTGCCATGATGATCATGGACTAATCTTCTGAAAATGAAGGCAAGCATTAACTGCTTTTAAAAATAAGAGCTGCCTTGGTCTTGGTGTTTCCTCTGCGATAGAACAGTAACTAAGACACCTAGTATATGCCTGACTCAAATATTCCTACATAAACTTGCTCAAAAAGATCTCACAATCTGGATGTGCAGGCTGGGAAAGGGGGCAACGCTGTACCCATGAGCTGTGATGGAAGAAAGGTCTCCTGTTTTATTGCTTTTACAGTGGGAAGAGACTATTCACTCCAGGCCTTCAACATCTATTATACAAAAACATTCTTGCATTACCATCTAAATATGAAAACCCTGGTAATGAATTTAAAACAGACATGTTTCTTATAAAAGACACATTATCTAAAGGGCTCTTTTATATTCAGAGGCATAGACATGCAAAATACAGGAGTGAGTCTTGCATATGAGCAAGAATTATATAATAGTGAATTACATAATCACGTTTTATTCTTTTTATTCATAAGTTATTCTAATTTTAAAAGCAACATTCCCACCAAAGAGTGACATTTTTGTTTTTAAGATGCATTTTTATCTTTATTTGTGTTACATGTCTGTGTTACATGAGTGGGTATATGTATGTGTATTTGAGTAGCCTGAAGAGGGAGTCGCATCCCCTGGAGCTAGAGTTAGGAGGTTGTGAATGATCCAAAGTTGAGCTGGGAACCAAATTTGGGTCCTCTGAAAGAGCACCAAGCATTCCAAACCACAGAGCCATTTTTCTAGCCTTGAGGAGGAATGCTTTTTCTTCTGGAAAGCATGTATCCGACCCTGTTTTAAAGTGTCTTATGGGCTAACAGATACGGATGTGGTTGCTGTGACTAGGCACCTTTGTTTCGGTGGCTTGATTTTGTGCAGCTCTTATGGCAGTAACTGCAGCAACCTTGAGTTCGTGAGCACAACAGCCATGTCATGTCCCAAGATGCCTTTCGCAGCAGCCTCCCTGGTCCTTGGGAGAAGGGTTGATAGAGATGCCTGATTTAGACTGAGAGGCCACAGCTACTTCTCTGCACTTTGTGAAGTTACAGGTCTCTGCATTGAGTGATGTAGAAAGCAGCTTCTCTGGCCACAGTCTCTGGGTGTGGACACAAGTATTTAGAAGGCAGTTTGACAACACAGCCATTTAGCAAAATAACAACAGTTGGTTCCACCATTGTACTATGGGTTCGTTACAAGTCTTCACCTTAGAGTAAATTAAACTAGAATTGTCAGTGGTGTAGGAACTGTTAAACAATATCCAATTAAAGTAAGAAATATAAAGCCAAAAAAAAATAATCCAAACATTGTCAGGAACCTGCAGTAGTATGTTTACATCATAACAAAGTATTTAAGACTTAAAGTACTTCTAATTTATCTTTTGCTGTAACCATTTTCTTTTACAATCATTTAACACAACTCTTTTTTGCTGGTAGCAATAGTACTTTTACTTGTATGTATACATTCAGACTACTAATGTATGTATACATTCAGAAACTTAACTGGTTGGGAGTTTGTCTGAATGGAACCACACTTGAAAATAAAAACGTGATCTCACCAACAATAAAAGATTGAGCAATAAAGCTGGCCCACCTTGATTCACATTGGTAGCATGGGAGAGTTGGCCCAAGTGCATGAGAGTAGGTGATCTGGCCCCGCCCATTGCTGGCCACAGCATTCTGGAGAATGCCCCCACCCCTAACACCTTGACTGGACAGCACAATAGAACTAGCCCTGGTGGCAAACTGTCCTGAGGGTGTAAGCTGGGAGAGCTGGCCCAGCCCTCCAATGTGGTCTTTCAGTGGCAAGGATGCAGGAGAAATCCTCTCCAACCTCCCACCCATGTAGCAGCGTGAGGGGGCTTGCCCTGACGCCATGGGTGTAGAAGAACTGTCTCCACCCTTTGCCTGGGTGGCTTAGAAGAGCTGGCCCTGCCTCTCCAGCAGCACCACTAGGGAGAGTGGGTCCTGCACTTTGTGACGGAAGCACTGTAGAGCTTGCCCTGGTGGCATGGGCCTGAGAGCTGGCTCTGAGGGCTTGAGGGCAGGAGAGCTGGCTGTACCCCTAGCTGGGGCAGTGCTGGAGTGCTGGCTCTGGTAGCATGGGTGCAGGAGAGCTGACCTTGATGACATGAGCATGAGAGAGCCAGTCCTGCCCCTTGCTCGCAGAAGAGCTGGCCATCACCTAGGCTCAGATCCAGGGCCTTGAGTTGCCCCATCTCAACATCTACCTCATTTTTAAACTCTTGGAGAGCATGAGGGGCTGATCCTCCAGAACCAAAGCTGTTGGATCTCTACAACAAAGGCAACAGCAGGAAGCCTAGTTAGGATCCAGTATTGATAGTGTAGCAGAAGCTGGAGGCCTCAAACCAGACCAGTGATTCCGTGCAGCAAGCAAAGACGTTGGGCAAAAGGGCGTGCCATGTGACATGCCACGAGACACAGTAACTTCCACAGTAAGATTCTTCTTATGTTATTTTTTTCTCTTTTTGTATGTATGTAAGTATGTATGTATTATTGTTTTCTTTGTCAGGGGAGGCTCCACGGGCAGAGGGCAGATATGGAGGGATGGGGAGATGTGTGGGATTGGGGTGAATGATTTAAAATTCACGAAGATTCAATAAAATGTTTTTTTAAAAAGACTGAGCAATAGAAACAAGCATGTGTCTTGTGCCAATAGGCCATGTTTAAATATAGGTTATAGAACACTTTAAATTGGAATTTCTATAATACAGTCTTTCATGCCAATATGCATGAAGCTTTCAGGTTTATTTCTTTGGCTTATCTTGAGACACTTTTTCTATGTATGTATGGCTCTCCTAGAACTTTCTATATAGAGCAGCCTAGGGTTAAAGGTATAGATGTCTCTCTTCCTAGTGCTGAAACACTAGCCATGAACCACCATATCCTACTACATTGTGAGATGTAGTGTTACACATTTCTAAAATATATTCTTATTTAAATCCACCTTTGAATTTGTTTCTAGGAAAGAAACAAATTAGCTTATTGACTATATATTTTTATAGAAATTTTAGCTGAGGATTTTTAGATTATCAAAGGTGGCTCCACTGACTGGTTTTGTGTGCCAACTTGACACAAATTATAGTCATCAGAGAGGAAGGAGCACTACTTGAGGAAATGCCTTCATGAGATCCATCTGTAAGGCATTTTCTCAATTAGTGACCAGTGGGGAAGGGCCCAGCCCATGGTGGGTGGTGCCATTTCTGGGCTGGTGGTCCTGGGTTCTATAAGAAGCTTCCCATGAGCAAACCATGGGAAGCAAGCCAGTAAACAGCACCATCCGTGGCCTCTGCATCAGCTCCTGCCTCCAGATTCCTGCCCTGTTTCTCCTGTCCTCACTTCCTCCAATGATGGATTATTATCTGGAAGCTGAATAAACCCCTTCCTTCCCAACTTGCTTTTGGATGATGGTGATTTCATTTCAGCAATAGAAACCCTGACTAAGACAGTGGTATTTCATTGGCTAATATTAAAAGGCTTTGTATGTTTATGTGTACGTGTGTTTTTATCACACTGAGAGACATTAAGAAAACTTTCAATAATATGTCAAAATCCAGAGCTATGTAATGGTAAACATAATGGTGTAGAATCCAAATCAGACATGAAGTCTGGAGCCAAGAACGTTGTAGTAAATCATTTAACAGTTAAAAGCAACCACCTAACCTTGTCATTATGTTTTCTCTTTGTACTAGATGATGTAAGAAAAATAAGAATAGAGACTGGAGAGATGTCACAAAGCTTAAGAGTGTTTTCCTCTCTTCTAGAAGAACAGAACTCTCTTCCCAGCACTCAGATCCGGTGGCTCACAACTGTCTTGTGTCCAATAACAGGGGATCTGCTGCTTTCTGCTGGCCTCTGAGGGCACACACACAGATAATTAATTAATTAATTAATAAGATTTGAAAAATACAAAAATAAGAGTAGAAATAATAAACTGTTAGAGACATTAATTATTCAGTGTTTAGGTTGAATATGGTTTCAATGACCTTGACAATGATAAATGTTATTTGGAAAGTCAGTTTTTCACATAAAAGGTCATGTGAAGTCTCATTTCTCCACATGTATGATTTTCAGGTGTGAATTTCCCCAACCCTGTTTCTGCTCTATGCAGTGGGACAATTCCTTTGAAAATAAAAAGAGAAAAACAAAGTTCTGTGTTGTTTTTTAAATAAATGCCAAATGTCCAATTTTACCAACAAAGCCTCAGGAGCCAGGTGCTGGCGGGAAAATCTACTAGCTCAGAGAGGCAGAAAAAGCACCCAGCCGATGTCCCAGAAGAAAAAGGCCCTTTCTTCTTCTCCAAACTGCCTTAAATACCCTTCAACAAAATGTCCCTCATCTTTGTGTTTACTTATGTTCACTCTGTGTCAAATGATTGCCTGCTCCGCCTCTTGACCTATCTTTGACTTTATTTAGCTCTTGCTTACAGAAAGCCCTTGGGTGAAAGTGTGTAGTAGGGCTGAGCTACACCAAAACCAGAAACTGGTTTTCCAGCACACAATATCAGGGTTCAGTGTGATCAGATATCCTGCAACAGTTCTCTCATTGGCTTAGTCACCATTGAAATCACAAATGAACACACTTCTAAGTAAATGAATTCATACAACCAAGTTTTCTATAAACTGCAAGATTCATTTTATTCACCCATAAATTTGAAGATTTTTGTCTTTCAAAATCTTAGACAAGTCTTGTCTTATACACTTTGACAATCTGTGATGACTTTAATTATTATTTTACTTGTCTTTTACTATTTATAAGTCTTCATTTCCATGTGGATCTGCCTTAAACCCTGCAAACTGGATTCCTTCTGCTATAACAAATGGTTTTGTACTGACAGCAGCTTTGCTTTCTTCAACATTCAACACTGGCCATTCTACAAGAGGCTGTCATGGCACCTCCAACCCCCTGGTAGACTCTGGACCTCAGAAAATTCTCCCCATAACTCATATCACCTAAAAAAGCCATTTATACCAGAAACAGCATAGCTTATCTACCCTATTCTTTTAGAAATAAAATAGTCATTTTTAGTATCTGGTACTATCAAATCCAAGTTGTGTTTCCCTAATAACTAGCTCAGATGTCACCTGATACTCCCTGTTTAAAGCACCTAATTTTCTAATTTCAAAGTCAAGTGTCATGTTTAAAATTCTATTAGCCCTCTCTCCGAAGTATCTAATATGTAAGAATATGTGTCTGCTAATTGGCAGGTATACTCCAATTGCTCCTTAAGTTTACCCTGTCTGTCCATGCCATGCTAGTTAATGCCAGACAAATATACAAAATTGGATGGCAATGTTCTAAGACATAAGTGCTCTAAGTGGCACTAAGTGGATGTTTAAGCCCCTTCACAGTTGCTAGTGTTATTCTAACCTAGATGATTCTCATCTTCACGTGCATCCTGTCTTTACGTTTGAGAGATTGCTTACAGCTTCCCAGAACACACTTGACATACCTCATATACATGTTTGTTCTCATCAATCTACCCCACGCATGCCATCCAAGTGGAAGAAATCTTCACAGGGCGGTTTTGAAGTGTTCTGTATTAGGAAACAAGGCTTACAGGAGTCTCAAGCCGAGCATGTCAAAGCCACCATTTAACTCTGTCTTTATCTGTTTCTCTTCTAGACTAAATGACATAGAGAAAAGAAAAATAAATGAAAGAGAGTCTATATAGAAGAAGCAATCACAAATTAAGCCATTGTGAGAGTTGGTATTTATTTGTAATGTTTTCAGTAACCCTCACAATGCAGAACATTACTGAGAAAGACAAAATTTCATATGAAAGGTATAATCATATATTGTTTGAAATTGTAGATTAAAATCAGTATTTTCTTGTGTATATAAGATTACTGAGTACTAAATAAGTCAAACATTTGAATAAAAAAGCAGTTGCTTTCACTCTAACGATTTTATTGACAAAGTAAAATATAGCTGCTTATGCAAATGTCTTGGCTTTTTTGTGTTTATCATTTTCTGTATACTTTTAAAGTGATTTCTCTATACTTTTAAAAGTAATTTCTTTAATTTCTCCCAACTGCTTTTCTTGTGTTTAATCCTTCCTTTCTTTTCATTTTGTCTTTAGTTTTTATCTATAATTCATCTTCTTATTTTTATGTAGACATTTAAAATACCACGTCTTGCTTTCTCTATTTATACTTAAATTTTTGTGTATTATAATTTTAATTTTGCGGTGATTAAAACTCTACTATAAACAGTATGTGTGATATTCTTTAGTTGTAGAGACACCTGTGTTTGATTAACCAAAGAAATATAGTTCTATCTAGTCCAAGCATATCTATTATAACGGTTAGTTAAATCTAGGAAGTAAAACATTTTGGAAACGGTAGGAGACGTTTCCATAATACCAAAAGAAGGGACATTATTCCCAATTTGTTTAGGCTCTAGCATTATTGAATTAGTACTGATTTTCAGAAATCCAGTGTTCGTAATTTTTTTGTATTGAAAACAAGAAGTCAGAAGTAAGCTACAGAACTGAAATAAAAATTCTGTGAAGCATATGATGCAGACAAGACCTTTAATTGAATTTTTAAGTATGGTGCTGATTTCAAAACGAATTGTCAAAGGCAGAGTGGTCTAGAAGAAGTTCCCTTTGCTCACACAATGTGTAATTTCCATTATTGCCAGGCCTCTTCACCAAATCAAAGGGGAAGGCAAAACAAAATCTCACCGTCTGAGAGGATTAATTTGTGCACCTGTCACAAAAGAATCTGTCACATATGGTTTCTTTAAATTGCTAAAGTTAATCATCTTAACCAGATAAAAAAAAGAGCCTTGGTAACTACTCAAAATAGACAATGATCAAATGTTTTCAAGTTATGTTGTTATCACCTGATATGCTAAGTTAAATTGTTATTATTAAAACTAGAATGAAGGCACTTTACCTTTTAATACTTTCTAAGACTTAAGAAATGTCATAATTGTGATTGTCATCACCTAATTAATTCAGACTATTTCCCTATGAATATTTTACTAATAACAGAATATTTCCATATTAAATAGATTCTTTTGGTAGGGTGCACCTCTGATAGTTTTTTAAATAGAAAATATGAAAATCATTCATTTTTAGATATTTATGCTTATTTTTATTTATGTACATGTGCGTGCCCATGTATGCAGGTGTGTGTGTAGGCTAACAGAGGGCATCAGATCCATCCCTTGGAGCTAGAATTACTGGTAGTTTTGAGATAGCCAGTATGGGCACTAATAAACCAAACTCAGGTCTCCTTCAAGAACTGTACCTCTTCTAAAATCTCTGCGGTCCCCAAATGAGTCATTCTTAAATTAAAGAGATGAGATAGTAAACTTTATTGACTTACTTTATCCATATATCTGCTTTTTCCTGGTTGAGTACATAAAAGACACAAAAGTGCAAGTAATCAAAATGAAGTATGAATTCAGAGTTGAGAACTGAGGACCAATGTTTTGAATATGGTTTTCAGGTCTCAGGTATGGTGTTTATAATCAAGAGAATGCTATAGAAATTAAATTAATCCAGAAAGAAAAAATCATTATAGCACACGGCAGGTGCTTGTGGTACCCCTTGCTCCTTCTCTTGGTTTCCTGGTGTTAACACAGCTGTCCAGGTGGATACACTCACAGTGCCATCTTTCCATCTCTATGTCATGTGGAATCTTTTCATGACTACCTTGGAGTCTTCACAGTCAAGACCAACCACTCAAACAGCTCAGGCACAGCCCAGAACAGTGGGGCTTTTGGCTTTTTTAATAACCTCCCTTCACTCTTAGTCTCCTTATTTTATTCAATTCTGCTTCCTAGAATTATTTGCCAAATAAACTTCTTCTGCCATAGGAGATGTTCCAAATTCTGCTTTGGGTGGAATCCAATGTCAAAGGGTATTTTAGTTAGGGTTACTTTTGCTGTGATGAAACACCATGACCGAAGCAACGTGGGGAGGAAAGGGGTGATTTGACTTATACTTCTGGGTAACAATCTACCCTGGAGGGAAGTTGGGGCATGAATCTGGAGGCAGGAGCTGAATCAGAGGCCATGGAAGGGTATTGCTTATTAGATTACTCATCATGGCTTGCTCAATCTGCCTTTTTGTAGAATTCAGGAGCACGAGCCCAGGTATGGTACCCACACTGATTAAGAAAATGCCCTACAGGTATGCATACAGCCTGATTTTATGTAGACATTTTTTTCAACTGAGGCTCCCTCTGTTGGAGTCCAAGAATTTGGGATATAATTCACTATGAAAACCAAATTTGAGCCAGAAAAAAAGTATCCTCATTCAAAAGCTGATATATCAAGGAGACAGAAAGAAGGAAAAATAAAACAAAACAAAACAAAAAATTAGGAATTAGGTGGAGAGTTGGGGTATCCAATCAGAAAACAAGCATACAATATACATTTCACACCACACTTCACACCTGGTATCTTAAGTGGCTTCCTACATCTCAAGTGTCTCAGGTAGCTTCCTTGATAGACTGGCCTAGACCCAGGCCAGCCAGCCAGAGCTCATTCAACAGTTGCTAGGTCTTGGTGCTGGCTGGATGCTAAGGAAAGAAGCATAGGTGAGACACTGTGGTCTAGGTGTGTCTGGGACATTTGATTCCAAAGCTGTTTCTGGGAAATGGGGCTGTTTCTGGGAATTTAGCTTGGTACAAGATGGAGACTATATACAAGTTGGAGTCTCTGTTGGTAAGGAGGCTTCCAACACCTCCCCTCTGTTGACCCTAGCTTAAGAGAAGTTGACATAAACTTTGTTTTGTTTTCCCAGTACACAGTGGAAAACAAAACAAAACCACCAGCAGTTTCTCTTGAAATTAGCAAGGTTAGTTACTTTCCTGTTGCTACTAATAAAATACTGCAACCAAGGCATCATACAGAAGAAAACAGGTTTTTTAGGCTTCCGGTTCATGGCGCATACCCATCATGGTGTGGAGGGAGGCATGGCACATGGTGGGTGGGGCAGGGTGTTAAGAGATCACATCTTCAAGTGCAAGCATGAAGAAGACAAGTAGGGCAAGGGCATAAGCTCTCAAAACATACCTCCAAGAAGGCTCCACCTCCAAAAGGTTCTACAACCTCCCCAAGCAGCAACATCACCTGGGGAGCCAAATGGTCAAATTCCTGAGACTGCAGGAACATTTCTTCTTTAAACTACCAGAGTATGAAACTGACCTAAATTCATAAAAGGGTTTTCTAATGTCTCCCTTTGTTGAGGGGGGCCAATATCTTTCTCTTAGCCTTTTCTCTTCCTCTCTTTAAACACATCCCTTTCTCTGCTTTCTAGAGAATACAGCAGCGAGGGGCTTCCTTAGTTTATTTTCAGTCTCTAAACCTGTGCAAATCTCATCTAGCTCAGGTAACATCTCTGCATGTGCTGTTAAACACAATCTTCCCTCTGAGAAGAAATTTAGCACCACTTATTAATTAGATGACCTTTTCAACATTTCTACACTCAAATAGAATTCTAAGGATAGAACTTACTTCTTTCAAAAATTGATTTTTTTCTTAATTTTGTCTGATAATTTTCAAACATGAAGTCCACAGTAGTCATGCCCTTTACCTGTGTTTTCATTGTGACAGGATATACTTGTGTAGAGTTGGTTCAGTTTTCTATTGCAATAACACACCTAACTAGAAGTCTTCTTCTCAGGGTAAGTCTGGATTAGCCAAAAGAATGTGCTTTGATCAGCTAATGGTATCAGATACTGAGTCTGGGAAAATGATTTCCACAAGGTATTTACTTTGTTTTTCCTTAACAGATGGGAAGAGCATGGGCTTTGATAAATAAATGTTTTCATTCTGTCATGTTTATATGACACCTTTGTTTGTCAAATCAAACAGTATACCCCAGAAAAAGGTGAAATGATGTAATGTGTGAGTATGTGCCTAGCAGAGTTGTTATTATAGAACTTAATGTGGTCAGCGTTATCTAACACATTTACATACCTAATGGCACATTATTCCCAGGAGATTACCCAGCCAAATGTTCTGATGCTACCAATAAGCTTACAGAGTCAGAATTTTAACAGCTCAAAGGTCTTCAAAAGAATTTAAACACATATTTGGCACTTATCTTAGATATAGAATTGTATTATGTCCTAAAGAAAATGTGTGCTATTTTTAAATGCTAGCATTCCCACTTAAATACCTCTCTTCAACTGACTCATGTTTTAAGGAAGCTTTCAAATTATTTCTCATCATATGGTTATATTCTTTTCATGTTTCCAGTGAAGTTTGAAATGAGAGGATTTCTATTTTGAATGAAAATACAATACAAAAATTTTGTTAAAAGTTATGTATCTATCTCTCAGCTGTTTATCAACCTACTGTTTATCTAAGTGTGAGACACAGATAATTATAGTTACACAGTTACCTTTTAGTGCCATGTATTTGTTGTCATATTGGATCACAATAAAGTAAATTTGGTGTTTCCTATGTATCATAAGCCTAGTTTTTGTGTTGCAACAACACCAATTTTTCTTTTCCTTTAGAATGAGATTTATTTATTTTTTTCTTTTATGTATATGGGTGTTTTGCCTGCCTGTATGTGCATCTGTAAATGCAGTGCCCACACAGACAAGAAGATGGCATTGGACATCCTGAAATTGGAGTTACAGATGCCTGTGAGCTTCTGTGTGGATGCTAAGAACCAAACCAGGATCTTGTAGAAGAGCACCAGGCGCTACTAGCTGCTGAGCCAGCACTCCAGCCCCCAGCTGTCCTCTTTGTTCTCCTAAGAGCTATGTACCACGTTGGCATTCCGTACTACTTAGTAAAATGACAACAAGTCTTTAACTTTGAACACTTTTTACACATTTAAAAATTTTGAAATGTTACCCAGAGGTCACCCATTTTAAGAAAAAGCAATCTGATTTTTTTTTTTAACTATTAATCACAGCTCTGTCCTTCATAAATCTAAGATAAAAGGCCTCCAGTCATTTAAGACATATAGAGTTTACAAGGTTAGCTGCCACCTAAATGCTTTACTAGCAGAATAATTTATTGAGTCCCTTCCTCCTAGACACTCTGGAACCCACGATCTGCTATCCGTTTCCATGAGCCAAGGGTGAGTCTCCATCCTTCTGCTTGAGCATATAACCACCTTGATTATCAGGGTATCTGTGGCTTCCAAACTATGGTTAGGGGTATAGACTACATATACTTTTCATCCAAATAACTCTGTCCCTGCTTAGCAGCAACCCTTCCTAGAGTGAAGGAGCCAATGGGCACTCTAATACCAACTCATTGTTGCTTTACCTTCTGCTTTTGGGAGTTATTTCTGACTGCACCACAGCAGTCCTTTAAATTTGTTCAGATGTGGGGGGCGGGTGTGGAGATAGATTCCTTTGCTTTCTGAAACTGCTTTCTGAACATTGGACATTTAACAGAAAATCATGCCTCCAATCTTCTTGGCATCTTATTATATCTGAGGCTAATTTTCTTCTTACTGTAGTAGTCACAACAGCACAGCTCTGTGCTGCCTTGCAGGCAACTACTCTTATGTAAACACTGCTGTCTTCATTTTTAAATTCCTGTGTCTATTGTTCAAGTTCAAAATTGAATCCAGTACTGAAAATGTATAATCAGCTACCTACCACCTATATGTCAGTGGGAGATTATCTCCAGGCACTCTGGAATAGATAAGCACCCCATGAACTAGAATGACAACATTCAAGCTCAGGGCAAAAGGCAGATCTGAAGTAGGTGGAAGGCTACTGAAGCTAATTGTGACTCCATTCCAAGCTTTACACTCTCTGTACATGTAGCAAAATGTTGGTGATAGGATCATGGCTGTTAGTCCATCTACAATACAGGAAATTTGAGACAGAAAAGCATCAATTAAGGATTTAAACTGAATCTGAGCCACAGAAGATTTGAGTGTTTGTGTGTACATGTGAGTGCATGTGCATGTGTGTTTGTGTACTTGTGTGTCTGTGTGTTCTGAGTGTGAGAGAGAGAGAAGGAAGATGGGAGGGAGAGAAGGAGGAAGAGGGAAAGAGAGAGGGAGGAAGAGGGAGGGAGAGGTCAGTATCTGATGAGAAATAAAAAATAAAGCCTCACCTTCCTCACCACAGCTTTGGTCTCTTGACGCCTTCTCAAGATCCAATTCACAGCCTGATCTTCATCCTCAGAAGATGGGATCCAGCTGGAACTAATTTTGTCTTCTAGCAGGGGATGAAGGCTTTGCCAAATCCCGTGGAAAAGCACCTATCTAGTAGCTTTAGCTGACAGAGATGACCCTGCAGATCAAGAGGAAGCAGATTGAAGCAGAGACTTTATTCCCAGATACCTGGTGCTGCTGAACAGCTAAGGCAAATCTGGGTAGCAATTTTTGATGTGCACTTCAGCTACATGGAAAAAGCACCAAAGTGTGGAAACCTTAACTAACATTCTACTTCATTGTGTAATGTTAGTGTCAACAACTGTCACTACTACCAAGTCACGGAACTGGCCATTGTGAACAGGCCAAATTTTGTCACTGAAAAATGTAGGTATGTCTGAGGAAGATGTCTTGGTTCATAAGCACTTGTCTTGTAAGCACGGGAGCCTGATTTCTATACCCAGAACCCACATGAACAAGCCAAATGTGATGCTGCACCCTTTTGATCTCAGTGGTTGGGAGACAGACACAGGCAGATCCCTGAGGCTCCCCGGCCAGCCAACCTGAACTATTCACTACGGCCCAGGTCAATGAGAGACTTTGTTTCAAAAGTCAAGGTAGCTAGTATCTGAGAAATGACACCTCAGAAATGTTACCCTCAGCATGTACACCCTGCACAAACACAAACACACACACAGCATACTCACACATGCGTACATATATGATGTTGGCCTGTCTATACACTAGAGTTTGTGCTTTTTCTAATTAACTTGATTATGTAATTTATCTTGTACTAAGAGGTGACAACTGCTGTCATTCCTTAATCAATGCCAAAACTGATAAGCGACCCCAGCAATCAGGCTCAAATTGGTAACTCTTTGGAAAGGGTTAATTATATTCCTAAGCCACCATATTATAGTTGTATTTATTTAGGCTTTACTCTGTGGTCCATTCAAAAATTTTTTTAACTTTAACTCTTGCATGCCTATCTGAAAGTCTGGTATGAAAGAACATGACTCAAGTGACCACCGATTCAAAAATGGACCATTAACCTTAAGAAGAGCAAAAAGCATTACAACGACATTATCTGAATCCAGTTTAGCTCTTCCAATAACTGCACTTAGGTTTGGGCAAAAACTGTTTTAATTACAGATACCATGATTTACCTCAGATTATCCTCTGGGCATATTACCCTGTCTTCACAGAAGAAGACTCTGGAATGACTCAGTGAGTCCTTCCTGATTATCAGTGTCTATTTTTCGTTCTACTTAGCAACTATCAAGTATAAATCTCTAAATCCTGTAAGACAAAATTCAAATTAAAAACAATTACCTTCTCTTTATTCATTGTTAGTAAGAGACATCTAGGTAGATCTCATTTATGAATGGTTCATGCTTTGTGGGCATGAATTCATCTCAAAAATGTCAAGTCAAAGTCAGTCTCATACACTCATGTTTGGCTGAAAGCCGTGCCAATGATTGGAACACCTTTCTCCAGGTCTTCTTGGAGAAGTACTGGCTGTCTTTTGTGGTGGGTAGATATTTCCATGTTTATCTGTCAAGCAAAGCGACTTGGAAGATAGGGATGGCAGTTCACTCTGAAATACATGCTAAGCACACAGCATGTCCCGGAAGCTCAATAATGCAACATAATATCCATGCAGTTCGTTACCCAGCCCATTTCAATCACCCTGATGAGACGTGAAGCCAAGAAAATTAGCACAAATAAGATGGCACTCACGCGGCTTGCTGTGCCACACTAATTAGGTCCTTTATGCCTGAGGCAGAAATCTCATGTCTTCTGCAGCTGCCATGAAACTTGCCTTCTATCTTCTTAACTCAAAAACGGAAGAGTAGTGGGGATAATAGACAGGTGCACACTCTACCATGCCTACAGCAGGATGCTGGCCAGTCCTGTGAGGCTTATTTTGGGACATACCTTGCACATTCCCCTGTCTTAATGTAACAAACCCATTCATTCTCATCCCTTACCCGATCAATCTCTCTGTCTTACTCTATGCCCTTCTGCCCAATCTATGCCTTATCTAGAATATTGCTATTGTTTTTGCATATTAGATTTGGTTGCTCACTATTCATTTTTGCCAATATATTTTCCTTTCATGGTTTTCAGAAAATGTAAACAATATTGTTATAAAACTTCCTTTAAATCTTCAAGAGTTTTGTGTCCTTAAATCTTTTCTGGCTTCCTGATGCTTTATTTTTCTGTTCTGATCCTTGCACTGTGGTTTCTTTATCTCTTTTCTGGCATTGATCTATTTATAATATTAGGCCCCTTATCTTGATTGTCACAGGGAGAAAAGCATGCTATATGAGAAGAATTAACAAATAGAAGATTTGCTAGATGTGGAGAAAGTTCATAGTATGACAAGACGTAGGGCATTAGGAGGTCATCTGACCCTGCCTATCATAAAGTGAGTATTTAATCATTAACCGTGTGGGTTCTGTTCCCCAACAGTGTCTGTCTTAGGCTGCCATATCCTTGGTGCTCTGTATAACACAATATGAGCATATGTATCTCTCAAGCTTTTTGGTCCAGTAGCTTCTTGTTGCATTTGGCCAATAGAAGGAGGCACCAGCTAGAGGTCAGAGCATCATAGACAGAGGAAGCTTATGATATCAAGGAAGCTTATGCTATCTCGATGATAACACAACGGCTGACAGAAGCTGCGTTTCATCCCCCTGTCAGCTTTTCATAGGACCTGCCTACAGCCCTTTGACATAGCTCCTGGGCCTTTGGGTGCCTGAGTGCTAATGGCTTTCTGCTGCTGGTGAACTGGGCCCTTCACTGCTTCCAGCTTTGAAATTACCCTGTTGTTGCTGTTGTTCTTACTCTTGTTAAGCAAACTTCAATTAACATTTTGTGTGTGTCAGCTGTTGCCCTACAATCAAATGCTGAAAAGGCATTCCTTTCTGCAACCCTTTTCCAGTGGGGAAGCTGAAGCTCACAAAAACTGACTAGCTCAGGGGTGAGGGAAACCCACCCAGCCTCCAGTGGGCAGACCTGGGACACAGACGTGGACCTATGTGTTTGCCTTTTCCAGAGTTAGAACTGTCTTCATAATGGCAGGTTGCCTTTCTAGCAATGCTTATAAGTCATTTGATTAGATTCATTTCTAAATAACTCAGAGCATGCCTTTAAACAAAGTTCCATTTCTTTTTTTGATGCTTATAAGTTGAATAATAATGAGCAATCCATTGGAGGACCCTCCAACTGAGAGACAGCTAAATAATAAGTAGCTAAACTTTGTTTCTCTACTCCAGATAGCATAAAACTACCATTTTGAGTTTCTGAATAGATCATTTATTCACAGTCTGAATAAAGAGGTGTCCTTTAAAGGCAGAACTCTGTTATCTTCTCAGTGGCTTAATTAAGATAAAATGTCAAAAGCCATTATTCACAATCATCCCTACCAGCCCATCCTTCTGCCAGGAAAATCGTGAAGACAATGGTAATGTTTTTAAAAGTACGAGCAGTATGTGCTGGAGTGCAAGAGAAAAGAAAGCATTTTCAAAAGTTTAACTCTTTCTCATATTTGAACCTCTCAAGAGTATCTTTTGTAATCTAGAAGGAAAGAAATGCTCCATCAAAGTGGACTTTGATTTCAGGAAAATGCAAAGGCCTGTTCTCCCTCGTGGCTTAAGATCCAACTAGAGCCTTCTTCACCTTCCTCTTGAATGGTCTGTTCCCAGTAGCAGGAGCACATGCTAACATTGCCTCATAGGAAAGTGCAGAATTGCAATTGGTCCTGTTCATTTCATTCCTTAATATATGGAAACTCTTGGCTTTTTTGTAATGTTTATGCTCCATACTGATTTATTATTTTAAAAGAAATTTACTTGATCAATTGTCTACTTTATAAGAAATACTGTTTAGTCCTTTCTGACTTTTTGCATATGTATCATGAAAAGAACATTTCCTGATATATATAGGGGACATGCAAGATACTTTGTTTATGTTGGTATCATTACAAGGGGTATGTGTCTGTATTTGTACAAATACAGACAAGTACCTATGAAAAACTGTCTAGATGAGATGATTTGAATAGATCCATGGCTTACATAGTTTTATGGTTATAGATAAAAATGACTAATATGTTTATTTTAGGTAAACATATTTTTGTGTTGTTGGAAAATAGTAAACCTAAAAATGTTTTCATGAATTTTCTTCCTCATTTGAAGAAAGGTTATATACCATAGTCAATAACAACAGTGATATAAATATTTTTCAATATCAAAGGTTTAAAAAAAATGACACATCTAGAGAAAAAAAATCCCAAATGCTGTTAGAGCACTTTAAAGCGTGTGGGCTGGAAGCAGTGAAACCTGAAACACTGACATTGCCCAACTCTGAGCACAGCCTTCAGGACTGGAATGAGTCACAGCTCGATCTCTCCTGTGGTCAGACTTCGCCTACCTGGTACACATTATCCCAACATCCAGCAGCTGAACTTCACAGAGGACTCAGCCAGGCTGAGTTCTACCAGGTCAATGTGACAGAAAGCACAATGCATTTATTTTCAAAAGAACCATTCCATTCCCTCTTTCTGCCTTTGGTCTTAATAGAACTGAAATTTGGGCTATTCCCAAACAAGGGCCTTAAGCTTCTAGCTTCAAATCCTCTTCTTAACACACACACACACACACACACACACACACACACACACACACACGATCATCGCCGTGTCTTCTTAGAGCATATCGCAATCTGGCAAAGATTCTTTTCTTGACCAAGCTTTCTTAGGCCCATCTGTGTTCCCTTATAAAATTTCATTTAGCAAGAACTGCCTACACTCCACACTCTGTATCTGACCACCTGCCTGGCCAGGTTTCTCGTCCTCCAGTCCCAAGTGTTGGTGTCAGCTCACCTTGGTCTGTCCTCAGCACACAGGCTATAGGTTCACTTAGCCCTAAGCACCATGAGTCTTGATATGGCTTCGCATCTGTTCCATCTCACCCTGCTCCATCAATGCAAATACTCACCTCACCATGAAATACTTGGAGTTAAGCCCAATCATTCCCCGGCGCTGCACTGCACTGGCTTCTGCCCCCATTGCACTTGTCATGAATAAAACCTGTCTTGTTGTGCTTTACAAACAATGAATGGTTTTGATACTGACATAGCGTACCTTCTTTTCAGTCTATGAGTTGGTAACCATGCATCCTGATGCTTTTGTGGGGAATTCAGAAAGTAGATGCCTTTAAAATATCTCCTGATGTTCAAATGAGTGTACATGTAAGTTGATAGGTAGACAAATAGACCTTTAGAAGACATTATTATGCATATATTTTAAAAGGTTATCAGAAATAAAACATTATGATTTACCTATAAGCATTTTAATTAAAATATGTAACTATATCAAAATAATGATTATTTTTAATTTAATTTTTACTACATTTATTTATACGGAGAGCTCTTATGTGAAGGTCAGAGCACAAGGAGGTCAGCAGACAACTTGCAGGAATTGGCTCTCCTCTTTCATGATGTGAGGCCTGTGGATCAAACTCAGTTCTCTAGGGTTGACAGCAATCACCTTTACTCCCAGAGTCATTCACAGGCCAATTCTTTGCTTCAAAATTTCAGTATCAAATTCTTCTGTTTGAACTTCTTAATTTTCACATCACTTCTTAGTTAGAAGATATACAAGCTTTATTTTTTTCTCAGTAAATTAAGTACCTGGATATATTCCACAATTTATCAGAAATCACAACTCTTGAGGTAATAAATTCAAGAAAAAAAATCAAACATACACCAGTTTCTCTCTAAGGAAATGCCATAGCTCTATAAACTGTTATTTGTTAATTTATTAGCCGTTACCCCCATGTCTAAGAAATTTACTTTATTTTTTCAGTGTACAAACTGCTGGAATGTTTCTCAGGACTCAAAACCTGTGATTATATAGAGTTGACATCCAAATCTGCTTGTTGCATTTGGTCGCAAGCATCAAGTAATAAGCACAAACACGTGTGATTGAAATAACAGCTTTTCAATCTAGAAACTAAACACTACATTCAGACATTTCATGTGAGAACATCTCTGTTTCTAACAGAACAAAAGATTCTTTGAAATTCAGAGATGTTATTCTACTTTAAAAGTTGCCAATCATTCTTAGATTTTCTAGGAAATTGATAGTAGCAGGAAACCTTGAGAACAACTAGCTTATTGCTCTCTTGGGTATTGAAATCTCTGTTCAGCTGAACTCTTACCAAGAACTACACACTTATAATCACGTGTCTATTTAAAATCATCTGGGAACGGTTGGGCTTCAGAGTGGTGAAAAGAATTCTACGCCCACACTATCCATTCACACCAGGAGGAGAACAAGGTCTCTAAAGATTCAAAGAGTAAACAAAAGGCAAACTAGACCCTTTGTTAAACAAGGTTTTACGAAGTTCCATCGTATTCCACTGAGCAGACCAACTTCTAGATATAATCTCACAATGATAGTAAATCCATAGATAATCTAAACTCATCTTATTGGTGCCAGCATTAGAACTGTAGAATGATTTTTATTCTATAACAGTCATTTTAGTTTTTAATCTAGATTTCTCTTCTGTAATTAAAATGTTACATGAGTGTTTGTGTATTTAAAAGCCATTAAATATTTCTCACTGTGAATTAGAAATGTCCCCTTCATATTATTAGACTACAATAAGGAAGTTAAACTAACCAAAGAAATGAAATTTCCATGCAATAAAAACTTTAGAACACTTCAAAAAGAAGTTGAGGGAAACTTTAGAAAGACAAAAAGACTTTCTGTGATCATGAATCATTGTGAAGATATGCATCGTGCCAAATGCAATCAATGCAGTCTCAGTGAAAATGCCAATACAAGTTCAATGCAATCTCAGTGAAAATTCTCAGGCCATTCTTCACAGATAAAAAAAAAACCCTAATATTAAAATATGGATAGAAATGAAAAAAACCATAAAAACAAAAAACAAGGATAGGCAAAACAATACTGAACAAATGAATACTGTGGGAATTATCACCATCCCTGGTTTCGAGTTATATTACAGATATGTAGTAATAAAAACAGCATAGAAAGAGACACGTAGACAAAGATAGCTCTCTCTCTCTCTCTCTCTCTCTCTCTCTCTCTCTCTCTCTCTCTCACACACACACACACACACACACACACAGCACTGGAGAAAATACAACATCTTCCACAAAGGCACTGAGAATATGAGCCATCTACATGCAGGAATTAAACTAAACCCTAACGTCTCAGTCTGCACAAAAGTGAAATCTGAAGAGATCACCATAAAACTTGACTCCGCACACCGCTCCTGAACGTATATCCACAGGACTGGATTTTCTACTACAGAGACAGTTGCGAGTTGCATATCCATGCACATTATTGTTCATTTCACAATATCTGGGACACAGAAACAGCCAAGATGCCCATCCACTAATGAGCAGATAATGAAAATACAGAGTGCATCAACAATGGAATTTTATTAAGCTGTAAAAAAAAAAAAAAATTGAATGAAAATTACAGAAAATGAAACCAACTAAAAAAAAAAATTGAGTGAAGTAACTCAGGCTCACAAAACTAAACACTGTATGTTTTTCTCTCAGATGTGGACCATAGCTTGGAAAATTTAGATTTGTTTGTTTAAATTAGTGTTTTATAGAGCTCTGGAAGTGAGAAAGAGGCCATAGTGTGGGTAGCTGGAGGAAGCAGCGCTATGAAATAGGCTTTCTCACTGGTACCTGAGGCTCACTGACTAGGGTAGGTTGGCTGGCCAGAAAGCCCCAGTTCTGCAATTACAAATGTGTGCTACTGTGCCAGGCTTTTACGCAGGAGCTGGAGAACAAAAACTGGTCCTCATCCTTTCATGGCTAAAATCTTAGTAACTGCGCTATCTTTCCAGCTATGAAATAGTTCTTTGTTTGGTTGGTTGGTTGGTTTGGTTTGGTTTGATTTTCAAGACAGGGTTTCTGTGTAGCCTTGACTGCACTGGACTCACTTTCTAGCTTAAATAGTTACTTTTAAAAATCATCTCCCAGTTCAAGAAACATAACATTAGTTGGACAGGGGTGGTTCAGGCATTTAATCCCAGCACTCAGGAAGCAGAGGCAGGCGATCTCTGAGTTCGAGGCCAGACTGGTCTACAGAGCAAGTTCCATGACAGCTAGTGCTACAGAAAGAAATGCTGTCTCAAAATAACAGAGAGACAGAGAGAGAGAGAGAGAGAGAGAGAGAGAGAGAGAGAGAGAGAGAGAGAGAGATTTTCAATAGGTCCCCATACACACCTATCCTAATTCACAATCAGTTCTCTCACATTTAAAGTTACACACCACCATCAAATCCAGGAAATCCAACATCATCCAAGTGTTTAAAATCAAAGTCATGAACTCATAATTCTAAATTACACACGGGGCCACTTAAACAGGAAATCAAGGAGTTTTATGGGTTCTCTTGGGGGTTTCCTCAATTTATAGCCACAAGGATGCAAAGTTCAGTGTTCTTTCTATGGCTCTCGAGTCATTATTTTCCATTTATATTGACCAGATATTTAGTTTTTTTTTAATTTAGTTTTCCCTATTTTTAGTTCTGCTTGGGGACAATAGTTTGATGTATCATCTATCCAACAGTATTCCTAGGAGGACACCCACGGCCCATGACATCTTATGCTCTATACTCACTGGGTCATAGTGTTTAATTAAGGTCTTCACAGAGCAATGGGATCATCTACTAGAGTGGAAAGTATTAAAAGTCTCTGCAAAGAATCAAATATTTAATGAGTAAAAACATCCATGAGCTATATACAAAAATATGAAAAAGAAATTTCAATTTGTTTTGCAAACAAACAATAAAATTTTTCCTCCAGTCATCTTGGCAACTCAGAAATGGAAACATGGAATTCAAAGGCACATTTTACCCAAAGCTGTTGATTGCTAAATCAATTATGTTATTAAAAGGGATTGAGAAAAGATAGTATCTCATATGTGTTGGTGGCAGAGCTTTCTACTGACATTTAGCTAAACAGACGTGGTATCAAACTGCCTTCTAAATACCCATGTTTGTACTCAAAGGCAATGCTAAAACTCAGCCCTCCTAATAAAGCCTGTGAACGCCCGTGAATGCAGACACTCATGGCTGCCCAAGATGCTGAAAATAAGCAATGTTTGTGGACTGAGCCCTACGCTGGGCATTTACACCACCCCTTCTAATGCTCAGGGAACATTGCAAAAAAGGGTACTGAAGGAACGTAGGAACCAGAGTTATGGAGAAAAGCTGCTAAATGCCTTCTTCTGGATACTACACAGCCATTGCAGTTATGAACTCACAGCAACTTTGCTTAATTCCACTGGCCCTGCAAAAGTGTGCCTGTCAATTGTCAGTAAAGGGTGGGGAGAGGCTCATGAGGCTCTATCTCTTACTGTCCAACTTCTGTCTAGTGATAAATCCTGAGAGAGGAAGAGCTATTGCCTTCCATTATGTGCATACTGGTGAACCCAGCAAGTTCCAACAAACAGCTCCAAACCCAGGTTCATACAGATGGCAATGGTCAAACTCAGTGCACCACACACAAAAAGACATGAATGTGAGGACCTAGCTTAGTAGAGAAGAGATCAGTGTGTTTATGGATGAGGAAGTGAGAGCCTCCAGAATTATTGTATTAACACATGGAATTGTCAAAGAACAAATTTAATCACTAAAAATAAACCAAAGAAAAGAGTTTCATTAATGCATATAGACTTATGTTAGTAATACAGGACAAATCAAACAGGGAACAAACTTATGTAAGAGGTAGGCCAAGGGCAAATCTCCAGGTGAAAATTTAATAATAACAACAGTATGAGAACAACTGAAGAGGAGAGGCTTATAAGGTTTAGAACTATAGAGAATGGGTTCATCTTCAGCAAAGAAAAAATTTGAACTCTAATTGAGTGAATAAACAAACAGAAGAGGGTCATTGAAGTAGGAGGTATCCTTTAAAGGGCATTCTAAAAATCACAGTAAAACAAATATTTCAACAATATTTTATAAAACTTCTCATGTACCACAAACTCAGTGTTTGAAAAAATATTTTGCTGTAGTAAAATAGTGTTTGTTTGTTTGTTTTTAAAAACTAGGTGATCACTTGGGTATTTAGTGTGCACATACACAAACACACTCACACACGCTTACCTCTACCTCAGGAAGTCGCCTTAACACATAGTCCTGTTCAGTACAAAAAGGCGACTTTGCGTCTGTTTTATTAGTGTTTCCCTCTAATGTTCAAACGCATGAATTCCGTGCCTCATGTCTGAAAGTCTATGCTATTCCCATGACCATAATGATAGGCTTTACAGAATTTTAATTTTTACATATTTGGTGTATGTTAGAAGAAATGATATGAGTCAATGTTTTCATTATATGGGCAAAGTAGTCATGTATTTGAAGCATGGATATTAAGTATATTTAAATAAAAAATAGTAGTGTATCTTCAATGCTGCTAATCTAAATCTATGAATCCAGTAAATGTCTAAGTCTGAAAATAATAAATTATAGCATATTGTGTCCTTAAAAGGTCTTTTTTGCTCTAGCTTATGCTTGATCCAAACTTAGAGATTTTCTTTATGCAAAAGGAGAAATGTAACAATTTCCTATAAAATATGCATGCCTTGTCCAGTGTAGATCATATGGACTATATTTAAAGATGAATCAACATATAAACTTTAACCAACTATTCTTGTTCACCCTCCTCATGCATCTAAGGTTGAGAAATGTCATGAAGTATCCAGAAATAGACATCTCAAAGGTCACATAAAAAAGGAAATAAAACATTTCTTTTGGGGATAGATCTGTGTCTGTGATGTGGTTGTATGCAACACTTCCTACTTTGAATATCGACCAAAGTTAAAATAAAGTATCTTGCCTTATTTAAAAGGCAACTTTACATATTACTATTATAAGTTGTAGGTAGTTTTCAGGTGTTATCTCGGTGAAAATGTTATAGAAGAATAAAGGGCCTGGACCTGGATTTTCAGGACAGAAAGCGTCTACATGATAAGAGTGAATTTTTTTTAAAAGATATGTATGTTTTAGCTTGTTTTTTTTTTCTTTTGCAGCTTACCAAATGGGGATATTAAAATGATCTCCTTATTAGTGTTATTAGGATATTTGAATAGGGTAATATAAAAACATTAATATTTTCCTCATTATCCTGTCCACTTATCCTCTTACTGTTTTACTCAAAAGTACATATTTAGTCCCTACAGTGAATCTTGTACTTCTTTATTCTGTGTGGATTCATCAGTGAATGATACAGAAGGAACAATTATTACCCTTGTGGAGAGAGAAATAACAAGTAAATGCATCCATTTGTGAGCAGGAAGATGATATTAGCTCATTTTCATTACTATTAAATTAAAAACTTTACACGTGTTAACTTTACAGAGAAAGTAAGCATATTTGGATCACCGTTGTAGAGGTTCAGGGGTATGAAACTGACCCAGATCTTGTTAATCTCTGCTAGTTCATCTCACATTACAATAGGGCAGTATGTAGGGGGAAAAAAAATCACATCTTGAAGGCAAGAAGACAGAAACGCTGATACCTGGAGCTCTTCAGGGGGCACGCCACAGTGACTCAAGGACTTTCCACAAAACTCCGTCACCTCTCATTGCTACCCTGAATAGAAAAACTTTTAATAGATGAATCTTCAGGGAAAGAATATCTAAAGCACAGCAAAATATCATACAGCAAAATCACATGAAGAAAATGGGTCAGGTAGGACATTAAGAGGCAATGTCATGAGTTGTTTAATAGTAAGGTAATTAAAAGTGTCTTCTCTAAGAAAATTAGAATCTAATAAAAGTGAATAACGTGAGTGAGAGAGCCTTATGGCTACTGTAGAGAGAATCTAAGGCAGAGGCCAGGGCAAAGACTTAGTCTTATGCACACCTAGTGTTCCTGAGGAAGTAGGGAAGTGAGAGATTTGGAGGGGAGAACAGTCAATAAAGCACCAACACAGTGCACCTTTGCTGGGCAGGCCCATAGAAGGATCCCGGCTCTTTAATGGAGATGTAACACTATGAAAAAAACTTGAACATGGTAACGGCTTCTTTGATTCATATTTTAAGGGGTTATTTTAAGAAATAAAATACATACAGAGGTATGAAGAAGGGGACCAATGGGGAATATAATACAGTTATTTAGGTAAAAGGTAAAGATATTTGTGTCATACAAGGCAGCAGTAAACATCCTGGAGAAACAAAATCACATTTAAGGGCCATTGGTGTGGTTCAACAGGCTATGAAAGCCTGAAGTCCCATGTTCAACTCCAATAACCCACTGAAGAAGGAAAGAACCACTTCTTAAAAGTTGTATCTGAGTGAGGATTGATCATCTTACCCAGGGTCCTCCTTCTTCATTAGTTTCTTTAGGTATACAGATTTTAGTATCATTGTCCTATATTATATGTTTAATATCCAATTATAAGTGAACATATACTATGTGTGTCTTTCTGCTTTTGGGATACCTCACTCGGGCTGATCTTTTCTAGTTCCCACCATTTGCCTGCAAATTTCATGATTTCCTTGTTTTTAATTGCTGAGTAGTATTTCATTGTGTCAATGTACCACAATTTTATGTATCCATTCCTCAACTGAGGGACATCTGTAGGCATGGCAGCTCAGTGTCCACGTAGGCTCCCTAGTAAGGGGAACAGGGACTGTCTCTGACATGAACTCAGTGGCTGGCTCTTTGATCACCTCCCCTTGATGGGGGTGCAGCCTTACCAGACCACAGAGGAAGACAATGCAGCCACACCTGATGAGACTTGATAGACTATGATCAGATGAAAGGGGAGGAGGGCCTCCCCTATCTGTGGACTGGGGGAGGGACATGGGTGGAGAAGAGAGAGGAAGAGTGAGATTGGGAGGGGATGAGAGTATGGGCTACAGTTGGGATACAAAGTGAATAAACTGTAATTAATTAAAAATAAATAAAATTTAAAAAGTTGTCTCTGAACCTCTACATGTGAACCTTGGTACACACACACACACACACACACACACACACACACACACATACACAGAGAGAGAGAAGAAAGAGAAAGAGAGTCCCCTGCTCTCTACTCCATGATAAATAAATGAAAAAACTAGAAAGTAACATCTAAATATTTTTGATAATAGAACAATGTAATTTGCTGATAGAGCTCGCAAAACTTGTGATGTAGAAGATGAAAGTTTATTTCTCTTTATTCTGTAGGATACTTTCTCTAAACATCATTAGCCTGCAATCTGTATAGTTTAATGAAATAGAGCTAAAACTTAAAATAGACTAGAGACTTTGCCAAAGAAGATTCAACTAGAATGTCTACACCTAGACTCCAAGTGTCTAGAATCAATATCTATGTTTCTTTTGTTTATATTTGCATTGATTTTTGATATCTTTTTTTTATCACTTGCCCTTTTAACATAACCATTTTGCCCCATGAAACAATATAAAAATCAGAGTTTTTGGAAGTAAGCTGAAAACAACTGCTTTGGCAGTTTGCCATTTTTGCAGGAGAAAGTACAGACTGATCCAAGACCTGTTAGACTTATAATGTACTTACTTTTGTGCTCAGGCTGGGGAATGACTAAAGTGTGAATTAGCTAACCCTTTCTTGAATGAAAAAGAATGATTCTGAGTGAAGCCACACTCATGTTTCTGTTCATAAGATCCATCACTGTATGAAGCAAATGGAACACGCCATTGAAAGCCCAGGAAAACAACTCTACCAAAGCAGCCATGTGAACTGTTCCACTAATGGTGCCACATTTGTCTCTTTCTCCTGAGAGAGCAAAATCTCTCATTTCACACGAGAAAGCAATTTGTTCTGAGTGTCCTTGAATTAAACCTTCAGAATAAGAGGAAGTGCAGGTTCTATCTGATGAGGCTTAGCAGCTGCTGGCTTTGCCTTCAGGTCAAAGTCAATTGATAAGGCAATGAATTCCTAAGAGTTCTCTCCCATGGTGGAGTCTGATTGATTGCAGGCAGCTTTCAGAGTTGAGGGGTGAGGAAATCCTAGGTAGGCAGGGGTGAGGCCAACCTGTGTGGCAGCAAAACTGCACCCACCTGGCCCAGTCAATGAGAAATTAATTGGCTAAACCTACTTCAAGCTTTGAAGAAATACATTTGGCCAAAAAAGACCTACATCAAAACAATTTCTAGGAAAACAGCCAGTGAGTAGGGTGCTGTCAAAGGGACTTGACTTCTAGGAGCAAACCAGTTATGTTCTACAATCCTGAATTCGTTAGTTAAGTTATGGACCGCTTCAGCCATTAAGTCCAAGCATAACGGTAATGATAAGATGATCCTGTGAAGAGTATGTAGCCTCATCAACAGTCATAGAGAACATCCTAAGAAAGTAAGGATGGGTGTGTGTGTGTGTGTGTGTGTGTGTGTGTGTGTGTGTGTGTGAATGGAGTGGTAGCTGAAAAGCAGCAAGTTTGGTTTTTCATGATTTTATTCATTATTCACTTACATATCTGTGAAGAATGGGAACCTGCGCTACAGCACCCCTGTGGGAGTTAAGAGGCCAGCATGCCAGAGTCAGTTCTCTTCTCCCATCATAAGAGTTTCAGAAGTTAAACTCGGGCATGGAGGAAAGCACCAGCACTGGTGGAGCCATCCTATCACTAGCTCTTGGTCTTCACATGGAATTTATAGTGACCTATTATATCTGTTCGTGACTATGCCTTGTACGTATTTGATTTGAGAACTATATTCATAGCTAATGAATGAACTCAGATTTCCAGGAATGGAAGAGATGAGGGTGAAACTCAACAGCTGTTTATAAAGCATCCACAATAAGATTTGAGATAAAAGATGACATGCCCAGTTCAATCTGAATTTCATACATACAGTGATGTTCATGTAATGTCACAATATTTTAGCTCAGATATTTTACTTCAGTATTATTTGGTACTTTTATTGTTAGACTATTTTAAGTATATCCCAAATATTGCACTCATAGAGCCTGCTTAAGCTAAAAAAGAAAAAGAAAAGAAAAAAAAAAAAAAGAAGTGGGGGGGGTGGGGAGGGGGTGCCAGTGAAATGGCTTAGCAGTTCAGAGCACTGTCTGCTCTGCCAAAGGACCTGGGTTCAATTCCCAGCACCCACAGGGCAGCTCACAACTGTCTCTAACTCCAGTTTCAGGGGATCTGACAACCTCACACAGGCACACATGCAGGCAGAACATCAATGCACGTAAAATAAAAATTAATGTGTAATTTTTGAATTGTGTCTGTGTTTGCTAAGGCTGGCACCTTAAAACTCTCAGTCTGAAGCAGCTAAGTTTTCAAAGGAATACATGCATGACCCAGGCAGAAAGAAACTTTGGACTTAGTTTTAGTATTTCTTCTAGTTAGCCATGTATCTTGAACACATCATCCAATTCCTTTGAGCCTCTGTGTCCACATCAGTTAGCGATATGTTTCTAAGTATTATTAGTTTTAATTTAATAGGAGTATATGATTAAACTTCAGCTTCCCTGCTTTCTGTAAACCTCCAATCTACAGGAAATTAGATTGAACCTTCTACCATAGCTGACCATGGTAGAAAACTAGGTATACAACATATTATTTTAATGAGAAAGGAGACTGGAAAGGGATTTTTAGAAATGAAGAAAGTGGTCTTGGGAAAACTAATGAGTGAGAGAAATGGAACTAGGAGGCAGAGAGAAGACGTGATCCGCACAGCAGCCTCAGTTCTCGGGAAGAAAAGAAACCTAGAGCTGAAAGTGAAATGTTTAGGCAGCTTTGGTGGCGACCATCTGGCAGTACCGGCCAGAGGAGCTGCGGTTCTCGCAAGCCTTCTTCCGTGCTAGTGAAGAAATTTGGTCTTGTAACAAAATGCAGCAGACTCACCTCAGAGTTAAAGCAAAGCCTCAAATAAAGTCTGGCTAAGAAATACGAATGAAGAAAGGTTGGTGCCCTGTGACAGGTAAAAACATTGGGGTTATTTCCAAAGCAATGGCTCTCGCAGCTGAAGGAACTGTACGGCTCTTGTTTGGGGAAGCTCTACTAAATCATGAAGTGAGCGCTTTGGCGTGGGGCGTGTTGTACACTCTCGGTGAAGTACATTTCAGGTCTTAACTGAAGGAGAAAAGCTGGCAGATCTATTTGGGGACACACTTAGTTCAAAGCCACAGGGACTGTGTTCCAATGGTGCAAGTAAACCAATTTGACCACATTGACTCAGTTAAAGGTGCCTGTGAGTTCTGATTTCTATGGTTGAGAGAAAAAAGCAAAGAGAAAAGGACACCTTCAAAAGTGAGTCAGTATAGAAGTTTGGTCCTTAAAAGTGCCAGTGTGCGGGGGGGGGGGGGGGGGGGGAGGCAAGATGGCGGCGCCGGGAAAACAGCGCGTCTGAGCAGCAGGACAGCACTTTTCGTGCAGAGACCAGGAGACTGAACTCGGGGCCCTGAAACTACATCGATAGTGTTTCCCAGGTGAGGGGAGGCTCCCACGGCGGGGGAATCGGTCCGGTCCACTCACGGATACCCAGCCAGAACCCGGAAGAAATCCCAGGTAACGCAGGCTTTGGGTCTCCGGGCTGAAGCTGCAAGCGGGCGGGTCCCAGCCACTTTCCCAGGCTGATCCGTGGGCACAAGGGTACCTGAGACTGGGAGTCCCAGTCACAGGGGGACCCCACAGGGAAGCAGGGTTGCGGGTCTGATCGCAGGTCACCCAGTCTCTCCCCGGAAAGTCTCTGCCGCCATCACAGACGAGCTCCTGCCGTGTGCAGAGAGCTTTGCGCTCAGCTCAGCAGTACAGACAAGCTGTGCGCCCCAGTACAACAGGGACTGGGAACCCCTGTCCGGAGAGGACCCCACAGAGAAGGAAGAAACCGTGCTGCTGGGGTCACCTAGGGAAAGTCTAGCAGACTGCAGATTGCAAACAGACAGAACTGAGTGCCCCAAGACACCAGAGTAGTACTCACCCGCCACAGATTAACACAGCTGATCACTAAATTAACAGCAAGAAACCCAGAAGGAGGGCAGCTGCCCCCAGGACTTCTCCCGGTGAGAGGAGAGCCCTCTTGACTAATCAGGACCACAGTTACCACCTAGGTCTCTAGGCCTGAGGTGAACTGTAGCAACTCCTGAAAAACAGTGGACATCCAGGGACTATACCCAAAAAGCTGGGAAGGCTTCCTTCAGGAAAAAACATCTTCCTGCCAAAGGGATTCTCTCCACTACAAGAGTCCAGGAACAACCAGAAACTAAATTCGAACAACTAAGATAGCCCAATGGGTAGAGGATAGCGTAAAAGTTCAACCAACAAAAGCCAGAGCATTATGGCATCTCCAGAGCCCAGTTATCCAGGGGCAAATAGCCCTAGACACCCCAGCATAAATGAAATTCAAGGAGACGACCTAACATCTATGCTCAAGAAGATGATAACAGAGGAAACAAATAAAATACGAAAAGAAATAGAAGAAGCTGAAGCCAAAAAGTATGTGACCTTTAGAGAGGAAATGCTTAAATCACTGAATGAAATAAAAGAAACAGTGGATTGTTCAAACAAACAGCGGAAGGAATTGACGGAAAAACATGAAAATACAGTCAGACAGGGGAAGGAAACCAACAAAATATCTCAAGACCTGAAGATAGAATTGGAAAAATTAAAAAAAAAACACAAATGGAAGAAATTGTGGAGAGAAAGAACTTAGGGAAGAAAGTAGGAACTACAGAGGTTAGCATAACCAATAGGCTACAAGAAATGGAAGAAAGAATCTCAGGTGTGGAAGATACAATGGAAGAAATAGATGTATCTGTCAAAGAAATTGATAAACCTAAAAAATTCCTGACACAGAACGTCCAAGAAATTCAAGACAACATAAAAAGACAAAAGCTAAGAATAATAGGAATAGAGGAAAAAGAAGATTCCCTGCACCAAGACCCAGAAAATATTTTCAACAAAATCATTGAAGAAAATTTCCCCAAGTTAAAGGAGAGGCCAATAAGAATACAAGAGGCCTATAGAACACCCAATAAATTAGACCAGAAAAGAAAATCCTCCCGCCACATAATAATCAAAACTGTAAGTATACAGAACAAAGAAAAAATACTAAAAGCTGCAAGAGAAAAAGGCCAAGTAACATATAATGGCAAACCCATTAGAATCACACCTGACTTTTCAACAGAGACTATGAAAGCCAGAAGGGCCTGGACAGATATCATGCAGACCCTAAGAGAACACAGATGACAGCCCAGGCTACTATACCCTGCAAAACTCTCAGTCCTCATACATGGAGAAAACAAGATATTCAATGACAAAAACAAATTTCAACAATACCTACAAACAAATCCAGCATTACAGAAGACACTAGAAGGGAAAATACAACCCAAGAAAGCTAGCTACATTCAAGAAAACACAGGAAATAAATAACCTCACTTCAGTAAAACAAAAAGCAACCAAGCATACAACCGTATGACCACAGCCAACATCAAAGTCAAAGGATTTAACAGCCACTGGTCATTACTCTCTCTCAATATCAATGGACTTAATTCTCCAATAAAAAGACACAGACTAACAGAATGGATGCGTAAACAAAACCCAGCAATCTGTTGTATACAAGAAACACACCTAAGTCACAAAGATAGACATTACCTGAGGGTAAAGGGATGGAAGACGGCTTTTCAAGCAAATGGACCCAAGAAGCAAGCAGGAGTAGCCATTCTAATATCTGATAAAATAGTCTCTCAACCAAAATTAATCAAAAGAGATGGGGAAGGACACTTCATACTCATCAAGGGAACATTCCACCAAGAAGACATCACAATCCTGAACATCTATGCCCCAAATACAAGGGCACCCACATTTGTGAAAGAAACATTGATAAAACTTAAACCATATATAGATCCCCACACACTAATAGTGGGAGACTTCAACACCCCACTCTCAACAAAGGACAGGTCAACAAAACAGAAATTAAACAAAGAAACAATATCTCTAACAGAGGTCATGAATCAAATGGACCTAACAGACATTTACAGAACCTTACACCCAAACACAAAAGAATTTACCTTCTTCTCAGCACTTCATGGAACCTTCTCCAAAATAGACCACATAGTTGGTCACAAAGCAAGCCTCAACAAATACAGGAAGATTGAAATAATCCCTTGTATCCTGTCTGATCACCATGGAATAAAGCTGGACCTCAGTAACAACAGAAATAGCAAAAAGCCTACACATACATGGAAACTGAACAACTTGCTACTAAAAGACAGCTGGGTCAGGGAAGAAATAAAGAAAGAAATTAAAATCTTCCTAGAACTCAATGAAAATGAAGACAAAACATACCCAAACTTGGACACAATAAAAGCAGTGCTAAGAGGAAAGTTCATAGCACTAAGTGCCTTCAAGAAGAAATTTGAGACAGCACATTCAAGCAACTTAATGGCTCACTTAAAAACCCTAGAAAAAGAAGAAGCAGACACACCAAGAAGGAGCAGAAGGCTGGAAATAATCAAACTCAGGGCTGAAATCAATCAATTAGAAACAAATAAAACAATTCAAAGAATCAATGAAACCAAGAGCTGGTTCTTTGAGAAACTCAACAAGATAGACAAACCCTTAGCCAAGCTAACTAAAAGGCAGCGAGACGCCATCCAAATCAACAAAATCAGAAATGAAAAGGGGGACATAACTACAGACACTGAGGAAATCCAAGCAATCATTAGGACTTACTTCAAAAGTCTATACGGAACAAAATTTGAAAATTTAAATGAAATGGACAATTTTCTTAATCGATTCCACTTACCAAAGCTAAACCAGGACCAGGTAAATCAATTAAATAGTCCTATATCCCCCAAGGAAATAGAAGCAGTCATCGAAAGTCTCCCATCCAAAAAAAGCCCAGGACCTGATGGTTTCAGCGCAGAATGCTACCAGACCTTCAAAGAAGAGCTAACACCAATTCTCTTCAAACTATTCCACAAAATAGAAACAGAAGGAACATTACCAAACTTATTCTATGAAGCCACAGTCACCTTGGTACCTAAACCTCACAAAGACTCAACAAAGAAAGAGAATTTCAGGCCAATCTCCCTTATGAACATTGATGCAAAAATACTCAACAAAATACTCGCAAACCGAATACAAGAACACATCAAAGATATCATCCACCATGACCAAGTAGGCTTCATCCCAGGTATGCAGGGATGGTTCAATATACGGAAATCCATCAATGTGATCCACCATATTAACAAATTGAAAGAAAAAAACCACATGATAATCTCCCTAGATGCTGAAAAAGCCTTTGAAAAAAATCCAACATCCATTCATGTTTAAAGTATTGGAGAGATCAGGGAGACAAGGCACCTATCTAAACATAGTAAAGGCGATATACAGCAAACCTATAGCCAACATCAAACTGAACGGAGAGAAACTTAAAGCAATCCCACTGAAATCAGGGACAAGACAAGGCTGCCCACTCTCTCCATATCTCTTCAACATAGTTCTGGAAGTCCTTGCTAGAGCAATAAGACAGTTGAAGGAGATCAAGGGGATACAAATTGGAAAGGAAGAAGTCAAATTATCACTATTTGCAGATGATATGATAGTATACGTGAGTGACCCCAAAAACTCTACCAGGGAACACCTACAGCTGATAAACACCTTCAGCAAAGTGGCCGGATGCAAAATTAACTCAAAAAAATCAGTAGCCCTCCTGTATACAAAAGACAAAAAGGCTGAGAAAGAAATTAGGGAAACAACACCCTTCACAATAGCCACAAATGACATAAGGTACCTCGGGGTAACCCTAACCAAGGAAGTCAAAGACTTGTATGAAAAAAATTTCAAATCTCTGAAGAAAGAACTAGAAGAAGATATGAGAAGATGGAAAGATCTCCCATGCTCATGGCTTGGTAGGATTAACATAGTAAAAATGGCCATCTTACCAAAAGCAATCTACAGATTCAATGCAATGCCCATCAAATTACCAACACAATTCTTTACAGACCTGGAAAGAAAAATTCTCAACTTCATATGGAATAACAAGAAACCCAGAATTGCTAAAACAATCCTCTACAATAAAAGATCTTCTGGAGGTATCTCCATCCCTGATCTTAAGTTGTACTATAGAGCAACAGTTTTAAAAACTGCATGGTACTGGCATAGAAACAGAATGGTGGATCAATGGAACCGAACAGAGGACCCAGAAATAAACCCACACACTTATGGACACCTGATCTTTGACAAAGATGCCAAAACCATACAATGGAAAAAAGATAGCATCTTCAACAAATGGTGCTGGTCCAACTGGATGTCTACATGTAGAAAAATGAAACTAGATCCATACTTATCACCCTGCACAAAACTGAAGTCCAAGTGGATCAAAGACCTCAACATAAAACCAGACACATTAAATCGGCTTGAAATAAAAGTGGGGAATACCCTAGAACTCATTGGTACAGGGGAAAACTTCCTGAACAGAACTCCAACAGCACAGGCTCTAAGAGCAACAATCAATAAATGGGACCTCATGAAACTGAAAAGCTTCTGCAAAGCAAAGGACACCGTCATCAAAACAAATCGACCTCCTACAGATTGGGAAAGAATCTTCACCAACCCTTTATCTGACAGAGGACTCATATCAAGTATATATAAAGAACTAAAGAAGCTGAAAATCAGCAAACCAAGTAACCCACTTAAAAAATGGGGAACAGAGCTAAACAGAGAATTCTCTGTAGAGGAATACCGAATGGCAGAGAAGAACTTAAAGAAATGCTCAACCTCACTAGCCATTAGGGAAATGCAAATCAAAACAACCCTGAGATTTCACCTTACACCCATGAGAATGGCCAAGATCAAAAACTCAAGTGACAACACATGCTGGAGAGGTTGTGGAGAAAGAGGAACCCTTCTCCACTGCTGGTGGGAATGTAAACTGGTAAAACCACTCTGGAAATCAATCTGGCGTTTTCTCAGACAACTAGGAATAGTGCTTCCCCAAGATCCAGCCATACCACTCCTAGGCATATATCCAAAAAAGGCTCAAGCACACAAAAAGGAAATTTGCTCAACCATGTTTGTAGCAGCTTTATTTGTAATAGCCAGAAGCTGGAAACAACCCAGATGCCCCTCAACTGAAGAATGGATGCAGAAATTGTGGTACATCTACACAATGGAATATTACTCAGCAATCATGAAATTTGCAGGTAAATGGTGGGATCTGGAAAGGATCATCCTGAGTGAGTTGTCCCAGAAGCAAAAAGACACACATGGTATATACTCACTCATATAGACATACAACATAGGACAAACCCACTAAAACCTGTGCATCTAAAGAAACTAAGCAAGAGAGAGGACCCTAACTAAAATGTCCAATCCCCATCCGGAAAGGCAAAGAGGATGGACATCAAAAGAAGAAGAAAACAGGAAACAACCTAGGAACCTACCACAGAGGGCCTCTGAAAGCCTCTGCCCTACAGACTATCAAAGCAGATGCTAAGCCTGATGGGCAACTGTTGGGGAGAGTGAATGGAATTTTATGTAAGAACTGGGAAATAGTAAGAGCTGGAGAGGACAGGGTCTCCACAAGGAGAGCAACAGAACAAGAAAATTTGAACACAGGGAACTTCCCAGAGACTCATACTCCAACCAAGGACTATTCATAGAGATAACCCAGAACCCCTGCACAGATGTAGCCCAGGGCAGTTCAGAGTCCAATTGGGTTACATAGTAATGTGAAGAGGGACTGCCTCTGACATGAACTGACTGGCCTGCTCTTTAGTCACCTCCTCCTGAGGGGGAGCAGCCTTACCAGGCCATAGCAGAGGACAATGCAGCCACTTTTGATGTGAACTGATGGACTAAGATCAGAAAGGAGAGGAGAACCTCCCCTATCAGTGGACTTGGGGAGTGGCATGCGTGCAGAGGGAGGAGGGAGGTGGGATTGGGAGGGGATTGAGGGGCTTATGGGGGGATGCAGAATGAATAAAGTGTAATTGATGAAAAATTTAAAAAAAAAGGGAAAAAATAATTTAAGAACCTTAAATGACTTTCAAAAGTGGAGGAAAATATGGAGTTAGTCAATTTACATGGAGCACGTCTCGCCCCTGGGGGCAATGGTCTCCTGAACCTACTCAGACCTCGGACACCACCACTGCTAGTTCTAGAACGATGCAGGATGTTCCAACGAGGGGGTTAAGGCTTCTCATAATATTTCCTATAAGCCCACACCTGTTTGTTTATATCCCCCATTTTTATTCATTATTAGCCAGATAGAGGCAAGTAATTGTGGTAATGATACTTGCTTTTTTGCCCAATGCTGTAATGCTAGTAAATTTACTAGCTGGTTACTCGCATGCCTCGCTGGATGCCTTTGCCCGTTGATGCCCTCACGCTATGACTCTCTTCAGACAGAAAAGGGATCTTGGAATTACAGCTGCCATTGTTACTGCCATCTCATTGGCGGCAGTTGGAGCTACCACCACGGCATTAGCCATGAGTCATACTGGGAAGACTGTTCAGACCCTGAATAACCTTTTAGCCAATGTAGCTCATGCCTTAGATGTACAAAAAGGAATTAATGCTCAACTAAAAGGAGGTTTGATGGTGTTCAATCAGAGGATTGACCTCGTGCAGGAGCAAATTGATACCTTATGGCAAATCGCTCAACTTGGCTGTCAATGAAAGTATGCTGGACTTTGAGTCACTAGCATACAACATGAGAATTTTCCCTGTGCTGCAAATCTGTCTAAACAATTGTCGAGCTATATTTTAGGTAATTGGACTGGAGAATTCGATACTACGATGGAGCAGCTGAGGGTGGCCATTGTCATGGTAAATTCTACCAGAGTGGACGCACGACTAGCCACAGGATTATCATCATGGATTGCTGCAGCCATGAATCATCTGAAGGAATGGGCGGGCATGGGAGCGTTAGCAGGCCTTCTGGCGTTGGTCACCTTGGTTTGCCTGTGGTATATATGCAAGATTAGAGTCTCACAACAGCGTAATGCAGCCATGACCATTCAGGCCTTTACAGCCATTGAAGCAGGACAGTCTCCCCAAGCATGGTTGGCTACCATAAAAAGCTAAAATGTTATGCTCAGGATGCGAGGCTAAGCACTGCACTCAGGGTCAGCAGCTTTGGACCCAGAGAAGAGCAAGTCTGATTGCATGCGGGTTGATGCCCCAGGTCCCGCCTCTGAGAAAAAGGTATCAGACGGGTCTGATGCTCTTTGGGTGGATGACACCTAAATGAACATCGGTACAAAGTCTCAGTTTATTTCTAATATCAGAGATCAGACCTCTACTCTTGCCTGATGCGTCTAAAACAAAAAGGGGGAACTGTAGAGAGCTGCGGAATGCTGTGCCTTAAAGATGGAGCTGGTTTCTGCCTTCCACCTTCCCGATGGTGAGTGCTCTCTGTCACGAACAATCCCACATTTGGCTAAGGCTGAGGATCTGGCTTGCTTCCGTGTATGTGGACCTATCTGCATTGCCCACGTGGCACGCTGGGGTTGGCTACCCAGAGGCTATTTAAAGTGGGCTGGCTTTACCCAGGGTCAGATTCCTGAATAAATTGCATTGAAAAAAAAAAGTGCCAGTGTGGCTTGATAACATCTTGACGATGGGTACTCCCTCATGGCGGGACAGCACTGGAGAAGGAATGCCAATGTATCAGCCCCTACATCTCAGGGAGCTGAAATCAGGCTTCCACGTGAAAGTGGAGCCAATGTTTGAGAAGGAGCTACCCTGGGAAGAAGAAAACAAGAAATAACCGAAGTTCAGGAAACTCCGAGGATACTATGCAGGCATGTTCTCAAACAGTTCTGAGGTCAGGAGCCTAGAACTACGGTTGACTTCGACAGTGAGTCTTCCAAGAGCTTCTGGGAATGCTGCTGCCTGGTTCTTCTCCATACTTGTGGCAGCCGGCTCTCCTCACTTGTAGCCTCTAGCTCCTGCTGCTTCTTTTCCTCTCCAAACGTCCTTCCTCTGAGTGTGTCTTAGGAGGACATGGGATTGATGGCCCACCTACATAATCAAATATGCTCTAGTCATCTGCTTAGCTAACTTAAAAAACTAGCTCATCTTTTCTAAAGCAGTGCAACAACATAAGCATCATGGTATTATAGAGTCATTTCCTCTTGGAAAAGCCTTAAAATCCATTTTCTATTTCCTTTTTCATGAGTTTAAGATTCTTAGAAAAGTTTTGGCTTCGTGGGTATGATTTGAACTGGAAAACTTCCCTGGGAGAAAGAGAATCTTAAACACACAGGCATACACATACATATATATACACACACACCTGCTTCTTTAAAAATGTTGGTCCCTATATTTTACTCACAGCTGCCCAAAATACATTTGCACACACTAATCTTAAGTTGTAAGGACTCTGGGGCAATAATAAGATGTCTGTAGATGTTCTATTTACCAAATTTAGAAGACACACATGTATCAAATAATAAAAGATCAGTTGAAGGAATTGGTGTTGTAAGTGTGTAAACCTAAATGCTCAAGCAAAGTCTTCATTATACAATAATTATAACCATTTTGTGTATAAAAATAGTTGAATATATTTACATTTGAAAGGCATAAATCATGGAGAAGCATTAAGGGCACAAATTAAGAACTGCCAACTAAACTGGCCTCTAATTTGTTTTGTCTTTAAAACATACCAGATTTCAAATCATTCTTATTATCTACTGAGACACTAAATTATAATTTCTTGGTTTGAGAAGCAGCATTGCTCTCAATCAGCACTGCATTCACAAGCCAGTCAACTTATTTACATTTCAATTTTTTTTAGTTGAGGGAAAAAACACATACCAAGTTAACAGAGAAAAGGAAAGGCCAACTTGTATCTTGAAAACAATTCAGATGTTTGGAATTGTCTAAGCATTTTTTGTTTTGTTTTGTTTTTACTTATTCAAACATTTTGGCAAACGTGGAGAGACAGATTCCTCATTGCAACTCTGTTGCTTCATTTGAACAGAGAGACCATTCCCTCCATGTCTCTCCTTCCTCCCCAAACAGATGCCTCGTGCTTGACAAAGTCTCTGTTACTACTCAAAAAGATTCATACTTTTTGATCAAATATAAGTAGGATTTGCTTCAAAGGTAACTTTCACATATTTAGAAAAACCTTTGAGCATCTGTAAATTCCAATAAATGATACAAAAGATCCATCAAATTGTAAGATCTTGTGAGATGACTCTGAACAATCACGTATTGGTCTTAAAAAAGAAATTATTACCAATTTGCTGAAATGCAGTTGTGCTTAGGACTGAACACAGGACTTTGAATACAGATGGTTAATAAAAGGAAATTTGTTATTTTTATCTTATTTCTTTCTTAAAACTGTTTTTATTAGCTTAAGAATAGCTTTATAGTTTTGAGAATTTCATACGTTTCAAATCATATTCTCCTGCTCTCTCCCAATTCTTCCTAAATTGACTTTCCTTCACTACCTACCCAATTTTGTGTTATTTTCTGTGCACTGCTCAAATAATCTTGGGTGTGTGGCCTTTCATTGGAACATAGTTGGCTTTTCAGAGCCTACATTCTTAGAGAAAACTGACTGTCCCTTTCTCAGCAGTTACCAATTGCCAACAGTAGGTGAAACATCTTTTCTGCTTCCTCTCTCCAAGCTGGGATTTTGTCTGGCTTAAGCCAGAGACCACATGTGCAGACAGTCTACTGCAACCAGAAGACAGCTTTCACATGTACTTGTCTATTGCCACTGCCTTTTAAACTCTTTCTTCTCCCTCATCCATGATAACTCATGAGCCTTAGGAGGAGGGTTTGCAGCACATACTTTCCAAGTAGGACTGAACATTCTGTGACTCTCTATGTTAATCACCAACTTTTGCAAATAGAAGCTTGTCAGATGAGGGTAGAGAGACACATTAACCTATGGGTATAATAATCAGTCATTAGGAGTCAGTTTGGTACTATGTCCATTTATTTGAATAAGAGTAGTAGGCTCTCTGCTGGGACCTGGGACCTGGGACCATAGACTTGACCTGACAATGGTGGCAGGTATGGATTTCATCTTGTGGAGCAATACTTAAGTCCAGTCAGAGAATGGTTGGTTACTTCCATGATGTTTCACTGTCTCACCACTGAGCCTGTCTTGCCAAGCCAGTCACTATTGTAGATCACAGGGCTCATTGCTTAACATAGTTAATGATCATTTTTTTTCCTCCAGTAATGTACACTGCACCTTCAAGCACTACGAAACCTATCTAGGAAGGATAAAGCTTGTACAAGGGTAATAGTTTGATTCCTCCATGTTCTATGATAAAACTATTCAGTGTCTTAAGAAATTTGGCATTACCATATATTCACAGAAAATAGCTGAGCAATGAAGAGGACAGAGTCTATTATGCGGTCACTCTGTCTCTGTCTCTGACTCTGTCTCTGTCTGTCTGTCTGTCTCTCTCTCTCACACACACACCTACACACACACACACACACACACACTTTTTTTGTCAAATTTTCTTGGTTTCTTTTAAAAGAAATCACATACATTTTCTTTTTTGTTTATTTTTAATTAATTTGTTTTTTATTAATTGCAGTTTTTCACTTTGTACCCCAGCTATAGCCCCCCTCCCTCGACCCCTCCCAATCTCACCCTCTTTCCCTCATCTCCTCCTATGTCCATCCCCAAGTCCACTGATAAGGGTGATACTCCTGCCCTTCCCTCTGACCCTAGCCTATCAAGTCTCATCAGGACTGGCAGCATTGTCTTCCTCTGTGGACTACTAAGGCTGCTCCCCACTCAGGGCGAGGTGATCAAAGAACCAGCCACTGAGTTCTTGTCATAGACAGTCCCTGTTCCCATTACTAGGGAACCCACTTGGAGACTGAGCTGCCATGGCTACATCTGTGCAGGAGTTCTAGGTTATCTCCATGCATGGTCCTTGGTTGGAGTATCAGTCTCAGAAAAGACCCCTTTGGCCAGAGATTTTGGTTCTCTTGCTCTCCTTGTGGAGCTCCTGGCCCTTCCAGGTCTTTCTATCTCCCTCTTTTTTCATAAGATTTGCTGGACTCTGCACAAAGTTTAGTTATGAGTCTCAGCATCTGCTTTGATACACTGCTGGGTAGAGTCTTTCAGAGGCCCTCTGTGAAAGGCTCCTGTCCTGTTCCTTGTTTTCTCCCTCTTCTGATGTCTATCCTGTTTGTTTTTCTGAGTGAGGATTGATCATCTTAACCAGAGTCCTCCTTCTTAGTTAGCTTCTTTAGCTGTAGAGATTTTAGTATGATTATCCTATATTATATGTCTAATATCCACTTATCAGTGATTATATACCCTGTGTGTCTTTCTGCTTCAGGGTTAACTCACTCAGGACAATGATTTCTAGTTCCCACCATTTGCCTGCAAATTTCATAATGTCCTTATTTTTAATTGCTGAGTAGTATTCTAGTGTGTAAATGTACCACACTTTCTGTATCAATTCCTCAGTTGAGGGACGTTTGAGTTGTATCCAGATTCTGGATATTACAAATAATGCTGCTAAGAACATGGTTGAGCAAATGTCCTTATTATATACTTGAGTATATTTTGGATATATGCCTAGGGGTTGTATAGCTAGATCTAAAGGAAGCACTATTCTTAATTGTCTGAGAAAGCACCAGATTCATTTCCAAAGGGGTTGTACAAGTTTACATTCCCACCAGCAAAGGAGGAGGGTTCTCCTTTCTTCACATTCTCTCCAGCATGTGTTCTCACTTGAGTTTTTGATCTTGGCCATTCTGATGGGTGTAAGGTGAAATCTCAGGGTCATTTTGATTTGCATTTCCCTTATGACTAAGGACGTTGAACATTTCTTTAAGTGTTTCTCTTCCATTCGATATTCCTCTATTGAGAATTCTCTGTTTAGCCCTGTACCCCAATTTTTTTAATTGGATTACTTGATTTGTTGCTGTTTAACTTCTTGAGTTCTTTATATATACTGGATATTAGTCCTCTGTCAGATATAGGGTTGGTGAAGATCCTTTCCCAGTCTGTAGGCAGTCGTTTTGTTCTGACGACAGTGTCCTTTGCTTTATAGAAGCTTTTCAGTTTCATGAGGTCCCATTTATTGATTGTCGCTCTTAGAGCCTGTGCTGCTGTTGTTGTGTTCAGGAAGTATACAGACACAAATTAAAATGGACTTACCTTATGATGAAGCAACAATGTTTCTCTAGACACTACAGGCTACAGAGTTCATTTTTGCGTGGGTTTTGAAGATCAGACTTGGGCCATCAGTGTTGCTGCCAAGCTCTCTTCACAGATGAACCAATTTAAGCCCGTCTGTGGACATTTGAAGGAGACTGAAGGGAGAAGCTTGTAAAGAGTTATATGTGAAATACTCGAGAATTAAGGAAATCTAGCAACGTTAGGAGCACTGATTGAGATTACAAATCTAATTATTCTTTTAAAATGTGATTCTGCGTAATTACTAACTACACAGAAAATGAACTAGAAAGACACATATGATATATACTCATTTATAAGCGGATATTAGACATATGATATAGTATAAACATTGAAATCTACAGTCCTAAAGAAGCTAAACAGCATGGAGGACCCTAAGGAAGAGGCTGAAACCTCACTCAGAAGGGTAAACAGGATAGAAATCAGAAGCAAGAGAAGACGAGGAACAGGACAGGAGCCTTCCACAGAGGGCCCTCTGAAAGACTCTACCCATCAAAGTAGCAGAGGAAATACTGAGATCCATAGTTAAACTTTGGACAGAGTGGAGAAAACCTTATGGAAAAAGAGGGAGATAGAAAGACATGGAAGGGACAGGAACTCCACAAGGAGAACAAAAGAGCCAAAAAACCTGGGCCCAGGGGGTCTGCAGAGACTGATACTCCAACCAAGGACCATGCATGGAGAGGACTTAGACCTCCTGCTCAGAGAAAGCCCATAGGAATCTCAGCTTCCAAGTGGGTTTCCTAGTAAGGAGATCAGGGATTGTCTCTGACATGAACTCAGTAGCTGGCTCTTTGATTACATCCCACTGGGGAGTGCAGCCTTGCCAGGATACAGAGGAATAAGATGCAGCCAAACCTGATGAGACCTGATAGCTAGGGTCAGATAGTAGGAGAGGAGAACCTCCCCTACCAATGGACCAAGGGAGGAGCACAGGGGGAGAAGGGAGGAAGGAAAGACTGGGAGGAGATGAGGGAAGGGGCTACATCTTGGATACAAAGCGAATAAATTGTAATAAATAAATAAATAAAATTTCTAGACACTTAGACTTTTCTCCTGTGTTAAGGTGGTCTTTGCTGAGTACATAGAAAAAAATATTACCTTCAAGCAAATGAATTTACCAGAAAAGGATAATCTATGAATTAATATTAAAATTGAAAGTGCTAATTAAGATGTCCAACCTGAAATGAATAATCATAATTTAGAAATAAAGCCTGTCTTCCAGTTAAGGTCTTTGAAATGCCATCTTTTGTGCAATATCCTCAGAGCATTCATAAATTCTCAACTAGGAATGACTAGGTGATATTTATACAAGATTAGGCCTAGATACAACCAGGCAAGAATGGAACAAGGTCTTAAAGTACCCTTTCTCTTTTTGCTGATCTATTTCCTGTATAGATCTGGGGAGAAGAGAAACTATTGCCTTCAGTTGTGTACCCACTGGGTGGCTCCAGCAGGCTCCAGTGAATAATCCCAACCCAACAGTCAAACAGATGACCTTGGTTAAAAAATTGGGTCACACAAAACCCAAAGTCATGAATTTGGGAGAAGGACAAGTAAGAGGGTATTAATAAAGTAAGAAAAATATAAAAGAGAGTATGAAAAGACAGTTACAAGAACGCATTACAGATATCTATGAAATTGGCAAAAAATTAATGTTAAAAAATTAAAATAAAGAATAAAAAAGCCTCATGCTAACTATATTTAGTGCCATAATTTAACTGTAAGAAGTTACCAAAATGTGTGTTTCAGTATTTTTCTTCAGTGGCGGAGCTCACAGGTCAGGCGCCCCATAGACTTGAGAAACATCAAGTACAGCATGAGTGTATCTTCCCTAGAAATTCAGTCTGAATAGGTCACCAACTAACTTTCCAATATGTTGTGACATAAACTAACATGACTGTAAGATTGAACCCTGCAGACATTCATAAAGAGTCAATGTACTTTTGAAGAAGATGTATTTTTCTCTCTTGCTGACCAAGAATGAAATCAGTCACTCACCTAGCCCTTGAAGCTCCCTGGGCACCTGAAAATTAGATCCAGAATTACTCACAGTTAGAAGCATCCCCAAAGGTTGAAGATACCAGTAGCTGGCGTCAATGTGTTTTTGAATCTTCTGCCTCAGTGATCTATGTGGGAAGAGGTTTGTTTGTTTTCTAATTGTGTTTTAAAACTCAGTTAAGCCAGGAATAACATACCTTCCCCCCATCTCCAAAAAAGGCTTGAAACTATGAAACTTAATATTAATTTGTGCATAATTAAAAAAAAACATATACTTATTTTTATGTGTGTATGTCAGAGAAGACTTTACACATTGCCTATAACAATATCTGAGCTATTTTATTGCCTTCTATCTAGCTCTAAAAATATTAGTATTTGTCATTATACCATTTTCTCAGAAGAAAAGATATAATTTATCTAGATCATAGAGTCATTCTTTTACATAGCCTCCATACATCCCTGCCTCATTTTTAGATTAAATCCTTGGTAATCTCTGACTATATCTAATAATATATCAATAATTGATTCAACAACAGGAACGAATGTACCATAGAACTGAAAATAAATGCTAGTAAGAGCAATTGGGAGGAGTATATATAAACTGTACTTTCCAATTTTCTTCTAAAGCTAAAATTTGCCTTAAAAACCCCTACCCTTTTTTAAATAAATGAAAACTATTAAGAGAAAGTAAAGATGAAAAAAACTTACCCTGAAGATTCAGAAGAAAAGCATAACTGAAAAAGAATCAATAGAAGAAATTAAAGGGCATTTGGGGAAGATAAGTATCAGATGTAAAACCTAAGATTAGACAACTCCAGTGATGTCAGGATCATATGCAGAGACTCCATCTGCACAAAGTGAGCAAATACAAAGTCAAAACGCAATGGTTGAAATCAACAAAGTAAAAAAGATAAACTCATTTGAGAAGATGCTTAGGTTTGAACTAACACTTCACAGTAATGACTACACTTATCGACACATGTAAACATGAAACAGAAAACTAATTTTTTTTTCAGGCAGTTCTAGATTGTTTATGCTGGGAAGAGAAAAAGGAGGCTGCCGTGACAGGTTCCAAATCACAGCACACAAAGGAGGGTTCTAGGTCCCTAATGTACCCCAGGTCCCATTAAATGAATACTTGACTTAAAGTAAAAATGGCCTAAGATTAATAAATTTATATCTTAAATATATGATGAAGCAGAGTAAAATTAAACCCAAAACAGTCAGAGGAACCATACACTAAAGGGCAAAAATATCATTATAACTCAATACAAAATAATGATATAAATATATCAGTTGAATCAGTATTTGATTTTTTTTAAAAGATCAGTACAAATGATGTTAGCCAATAAATAAGGAGAAAAATAAGTGAAGAAAGAAATGATCAGAACAAAAAATTTAGATAATGACACAAATTTTATAGTTATTAAGAGAATAAAAAGGAAAATTTGAAAGCTCAGCCAATGTATGTATGCCAATGTATAAGATAGCTTATAATAAAAAGCTATGACATTTTACTCAAAATAGAAAAGAAAGTCTGGCTGGCCTCACTTTTGTTAGAGACATTGAATTTAGAGTTGAAAACTTAGTCACAAAAAGTAAGGCTCAGGTGAGCTCATGGGTGAATCATACAAAATATTTAATGAATAATATTGATTACACAAACACTTTTCCAAAAAAAATATGAATAAAGGATCATTAGTTAAGCCAAGTTATGTGAGCAGCATTGCATTGGTACAAAAGCTAGACAATGATACTGTCTATTGACCAAATGAAAAACCTCTCAGGATCATACACAATAATAGTGCTTAGTGAATCAATTTTACTAGTTTATAAAATTTATATCACAGTGTCACTAGATCCAGGTGTGTCTTATTGTCTCACAACAGATCAATGAGGTTTAAAGACAAATACTCAGGGAAAAGAATAAGGCCCTTGGAAGGTATATTTAGGAATGAATGAACAAAGAGTATTCAAATAAAATCAAGACATTTTTGTTTTATTTTTTAATTTTTTTGTTATTTTTTAATTTATATCAAACAATTTAAAATTACATTTAAAAATACATATCTAAAAATAAGCAAAATATCAAATAATCTATTTATACGAAGAACGATGTGCAGCACCCGTACCCTGGAAGCTACAGAGCGTCGCTGAGGTACTCAGACGGAGCTCTGCCAGAAGGGATTGCACAATCTCGGGTCTGAGGACCCAAGACTGGAATGGCAATGACTTCCTGAAAGTCAAGTTCTACATTCAAAGAAATCCTAATCAAAGCCCAGCATAATTTTTATAATAAGTATCATGCTGATTATAAAATTCATATTGAGGGGTTAGAGAACGAGAAGTCTATCCCATCAAAAATGATGTACGAATTCAACCCCATCCTTCCCCCAATTTTGTTCTTCGGCATGGTAAGTTTTCATCATGGTGTCTTTTGCTTCCTTGGTTAGGCTTATTAAAAGAGTATTTATGAGATTGTTGTGGATAAAATTGATTCCTTGATTGCTTCTGTGTGTTTGTCACTGGCATTGCTTTCTCAGCTCTTCTAACTTAGTGAAATATATGCTTTACGATAAGATGGAACAATTTTCTGAATTTAACAAGTATCTCTCTTAATGACTCACTTTTCATCTTGTATCTTATTAATCTGTGTCTTCTCTTTCTTATGGCTATATTGGCTGAGGCCTTTTCAGTCTTCATTAGCTTTTTCAAAGAACCAATCCTTCCTTTTATTGTTTCTTTGTATTTTTCATTTATTTTCATTTATTTCTACTTTGATCTTAATGGTTTCTTTCTCTCTACTCATTTGTGCTCTGAAGCATACCTTTAAGTTATTTATGTGATGGGGGCTGGAGAGATGGCTCAGTGGTTAAGAGCACTGTCTGCTCTTCCAAAGGATCCGGGCTCAGTCCCCAGCACCCACATGGCAGCTCACAACTGTCTGTACTGCCAGTTCCCAGAGATTTGACATCCTCACACTAATGCACATAAAATAAAATTAAATACATTTTAAAAAGTTGTTTATGTGAGATTGCTGTGTTTTCTTGATACAAACTCCCTTCCATGGACCACTTTCATTGCATACCACAGATTTCGCAGGTTGTGTTTTCGTTCTCATTCAGTCCTGGGAATTTCTTGACTCCGTACTTGATTCATTCTTTGAACTCATTCATTAGAATAATGGGGATTTTTAGGATTATCGTTATTATTATTATCCATGAGTCTGTGTATATTCTAGTATTTCTCCTGTTGTTTTGTAGTCATTCACTTGTGGTAAAACAGAATACAGAAAGTTATTTAACTTTTCCTATATTTTTTAAGTTTCCTGTATTTATTAAAACTTGCAATACATTATCTACTTTAGAGAAAGTTCTGTGGGCCACTGTGAATAATGTGTATTCTACAGAGACTGGATGAAATGTTATATACAGGCATGTAGTTTGCTGTATATGCTATTTAATTTAGATATTCTTGTTTCTTTTCTTTTCAGGTGCCATCATGCTGTGCTTAATGCGTGAATTTATATTTAATGGCATAAGTTATACATCTTGTAAAATCAAATCCACTTGTGTTCAGGGAATACGCATTTAGAACCATAATAGCTTCTTTCTTAGTGAGCTATTCCCTCAATGAATATTTAGGAACAAATGAAAATGAAATGTTCTTCTTTATTTCCTCTCACTAGTTTTGATTTAAAATTTAATTTATCAGATATTAGAACAGTGACACCATCATGTTTCCAAGGTCCAATTTTGAATACCCATTCCTGTCTTTTCACACTAAGGGAGTAATGTCTTTTGTGATGTACATTTCTTGGAATTTCTATTTTTATATTAATTGCAGTTTATTCATTTTCTATCCTAGATGTAGCTCCCTCCCTCACTTCCTGCCAATCCTACCCTCCCTCATCTCCTCCCCTGCCCCTCTCCAAGTCCACTGATAGGGGAGGTCCACCTCCCCTTCCATCTGATTCTAGTCTATTAGGTCTCATAAGGTGTGGCTGTATTGTCCTCCTCTGAGACCTGGCAAGGCTGTTCCCCCCTGAGAGGAAGGTGGTCAAAGAGCTAGCCACTGAGTTCATGTCAGAGACAGTCCCTGTCCCCCTTACTAGGGTTCCCACTTGGAGAATGAGATGCCATTGGCTACATCTGAGCAGGGGTTCTAGGTCATCTAGGTTATATCCATGAATGGTCCTTGGTTGGAGTATCGGTGTCAGAAAAGACCCCTGTGCCCAGATTTTTTGGTTCTGTTGCTCTCTATGTGGAGCTCTAGTCTCCTCCAGGTCTTATGATCTCTCCCTTCTTTCATAAGATCAATACACTCTACACAAAGCTTGGTTATGAGTCTCAGAATCTGCTTTGATACACTGCTGGGTGGAGTCTTTCAGAGACCCTCTGTGTTAGGCTCCTGCCCTGTTTCCTGTTTTCTCCTTCCAATGTCCACCCCATTTGTCTTTCTGAGTGAGAATTGATCATCTTACCCAGGGTCCTTCTTCTTGCTTAGCTTCTTTAGGTGTACAGATTTTATTATGTGTATCATATATTATATGTCTAATATCCACTTATGAATGGGTATATACTGTGTGTGTATTCCTGCTTCTGGGATACCTCACTCAAGTTATTTTCTAGATCCAACAATTTTCCTGCAAATGTCATGATTTCCTTGTTTTTAATTGCTGAATAGTATTCCACTGTGTAAATGGATACAATTTCTGTATCCATTCCTCAGTTGGAGGACATCTGGGTTGTTTCCAGGTTCTAGCTATTATGAATAAAGCTGCTATGAAGATGGTTGAACAAATGTCCTTGTGTGCTTGAGCATATTTTGAATATATGCCTAAGCATACCTGGATCTTGAGGAAGCATAATTCCTAATTGTCTGAGAAAGTGCCAGATGGATTTCCAAAGTGGTTGTACCAGTTTACATTCTCACCAGCAGGAGGAGGGTTCTCCTTTCTCCACATCCTCCCCAGCATGTGTTGTCACTTGAGTTTTTGATCTTAGCCATTCTGATGGGTGAAAGGTGAAATCCCAAGGTCATTTTGATTTGCATTTCCCTGATGACTAGGGATGTTGAGCATTTCTTGAAGTGTTTCTCTGCCATTCTATATTCCTCTACAGAGAATTCTCTGTTTAGCTCTGGCCCCCATTTTTTAATTGGATTACTTGATCTGTTGCTGTTTAACTTCTTGCGTTCTTCATATATTCTGGACATGAGACTTCTGTCAGATAGAGGGTTGGTGAAGATCCTTTCTCTGTCTGTAGGCTGTTGGGTTTTTTTTGTTTGTTTGTTTTGTTTTGTTTTGTTTTGTTTTTCAGGTGACAGTGTCCTTTGCTTTACAGGAGCTTTTCAGTTTCATGAGGTCCCATTTATTGATTGTTGATCTTAGAGCCTGTGCTGTTGCTAATCTGTTCAGGAAGTTGTCTCTTGTGCCAATGAGTTCTAGGTTTTTCCCCATTTTTAATTCTAACAGGTTTAGTGTGTCTGGTTTTATGTTGAGGTCTTTGACCCACTTGGGCTTTAGATTTGTGCAGGGTGATAAGTATGGATCTATTTGCATTTTTCTACATGTAGACATCCAGTTAGACCAGCACATTTATTGAAGATGCTGTCTTTTTTCCTTTATATGGTTTTGGTTTCTTTGTCAAAAATCAAGTATCTGTAGATGTGTCGGTTTATTTCTGGGTCTTCCATTTGATTCCATTGAATCACCATTCTGTTTTTATGCTAGTACCATACAGTTTTTATTACTATTGCTTTGTAGTACAGCTTGAGATAAGGGATGGGGATACCTTCAGATGATCTGTTGTTGTAAAGGATCATTTTGGAAATTCTGTTTTGTTTTTTGGTTTATTTTTCCATATGAAGTTGAAAATTGTTCTTTCAAGGTCTGTAAAGAATTGTGTTGGTATTTTGATAGGAATTCCATTGACTCTGTAGATTGCTTTTGGCAGGATGGCCATTTTTGCACTCTGTTAATCCAACTGATCCATGACAGTGGGATATTTTCCATCTTCTGATATCTTCTTTAAATTCTTTCTTCAGATACTTGAAGCTTTTTTTGAGCAGGTCCTTCACTTGTTTGGTTAGAGTCACACCAAGGTATTCATGTTATTAGTGGCCATTGTGAAGGGTGTAGTTTCACTAATTTCTTTCTCAGCCCTTTTGTCTTTCATATACAAGAGGGCTACTGATTATTTTGAGTTAATTTTGTATCCAGCCACTTTGCTGAAGGTGTTTTTCAACTGAAAGAGTTCTCAGGTGGAATCTTTTGGTCACTCACATATACTCTCATATCATCTGCAAATAGTGATACTTTGGCTTCTTCCTTTCTGATTGTATCTCCTTGATCTCCTTTAGTTGTCTTATTGCTATTGCTAGGACTTCAAGTACTATGTTGAAGAGATATGGAGAGAGTGATGGAGAGAGTGGGCAGCCGTGCCTTGTCCCTGATTTCAGTGGGATCAAATTAAGTTTCTCTCCATTTAGTTTGATGTTGGTCATAGGCTTGCTGTATATTGTCTTTATTATGTTTAGGTATGTGTCTTGTATCCTTGATTTCTCAAACACTTTAAACATGAATGGGTGTTGGATTTTGTCAAATGTTTTTTCAGCATCTAAGGAGATGATCATGTGGTTTTTCTCCTTGTATTTTTTGTTTGTTTGTTTTTTGTTTTTTGTTGTTTTATAATAGTGGATTACATTGATGGATTTCCGTATATTGAACCACCCCTGCATGCATGGAATGACCTACTTGGTCATAGTGGATACCTTTTCTTTGCTCTTGGATTCGGTTTGCAAGTATTTTATTGAGTATTTTTGCATCAATGTTCATAAGAGAAATACATCTGAATTATCTTTTTTGTTGGGTCTTTGTGTGGGTTAGGTATCAAGGTGACTGTGGATTCATAGAATGAGTCTGGTAATGTTCCTTCTGTTTCTATTTTGTGGAATAGTCTGAAGAGAATTGGTGTTGGCTCTTTAAAGATCTGGTAGAATATTGTGCTGAAAATATCTGTCCCTGTGCCTTTTTAGGATGGGAGACTTTTGATGACTGCTTCTATTTCCTTGGGTGATATAGGAGTATTTAATTGATTTACCTGATCTTTACTTAATTTTGGTAGATGAAATCTATCAAGAAAACTGTCCATTTCATTTATATTTTCAAATTTTGTGGCATATAGGCTTTTGTAGTTCAACCTAATGATTGTTTAGATTTCCTCAGTGTCTGTTATGTCCCCCTTTTCAATTCTGATTTTGCTGATTTGGATAGTTTCTCTCTGCCTTTTATAACTAAAAGGCTAAGAGTTTGTCTATCTTGTTGATTTTCTCAAAGAATCAGCTCTTGGTCTCATTGATTCTTTGAATTGTTTTCGTTGTTTCTAATTCATTGGTTTTAGCTCTGAGTTTGATTATTTCCAATTGTCTATTCCTCTTGGGTGTCTGCTTCTTTTTGTTTCTTAGGGCTTTTAGGTGTGCCATTAAGCTGCTTATATGAGATGTCTCAAACTTCTTTCTGGAGGCACTAGTGCTGTGAACTTTCCTCTTAGCACTGCTTTCATTGTGTCCCATAGGTTTGGGTAAGTTTGCCTTCATTTTCATTGAATTTTAGGAAGTCTCTAATTTATTTTTTCATTTGTTCCCTAACCAAGCTGTCAGTGAGTAGAGAGTTGTTTAGTTTACATGTGTATGTAGGGTTTTTGTTATTTCTGTTGTTGTTGAGATCTAGTTTTAAGTCATGGTGATCTGATAGGATACAAGGAATTATTTCAATCTTCTTGTGTCTGTTGAGGCTTGCTTTGTGTCCAACTGTATGGTCAGCTTTTGAGAAGGTTCCATGAGGAGCTGAAAAGGATGTATACTCTTTTGAGTTTGGGTGAAAAGTTCTGTAGACATCTGTTAGGTTCATTTGATTTAGGACCTCTGTAAGTGCCTTTATTTCCCTATTTAACTTCTGTCTAGTTGATCTGTCCCTTGTTGAGGGTAGAGTGTTTAAATCATCCTCTATTAAGGTGTTGGCATCTATGTGTGATCTAAGCTTTAATGTTTCATTTACAAATGCAGGTGCTCCTGTATTGGGACATAGATATTCAGGATTGTGATATCCTCCTGGTGGATTTTTCCTTTAATGAGAATAAAGTGCCCAACCTCATCTTTTTTGATTAATTGTGGTTGAAAGTGTATTTTATTCAATATTAGGATAGCTACCTCTGCTTGTTTTCTGTGTCCATTTGCTTGAAAAACATTTTTTCCATCCCTTTACTCTGAGGTAGTGTTTATCTTTGTTTCAGAGGTGTGTTTCTTGGATACAGCAGAATGTTGGATCATGTTTCTGCAACCATTCTATTAGTCTGTGTCTTTTTATTGGAGAGTTGAATCTGTTGAAGTTGATAGATAATAGTGAGCAATGAATATTAGTTCCTTTTATTTTAGGGTTGGTGTTGTTACTGTGTTTCAATACTTGTTTTCTTTTAATTCTTTGTTGTGAAGTTATCTATATCCCATGTTTTCTTGGGCGTAGTTGATTTCGTTGAATTTGAGTTTTCCTTCTAGTATCTTCTGTAGGGCTGTGTTGCTGTGTAGATATTGTTTAAGTTTAGTTTTGTCATGGAATATTTGGTTTTCTCCATGTCTGTTGATTGAAAGCTTTGCAGGGTATAATAGTCTGGGTTGGCATCTGTGGTATCTTAGAGTCTTTATGACATTTACCCAGGCCCTTCTGGCTTTCATAGTTTCTGTTGAGAAGTCTGGCGTGATTCTGTTAGGTCTACCTTTATATGTTACTTGGTTTTTTCCCTTGCTGCTTTTAATAGTTTTTCTTTGTTCTGTAGATTTAGTGTTTTGACTATGGTGTGAAAATGAGGAATTTCTTTGGTCTAGTCTACTTGGTGTTCTGTAGGCTTGTTTGTCTGTGGACATGTGTTTAAGTTGAGAAAATTTTCTTCTATGATTTTCTTGAAAATATTTATGGACTTTAGAGCCTAGAATCTTCTTTTTCATCTATTCCTATTATTCTTAGATTTTGTCTTTTCATGGCATCCTGGATTTCTTGGATGTTTTAGGTTTGGAACTTTTCCAATTTTATTTTTCTTTGAGAGATGTATCCACTTTTGCAATTGTATGTTCAGCACCTGAGATTCTCTCTTCCATCTCTTGTATTCTGTTGATGATGCTTACCTTTGTGGTTCCTGATCTTTTCTCTAAGTTCTCCAGCTCCAGGGTTTTCTCTGTTTGTGTTTTCTTCATTCATTCTAATTCTGTTTTCATTTCCATCAACTGTTTGAATGTGGATTCCTGTCTTTCCATGATGGCCTCTATTTTTTTTGTTTGTTTCTTCTCTATGTGCCACTAGTTGTGCCTCTATTTCTGCTTCTATTTGTGCCTCCACCTGTGCCTCTATTTGTTTGGCTATATTCGCCTGTGTTTCTTTGAGAGCTTTGTTTGTTTCCTCTTTATGAGCCCAAAAACTGGATAAGTATAGCTTTAAAATAATTTTCAGTATTTCTGATGAATTAAAATATCCATTTATTTTGGGGGGTGCTGGTGAAGCCATGATATGATTTTTGTCGGATGTGTTCATATGCCAACTTCTAGCCATCTGCTTATCTGTAACCTTTGCTATTTGTTCCTGGAGTCTGTACTTCAAAATAGGTCTATCTGTCTCTGGTGTCTGGAGTATTCTTCAGGACGATGAGAGATGTCCACTGGTTTGAGAGTGGCTGTTGTGTTTCAGCTGTAGCTAAAGGAGAAAGTCCGCAGGCGCATATGTGCAAGGGCAGGTGTGTGTGTGGCAGTGTGCCCTGAGAGAGTGCGCTCGAGTTTGTAGATACTTAAGTGCAGGGGGGATGGGCAGGGTTGAGGGTGCTGGCGCTGTTCACAGGTGCAAGGTGCAGGCACTGGTGCTCTGAATAACTCTGTAGCCCATAGGCCTCGTGTACTTTCCTTCTGGTATTCAGATCTGTCTGGGCTACAGAAACTGTTTGCATAGAGCCAACTGGGAGATCCACAGAGCCAGGGTTTCAATGCTGAGATCTTGCTGTCTCAAGCATCCCTATGTTATCCGCAGCTGGGGTGTGGGAGGGAGGGATCCGATGTCTGGCTGCTATCATAGAGGGACCCTGGTTCTGGGGCTCTGCAAGCACTCACTTAAAGGGGCACTCACTCGTTTACAGGCTTAATGGGAGAGGACAGAAGATCCTCCTGTTCTCTATTCACAGATTTGGGCCTGTAGGGGCAGATGAGAGTGCAGGAGATCCATCAGCTCAGTGGTGTCCACTGTTTGGCAGCAGGACAGGTACGCCTCTATAGCCTCAGTCAGTCACAGAGCTAACAGAGGCTTCTGCTTGTACTAGCCACTGTCTTGCCCTAGTAGAAGCCTGCCTGTGGGAGGTTTGTACTTGGACTAGCTGCCATGCCCAGCAGCCACAGCCCCCTTTCTCTTCCCCCCTCCCCCAGGCCTGCCTGTGCCTTTTCAGTCACTGAGCATGGAGGCTTGTGCTTGGGGCAATCACTGTAGTCTCAGTGCTTAGGGCAGAGGCCACTGCTCGCCACCTTGCTGAGCAGGGATACCCATGCTTGATGAAAGGCGAAGTGCAGGGGGTTTAATATTCTCTACTTTCAGTCCCTGGAATGTCCACATGTGACCTGGATTCAAACTGTCCCAGCTCCTGAGTTGTCCCTTCTAGCCCAGGAAGCCTCAATGTGGATGTTCTGGCTTCAGCTGCCTCTCCACTCACCAATGTGTGGTTTCAGATCCTGTAACCCTCAGATCCAGTGCATGCTGGTCACTGCCATTTTGGAACCCCCACTGTCATTCTTGACTACAAGTCAATGAGGCTTATATTTTTCTACAACTTTTTGCTAGTTATAACAAAGCTAGCAAATGGCATGAAGCAGACAATAGAGGGTTTCTAAAGTTCTTTGGGGCTCTAGGTGAACATACATCTAAAATGGAAGGCTCTTAGTGAATCAATGAGGTTTCAGCTTGGACTGTAGACACTAGAGAAAGAGTAAGCATGAGCCAGACTGTTCTCAACTGGAAAAAACTAGCCTTTGAGCCTAAATCCATGGCTCCATGGAAGCTATTGGGAACTGGTAGGTTTTTTTTTGTTTTGTTTTTTAAGCTAATTTTGCTGCTAGAAGAAAGCAGAAAGAAATCTCTTTGAAAAAAATACAAAAATTTCTATGTCCTCAACCCAACAACAGACATTTTATTAAAAAAAATAAAAAGTAGTATGCACTAAAGCTAACAAGGTGTGGAAACCAAGACCTAACTAAAAAGCAACAGCCTAACAGGCGATAGGTCCTCATGTGGGCTAGGTAACTGAGCTACAATTAGTTATTGATGCTAAAATAACTATATATGTTGTGATTAAAAAATAAAACACAAGATTAAAGATCTGTTTTATAAGATGGATGCTGTTACGTGCCTGGAGAAAGTGCTATGTATTTTCTAGGGGGATTTTGACAATTGCATGCATGGGGGCTGAGCAGGAAAGGCAGAAGCAAAATCCCGGATTCAGTAAACACAGGTCTAATTTGGAAATTTGAATAAATCCAATTTCTGTCTAGACAAGGTATTTTTTCTGAGCGTAAAGATTTCAGTTTATTCCACAGGCAGTGAAGTTCCCATCAGGAGAGTGTCTTGATCAGGCAGTACTCTTATGAAAATTAACATGGAAGTGATTTACAAAATGGGCAAGAGAACAGTAGGTTTGTAATTGCTTTAAATTCTGAGGAAGAACAGTAAAAAGTTCTCAGAGTGACTGCAATCTTGTGCACATTATCCTAATTTCTCCCAGCTATCCTGTGAGTTGTATGTTACTTGGTTTTTACAGGAGAGGGAACTGAAGCTCAGAAATGCTGGATAATTCCCTGGACACACAGGGTTGCTCCTTGACTGCCTAGCTAACCAAAGACTGTGTTTCTTTAAAGTAACATCACAGTACCAAAAGCCATGATGATTGAAACAGAGAAAGGCTAAAGAAATACCTAGAAAAAGGTATTAGTGGTAGGGGGAAGCCCCTAAGTCATGTAAACAACCAGGAAGTGAGGGAGGACGGATAGCTCCGTGAGTAAGAGCACACACTGCTCCTGCAGAGGACCACAGTCCAATTCCACCACCCACACCAGGCAGCTCCTGGCCACCTAGAGCTCCAGGCCCACAGCATTCAGACTTCTCTGCTGGCCTCCAAGGACAGCTTCACTCACGCACAGTCCCACCCAACACACACACACACACACACACACACACACACTTAAAAATCTAAAAAAAGAAAAATCAGAAACTTGCTTTGGTTCTTAACTACTAACTTTTGAAAGGTAAAAGTGGTATTTGAAAGAAACTATTATTTTAAATTATCTTTAAGCAACATCTAACTTCTCTTATTCTACATTTTTTTCTCTTTTTTTTTTTGAGTTGTTTTCTTTTATTGCAAATAGCTTTTTTTTGTTTATATAATATATCCTGCTTACAGTTTCGTCTCTTTTTACGTACTTCCCCTCCCATCTGGATCCCCCTGTTTCTCTCTCATTAGAAAACATAGAGGATTTTAAGAGATAATAATAAAATAAAATGAGATAAAAGGACTAATATATCAGAAAAACAAAACAAACAAACAGAAGGAAAAGAGCAGAAAAAAGGCCCGGGAAACAAATAGGCAGAGACCCACTGTTTTACACACCCAGGAATCCCCCAAAAACACTAAACTGGAAGACATAATATATATACAAAAGTCCTCTAGGGTAAAAGAAAGACATATGTATGTTTGTTTGCAATTATGTATGTATATGTGTGTGTGTGTTTGTATGTATTTTTAATAAAATAAAAATAAAATTTAAAAAATCTCTGAAATGACATTATGAGACAAATAACATCCCATGATGCTGCTGAATTCATTTTCTGTTGGCCACTCAGTGCTGGGTATGAAGCCTACCCTTAAGATTAGTTTGCATTCTTTGTGAGAATCCCTTAAAGAAAGCTTAATTTTTATTGGCAAGTGGTCATTAACTGGAGATGACTTCTGGGTTAGGAATTGAGGTGTGTCTGATTCACCTTTCATCATGCAGGCCCTAAGGGCACTACCTCACTTTCTGTGAGTTAATATGTACATCAGTTGTGGTGATTCAAAGGGCCTTGAATTCTTGGTTCCTCCATTCCTTCTAGCTCTCACACTATTCCTACCTTCTCTTCGCCAAGGTTTCCTGAGCCCTGACTGGAGATATCTGATGAATTAGGGTTGAGTTAGGGCTTAGTGTTCCAGTGTCTCTCACTCGCTGTATAATATCTGTCTGTGCATCTCTGTGCTTGTTTCCATCTGCAGCAGGAGGAAGATTCTCTGAGGATGGCTCAAAAAAAGCTCAACTAGTAAGTGAAACAGAATGTCAGTAGTAGTCCTTCTTCTGCAGTTTTGTTTTAGAACAGCGATGTTTAGTTTTGCCTAGGTACCTGGCCTATCTAGCCTGAGGTTTGTGGTTGCTCGAGCAGTGTCAGGTATGGGCTGCATGTCTTGGAGTGAGGCTTCAGTCAAGTCAGATATCGCTTGCTTACTCCACAAGTGCGTGTCACCACTACCCTAGCATATCATGCAACCAGGTCACCGTTGTAGATCAAAGGTTTTGTGATGTGCTTGGTGTTTACATTTCTCTTTTGGCAGCATTTCCTGTACCAAAGAGCCGAGTAGACAAGGCTGAAGGTTCTGTGCAGGCACCAGCTTACCTTCTCTGTGCTCAGTGAGGTGATCAGGTGTTGTCTTCAGCAATGGGATCTTGCTGTCAGTTTGAGGAGAGCAAACTATAGTCCTGGCAACAGCCTGGTTGTTTGATGGTTCCCACTGGAGTGCTTTGTCCAGTGACACATTAAGATATACCACAATCCCAATGCTGGGAGCTTCATTTGGTGCCAAGAGAGGTCCAACAGGTGCTCTTTGTCCCCATTATTTGATGATTTCCTTTAGACTTATTTCATGTTTATATACATTTTACGAAGGTTCTAGTGTATTAGGTTTCCATACAGCCCCTCAAATGACCTTTAATTTTAGCTGTCTCTCCCTACATTTCTTCCTTCATCCTGCTCTTCCCTCGCCCTCCAAATGTGAAACTCCCATTCTACCCTCGACCCTGCCCATTCATCCATAACTGTCTTCTTTACCCCATCCTAGGTAAATCTACTTGTTCTCCCCTACTCCCTTATGCTCTACTTAGCCTCTGTGGATCTCCAGACTGCATGTTGGTTATTATTGACTTAATAGCTAATATCATTTTTTTAAGTTTTAAATGTATATTTATTCATTTTCCACATATATATAACAACAATGCTTAAAGAAGACGAGTCCCCATGAATTTGGGAGGGAGAAAGAAGGAGGATGGTAATTATGTAATTATATTTCGATTAAATTTTTTTTCTTTTTTCTTTTTTTTAATTTTATTTTTTTCTTATCAGTTACATTTTATTAAATCTGTATCCCAGCCGTGTCCTGATCCCTCATTCCCTCCCAGCCCCTCCCTCCCTCCCTCATCTCTACCGTGCTCCTTTCCAAGTCCACTGATAGGGGGGGACCTCCTCCCCATTCATCTGATCCTGTTTTATCAGGTATCTTCAGGACTGGCTGCAAAGCCCTCCTCTGTGGCCTAGCAAGACTGCTCCTCCCTTGGGGTGTGGGGAGGCCAAAGAGCCAGTCATTGAGTTCCTGTTAGAAATAGTCCTTGTTCCCCTCACTTTGGGAAACCAATTGGTTACTGAGCTACCACAAGCTACATCTGTCTTTATATAAACCCTCTGTTGGATTTTTAAAGCTCGGTTTGTAAAGATATTTTGCCATTCTGTATGCTGCCATTTTGTTCTAATGGTGTTGTCTTTTGCCTTTCAGAGCCTTTCAGTTTCACGGAGTCCTATTTATTAATTGTTGATATCAGTGCTTAGGCTAATGATGGTCTATTCAGAAAGACATTCCATGTAATAACAAGTTCAGGATATTCTATACTTTCCAGTCATTTTATCTGCTTTTATGTTAAGGTCTTTGATGCCTTTGAAGCTGTTTTGTGCAGGGTGATGAGTGTGATCTATTTAGATTTTCTACATGAAGCCATCCAGTTTGAGTAGCACAATTTGCTGGAGATGCTGTCCTACTTTTCTGTGTTTATTTCTGGCCTCTTTTACAAAAACCTGGAGTTCCTAGTTTCATAGATTTATGTCTGGGTCTTCAATTTGATTTCATTGATTAGCATGTCTGTTTTTATGAGAATACCGTGCTGTATTATTACTATGGCTCTGAACTACAAAATCAGAGATATTGATATCTCTAGCAGTTTCTTTTATAACTCAGAATAGTTTTAGCTATCCTGTCGTTGATTTTGTTTCTTGATTTGTTTGTTTGTTTGTTTTGGTGTGTGTGCAGAAAATTGTCTTTTTCAGATCTGTGGAGAATTATACTGAAATTTTGATAGGGATTGCATTGAATATGTAGATTGCTATACATAGGATGGCCAGCCATTTTTGCTATATTATTCTTACCAATCCATGAGAATGGGAGATTTCTCCATTTTATGATATTTTCTTTAGTTTCTTTCTTCCATATCTTCATAAAACTATATTTTATCATATAAGTCTTTCACTTTCAAGGTTAGAGTTCCCAGAAGATATTTCTATTATTTGAGGAGATTGTGAAAGGTGTTGTTTCACTGAGTTCTTTCTTAGTCCTTTTGTCATTTGTATACAGGAGAGCTACTGATTTTTGAGTTAATCTTGTATCCAGCTACTTTAATAAAACTGTTTATTAATTGTAGAAGTTTTCTTGTGAAACTTTTAGGGACACTTATGTATATACTATCATATCTTCTGCTAATAGACTTTGACTTCTTGCTTTCCAAGTTGTTTTTGACATTCTTCAGTTGTCATATTGCTCTAGCTAAGAAAGACTTTCTGTATTATATTTAATAGATGTAAGTGGACAACCTTGTCTCTTGTTCCTGATGTTAGTAGATCTGCTTTGAGTTTCTGGTCATTTAATTTATATTGGCTAGGGGCTTGCTTTAAACTGCTTTTATTTTGATGAAGCATGTCCCTGTATCCCTAATCTCTCCCAAGACTTTTATCAAGAAGGGGTGTTGGATTATGTCAAATGCTGTTCTGTATCTAATGCAATGTTCATATGATTTTATCTTTCAGTTTATGTATGTGATAGATTATATTTATCAGTTTATGTATGTTGAACCATCCCTGTATCTCTGGGATAAAGCGTACTTAATCATGGTGAACGATGTTTCTGATGTATTTTGTATTTGGTTTTCAAGTATTTTATTGAGGTGTGTGTGTTCATGCTAGTAAAGGAAATTGGTCTGTAATCCTTTTTCTTTGTTGGGTTTTTATATGACTTGTGTACCCGGTGGTAATTGTGGCCTCATAAAATGATTTAGGTAATGTTCCTTCTGTTTCTATTTTGTGGAATAGTTTGAGGAATATTGGTATTACCTCTTCTTTGAAGGTCTGGTAGAATTCTGATCTAAAAACACCTGGCTCTGGGCTTTTTTTGGTTGGAAAACTTTTGATGGTTGCTTCTATTTCACTAAGGTTTATAGATCTACTTAAATTGCTTATCTGCTTTTGACCTAACTCTGACAAGTGGTATGTATTGAGAAACTTATCTTTTATATTTTTAGAAAAAAATTTTTAAAATTTTGCAGTTTTGTGGGGTACAGATTTTCAAATATGTCTATATGGTCTACTAGGTTTCCTTGCTGTCTATTATTGCTGTCCCAGTTATGTCTCTAAAATTTTTAACTTGGATATTCTCTTTCTGCCTTCAGTTAATTTGGATAAGAGATCCTCAAGCCTATTGATCTTCTCAAAGGGCAAACACTTTGTTTCACTAGTATTTTGTATTGGTTTTGTTTGTTTGGTCGTTTCCATTGTGTTGATATCAGACCTGAGTTTGATTATTTCTTGCTGTCTACTCCTTTTGGGTGTGAGTTCCTCTTTTTGTTCTATAGAATTCAGGTATGCTAATTTTTTATGTAGGTACTTAATGCTATGAACTTGTCTCTAAGAACTGTCTTCATTGTTTTCCATGAGTTTGGGTACATTGTGTTTTCATTTCTTAGTTTTTGTCTTGACCCAGTTTTCACTCAGGAGTGAGTTGTTTAGTTTTAATGAGTTTGTCAGCTTTCTGTCGCTCTGTTTCTGCTGTTATTGATATCCAGCTTTAATCCATGGTAGTCAGATCAGATGCAGGGTGTTTTTCAGTTTTCTTTTTTTTGCATTTTTATTGATTATTATTATTTACTACAATTTATTCACTTTGTATCTCTGCTGTGGGCCCCTTCTTTGAATCCTTCTAATCCCACCCTCCCTCCTTCTTCTCCTCCTATGCTCTCCCCTAGTCCACTAATAAGGGAGGACCTCCTCCCCTTCTATCTGACCCTAGCCTATCAAGTCTCATCAGAACTGGCTGAATTGTTTTCCTCTGTGGCCTGGCAGGGCTGATCAGAGAACCTGCCACTGAGTTCATGCCAGAGACAGCCCCTGCTCCCCTTACTAGGGACCCTACTTGGAGACTGAGTCTATGGGCTACATCTGAGCAGGGGTTTTAGGTCTTCTCAAGAAGCTCTATTCAGTTTTCTTGTATCTGTTGAGACTATCTTTGTGTTCAACTATGTGGTCAGTTTTGGAGAAAGATCCATGAGGTGCAGAGAAAAAGGTATAATCTGTGTTTGAGTGAAATGTTCTACAATAACTGTTAAGTCTAATTGGTTTATAATGTCAGTTAACTTCAGCATTTTTCTTTAGTTTTTATTTGAATGACCTGTCTGTGGGATACTAGAGTGGGATACTGAAGTCTTTCACTATCAGTGTGTGAGAGTCAATATGTAATTTAAGTTATACTATTACTTCCTTTCTGAACTTGGGTGCTCTTGTGTTTGGGGAATAGATATTAAGTATTACAAGGTCTTCTTGGCAGATTTTTCCTTTGATGAGTATGCAGTGATCTTCCCTATCTCTTTTGATTAGTTTTGGTTTGAAATACATCTTATCACATATTAAAATGACTATATCTGCTTGCTTTGTAGTTCTAATGGACTATCTTTAGCCATTATTTTGCCTATCCTTGATGTTAATGTGTGTTTCTTGAATACAGAGCATTCCAGATCCTGTTTTCACATATATTCTGTTATTATATGTATTTTTATTGGGGAATTAAGACCATTGATGTTAAGAGATATGAGGATTGTTTGTTGATTACTGTTATTTTCCTCTTGTGGTATGTGTGTGTGTGTCTTTCTTTGATTTTCTGATCTGGAATTCTTAATGCTTTGTGTATTTTGGGGGTTGGTTAACGTCTTTAGGTTGGAATCTTCTTTTTAGCACCTTCTATAAGGCTAGATTTGTAGACAGATTTTGCTTAAATTTGGTTTTGCCATGGAATATCTTATTTGTGCCATCTATTGTTACTGAATGCTTTGCTGGTATAGTAGTCTGGGCTGGCATCGGTGATCTCTTAGAATCTGTAGCACATCCATCCATGCCAGTCTGGCTTTTAGAGTCTCCACTGAGAAGTCATATGTAATTATAATAGGTCTGCTTTTATTTATTACTTGGTCTTTTCTTCTTGAAACTTTTAATATTCTTTCTTTGTTCTGTACAATTAGTGCTTTGATTTTTATGTGCCATGTGAAATTTCTTTTCTGGACAAGTCTGTTTGGTGTTCTGTATGCTTCTTATACTTTGATAGGAACCTCCTTCTTTAGGGTAGGGTAATTTTCTTCTATGATTTTTCATTAAAAATATTTTCTGTGCCTTTGACCTGGCCTCTCCTTCCTCTATTCCTATTATTATTAGATTTGATTGTTTTATAAATTTCCTGCATGTTTTGAAACAGGAGTTTTTCAGATTTAACATGTGTTTTTCTTTTTTTAAGGTTGCCATTTCTTTTATTGTGTTTTTTGTTTTATTTCGGTTTTTTGTTTGTTTGTTTGTTTGTTTGTTTCTTTGGTTGCTTTTTGGTGTTTGGCTTTTGGGTTTCTCTATGTAGCCTTGGCTGTCCTGGATTTGCTTTGTAGACCAGGCTTATATTGAACTTACAGAGAACCACCTGTCCCTACCTCCCTGAGTTCTGGGATCAAAGGCGTGCGCTACCATGCACAGATAGCAACATTTTCTTTGTTGATTTTATTTTTGCTACTGGGAGACTGGATATGGAGATGAGGAAGAGTGAAGATCTAAAGTTCACCTACATGTTTTCCTGGCCAGCTGGTTTGGATGGTGGGTTCCCAGGGAACTCCCTGCTGGAGTGAGAGCCGGGATAACAGGATGAGTGGGAAGGAAGGTTGAAGAAGAATGTCTGTCTGATCTACTGTTAGGAGAAAGGAGGTGAAATCCATTACATGTGGTTTGATACAGTTAGGGGTAAGACTGGGCAATTTGATTTACAGGAGAGGAGAGATAGGTGAAGGTTTGTAGTTAGACTGCCTGCTTCCCTGGCTGGAGTGTCCTGCAGGCTCCAAGACCTGTAGGAGATGGGGTCTGGAATGAAGGGAGGAGTTGGGAGAAGGAAGTTTGAAGCAGATCTGTGTGACTCTCTGGAGGAGGAGACAAGGAGGAAGGAAAATCAGCATCAAGTGGTCTGCTACAGATCTGGGGATCACACCAAGGGGATAGATTCCAAGGAAAGGTGAAGATCTACGGTTAGCCTACTTGCTTCCCTGGATTTAGTTTATTTTGCTTTTTATGAATGCTTATGAAATGGGTACTGGGCTCAGCTCAATCAGCAAACACTTCCTTATTTATATTCATAGAAACCAATCACCCTTCATGATAAAATCAATTTCTAGTTGAATGGCCTTTATTCAATACTTTAATTAGCCTCTGAAAAGGGAAATATACTGTGAAGGCTAAGCCACTCATCTCCTCTGAATCAGGCAACATAAGAAGAATACAACTTTTGTGCCTTTGCCAAGGACCTCTCCTGAGCCCGAACTTGAATCTAAAGGCTGACATTCTGTACACCTGCAGATTTTCATTTTCTACTAATCCACAAAAACAGATCCAAAGCAAATTGGGTAGAAACTTGCAAGGCATTGTTTCTAGTCTAGGATGGGGACAATTAGAGAAAGCAGAACTAAACCTTTGCATGTAACAGGTCTATTCATAATTTTCTTCCAATTAAGTCTGTTTCACCCTCTGTACAACACTGGAACTTGTTTTAAAAAATAGCAGTAAAAAGAAACACATCATGCCTGAACTTTGAAAGGATCCTCAGCCTAGTTACACATGTTTTTATGTACAGGAAGCACACATACACAGACACTAACACATTACCAGAATTGTCATCTCTTCCTAAAAGCTCGTCAATAGATCTTATAATTATCAAGATGGCTACTTTTCAGTTTACTGGGGACTTACTAGATAATAATAACACACTATTAGATAACTTCGGTATTTTGCCAACACAGATATAAAAGTGCTAGACTGAAAAAGTTACCAAAAGACTGGTGTCGAGGAACATTGCTGCTAATAGGTTGGGTTCCCACTTACCCTAGTTCCTTCAAAGTAACGATTACAACTCTCTGCAAGGCTGTATTGTCTTGATGAACTAGGCAAATTGGAACTTCGTATAAGGATGGAGGGTGAACAATTACATAAAATTTAGTTTTACTTTTGACAAAGGGCACTTGTTCTTAACAGATTGATAACTGTTAATGTTTATGGAGGGTTCCCGCACATCACACAGTGTATCTGATGCTTCACTCAGTGTTAGAGTAAGAGACATTTTTCTGTTTTGCTGATGAACAGAGACATGGCGTCCGCTCCTAACACACATACAGGAAGTAGCATAGCCATTATTCCAAACCTAGAGAGTCTAACTCTAGGAACCATAGTAGCATTTCACATTATCTTTCCTTATGTACAATTCAGAATATATTTTATAAAATATATAAATAACAAGGAGTCAAGTTTGAGGAGTTAATCAACTTTTTTTTTAAGGTACTTTCTGGTGTCAGACAAAGTACTTCATAATTACACACTCATCCATAAAGCACAGAAATCTCAGCTATTTCCACTTAGGGGTTGGAGAAAAGAGAGAAGGATGCTGGAAGGGTGATGGGAGCAGAAACTGGTTAGTAGCGCAACAGCATTTTTCTTCTTCCTAAATCAGAACTGGGTGGCATTTCAGAGCATCCCTTGAGGTTAGTTTCGACAATGTACAAATGTTTCCCTATTAAATATGAGCAGAGGAGCGGTGTGTCATGAATGGTTGGGACATTTAAGGGTCAGCTTTGCCTTTTGTATTGCTTTTAACACTTGCCCCCAACTCGGCAGCACAGAAGCACTGACCATCACTGTGTGAATCACAGATGCACAGTGATACTGAATCAGAAATAATTATAATCAGGAGGAAAAGGCTGCCTGTAACTCAACAGCACTCATTATAGACCTTACATGAACAGGAAAGCAACGCTGACCATATTTAAGCAATTATGCATACATTAATACAGGACAAATTATCACCTCTGCTAGCAACACCTTGTTCAGATAATCTTTTTGTAGATTAGTTAAACATAAACAATGAAAACAATGATACAAAAGCAGAGACTTTAGATTGGTTTGTTGGGCTGCTTAAACCTAGCTGCACTGTGCACACAGTTTGTAACCTTAGAGTTATGCCGTGCATTTTGTTTTCAATTTTCAAATGGTGATTATAGTAGTGCATACCCCCCAAAATTGTTAAGATTGAATTAATATCATAAATCACAGGAAGCAAAATGTACATTTACTTATATTCTATATAATTATCATTTTATTTATAGTAGTGATTTTTAAATCACTAAACTAAGTCATTTATGTATCTCCTATGTTGTTCTTTAATCCAATTGTATAAGATTTATATTATGCATGTGTTGTGGCTTGAATGTAAAAAGTACCCCATAGGCTAGTGTTTGAACACTTGGCCCCAGCTGTTGATACTCTTTGGAAAGCTAATGGAACATTTAGGAGGTGAACCTTTGCTAAAGGAAGTGTATCACTAGCATAGCCTGGTCCCACTTGTGCTCTCTCTATCTCTCAGTATATGTGTGTGTGTCTGCCTCTTCTGTCTCTCCCTCCTTCTCTCTCCTGACTGTAAATGTGTTCAGCTACCCTCCTGCTCAAGCCACCGTGCTTTCTTTACCTGTTACCACAACTTTAATTATATGTCAGATGAGCACCTCTTCCCTCGGGTTGCTTTTAAAGGGTGTCTTAGCATAACAATGGATGTGTTAAGAGTGATTAAATGATAATAAAGGCACAAAAAGAACCTTAGCTCTTTATCAAACATTGAACTGAATACTCAGTGTAACTATCTTGACAGCTAAGGAGACATTTTAAAGAGGGGCACCTGTGCCCTTTCCTCCAGCTATTAAGACTATGAAAACAATGCATCTCAGGAATTAGAAATTCTTCAAGAAGCCACGCTGGCATGAGAGAAAGGCAGAAGCCTTGGAGACAGCCAGAGAAGAAATTTGCCTCTAAGGAAAAGATGTCACTCTGTACTGAACTTACATTAACATATACATGATTCCTGGATTTGTTTAATATTTTCTATAGTGTTTTAACCTTGCACAGAAAAGGGGATGTAAAGCTAAAAGTCTTTACTGCCTTTGAGCAAGCTATAAATAAATCCATTGTCAATTTATTTCCTCATTTCGTAGGATTATGAATCTAAATGTCTATTATAAAAATAATTCTTACTAGCTCTTCTTGTTATCCACTCATATTATTACAGATTTTAAAACAAATAACGAACCCATGATAGCATAAATTATATAGAAAATTTGGCATTAGTCAAAAGAATTCCAATGACTAGAAAGTTGACAAGGGTGGTAATGAAAACCAGTAGTATGTCCCAGCACTCAGAGAGGAAGAGGCAGATGGATCACTGTGAGTTTGAGGCTAGTTTAGTCTACAAAACGAGTCCAGGACAGCCATGGCTACGCGAAGAAACACCATCTTGCAAAAAACAAAAGCAAAACCCAATACAAAATAAACAAACAAATAACAACAACAACAAAAAAAACATCACCACCAAAAAGACATTGGCATGGACAGCTGAAGCTGGATCAGTGATACTATGGAACTCTAAAGAGGCACATCTCTTCAGAGAACAACTCACCAAAACCAGCCAAACAAACAACCAAAACCTTTGGAAACATTTAGACATTTAGACTTGTGTGGGCTTTCCATTCTGCATATCTGACAAAAAATAATTTTCACTTCTCACAGAAAGTTTGAAGAGCTGCATTCTAGAAAGAGTAGTATAAAATTCCAGCACAAGGGAGGCAGTTATCAGGTGTATAAGGCCAGAGAACCCATCACTAAAAACAAAGAGAACTGAGCCAGGTGTGCTGGCTCATGCACATCCGCAATCCCAGAAGTCAACAGGCCATGGTAAAAGGATAATAAGTTACAGGCTAAACAGCAAGACCTTGTCTCAAAATACCTAAAGAAAAGAAAATCCGAAGACTGTTGAGAACATGGTGAAGGTTCTAACCATTATTATCCATGAAGAATTCTTTTTTTTCTCTCTCTCTCTACTCTGTTAGGCTCATGGTGAGAGGAATGTGAATTAAATTGAAAAAAAAAAGGCAGATTAATGGGGAGAGGGAGAATACTATTCACATGTATATGAAAGTTAACAAAAGAAGTAGCTCGCTTTTAATGCTTAAATGTTATAGGTCATTTAAGTCTGACAAGAAAAGTCCAGCGAGATTTCTGTATGCATTCACTGAATAGCAAATGACCTTACCTTTAAATACTCTGGGCATCTAAATGGGTCACTGTTAGACTAGAAACCAAACACAGATGCTTCAACGCAGACATGAAATGCATGCGTCTTTTCAGTGATCAGTGAGGATTACAGTGATCAAATTATAGACAAATTATTTACAGTATGTTTTAAATTTGTCTGTTATTGCCATTAGCTTTCATCTTTATTTTGTAATGTAGAGCTAAGTTACCATTTATTGTCTGTTCATTTCAGCATAAATAACTAAGTCTAGAGCATTATGGTGACACCTGTTGTTTCAGGACTGGGGTGGGGAGCGGCTGAAGCAAAGGATTGCTATGGATTCAAGGGAAGCCCAAGCTATGAGTGATTATCAAGCCAACCCAGGTTACAAAGCAAGACTCTGTTCCACAAATGAAAGGAAAGAATTTCCGTTAGTATTTCTTCTAAGTGGGTCTATCAGCAATGGGTCATGCCATGTCTTATTTCCTCCCTCACTGCTGAAGAAACTTTATCTCACTGAGGTGAGGACTCCTTGGATAGGGTAGACTGTTTTCTTTGGTTGCTTTGAAGACTTTCTTACAGTCTCTGTTTTGTCAATCTATGCTGTGTTTAGGCATGGGTCTGTGTGAGTCATGCCATGGAGTTCATGGAGCTCCTTGAATGTGCAGATTTAGGTGTTTCAGTGCTTTGTGGAATTTTGCAGACATTTTTTTTCTTCAATTAATATATGCTCCCTTCTGTTCTTTTCTTCTTTGAAGGCACTATTATGGTATGTTTGCTGGAACCTCATCATTTCCAAATGCTCTGTGTTTTTCTTCATATTGCCTTTTCCTTAGAATATAAAATCCGTAGTGATGTATTTTCAAGTAAGTTTCTTCTTCTACTGGTTCTAGTCTATTATTAATCTCTTCAAGAGAATCCCGGATTTCAATTATTATACTTTCAACTCTGCTTTGTATTCTAATTTTTAACTTTTATTGATATCATTGCTGTTAGTTGATATTCTATGTTTGATGTGAAATAACTGTTGTACTTACCCTTTTATTCTTTAGTCATGGCAGATTTTACTTCTGAACTTATAATTCCTTTAAGGTCTGTAAACTATAGACAGCATTAGGTTCATATGTAGGTTGGAGACTGGGCGCTGGTCCTCCCCGAGCACACACAAAGCCCCAAGTATGAATGCAGGTTTCAATCCCAAGACTTTTCTCCAGGTTTCCCATGGTGACCAAATGTCTTCCTTTTAAATGTTTGAGTAGGCTTTTGTGTCTCCAACTAAAATCACTGTGAGGCAGCTTTGATGTTTTTAGATTGCTATTATTTTCTGACTTCTACACTCCAGGGACAGGACTTTTTGCACTATGTGAGCACTGCATCAAATCAAACAGCTACAACACCTGGGAATAGAACTTTTCAGTGCTGCCACAGGCATCTCACTGTCTGTGTATTGGCATGGGGATTGTATACAAGTCCAAGGAGGCCTCACTCTCAGCTTGCAGAACTGCTGCTTTTCATGAGCTGCTACATCACTGAAGTAGCAATTGGTAGGATGATGGGAATGACTCTATGTTTAACCATCACAGGGTCTTCAAGAGTTGATTGACTGTCAAAGATATCAAATAGTTAAGTTTAGTGTTTTGTTGCTCCTGTTGTTGTTCCTGCTGTTTGTGTGGGGGTGGGTGTTTGGGAACCTGACAGGGTGAAGAGGTGAACAATTCCACGAAGGTCTCACGGTTATTACTGAAACTTTACTGTTGTCTGTATCTGCGGGCTATGCCCCAGGCCCTGAAATAACAACCCTGACACTTTTCTATTTATGAATAAATGTCTACACCATAAGCTTTGGCTCATTCCCCACCATAACTTAATTTACCCATTTATCTTACTCTATGTGTGCCACGTGGCTGCTTATCTCTTCTCAGTTTCATGTGTCTTCTTCGGAGACCAGGGTGAAACTCTCTCTGACTCTATCCCAGAGTTCATCTCTTTCTGCTGGAACTCCTCCCTCCTACTTCCTGCCTCAGCTCGTAGGTCAGAAGCTTTTTATTGACAGGTGATGCTTCCATACAATACACAAAAGATTCTCTCTGTAGTTGTCAGGAAAGTTAAGCAGCCTAAGAAATAAATGTTTTGTTAACAATAGTATCTTTAGGAAATATCAGTGCCCTTCACAAAGAATTTTGTTAACAGAGAGTGATTTAAATAGGCAGACACACTGGTATATAGATAGATGGATAGAGAAAAAAATGTGTGTGTATGCATTTTCATACATAAATCATTTTATAGACAAATGAAAAATTTGCGATTACATCTGGAATATGTCAAGATGGCAGAGAAAAATTCATCCGATTTCAAGCATTATACTCTTCTGTTGCTTGAGTCTTTAGAGATGTATGAATTATACTGCAATAGCTTAATCAGTGGTAGAAAGAAATCAATGAGAGAAGGAAAGAAATTATCCTAAAAAAGATTTTGTATTTTTCCATTTTGATGGTTGTGCGACATACAATTTATTTCATTAATGCTCTCCTAAAATAGGGCTTTTATACTTTAATAAAAGTGGATAAACTGCACCATACTACCACTCCAAGTACAGTGTGAACAGTTTTTTCTCCTTTATGGCTGTCTTGTTCTCATGGCAGTTACTTCTAAAGAGTCAAGTGTTAGAACCAGAAAGTTATTCCTTTGGAAGAAACTCAAGAACATTTGGTTTTGCTCTTGGTTATTTGGTCCAAAAGCATCAATTTGCAGTTAAATAAATCACAGGGGACACATATTTAATGTATTCCATTAAAGACCTATGGCAGAGAACGTTGCCTTGTCTTACTCATGAAGTCCCGTGAGCATTTCAGTAATTAAGTGAGTCATACTGCATAGAACTAGTTGTATTTCAGGCTGTTGGTGAGACTTAATGACAGAAAGTGTGGAAATAGCTTTAGCTATATCTTAACCTCAGGCCAGTGCTAAGCTAAGATGTCAGCCCCAGTGTGTGCCATTCTGTCGCAGTCTGAAAGTGTGATTCAAAATTTATCAGTGAGCTCAACATTATTTCATAAGAGTTCTTATGCTGGGTGATTTATCTCACATACTGTGGAATTAAATGTCCTGGAGACTACATGTCCTGAGATAGAAAAATATCTTTTATAAAGCAACCAATATGAGACTCTAAATATTTGATAAATTTCCTGACTATTCATGAAACTTGATTGCTTTGCTTCATTTTGATTTTTTTTTCCACTTGACCTAACAGTCAGTATCATATTTCTTTACCATGTTACTTTTCAATGATTCCAGTTTGTTATAGTTAAGACAATTTCTCAGTGCAATTCATTACATTTCTCTTTAAATGAGAAATGATTTATTTGGCTTACAATTTCAGGTTGCAGTCTCTCAGATCATGGATGGCAAGGCAGCAGAACCTTGAAACAGGTAGTAACATTATCTTTACTTTACTTAGGAGCAGAGAGCAATGAAAGAATCCTAGTGCCCAGGTTGCTCTTTCTTTTTCATTTGCTCCATAGCCCCACATATACAGGGTAGATTCTTCCTCAAGCATGTCTAAGATAGACAGTTCCTCACTGGACTCCCTTGCCTAAGTCATTCTTGATTATGTCAAGTTAACATTAAAACTAATCAACACATTCCACCATCTCTTTCAAGAGGAGATACAACCCACCCTCCCTAAGAGAACGGGCAGAAATGTCTTTTCTCATGGACCCTGCCGGCTGACATTTTATCCATGGTTAACTGTAATCCACAGTTTGATATAGAATTTCACTGAGCCAAACTTTTCTTTTAACTTAACTTAATTTATTTTTTTTACTTATTTTTATTTTTTACAATTTATTCATTTTATATATAGAATTAAGGCCCTTTATCTCCCTCCAGTCCCACCATGCCTCCCTCTTCCTCTCCTAAGTCCGCTAAAAAGAAGTGTCCTCCTCTACCATTTGACCCTAGCCTAGCAAGTCTCACTAGGACTGCCTGTATCCTCTTCCTCTGTGTCCTGGTTGGTGTCCTGTGTCCTGCCAGGAGGAAGTTATCAAAGAGCAGGCAACAAAGTCCATGTCAGAGTCATCCCCTGCTCCACTTATTAGGGAACCCACATTGAGACTGAGGTGTCCATGGGCTACATCTGAGCAGGGTGTCTGTCCTCTCCATGTATGTTCCTTGGTGCATCAGTGTCTTCTGGCCCTCCTGGGTCCAGATTTGTTGCCATTCTTGGTCTCTTGGGGAACTCCTCTCCCCTCTGGGTCCTTTTATTCTCCCACTCTTCCATAAGACTCCCGGTGCTCTTCCCAAAGTTTGGCTGTGACACTTAGCATCTGCTTTAATCCCCTGCTGGGTGGAGTCTTTCAGAGGACATCTATGGTAGCTTCCCATCGTGTTCCCTCTCTTCTACTACTTCTAGTGTCTCTCCGGTTTGGCCTTCTGAATGAGAATTAAACATCCTTCTTAGGGTCTTCTTTGTTATTTAGCTTCTTTACGTCTGTGGATTTTAGCATGTTATACTATATCATATGGCTAATATTTGACAACACAATCTGGAGAAATATGGAGAAAGAGGAACCTTCCTCCATTGCTGGTGGGAGTGCAAACTCATACAACCACTTTGGAAATCAATCTGGCGCTTTCTCAGACAATTGGGAATAGTGCTACCTCCTAGCTATACTATTCCTGAGCATATACCCAAAAGATGCTCTATCATACAACAAGGACATTTGCTCAACTATGTTCATAGCAGCTTTATTTGTAATAGCCAGAATCTGGAAACAACATAGATGTCCCTCAACCAAAGAATGGATACAGAAATTGTGGTATATCTACACAATGGAATATTACTCAGCTATTGAAAACAAGGAAATCATGAAATTTGCAGGCAAATGGAGGAAATAGAAAAGATCATCCTGAATAAGGTAACCAGAAACAGAAAGACATGCATGGTATATACTTGAAGAGCCTGAACATAACAGCCTCCATTTTGGCACTGGCCTCTATTTTATATTGTAACCTAAAACTTAGTTCCTCTTCAGAAAGAGGTGTTTATACTTGTAGAAAGCCACATTTCTGAGAATGACCATAAAATGTGTCAACCCTGAAACCAGCAGATCAGAAAACAAGTCAAAATGACCATTGTCCTTAGGTTTCCTAAAATAATTATATGTTGTTATTATGGTTACCAAAATAGCTATCATAGATGGCTACAGCTTGCCTCTAACCAATCACTGTGTAACAAGCTCGCTCTTGTTGAATGTCACCCAATCATGTAACTGCCAAGTCTGGGAGCCCCTGCCCCTTACTAAAAACCCTATAAAGCCTAACTTCTTTCTAGGCTCAGTGTTCCCAGCCTCTGACAGCTGCAACAGTTCATGCTGGGAGTCCAATCTTAAGCCCGAATAAAGGCTCTTTGCTTTTGTATACAATTTCTGACTGCTGGTAGAGTCAGTAGTCTTTTGGGGTCTCATGAACTTGGCACAACATACTTACTTGTGAGCCAAACTTTTCTACCTACCTTAAAATGTGAGCTAAGTTATTCCATGAAAATAAACTTTATTCCCAGATAAAGCTAGAGCTAGAAGTTAATTGCTAAAATTAAGCTTATAAGAAAAGCCATAAATATTCTGAAGAAGCCAGTCAGTAGGACAAGGAAATGGAGTTGATGGCAAAAAGATATGGAACAAAAGCCTGGCATGGACAAAATCATGATGTGCACAGGAAAACACAAGTCTCCATCATGACTGACATCTTTTTCATTGGTTTCTATCTTCACAATAACCAAGTTACCCCCATTTTAGAGGTGAAACTACATGTTCATTCAGTTTATTTTAACCTCATAGTCTATGAGAGCTCTCTACAAATTGCTTCCTCTTTCATTCTGGGAACTAAATGGGCATAAACCTCATTTTCATGGTGAGATGAGGATTTGAGGGGACACACCAAGGCCTTTGGTCACAAGTGATAGGAGGATACGAAGATAGCCACCATGCCTCCCCACCAACTTAGTTATATTCAAGTTAGGAATGTTATCTTTAGCTCTTTCTTTATTTGCAACACAAAACTAGTCTTAGAAGACAAGCAGCTTCCTAGACTCAGTATTCTTTATTGCACTAGAGGGGGGGGAAATGGGGTGGGGAGTTTATATTTTCCAGATCCAGTTTATATTTTCCTTGACCCTTGAAATAAACCAGGAAATCTTGATGTTGTGATAGCATTAGAAAGTAAGCCAGAAGCTCAGTATCCAAGTGGGTTCCCTAGTAAGGGGAACAGGGACTGTCTCTGACATGAACTCAGTGGCTGGCTCTCTGACCACCCCCCTCTACCCTCTCTCCTGCCATGAGGGAGGAACAACCTTGCCAGGCCACACAGAGGAAGAAAATGCAGCCAGTCCTGATGAGACCTGATAAGCTAGGGTCAGACAGAAGGAGACGAGTACTTCCCCTATCAGTGGACTTGGAGAGGGGCAAGGGAGAAGATAAAGGAGGGAGGGTGGGATTGGGATGGAAGGAGGGAAGGGGTTACAACTGGGATACAAAGCGAATAAAGTGCAATTAATGTAAAAAATAAAAATTTAATTAAAAAAAGTAAGCCAGACATCTCTGTATGAATAGTGGCTGCTTCCAGCTCTTGTATTGCCTCAAAATTAACTTGTAAGCCCCACCTGCCCAGAAACCAGGTAACTTCCCAGAATACTGGGAATTGTAGTACTTGGCAAATAACAAAACTTCATGGGAAAATATGGTGGGCTATTATTTTTGTCCTTATAAACTCCTTCAACATATGGCTTGAGGTCATTCTCAGGTGGGAAATTTTGTGGAATGATCCTGACCAAAGTTCATCTCTTTGTCAGTATTTTATATTTAATAAAGCTTACTTTAAGCTTGGCCCAAAGTGGTGGAGTTTGTTTTTCTGAAAGGGCTTAGCACAGAAAGTTGAGGGCTTCCCTAAGAAAATTCCAGAAACACAGCTGAGAAGTACTTAACATAGTACTCGAATAAGATCAGTTTGACTTGAGTCAGCAAACTGAGTGAGTCATCAGAGGAGAGTTGTCATTCTAAGATTTTAAAAATTTATTTATTTGTGTCTGGGGAACTGGGGGCCAGAAGACTGGGTTGGAGGGGGTGAGGGGTAGGGTTGAGGATGTGGCTGTACACATGAAAATGTGTGCTTGTCTAGGCCAGAGAGGGTTGTCAGATCTCCTGAAGCCTGGGGTAAAAGCTACAGAACCATCAGGCTTACTGGGATCTGAGAAAACAGATTGTGCTAGTAATTGCTGAGCCCTCCAGTCTCCAAGATCAAATTTCATTCTCTTTAAAAACTGGTGTAAAATGTATTCTTTCTCTTAGAACACAAAGAAATAATATCTGTCAGCAAAATATATTTCTGATTTTTAAAAGTTGGTATGCAGTGAAATCAGTTTCAAATCTTATTTTAAAACAGCAAGATGAAAATCTAAACAAACCAACCCTATGACTGGTTCCCAGTAAATATTTCAGTTGTAGAAACTGCAAGCTCATACAGCTGTGACTACTGCTAACCACACACCTTAGATTCCTAGGGATTGTGTTGGAGCAATTTTCTTGCCGTCTATGGAAATCACACATATTGTATTGAGCCTCTCCTTATTTTTAACCCACATGCTATCACTTAATTTGAAAGGTGTATTTATCTGCTTTTGGATAACAAGCTCTTCTTCTTAGATTTTTTTTTCCAAAAACAAAAATTCTCCTCTCAAAAGTTGAAAATTAAAGTGTAGGTTTTTGTAAATTGCTATAAATTTTGAAGGCTTAACTACAAAGATTGTTTACTAACACATGTTTTCAACGAGTTTCTTCCACTTTATTTTATCTGTCTGTCTGTCTGTCTATCTATCTGTCTATCTATCTAATCATTTTACAGCCTGACCTAGGCTCCTCCCTCCTCTCTTCTCAGTCCCACCATCACACCTCCTTTTCCCATTCCCCTATCTCTATCTTCTCAAAGAAGGGGATGCCCCCAATGGGTAACAAACCATCCTGGTTCTTGAAGTCACAGCAGGACTAAGCAAACCCCTTCCCACTGAGGCCAGACAAGGCAACCCAGCTAGTGGAAAGGGATCCAGAGGCAGGCAACAGAGTCAGAGACAGCCCCTACTCCCATACGATGACCAAGCTGCACATCTACTGCATATGTGTAAAGGGTCTAGGTCCAACCCATGCATGCTCTTTGATTAGTGGTTCAGTCTCTGTGAGCCCCCATGGGTCTAGTTTAATTTACTCTGTGGGTCTTCTTGTGCTGTCCTTGACCCTTTAAGCAACCTCAATCCTTACCTCAACTCTTCCACAAGACTCTCCGAGCTCTTCCTATTGTTTGGCTATGGGTCTGCCTCTGTTTCCATCAGCAGCTGGATGAAGCCTCTCAGAAGACAGTTAGGCTAGGCTTCCATCTGCAAGCCTAGCAGAGCATTAATAGTGTCAGGTTAGCTCTCTCCAGTGGAGTGGGTCTCAGGTTGTGTCAATCATTGGTTTGCCATTCCCTCAATCCTTGCTCAGTCTTTATCTCTACACTTCTTGTAGACAAGACAATTTTTGGGTCAAAGGTTTTATGGCTGGATTGGTTTCCTCCTCCCTGAAGGTCCCACCTGGCTACAAGAGGTGGAGACTTCAGGCTTCTTAACACCGGATGCTAGGAGTCTCAGCTAGAGTCAGCCCAATAGACTCCCTATCCCAGAGATGAACCCCCCCCCATTGATTTCTGTGTCTCTTTTCTGCTCCTTCCCCCCCCCACTGTCCCACTCTCCTCACACCTGTTCCCCCACCCCCTGTTACCCTCTCCACCACCCACCCCCACTAATTTCCTCCCTCCATCTACCTCAGGTGTCTATTTTATTTTCTCCTGTGCACTTAATTTTTTTTTTAAGAAAATTAACCAAAGCAATAAAAGAAATACTGGGTCAACAGATAGAAAACAACATCATGTGTTTCGTTGCTATTGCTTTTTTGGTTCTGGTTGCATCTCTGTGTTGGCAGGCTGAACATTCATGCTTTTGATACCTCCTCTCACACTCATTGCATTAGAAAATAATTATGAAACTGTTTTGTATCAGCCATGGCACCAAGCAGGTCTTATTCACTTGGCCCCCTTCTGTACCACATGATCACACTTGTGCTTGTTTTATTTGTTCAGTCTATAATGTAGTGCCTGTTTTCCTTTACTGAGTACTGATCATACACCAGAGCTTGCTGAGTATGTTGGAGTTCAAAGATGGATTCTCCCCTACAGACTGTAGAGTCAAGTAAGAAAGAAAGTATGTCTAAATACCTCTAGTGGAAAGTATAAAGATATATCTCTATGGGAGAGTTACCAAGAGAAGAGAAAGGTAATAAAAATCAGCTTATCTTACCATTTCTGATAGGGAAAATCATCTTTTAGGAGGAGGCAGTTAAGGAATCCTTTTACAAACGTCATGTACATTTTTCCTTGGATGAAAATTAATGTTATGTATATTTAGGTATGCCAAAAATTCCCATTATTTAGTTTATGTGCATTAGCACAAGTGTTATTGGACATGGAGTTCTGAAAGGCAGTGTGGCATAATTGTAGCTCTTAAAATTACTCTTTTATATGGTATGTTTCTTTTTTTTTTTCTGGGTGAACCATAATTTCACAGATGGCCTTGCACATAGTTGCATTCCCTGGAATCTTGAGCATTTAAATGGATGATGTTTTTTTATCTTTGTCCAACCTAATTTCCTGGAGCTCTAATGGGAAAATATAGAGTTTGCTTTTGGCATGTATTATCTGGAATGTTTGGCTTTACTTACTCCTGCAATAAAAAAAATCCTTGATTTGGCATCACTTTGGGCTAGATAAAGAAGTCATTTTAACATGGGCAAAGCTTTTTGAAAAACTGGGGAAAGAAAAGCATAGCAAAGTGTACTGCGGACAACTGTGAACAACAATAATAACAAAAGGTTATAGCAATCTGATTCTAACAAACCCATTTCCAATTAACAAAACTTAATCTAAATTACCAGCTCCAACCTCTGCAATTCATTTCTTTTCACATATAGTAAGAAACAAATATGTGTTTTACTCATATGGGACATGGGATGGAGATATGATGAAGAATTCAATTGAATGGGTAAGATCAATTTAGCCACAGTTGTCAGGCCTTTGTGGTGACAGAAATCCACCCAGACTGACCTGAGTTCCATGCAAAAAATTTACTGTTGTGTCATCAGGCATGGAATGTGTAGAAACTAGGGCTTTTTAGGATCTTCACCCTCCTCTTCTTGCTCTGGGTTTTCTGTGTGACTCTACTCTACAATCATTTGGTTTCTTACCCTGCTTAGAAGCAAAAACATTAAAGAAGATCTTATTGACATTGCTTATTTCTGTCTACAAAGAACTGAAATGTGTTTGGTGTTAAATTCTAAAACCCTCTAAGTATTAGAATTGGTCCAACTGAGTAATCTATCTATCTCTAGGCAAATGACATTCAGAAATGTATTTAGGCATATTCTCTGGTTTATCTTCTGTTGCTTTGACAAGCATCATGACAACAGCAGCTTGGAGTGTGGTGGCCTGAGTGAGAATGGCCCTCAGGGGCTTGTAGATTTGAATACTCAGTCACCAGGGAGTAGCACTGTTTGAAAGGATTTGAAGGTGTGGCCTTGTTAGAGGAAGTGTGTCATTGAGGTAGGCTTTGAGATTTCAAAAAGTTCATTCCATACCCTGTATGTCTGTCTGTGTTTCTCTGTTATCTCTCTCTCTCTCTCTCTCTCTCTCTCTCTCTCTCTCTCTCTCTCTCTCTCCCTGCTGCCTGAAGATCTAGATATAGAACTCTGACCTATTTCTTCAGCATCATGACTGCCTGCAGGCTGCGATGCTCCTGTTCATGATGATGATGGACTATACTGCTGAAACTGTAAGCAAGCCCCCAATTTAATGCCTTTAAAAAAATAATTGCTTTGGTCATGGTATCTCTCTTCACAGCAATAGAACAGTAACTAAAATACGAAGAAAAGGGTTTATTTACTCTTACACTTCCAGGTCATAGTCTATAATGGAAGGAGATCAGAGCCTGAACTAACAACAGAAATCTGAAGGAAGGAATATAGAAACACTGCTTGCTGGATTGCTCATAGGCTCGTGCTAACTAAGCTTTCTTATGCAACCTGGACCCATCTGCCTATGGATTGATCTACCCACAGTGAGGTGGACCATTCTTCATAGTTTAAAAATCAACACACTCTTCCAGAAACAGCTTCACAAGCCAATCTGATTTAAGTAGTCCCTCGATAAAAGGGTTCTCTCAGAAGTCTCTAGGGCAAAGTTTATTGCTATGGTAGCCTCTTCCAAAGTCAGAGGTGTAATAATACTAATATATCCAAAACTGAAGGGATTTAATTGGAAAATTGTCAGATGTTGCTAGATTTTCCTCTGAAGTTAAAATGATTTGCCACTAACAGAACATTCTGTCATCTTTCAGAGACAACATCTTAAGTTATCGATTTGTTTTTCAACGTAAAATTTGTGTAGAGCACCATGAGGTTCAAAATATTTCAACAATGGGATGAAGTGAATCACAGTCAGACTTTCGAGACTCATTAGGATGGTGCCCTCTCAGAGTCTTCTAAGTGCTGAATTGTCTGCATTCAATAAAATGCCATTTTCTCAGGACACTCAGTTCGAGTGCCCTCAGTGCTCCGCCACACCTGCTGTTTATGATGGTAATTATACAAGCGTCACATAAAACCTCCGTCAACAGAAAAGACATCAGAGCTCAGCACGGGAAGACTGAAACGTTTTCCTACAATGAAAAATGAAGTGCTTATAAATTAATAGGAGCCAAATGTGGGATCTACAATGGCACAACCATTTCCCCTGAATTATGTTCAAGAAAATAAATAACACTTAAAAAGAAGTGTAGCATTGCCTGTGGAGCTTGAAATTGCTGCCTGTAACAGCATTATGCCCTGTTGTTATCAATTTGCTTCAGGGGCCAGATGTTTAACTGGCCTATCTTCTCCAGCTGAGCTCCAACACTGTCTGCTTAAGACCACACCTCTGAACACATTATCTGATTTGGGGTCAAGGCCTTGGTTCATAGTGTGGGACTATGTTGAACCTGTATTAAATAGTCTGGTCACTAAATGAGCAACTATTCAACATTGTGAAAATGTATGTGCTACTTTCATCTGCTTTAATATTCCTCATGGTGGCCTCCTTATAGAATATTTGATGCAGGCATGAGACTCTAAATAGAGTTCATGGTCCTGGGTAGAGCATTTCTGAAACAATAGCAGCCGTCCATAGGCATATACTCTGACCCACAAGCATCTGAGTCTCATGTTTGGCAAGTAGTTTAGCCAGTCTGTATCAACCACTGGTAAAGACACACTGTGGAGTAAGGCGGGGGAATTATGTTATCTTTTCAAGCCTCAGTACAGATCCTACCATATAGGAAGCACTTGATAAAACTTCATTGCTTCAGTGAGTGACACTTTCAGCCACAGAGACAAACAATATAGATGTCAAGGATAGATGACTATAGTGCATAATTAATTGTATCGAAGATGGCATGGTATTCATTATGTTAAAATATAATGGTGGTAGCTTCTATGTGTTTTTCATGCTTTGCTGTTAGCATGAAAAACAGACTGCTGTTTCAGAAGTCCTGCAAGAAATAGTGTTTCTACAAGGAGAAATATTGTTTGTAAATCAAGTTAAATGAAAACTTAAAGTTATCATTTTGATCCAGGTGAAAGACATAGGCACCTGCCCAAGTGTTTCAGAAGAGAAATGTCTATTAAGGAGTTTTGGAGGAGGAAGAGGTAGTACAGAAGCACAGTGTGGAGAGAGCTCCGTTCTCAGTGAGCAGGATAAGCAGTAGTTAAGAACTGGAGGTGAGTTAAAGGCAGGGCACTGTGGAGGCTGCCGGAATGCCAGCAGAAAAGCTAAGTGATGAAATGCTCACGGCCATGGGCATAAAGCAGGGGACAAAGTTTCAGTGGGTGTTCACAGTATTTTAGGGACAATGCCAAGTGGTCTATCTGTATCTCACTGAATGGTTGAGAGAGCCTCTGAGCAAATACTCTTAACTATTTTGGAGATGAAATGACTTAGAAAGGTTTGATGACTGGCATAAAGCCAAGCAGCCAACACAAGACAGATCCAAAAATTAGAGCCAAGACTCTTCCAAAGGTCCATGAAATAAAACTAATTTTAGCTTGAATGATGAGCTCTGTTAGCCCACTCAAGTACATCCTTTGGTTTTTATCTGATCCCACAGTCATGTGGGGCCTTCTCAGTCATCAAGAATTGTTTTCAACACAAAACACAAGCCCTTAGTTAATATCAGCTTTCATGTGGCATACATATTAACATTATACTCAAATTTCCACCAAGAGCAGTACATTGTTTAGAGAAATGCACACACAGGTGAAGAAAACTTAGGTATTTATTTCCCAGAATTCTTTTCAAAATTATGGTCCAAGAGAGCAAGGAAAGACTAAATCATTTTAGCAGACATAAAACCAGAACCAGAAGAAGGAGGGAGGAAATCATGGGAAAATTAGAATAAATATGTTTTTCTTTGCCAGCTCAGGGTGTTATATGCCATCATTTTGAAAAGTAAAGAGACTGAAAATACACTCAAACCAAATAAAGTTGGATTGTTGAAACCTACAGAAGCTGTCAATTACCAAGGGCTATATTGGCTGTTATCAATAAAAAAAAAAAAAAAAAAAAAAAAAACTTGGACCATAATGGATAAATGAATGTGTGAATGATCGTGCAGAAAGCTCAAAAGACTGAGAGACTTTGACATAGCAATGCTGCTTTCAAAGCCACCTGCTCACCAGGCATGTTGCAACAAGCCTGTACTCCTAACATTTGGGAGGTGAAGGCAGAAGGATAAAGAGTTCTTGGCCTTCCCTTGCTAAATAGAAAGTCTGAAGCCAGCCGAGGTGATGTGAGACCACATCTCATGTCTTATCTCCCACTAGGAAAAATGCACATTCTCAGACACGAATTCATCTAATTCTAGAATTTTGTTGTTATCTTAAGAATCACTGATAAACTCCGTGTGCAAGAAAATGATAGACTTCAGTATAATCTCAACACCAAAATGAACTCTTTATTATTCAAATGTAAGATGTTATGTGGGAATGAGGAGGCCTTCTCTATTTCGAACAGGACACAACAAATAATTTCTTCTTTAATTGCTTAATAAGTTTGATGAAATCTGTCTCCCTAACAAAGCAGTTCTTCCTTCTGCACAGTCTATGCTACTGACAGAAGAATAAATGGAAAATTCCAAAAATATTGCATAAGTTTCAAATTGCTCACGATTTCTGAGTACCGTGCTGTACATGTGTGTTGTCCTTTTCGGAAATATCCACCAGCATGTGAATCATTCCTTTCTTCAGTGTTTCCATGCTGTATATTCTACCTGGCAGTTTATTGCTTACAAGCCTTCTCAGGAACCAGATTAAACTATACTATCAAAGTGCCGTGTTAAGTAACCCTTACCATAGTTTTTAAAATGTCCCCAGAATACAACAGTAATGACACTAACACTTTAGATGTGACCAAAAAAAAGGCATATAGTGCTTCCATTGAACATTCCTAGGTTAAGAAAAAAATCATATTGCTGAAATCTCTTAAACTATTTGTTAGTTTCTCAATATGCCTAATTAATCTTCATCATACATGTGATATGTATATAAAAACCACACTATGCAAGGATTTGGTATTAATCGTGCTTTTGGGTATCCACTGTGGGTCATATACCTTCAGGGGAAAAAAATTATTTTATAATAGTTTACATGAGGAACATTCTAAATATGACTCTTTATTTCCAGAGCAAAAAATAACTACAGCAGCTATTAGACACAGATGTGCATTTTAAATTCCTTAGCAGAGTATTGTATAAAATATCCATTTAATGAAACAAACTAAACATTTTCCCTAGTATTTTACGAGTCCATCAGGCCGTAGAGGTAGGTCACTAATGATTAATACACAGCTTAACTTGATAAAGTTTCATGAAATTTGCAGTACTCTTTGACCATACTTTGTATCTTAGGGTTAAGTTACTAAGAATGTTTAAAATTACACAGTAGCTGAGAAAAAACAGCAAGCAGATCTGGTGGGCTATCATAAAATGAGTGAGTGAAAGAATAGAAGTTTTTATCTGATTTGCTTCCCCATTTTCTTTTTTTTTAAATTAAATTTTTATTTTTATATTAATTACAGTTTATTTGTTTTATATCCCAGATGTAGCCCCCTCCCTAATCCCTACCAATCCCACCTTCCCTCCCTCATCTTCTCTCATGCCCCTCTCCAAGTCCACTGATAGGAGAGGTCTCCTCCCTTCCCTCTGACCCTAGCCTATCAGGTCTCATCAGGACTGACTGCATTGTCCTCCTCTGTGGCCTGGTAAAGCTGCTCCCCCATCAGGGAGAGGTGGTCAAAGAGCCAGCCACTGAGTTCAGTCAGAGACAGCCACTGTTCCCCTTACTAGGGAATCCACTTGGAGGCTGAGTTACCATGGGCTACATCTGAGCAGGGGTTCTAGGTTATCTAGGTTGTATCCATGAATAGTCCTTGGTTGGAGTAGCAGTCTCAGAAAACACCCATGTGCCCAGATTTTTTGTGGAGCTCCTGTCCTCTACAGGTCTTAATATCTCCCCTTTCTTTCTTAAGATTGGAAAGCTTGCCGGCTCTGCTCTCACCTCATTGTGGTACATTAAATTGTTTTGTTCAAAAGTCTAACTGTGCCTGGAACCGATGTTCTATATCCATTCGGAATTAATTTCTCACACCTTTCTCGGCTTTGTTTTCTCAGTAGAACTTACTTGTCTCACATTATAAATGACCTCAAATCCAGCCGAAGGCACTTGATTTTCACACCATTTTTTCACACCATGTCATATAAAGTTTGGTTTGAAAATGCCTCATTAATCTAATAGGTCTCTATAGACTGGGAAAGCCTCTGTACCTCTTATTGCTGGCTCTGTATATGACATGCAACCAAGAACACACTGGAAAAATGCCATTTCTACTATTCATTAATAATCCTATTAAATAATTTTCATGTGTGATTTTTTTTATGAAAAATCTCTCTAGGTAACTGTTTCTTCCATCATCTATTAATGAAATACCATATGATATCTGAATTCATATCATTATTTCATGACATGAATTTAGAGATTCATGTCTAAATTTAGAATTTTCTCATTGCAATTGGCACCGTTAATGTTTTCCAAGCTCTGCTCTAAATTTCAATAGTGCTTGGAGCCCAGGTAGATAACATTCTATACTATTGACTACTAAGTGGCTTAATAATTAATAAATACATTTTCATGGCTTGTACATACTCACCAGATTTTTTATGCTTTAGCTTGGTTATAGGAATTTTTATTTTTTATTTATTTTTATATTTGTTTTACTTTTCTTTTCTTTTTTTTTGAACTTGATGTATTTATTTTTCTTTTGTTTCAGAATTTTTTTCTTTATTAATTACACTTTATTCGCTTTGTATCCCCCCTGTGGTTCCCTCTCTCCTCCCATCCCAATCCCTCCCTTCCTCCACCCTCTGCATGCATGCCCCTCCCCAAGTCCACTGATAGGGGAGGACTTCTTTTCCTTCCTTCTGATCCTACTCAATTAGGTCTCATCAGGAGTGGTTGCATTGTCTTCTGTGGCCTGGTAATGGTGCTCCCTGCTCAGGGGGAGATAGTTAAAGAGCAGGCCAATCAGTTCATGTCAGAGACAGTCCCTGTTCCTATTACAATGGAACCCACTTGGATACTGAACTGCCATGGGCTACATCTGTGCAGGGGTCTTAGGTTATCTCCATGCATAGTCCTTGGTTGGAATAGCAGTCTCAGGAAAGACCCCTGTGCTCAGTTTTTTTGGTTCTGTTGCTCTCCTTGTGGAGTTCCTGTCCTCTCCAGATCTTATTATTTCCCACTTCTTTCATAAGATTCCCTGCACTCTGCCCAAAGGTTGCCCATAAGTCTCACCATCTACATTGATAGTCTGCAGGGCAGAGCTTTTCAGAGGTCCTCTGTGTCAGGTTCCTGACTTGTTCCCTCTTTTCTCCTTCTGATATCCAGCCTCTTTGCCTTTCTGGATAGGAATTGAACATTTTAGCAAGAGTTCTCCCTCTTGATTAGTTTCTTTAGGTGTACAGATTTTAGTAGGTTTATCCTATGTTATATGTCTATATGTGAGGGCGATCTGGCTGCAACATCTGTCACCCCATTGATCACCAGGGTTGATTCGGCTGATCTGGCTGGCTAGGCAGGTGTCCCCTTCCTCCCCCACTGCTCCATGTACCTCCCTCCTGAATAGAAGAGGACCAGTCTTCGGTCAAGGGTATACCAGTAGCTGCGCTCCCCTGCTAGAACCTCCAAACAAGCTCAAGGTCCACTTGTTTTACTTTTCAACACAGCCTAGGCTGTCCTGGATCTGCCTGCCTCTGCCTCCCCAAGTGCCGAGATCACAGGTGTGCATCACCACATCCATCAGTTATAGAACTCTTAATTCTATAATTTTGTAATAATGTTTAACCCTTAATGTGTTACTAAGGTTTCCATTGACTGTTAAGAATGTAAGCAACCTCCTTGCATTGTACAAAATTTACAATTACATACAAAAATAAAATGCTTCTTATCTGCATCACAAAACTACTGTGGTAGTTTCTATGAGAATGCCCTCTGTAGGCTCATGTATTTGAATACTTGGTCCACAGCTGGAACTGAATGGGAAGGTTGAGGAGGCCTTGTTGGAGATGTGCCACTGTGGAAGGGCTTTGAGAGTTTTAAAGCCCATGCCATATCCAGTTAGCTCTCTTTCCCTCCATTGTGATGGTGTCTCAAGTGAGCTCCAGCATCATGCCTGCCTGTCTGCTATCATACTCCCTGCTGTGATGGCGATAACTGTAACCCTCTGGAATGTAAGCCTCCAATAAACTCTTTCTTTTGTAAGGTGCCTTGCTCATGGTATCTTATCACAGCAATACAAATATTCATGCTGTTTTTGCTATTGTGAGCAGTCTTTCTTTGTCAGTGTGTAACATATATAGAAAGCCACTCATATATAATGGAAATTAGTGCAGCAACTATCCGGGGAAGTGACATTGCTTTAACTGTCTTTACTCTCATGCTTGTGTTCAAAGGAAACCTTAAATTACTATTACCCCAGGGGGTGGGCAATGGGGGCCTCGATAATGAGATGGCAACTTTCAAAAGTCACAGAGTGTACACAGACATAATAGAATATGGTCATTTTGGTATTTACTTGTTACAAAACAAAATTTATATCTACCATAGGAGATGAAAAGCTTGCTTTGTACTTCACTTCTGTCTTAGACCTAGAGGCCTTCAGATATATGTAAATTTAAAAATAGAGCCAATGCAATACAGACACCAAGATTTCAATCATTAAAAGTTATAGATACAGTAAGAAAAATTCCTAATCACAATTTTGACAAAATTATTTTAAAAGTAATCAATTCCAAAAGCTTCTAGGAAAAAACACTGGTCATGAAAATATTTAAATATATGAAAGGATATACAGGAAATTATATTTTAAATAAATTTAATTGCATAACAATATTGACTTTTAAGCATATTTTATCTGATATAGTGAACTTTTGTTTATATCAATGAAAAACTAAGTGTATATTAATTTAGGCATAAACATGTGTTTATGTTATGGTTTAATTGGGTATGGTAAGTTTATACCAGAGAAGGAAAAATAATTTTTTAAAATATTTATTAGTTCCATAAATTCTTCAAGATATTATCATAATGTTAAAATAGTTTCAAAATATAACAAACATTGGGGAGATAAGAAAGGGTAAGAAGTTAGAGTAATCAGAACATATATGATTTATCATGTTAAATCATCAAAGAATGCATTTGTTTAATAAAGTTATTTTTCTAAGACAGGAAAATACAGTGTTTGAAAACTCTAATAAGAAACACTTTAAAAACTAAAGGTAAATGGGTTTGTCTATGCCCAAGTCACGTTCACAGCTCAATCGTACAGCTGAGTAATGAAGAGCCTCCTTCCATCAACAAAACAACAGCATAGGAGCTGGAGCTACTTCCTCCTACTGGATCTTTCTCTTCATAATGAATCCCACATCCTTTATCAAAGCTGTTCCACTATTCTATCTTGGAAAACTGCCTTGGCACCAGTGTATGTGACTCATTACCTGGCCAACTGCTCACAGAGACACATGTTTCCCTTCCATCAATCTGAACACCAGCATGGGCGCCAGAGCCAGGTTTTCCACGATCATCTTTACCTTGTGTTGAAGCATGGTCTCTGATGAGGGTATTTATTTATTTATTTATTTATTTATTTATTTTTCTCAATGCAGTTTATTCAGGAACCTTGAACAATCTCTGACCCTGGGGAAAGCCAGCCCACAGCTTAAATAGCCTCTGGGTAGCCAACCCCAGCATGCCACTTAGGCAATGCAGATAGGTCCACATACACAGAAGCAAGCGAGATCCTCAGCCTTAGCTACATATGGAGTTGTTTGTGACAGAGAGCACTCACCATCGGGATGGTGGAAGGCGGAAACCAGCTCCATCTTTAAGGCACAGCATTACGCAGCTCTCTACAGTTCCCCCTTTTTGTTTTAGATGCATCAGGCAAGAGTAGAGGTCTGATCTCTGATATTAGAAATAAATTGGGACTTTGTACCGATGTTCATTTAGGTGTCATCCACCCAAAGAGCATCAGACCCGTCTGATACCTTTTTCTCAGAGGCGGGACCTGGGGCATCAACCTGCATGCAATCAGACATGCTCTTCTCTGGGTCAAAAGTGGCTGACCCTGAGTGCAGTGCTTAGCCTCGCATCCTGAGCATAACATTTTAGCTTTTTATGGTAGCCAACCATGCTTGGGGAGACTGTCCTGCTTCAATGGCTGTAAAGGTCTGAATGATCATGGCTGCATTACACTGTTGTGAGACTCTAATCTTGCATATACACCACAGGCAAACCAAGGAGACCAACACCAGAAGGCTCCCATGCCCGCCCATTCCTTCAGATGATTCATGGCTGCAGCAATCCATGATGATAATCCTGTGGCTAGTACTGCGTCCACTCTGGTAGAATTTACTGTAACAATGGCCACTCTCACCTGCTCCATCATAGTATCGAATTCTCCAGTCCAATTACCTAAAATATAGCTAGACAATTGTTTAGACAGATTTGCAGCATAGGAAAAATTCTCATATTGTATGCTAGTGACACAAAGTCCAGCATACTTCCATTGACAGCCAAGTTGAGCGATTTACCATAGGGTATCAATTTGCTCCTGCACAAGGTCAATCCTCTGATTGAACACCATCAAGCCTTCTTTTAGTTGAGCATTAATTCCTTTTTGTACATCTAAAGCATGGGCTATATTGGCTAAAAGATTATTTAGGGTCTGAGCAGTCTGCACAGTATGACTCATGGCTGATGACGCAGTGGTAGCTCCAACAGCCACCAATGAGATGGCAGTAACAATGGCGGCTGTAATTCCAAGATCCCTTTTCTGTCTGAAATACTCCGTAATGTGCTCAACATGAAATCGAAGAGAAATTTTTTCCTGGTGTTGAATTTACTTCTCAAACTGGTGCAAGTAAGATGCATAGTTTATCCACTATCAATTTAGTTACTATTTCATGGCAATCACAGTTAATAAAAAATTTAAAATCGATGTAGCCTATTAATTATGTATATGTTACAGTAGAACCAATCTTACTGGTTACAGATTTGAGACATATTCCAGGCAATGTTGGTAAAAACTTTACCAGCTGCAACACATTTTTAAAGGATATATATTTTAATCCCTCAAATAATTGAAGAATGTGTTTTTGTTATGACACTTAAAAGAAATATGATGGCAAACTGGAAAAGCAAGACACAAGAAAAAAAACCAACGAAGCAAACCAAACACAAGAGATAAGACCCAACTATATGCTTCCTACAAGAGACTCACCACATACATAAGGATGTTTATAGGGACAATGTAAACATATTGGAAAAGGTATTCTGAGCTTGTGGAAACCAAAAGAAAATATAATTAGCTATACACCTACCAGGTAAAATAAACATCTAGTCAAAAGCCATAAAAATGAACAAGCATGGCCTTTATGTAAAGACAGAAATATAAAGAGAAAAATACAATAGGAAATAACAACAAAGGCAAATTTATACATATCTAATATTTTAGCATGGTAAGCACACATTAATTGACTTAAAGAGACACAGACTACCATACAATAAGAAAAGAGGGTTGCAGCAACTAGTTTTAGCCATTGACATATCATCCAGGTTTAAAAAATATCAATGTAAGAAAGAAGGATTTAGGCTGCACTTTAGACCAAATAAATATGCCAGACATTTTCCGTCCCTATCTTTTGCCCAATAGCAACACAATATAAAATTTTCTCACCTATACATGAAACACTCTCTAGAATAGACCATATGTTATGCTAAAAAACATAGCATGAACAATTAAAACTTAAATCATACCAAATTTCTTCTCCTAGGAAAACAGAATGAAATTAGAAACAAGTATCATTAAAAACCAGGAAACTGGAATTATGTATACATTAAACAGATGTGTTCCAGAAGAGAAATAAAACAACAAAGAATTTAAAACTCTTCTTAAAACAAATGAAATGGAGACATGCTGGACTAAAGCTTAAGAGATACAGCAAAAGCAGTTCTATGATAAAGTTTATATATACAGAAGCTTTTCAGTTTCAGGAGGTCCCATTTATTGATTGTTGATCTTAGAGCCTGTGCTGTTGGTGTTCTGTTCAGGAAGTTGTCTCCTGTGCCAATGAAGTCAAGGCTCTTCCCCACTTTTTCTTCTAATCGATTTAGTGTGTCTGGTTTTATGTTGAGGTCTTTGATCCACTTGGATGTTAGTTTGTGCAAGGTGATGCTAGTGACACAAAGTCTATTTGCATTTTTCTACATGTAGACATCCAGTTAGACTAGCACCATTTGTTGAAGATGCTATCTTTTATGCGTTGTGTGGTTTTGGCTTCTTTGTCAAAAATAAAGTATCTGTAGGTGTATGGGTTTATTTCTGGGTCTTCCATTTGATTGCACTGATCCACCATTCTGTTTCTATAGCAGTACCATGCAGTTTTTATTTCTGTTGCTCTACAGTACAGTTTGAGATTAGGGATGGAGATACTGCCAGAATACTTGTTATTGTACAGGATTATTTTAGCAATTCTGGGTTTTTTGTTTTTCTATATGAAACTGAGAATTGTTCTTTCAAGTTCTATAAAGAATTGTGTTGGTATTTTGATGGGAATTCCATTGAATCTGTACATTGCTTTTGGTAGCATGGCCATTTTCACTATGTTAATCCTACTGATTCATGGAAGAGAAACACTTAAAGACATGTAGTCATCAGGGAGATGCCCCTGAAAATTCACCTTACACCTCTCAGAATGGCTAAGATCAAAAACTCAAGTGACAACACATGCTGGAGAGGATGTGGAGAAAGGGGAACCTCCTCCATTGCTGGTGGGAATGTAAACTTGTACAACCACTTTGGTGGTCAACCTGGTGCTTTCTCAGAAAATTAGGAATAGTACTACCTCAAGACACAGCTATACCCACTCCTGGGAATAGACCCAAAAGATGCTCAACCATACAACAAGAACATTTGCTCAACTGTTCATAGCAGCTTAGTTTGTAATAGCCAGAATCTGGAAACAACCAAGATGTCCCTCAATCAAAGAATGGATACAGAAATTGTGGCACATAAAAATAATGGAATACTCCTCAGCTATTAAAAACAAGGAAATCATGAAATTTGCAGGCAAATGGTGGGAACTAGAAAAGATCATCTTGAGTGTGGTAACTCAGAAGCAGAAAGACACTCATGAATCATACTCATATATGTTAGCCATATTACATAGGACAAACATACTAAAATCTATACTCCTAAAGAAGCTAAACAACAAAGAATACCCTCGGGAAGATACTCAATCCTCATTCAGAAGGATAAACACAATAGACATAGGAAGTAGAAGAAGAGAGGGAACAGGACAGGAGCCTACCAAAGATGGCCTCTGAAAGACTCTACTGATTGAGGTATCAAAGCACCTGCTGAGACTCATAGCCAAACTTTGGGGAAAATGCAAGGAATCTTATGAAAGAAGGGGGAATCAGAAAGACCTGAAGGGGGACAGGAGCTCCAAAGGGAGACCAACAGAACCATAAAAACTGAACCCTGGAGGCCCTGAAGAAACTGATACCCCAATCAAGGACAATGCACGAAGAGGACCTAAAACCCTGGCTCATATGTAGCCCATAGAATCAATCTCTAAGTGGGGTCCCTAGTAAGGGGAGCAGGGACTTTCTCTGTCAAGAACTCAGTGGCAGGATCTCTGACCACCTCCCCCTGGAGGGTGCAGCCTTGCCAGTTCAAAGAGAAAGACAATGCAATCAGTCCTGATGAGACCTGTTAGGCTAGGGTCAGATGGAAGGGGAGGAGGATGTCCCCTATCAGTGGACTAGGGGAAAGTCATAGGGGGAGCAGAGGGAGGAAGGGTGGGATTGGGAGGAGATGAAGGAAGAGGCCACAACCAATATACAAATTGAATAAATTGTAATAAGTGATAATAAAAATAAGGAAAAAAAACTTAGAGAAACTGACAGATATTAAGAACAAAGAATGTGATGGAAGAGACACAGACAGAAAAAGACAGTGGGCAGGAGAGAAAAAGATTGAGAACTTCACTGACTAGTCATTTTCTACAGAAGGGAATGTGAACTACACCTGCAGTTTCATAACCAACACTCTTCTTTCTGGACTCTCTTTAAATGTTCTATTCATCAGAAACAAAGGTCAGCTCCCCCAGGACATGGTATTACTGTGTTTTTCTCCTTTAAGCTAAGCCCTTGAACACTTGAATTTTGTGTTTCCTATTGCATTTCACTCTTCCCTTCATGTTTTATGGATGAAGAACAGAGAATGGCAGAACCGAGCAAGTTCTCCTTCATTTACTTCTCTCTTCAGGTTTTCTTCTCATGAGAAAAACCAAACCAAACCAAACCAAACCAACCAAACAAACAGACAAACAAAAAACAGAGCTAAAGAGGGACATTATTAGTAAAATATGATAGTGTCATAGATAAAATATTTCAATCCTTTAAGTTGCTAGACTTGAGTAGTTTATCAAATCAGGCATGTGACTGTCTCTGCCATATTTGAATTTTTAGTGCATGTGTAGTAAGGCTTACATGTGTAGTACAGCCCATTTAGCTACCACCAGTGGCCATTTTTAGTGGCTGGGCATAAATTTAAATATTTAGAATAAATCTTTTTTCTAATGATGCAGTTAGAGGTGCATACACACATGTGCATTCATGTGTGTGTTTGTGTTTGCATATGTGTCTATGTGCCCGTGCACACCCACATGCACACATGCCTACAGGTGCACACACACACACACACACACACACACACACACACACACACTGACTTGTCTCAGCAAAGGGGAAAAACAGCAAAAGAAAAACATTCTTGTGTTTCTAAATTCCTCAAGAGAATGGTGTGTCCATTTGCAGCCTTCCTAAAATGGCAGAGTGGAGAGGAGAAGAGAGAAGAGAAGAGGAGAGAGAAGCGAGGAGGATAGAGAAGAGAGAGAGAGAGAGAGAGAGAGAGAGAGAGAGAGAGAGAGAGCCCAGAATTCAGAACATAAAACTGCTGCTAATTCCCAGGCAGATTATTGTGGGCAAATGCCTGAAGAGCTGAGCCCTTGGTCCCACAAAACAACATCGACTTAAGTATAACTGCTATGTACTCTCTCACTCCCTTTTCTGCCTCTTCCCCTACTCTCAAACCTTCTCCCTCTCTCCCTTTCTACCTTTCTCTCCCCACCTCCCTCTCCCCCTCTCTGATCCCTGCATGTGGATGAAATGTGACCAACCGACTTCGTGTTGTTTGGGCCATGCCTTTTTCTCTAGGATGAACTGTATCTCTTCTGGAACTATGAATTAGAATAAGCCCTTTCTCCTGTAAGTTGCTTTTGCTCAGTATACAGAAACATAAATGTCACTACAACAAATTAGCAGGCTTAAATTCCATAACATACAAGTGCATGAGAGAGCCAAGAAAACTACATTGTATATAATAATGTCAAAATAATATCAGAAGAAGAGTTAGAAATGTAAAATCTGTTCTGTTGCTCTCCTTGTGGAGCTCCTGTCCCCTCCAGGCCTTCCTTTCTCACCTTTCTTTCATAAGAATCCCTGCACTCTGCAAAAAGTTTGGTTATGAGTCTCAGCATCTGCTTTGATCCACTCTGGATAGAGTCTTTCAGAGGCCCTCCGTGGTAGGCTCTTGTCTTGTTTCCTGTTTTCTCCCTCTTCCAATGTCCATTCCTTTTGCCTTTCTGAATGAAGATTGAGTATCTTACCCAGGGTCCTCCTTCTTGATTAGCTTCTTTAGGTGTATAGATTTTATTATGATTACCCTATATTATATGTCTAATATCCACTTATAAGTGAATATATACCATGTGTGTCTTACTGCTTCTGGGATATCTCACTCAGGATGATCTTTTTTAGATCCCACAATTTGCCTGCAAACTTCATCATTTCCTTGTTTTTAATTGTTGAGTAGTATTCCATTCTGTGAATGTACCACCATTTCTGTACACTTTCCTCAACTCAGGGGCATCTGGGTTGTTTCCAGCTTCCACCTTTACAAATAAAGGTGCTACAGGTCTTTTCTGAAACTGATACTCCAACCAAGGACCGTTCATGGAGATAACCTAGAAACCCTGCACAGATGTAGCCCATGGCAGCTCAGTGTCCAAGTAGGTTCCCTAGTAATGGGAACAGAGACTGTCTCTGACATGAATTCAGTGTCTGGCTCTTTGATCACCTCCCTCTGAGAGAGGAACAGCCTTGCCAGGCCACAGAGGAAGACAACGTAGCCAGTCCTGATGAGATCTGATAGACTAGGGTCAGATAGAAAGGGAAGAGGACCTCCCCTATCAGTGGACTGGGAGAAGGGCATGGGAGGAGAAGAGGGAAGGAAGGTGGGAGTGGGAGAGGATGAAGGAGGGAGCTACAGCTAGGATACAAAGTGAATAAACTGTAATTAATAAAATAAATAAATTTAAAAAAGAAATTTAAAATCCCATGAGTAGTGATGAAAATCATTTCTTTATATCCTCAGATAACATTTGAAGGTTTGGGGACACCAATCATTGTCAGCTATGTATAAAGCAAATGTCATTCAGTTGAAGCTTGCCATTTCACTCTTATAATAATAGTGTGTTTTGATAAACAGGAGCTCTTTGGCTTAATGAGATCATTTATTAATCTTGTCTGTGATTGGTACTTTTGGAAATGAAGAATAATGGATTTCTCTGTGGTTTTCAATACATTATAATTAATGCCATTGTTATTAAATTTTTAGTTTTCAGATTTATCAAATGTATCAAGCTTTGTGAAATTTTGGTTGGCAATCATACATATAAAAATGACATCTACATAGTTGTAGTTTTAGCATTTCTTCTTGTGACAATGCAACTGAGATTATTTTCACATGTATAAAGACTGTTTATCTATATTTCCTATCATAAACCTGTTCATGTTTTCTACTCATTAGTTAATGGCATTTATGTTTTTTCTTCTTTATTTTTAAGTTATTTTTTTTTAAGGAGATTAGCCCTCTGTTTTGAGGTAAGCTGGTTGTTGCAAACTTTTCTTAATTGTGATTTGAGTTCTGTTTTGCTGGTGATTTTGTCTTGTTGATCTTTTTGTGATGTGACTAACAAGCAGTTTCTGTATTTTTTTGTAGTTGAATTTTCTGATCTTGTCTTACATTTGAGTTGCTCTTTGAAAGGCTTATGGGTTTATGGGAGCTTATTTTGGTATGAGTTAGGGACTCAACTCACTTCTTATCTCACCTTCAAAAGGTTACCTATTGCATTAATGCCACTTATTTAACAGACCCCTTACATGAGGGATCTGAGATGCTTCCTCACTATGAACAGAGTATCCACACGTGCCCAGGCCAGCCTTCCACACCCTGTTTGCCACCTGCTCATATCCTTTCACTCCATTTTAATGATATAAGATATTAGTTTGTTTTAAAAGAAATAGCTTTTGCTACTGTGATATAGTCAACACTATTTAACTTACCTTATTAACCTCAAAATAATTTTCATAACTCTAAGGAAACAACTTGGTCACACACACAAACACACAGACACACACACAAGAGTAATTGAAAGGCTCTTTGTGCTTTTAGGTTTTTAATGAACTATATAAAACATGGGTGATTTAGCCTTTGAAAGTATTGTAGATTTCCCCCTGTGAATTATCTGGGATTTGAACTTGTGGGGAAATTTTTTGTGTGTTTGTTTGTGACAGAATCTTCCAATGCTGCCAGGCTTGCCTGGAATTCACTGTATAACACAGGTTCATTGTACCTCAGGTTCTTGAATGTTAGAATTTTAGGTCAACCTCGCCATACCTGGCTAAAGTTTCAGTGTCTGATGAAGTTAGTTTTAATTTTCTAAAAAGATCATTCATATCTTCCAAATTGACTTGCATATTTTTCTAACTTTTGAGGTGTATATTATTTAACTTGTGGTCTTAAAGCATGGAGGTATGTACTTAAGACTATGTATTTTTTTTCATTGCTTCAGTTATATTGTATTGTACTCTTTAATACATAAGTTCTTTAATTTCAGTTTTACTTACTTTTCCATAAGGCTATAATAATTATTTTAATTACCAGATGGAAATAACATTGTATGAATTATTTGTTTCTAGTTTTGCAATGAAGTTAAACTTTTACTAAGTTTTAATTGGTGCACATTAGTCTATTACTTCAGCTTGGAATTTGTAAGGCTTTGATCTATGATAGGATCAGTTTACATAAATGCCCATGAGTATTTGAGTGGAGGTTATTTTTCATTTCTGAATATTAATTACTGAAGCAGAATACATAATTACAGTTTTAAGATGAGGCTAAGTGATTAAATTATTTGGCTTACTGAAAATTCATATAATTACAGCTATAACATAATTGATTTTACTTGTCTAACTGTCATGCCTTGGATTAGAATCTTTGTTCTACTGTGTTCTATTAACTAAATTTCTAGCCTTTCTGTGTTAAGAAGGCAGCTCCCACATTGTTCAGAGTAGGGCATCCCTTTCTTGTCTTATTAATGAACTGTGCCTTCATCATTACAAAGAGAACTTTCCTTGGCTTCATATAAATATGAATTCAAATATTTATCAGCTGTCCTTTTTTCTAAAGATTTATTTTATGTACATGAATGTTTTTTCCTACATGTATGTATGTGTACTTCATGTGTGCCTGGTGTACTCAAGGCCAGACTAGAGCATTGGACCCCCAAGAGTTCCAGATGGTCATGAGCCACCATGTCAATGTCGGGGAACAAAACCTTGGTCCTTTGGAAAAAACAAGTGCTCTTAACTACTGAGCAAATCTCTCCAACCCCTTTCCTTAGTTTTGACAAAGTATCTGGGTGTTATAGTTTGGATCTAAACTGTCCCCCAGGGATCATGTTGTCATGATACAATCATTTCCTCAACTTTCACCTATGAATGCAGCTGCACAGGTCCACGGTCACTTGACTCTCTTCCTATGTACCTGTAACTACCATGAGACCTCATCATGGGGGACAGTTGATAGAAAAGGATTACACTCTCTATAAAAATGAAAAGGTGGGGGTTGGAAGAGCTAAGTATTTTTGGAAGATATGGCTTCAGTGAGCCATTTTCTCTAATTAGGTCCAAACTCCTTAAGTGCCTGTCATGCTCTAGAATTACCCTAAACTGGGAACGAAGCCTCAACACATGAGCCTCTAGGAGACATTATAAATCCAAGTGATGACAGCTTGTATCTATAACAACTTTATAGCTTCGATTTCTTACTGTTTGATTTCTTACTGCTTGGAGAAACCTTTTATTTTTGGTCTTTTGATTTATACAAGTATATCTTTTACATACAACATAAAATAGGGGTTGCAATGTGAATGAACATGAAAATAATTTTTATTTAATGGGTGAGTTAAGTCCACATATAATAATTAATATAAATTTTATTTTATCTTCTACATTTTCATGTACTTATAATTAGTGTGGTTTTATTTCTACTGTGTTTGTTTCCATGCATGAAGCAGACCTAGAAGCCCTGCTCAGATGTAGCCTATAGACAGCTCAGTCTCCAAGTGGGTCCTCTATTAAGTGGAGCAGGGGCTGTATCTGACATGGGCTTTGATACCTGCTCTTTGATCATTTCCTCCTGGCAGGGTGGCTTTGCCGGGCCACAGAGGAAGAGGATGTAGGCAGTGCTGAATAGATTTAATAGGCTAGGGTCAGATAGCAGGGGAAGAGGGAATCCCACTTTCTGAGGACTAGGGGATGTGGATAGGAGGGAAGAGAGAGCAAGGGTGGGACTGGGAGGAGAAGAAGA